>NC_089839.1:264280782-264880782 GCF_035609145.1 Eleutherodactylus coqui | reverse complement strand
TTTTTTTTTTTCAACCCCCCCCCCCCCCCCCCCCGTTCGGCGCGAGACAACCCCGATGCAGGGACTTAAAAAAAAAACAGCACAGCGCTTACCTGAATCCCCGCGCTCCGGTGACTTCTTACTTACCGGTTGAAGATGGCCGCCGGGATCTTCTCCCTCGGTGGACCGCAGGGCTTCTGTGCGGTCCATTGCCGATTCCAACCTCCTGATTGGCTGGAATCGGCACGTGACGGGGCGGAGCTACACGGAGCCGGCATCCTGCACGAGCGGCCCCATTGAGATAAGAAGAAGACCCGGACTGCGCAAGCGCGGCTAATTTGGCCATTAGACGCCGAAAATTAGTCGGCTCCATGGAAACGAGGACGCTAGCAACGGAGCAGGTAAGTGACAAACTTCTTATAACTTCTGTATGGCTCATAATTAATGCACAATGTACATTACAAAGTGCATTAATATGGCCATACAGAAGTGTATAGACCCACTTGCTGCCGCGGGACAACCCCTTTAACCTCTCCGTACAGATGATGTGTCTTTCCTTAGCTTTCCTCTTGGCTCAACATATCCTATTTTGTGGTGTGAGATGATCAGTTTTGAAAAAAATTCAACATGATTTTGCTCTACTCTGTCGGGAGAAGTGTTGGCCATATTTGTCCACGTGAAGCCACTCGGTGGTTGTGGTGTGCATCGCTGCCTGTTGAGGGTTTTTCTAGCATGTTGTGATAATGTATTACATTTGTATAGTGAGAAATTGAACTCCTTAAAAGACCATTTCAGGGAAATTGTTTAGCATTTCCTGGGTGTGCAATAGGTATAAAGTGCACGGTAGTACAGTTAATGTGCTTATGGACTGTTGTGTTCATGAAGAAACACTCTTTGTGTTCCTCCCTATATTTGATGTCATCTCCGATTTGACTTGCCGCATTTCCAATGTGGCTTACCAAATTCTACAGTGTCTGCTATGTAGACCAGAAGCCATTTTTTCTCCATTCATTCCTATGATAGCCGCAATATGTATCTCATAGGTATGAATAGAGAAAGTGACTTTAGGTCTGCTGTAGGATTTAGCAAACCAAAAGGTAGATCATGTGGGGAATCACAAGACTGGCCCAAAATGGCTATTCATGAATAAAGCAATAGTTCAGTGCATTAACTGTACTACAACGTACTTTATACCAAGTGCACACCAATGAAATTCTAAAATAAATTCCCTGTAGTGTCACTTTAACAAAATCTGTACTTTATATTGTATATGTTTGTAAACCTTGTGTATAACAAGAAATCTATCCCAGCATACATCGATTTACGGTATTCATATGGTCATCCATTGTCTTATTCATTCATCTTATCCCGTACCTTCGCCAGTATCTTGGGTTTTCATTATTAAAATTCTTTGGTACTAGCTTCCTAGAAAACACACTGAAGCTTCTCTTTCATATTCCTGCACTGTTATAGTTCTCTGAACTGAGTTCAGTTTGATGAAGTTGAATAAAATTGGCAGAACTTTAAAGAAATGAAGTATCCTGGGAAAAATGACAATATTTGACACACTGACTCAGTTTCTGAAGTTTTCCATCACATCAGTAAAGGTTTTTTTTTTATCATACGCTTTGTGAAATACTGTGTTGGTTTAACTAATTTGTTAACATAATATTCATATTTATTATATCTGTAATAGAATGCTGATGGAAGTAAAAAATTAATGTCCTAGCCATTTTCCCTGTAGGACAACAGAATTGCAGGGGTTCTCTTTGACTTTAAAGGGGTTGTCCCGCGAAAGCAAGTGGGTCTATACACTTCTGTATGGCCATATTAATGCACTTTGTAATGTACATTGTGCACTAATTATGAGCCATACAGAAGTTATCAGAAGTTATTCACTTACCTGCTCCGTTGCTAGCGTCCTCGTCTCCATGGTGCCATCTAATTTTCAGCGTCTAATCGCCCGATTAGACGCGCTTGCGCAGTCCGGTCTTCTTCTTTTCTCAATGGGGCCGCTCGTGCCGGAGAGCGGCTCCTCGTAGCTCCAGCCCGTCACGTGCCGATTCCAGCCAATCAGGAGGCTGGAATCGGCAATGGACCGCACAGAAGACCTGCGGTCCACCGAGGGAGAAGATCCCGGCGGCCATCTTCACCAGGTAAGTAAGAAGTCACCAGAGCACGGGGATTCAGGTAAGCACTGTCCGGTTTTTATTTTTAACCCCTGCATCGGGTTTGTCTCGCGCCGAACGGGGGGGCTATTGTAAAAAAAAAAAAAACCTTTTCGGCACGGGACAACCCCTTTAACATTGATAGCCTTGGAATAATAATGGAAGAATCATTAAAGGGCCCCTTCAGGGGGCATTGATGTGGTTCTCATGGGATTAAATAGAGAAAATTCCCTTCCGGGACACAAAAGATGTTGGAGCATACAGGTAGTCACAATGGAGGTCATGTGGGATGACAGAGGAGACAGACGAGAGCTGAAATCTCAGCAACATTATGGTGGCTAAGTATGTCAATTTCCCTAATATGCTCTCTATGATTTAAAAAAAAAGTTCCCCAAAATTGCCCTTTAAAAATTCAAATTCTTTATTAATTCTTCAAAACTTGAATTTAACTCAAACACTGAAAATCTTCAGCATGGTGTTTTATACTTGCATACAAAAAGGATTTAGTAGCACAAAGTGTGTTTTGGGCATTATATATGTCCATAGAGGTACACTATAAACTTTATGGCCAATGGTTCAAATAGCTGAACATAATATAACTGATTAATTCTCAAATTTTGTTCATTGATATGAAATATATTCTCCCTTTCCTGCAGCTTTAATTTTTTTGGAAGGGGTATTAATGGCCAATCAGCGGTTGTGGTGTGCATAGCTGCCTGCCGAGGGTTTTTCCAGCATGTGAAAATGTATTAAATTTGTGTAGTGAGAAATTGAACTTCTTAAAAGACCATTTCAGGGAATTTTTAAAATCATTTCTAGGTATGCAATGGGCATAAAGTGCATGGTAGTACAGTTAATGCACTTACCAATTGCTATGTTCATGAAAAGATACTCTGTGCAGATCCCCTTATGTTTGACGTGATCTTCGATGTGACTTGCCACGTCTCCAATGTTACTTGCCAGATCAACTTTTTGATACCTTTCCTATTGAATTGATATACAGTATCCCAAAATAAGTAGAGAAAGATGTGTCAAGAGTCTAACGCGGGATTGAAGTCTCATGCTGTAGCCACTTACAGGAAGGTAGCCCAGGTCCAGTTCATAAGATGGCGGTGCAGTACAGAGTGCTGAAGCAATAACGTATTCAGAAGGTATAGCCGAGGTCTGGTGCATAAGATAGCATTCTTCTCTTTTAAGGAGCAGGTGTAGGAGAGGAGCAGGTTTACTGGCTGAAGGCTAAGAGCACAATAAACATGCACTGAGGAAGTGTCAGGGCCAGGCTTTTATAGAGAGCCTAGTCAAGAACCGGGCGGAGCTAGGACATGGGTTGAGTTAGTGTGGCGACCCGAATGGGAGGCCCGCTGCGCAGGGGGAAACCACAGGGAATAAAACGGATATCACAGGTGGCTCTGTGATCTCTCCCGCCAGCGGTGCCACCTTGGCCTAGCTCAACTGCTCGCAAAGAACAGAAACGTAGCATTAAAGAAGGGGAATGTCACGTGACGCCAGCACCTCTTCTTGGCCGCTATTCACATGGCGTGAAATAAAGAGTACACAGTCCAATAATGAGTTTTCTAGAAAAATAACCAGAGGTGCACGGTTGTACGTTACTCACAACTTTCCAGCTTTAATTCTTCAACAAGTAGTAAATTGTGCAGAAATAACAATCTCCTTTGCAAATTTTAACTTCTGTTTCACACTTTCAATATCACACACTTACTAGGAGACACTCTTCCCTCCAAACTCCAGACATCTTCAGTCTCAGTTATCTGATAGACCATCCATGGGTTATGCACCCCCAACTTAGTTTCTGCATTCACTCAAGTTTTCTATTTTGTTCTAAGGCTTCTTACGTTGCTTCCCTTCTTTTTGTAGTGGCAGGAGACCCGTTACTCCATGTCTAGCTCAGTGCAGGAACGTCCACCACCTCCGACTACATTTTTTAAACTCCCTCTCACTAAATTCCACCTCTCAACTACCCAAGTTGTTCAACCACGTCACTCACGCAGTTAAAGGGGCATACACACAGGACGCACTCACAACAGTCACTCACATACATCCACACCACAACTTCAGGCCACTGCATTAGAAGGATCTGGGAACAAGGCAACAGGTATGCAGGGAACTGTCCAAAGAGCTGATGGTTCAATAAGAAGGGCTACTGCTTTGAGTGCAGGAAGTTCCTGGTTCAAGTCTTGAAAAGATGACTAACTTGTAACAAAACTAAAGTAAAAACATGATTTCTTTATACTCTGTCTGGACAGGTTTATGCTATATGTGCCCACTCTGTGATTGTGAAAGGAGCTGCAGCTTGAGGACGGTTTTGTAAATCACAATAATGTATTGAATTTGTATGGGGATAAATTAGAGTCTTAAACAAAAAGTAAGTTTGGAAACTTCTATACTAAGGTTTCAGATTTTGGAACATGACTTTTAGAAACTGCATGTCTGGAGTGCCTATCATACCCTAGGGGGAGATCTTTGTGCAGGCAAATTAAAGTCTTTCACATTAAATTAAGCTGCGTGGTGGTTAAAAATCTTCTCTGAACTGTACTGTCACCTTAGAATGCAACCTTCAGGAAGTACCTTTCCACAGCTGCAGTCAACAGTGTCATTGAGCATGGTTATATATGGCTGCTTAGGCATAGAAACAGAATTCATGAAGCTGTCCATCAACAGTGCACACCGGTACTATAGCTTGAAACTCCATAATAATTCTTAGAACTGAGACAAATGGATATTATCTACTTCTATATTTAATAATCCCATTCTATAAGTGTGAGTAGCTATAAGAGGCATGTTGCTGTCATCAAACATTTCCACTGCCAATAACACCACTAATAGCTGCCCTAGACAAATCCATGAGGGTCACTGAGCTCTTTGGTATGACTCATTTTACAGCCAGTGATTAGCTAGCCATGCGTGCAATTTTCTGCGATAAATAGGACATGCTGTAATTCTCCCCCATGAATGGAAAATCGCAGTTGATTTGCGCTCATGGGCAGGGGAGAATCTGTTAGCATGTCTATGGTCGGCTATTGCTGCGGGATTCGCGGCGGGTGTCTGACCACAAATCCCACAACGATTATCCATCCATGGGCATCCAGACTTAGGCCTCTTTCCCACGGGCTACAAAATCTCACTACAAAATGCATGTATGTGAAGCCCATGGTTTCCAATGGGTTCTTTCAGGCTACAAAACATCTCTCATGTGAAAGAACACATTGTAAACCATGGGCTTCACATACTTGCATTTTGTAGCCAGTGTGAAACAGGCCTTAACTGGAAAAGGTGTCCAGATACTTTTTGTATTATGTGTATATATGCCATTAAGTAATCAAAGATGCATAAATGTTGTAAGCCGTCAGAGACTATGGGGCAGATAAACTAAGGACTGGTGATCTTATACTCGTATGTAACAATAGCCAGCCATGAAAAGATACGTCAGATTTATTAAAATCTCACCAAAAACATTTAGCACTTACCCATGTAAAAGGTGATAACTGTTTGAATGCAGGAGGCTCAACCCCTGGGACCTCCAGCAATCTGAAAAATGGCCTATCCTGAGTCCCATGGATGACTGAAGGGTTGTGCATGCATGACCACTGCTTCATTCACTGTTTTTGGAAATAGCTAAGTGATATTGTTGGCTATCTACCTCAGTCTAATAATAGTATAAGCATATGAAGCGGTGGTCATACATACACACCACCCCTCCTTTTACTCCAGAGTCTATGGTTCTTATAATGCCTGAGAGTCCAAGCAGTTATACCACCAACAATCATATGATTATAACCTATCCTGCAGGGTATACATATTTTTGGCAGCATTACTCCTTTAAGAGTTACACTCCCTGAATACATTAAGCCCCACTCACTTTTCTCTCCAGTTAACAACGTGATTCACGTCAAGCCCCGGACAACGTGATTCACATGCCGTCACATGCTAAGTGTCATTTCGGCATTGTATCCCAACATGAACTCTGCTGCTGTTTGGATGGATTGGTCAGCTGGAACGTATGTGTCCCAGCCAGCTAATCAGCATTTGATGGTATACATTTATTTTGGCTCTTCCTTATAGAGGATGCAGTTATACTTCTATTATGAAGTTATTTCTGGTCTAGTCAGCGGCTCCTTTCCTATTCCATTGTCAGATAAGTCTTTATAGTGTTTAAGGCTATTAAGGGATGTTGTTACATCTTACCTAAAGGACTAATTGTTGTTCTCAGATTTTTATTTCATCTGGTTTATTGAGAGCTTGTTTCAATCTATACCATTTCATTGTCATTTACTGTGGCTATCATTTCCCCTGTTTTCCAACTGGGGATAGTCAGGGTTACCCCAGGTTCTTGAAGGGGGTTACCCTAATCAGGGCGAGTGTTCTGCTCTTAGTTAGGGTCTCATAGTAAGTTAGGGTCACATTTCCCATATGTTTTGGTATTGATATATTGTGTTCTCTACATTAGTATATTGTGTCTATACCAGTCCCGTTGGACAAAAAACCTACATCAACCAGGATGAGGTGTTTCATGTCCTGCTTGGACGCAATGCCGCTTTAGAAAAATCTGACTGGAGAAGTACAAAAAGATCAAAAAGTCACAAACAAGCGCATACCTATGAGGACATTTAGTGCACACCATCTATAAACTCTCCCCTCCATCTCTAGCTCTTGAGATCAACTCTCAGGAAGCTAAATCTCACAGCACCTATACTGAGAAGTAGAGATGAGCGAGTATACTCGCTAAGGGCAATTGCTCGAGCGAGCATTGCCCTTAGCGAGTACCTGCCCGCTCGAGGCAAAAGGTTCGGGTGGCGGCACAGGGGAGCGGTGAGTAGCGGCAGTCAGCAGGGGGGAGCGGGGGGGGGGGGAGAGAGGGAGGGAGAGATCTCCCCTCCGTTCCTCCCCGCTCTTCCCCGCAGCCGCCCGCCTGCCGCCGGCACCCGAACCTTTTGTCTCGAGTGGGCAGGTACTCGCTAAGGGCAATGCTTGCTCGAGCAATTGCCCTTAGCGAGTATACTCGCTCATCACTACTGAGAAGATAACTTTATTTCAACTTCATGTATTATAAGGTTTATAATCCTTTTCATTTATTATAAAATGCACTTTGCATGGTGTTACTCTGCACATGTGATGAATTTGTCACTTATATAGCTTTTGTTTAAATGGAATAGCTGTGTTTTTCAAGACATGGAAACATATTGCCGCACAAGCACTTTTTATACCGTAGGTCACCCTACCTTTTACCTAACTATAATACACCAGTTTTTCAAAGGCATTAATTTTCAGTAAAAGCAATGGCTTCCATCTGTCACTCTAAACATTTGTGCTCAAACCACATGCTTTGGAGTTTTTTTTTTTTCCGATTCACCTGCTCTGTTCACGGCAATAGTGGTCCTCTACACATATGAGACAGCTGTTACATTATGTTCAATATCCTTTTGATCCTTTATAGACCTTAGGGAGAGAGGGTTGACAGAGCTGACGTTCTTTATTATAGCTTTCCCTGCACACAATAATCTTCTTTCACCTGGAATATTCTCCCTGTAGTGCTGTAGATTTTTTGACTTATATCCAGAATCATTTGTGCTTCTTAGGAAGGCAGAAGTTATTTTCTGTAACATACAGGCTCGCTATTGTGTGAATTAGCTTTAAAATGAGGAAACACCTGTTGTCTGTTTTTCATAATGTCAAGGTGATTCCTCAAGGAGAAAAATCTGAAAGGTAGTTTTATTTTAACCATTTTGTGCCGTAAAAAGCCAATGTTAATTATGTTCCAGGCTAAAAAGGAAAGGTGACCTTCCCTTATTCCTAAGGCTTGAATCGTGCAATGTAAGTCTCACAAACCAAAAGGGAAAATCTACAGATTTAATGCTGAGTCCAGTAGCGATATTTATCTGCCTGTCACAAGGAAATGCAGAAGTATGAATTCATATATAATCTATATGTTACATAGGATAACTTGGGACAGTTAGAGTGGCTTCACACGAGTGTGTTTTTGTGCACACATAGGTGCACACCTATGTACGTGCAAAAACACGCGTATATGAAGGTCCGTACATTGCCCATAATGAAGCCGCGGCTGCAGAATTGTTTGGAACCACGGCTGCTGAATTTAAAATCCCTGTCTGCTGAATGGGCTGCTCTGATTGGCTGACCACTGGGACCAATCAGAGGCAGTTCTCAGCTGTCATTCAATAGGTGAGAGCTGCCTCTGAATTCATGAATGGGTGAGTGCTGCCTATCCCCATATGTTCTTGTTTTTCAGGGAAGGGCTTATATTTAAAGCCCTTCCCTGAAAAACAATTACTGGGTGTCGGCAGCATGATCCACTACTGCAGCTGTCATCTGTAACAGCTGCAGTAGGGAATTCTTTATTCCCTGCAGGGATGAAGAAAGCATGTGCCGCATGCAGATGTGGCAGGTGCAGCAGGGAATTATTTTTCCACGCAGGGATGAAGGAAACATCTGCCGCATGTGGCACGGCAGCGACAGACAGGTAATTTTTTTTTTTACACTAAAATTGTTGTTTTTCAGCGAAGGGCTTATATTTAAAGACCTTCCCTGAAAAACAATTATGGGGTGCCGGCAGACCATTGTGCTCAATGGAGCCGCCGGCAGCAAACATGGCTCCATTCAAGACAATGCATTCCCCATTGTGCACTCATGTCCTATCTTTACAGGCGCACGCCTGTAAAACATGGACATGTGAACACACCATAGGGAATGCATTGCTTGTAATAGACGCGTGTTTTTGTGCGCACGTATGCACACACAAAAACACGCTCATCTGAAGCCACCCTTATCCATCATTGTTCTTAAAGTATTTACAACTATTAGACTAGTTTCAGACTAGACACAGACATGTTACAGATGACATTACATTCGTAAGTCATCAGTATTTTATCAGTTTTTGATCCGTATTTGCCTCTATTTTTGCAGCAATTTGTTTTATTTTCTACTGGAAAAGAATGCCAAAATATCATAGAATGGTAGAGTTGGAAGGGACCTCCAGGGTCATCTGGTCCAACCCCCTGCTCAATGCAGGATTCACTAAAGCATCCCAGACAGATGTTTGTCCAGTCTCTGTTTGAAGACTTGCATTGAAGGAGAACTCACCACCTCTCGTGGCAACCTTTTCCACTCATTGATCACACCTTCATACCCTTATGGAGGCAAAACGGGACATAAATTGGTCATGCAGTGTTTTTAAGAAATGGCTCTGAAAAGGGGCAGCCATGTGAATAGATACATAGCTCCGTACCACGGTCCACAAAACACAAACCAAATATGGAGTTCAAATACACTCGTCTGAAAGTGGCTTTATTGGAGGTTTACTAAATATATGTATTTTATTTATATAGATCACTAAAGTTTAATGAGATCTGCTACAATCTGTCTTCAGTATTCTCCTCTAGTGGCTGCTCAGAATTTTTACATTTGAATATGCTAGAACATATTTTTAGAATATATGTCAGACAGATTTTGAGACTCCTTTCTGTTCTGCCCTGCCAATTTGAAGAGTCTAGGTAGTGAGATGGCCATATATGTGTACCATACCTTGCATATGTTTGGCTTTGCACATCCCTAGCTTTCTAAAACATGATGACAAACCATGGAGGCTCCAGAGCTGCTCACTACTAGGAATCTAAAAACAGTTGGTGGCACTAGTCGCCATGATTCAAGTGTAAGGACTGGCGGTTCGCGGGTCCCTCGTGCCCTCATCGTCGGTTCTGTCACATGTGCTGCTGCTGTGCGGCGCAGGGGAGCCCCGGTCCTCGTCACCTCCCCTGGCCGCCGAGCTCCTCCTCGCTGCCGGATTGCTAGGGACGCGGTGAGTGCTGCCCTGCATCGCGTCCTCGGTATTATGGCAACCAGGCGTGTGTCTCCTTTCCTGCCTCCTGCAGGGCTGGGGGCGGGTTCCTCAGCGTTGCTGGGTGCACTCAGCTGCTGTCAGACTCCCCGCCCCAATCAGCTGCTGGGGCGGGAGCTCTGACAGCATTTAAACCTGCTTGTGTCTGCAGATCAGTGCCAGTGTTAGTTTGGTCTTCCTGCTACACCAGCGTACTTTGTGTTTTGACTTCTGATATTGACTCTCTGCTTTTGACCTGACGTTGCCTTTTCCTGACTCTCTTGTACCGCGTACCCTCTCGTTGCTGACCCGGATTGTCTGACTCTCCTTGCTGTTGTTTGTTCCAGTGTCTGTCTGTTTGTTAGTCCTGGTGTCCCCCTTCCTTAGTGAGTATAGGGACCATCGCCCAGTTGTCGCCCTGGGGCTTAGCCCAGGGGGGGGGCAAGTAGGTAGGGACAGGGGTTGCGGGTATTTTCAGGGACTTCCAGTTTCCCGGACCCCGAGTCCTGACATCAATCAGTTGTTTGCTTTGTGCGTATTTAGACCCCTACTGCTTTAGGGTCACACAGCATATACAGTCAGAGAAAAAAGGATGCACTGCACTGCTAACTTCTTTTTTAATCCAAATTCAGATTGTGTTCTTTTCCTAAGCATATACAAACAAGGGTCCCAAGGGATAACAAAGTATCTTGTAGCAACATTTCAGACTTGATAGTCCTTTGTCAGCCTACTAAAGAAAGAAAAGATATTTGCATCTCAAGGGTCAGAGGTCTTGTTACTCCAGACACAGTTTCTTCAGTGAAATTCATTGGAGATCTGGACCTCCCCTATCTACTAGTCCCCTTCAGGATAAGGGATCCTTGCAAAATATCCTTTCCTTCTTTACTGGCCTGACGAAGGACTGTCAAGTCTGAAATGTTGGTACAAGATGCTTTGTTAACCCTTGGAACCAATGTTTGTCTATGCTTAAATAAAGAACACAATCTGAATTTGGATTAAAAAAAGAAGTCTGGGAAAAAGTCGCTATAAATAAGGAAGGAACTTCGATTACTGCGCCCCCGCCTCCCCCGGCAACATCAGAAAACAACAGTTCACCTCACAGAAAAGGAAGCATCAGTAATAGATTATAAAAAGCTGGCGATAGAGGTGGCAAAACTAATCTCTCCTGACATACAAGAAACTTTGGCGGCGACAGTTGCGGGCACTCTGCGTCAGCTACACGAGGTGGTGGCGCAACATGGCAATCGTTTGGAGAATATAGAACATGAGATTGAAGTTTTGTCAGCGGAGCAAAGCTCCACATCTAATTGTATTGACAACCTTCTAAGCGACAACAAAAAATTATGGGATCGCCTAGAGGACTTAGAAAACAGATCCAGACGAAACAATCTGAGAATTATAGGGATCCCTGAATCAGTCTTACAAAAGCACTTACGCCAACTGTGTGAATCCACGATCCCCAACGCACTAGGGGTCACCCATGCATGCAAAGTCGAACGTGCGCATAGACTGGGGCCAGACATACGGGCCACCAGAGATAGTAACTACTCACCCACAAAGAAGCGACCTAGACCGATCATCGTGAAATATTTGGACTATACTGATAAGACCTCTATTTTATGTAATTTCAAAAGCCGACAAAACCAACTGGACATTGGGGGGGGGGGGGGGGGGGGGGGAAGAATCTTAATCTTTGCAGATTTTTCGGCAGAAGTCCAACGGAAAAGAAAGACATTCTCACCAATATGCACGGCTCTGTACAGAAAACAACAGAAGTTCACGCTCCTATATCCGCCGATTTTGAAAGTCTACCAACCAGACGGCTCTTGCCTTACATTTCAGGATCCGGACAAAGCGGAGAGAGAGCTGCGACTGACGTCACCCAGAACCTCACCAGGCCGACTGGAGGAATCCCCCCCGCGCAAGTCACGGGATGACATGGACTGGAGAGAGGGCACCTCGGCCCCTACCGCGGCACCAAAGGAACAACGGCGCAGACATGTACCAGCACCGACACCAGCTACTTAAAGTTTGAGCGACGTGTAGTGAGTATGACGACTCGAACGAATGCGCTAATTGAAAGGTGAACTGTTGCAGGACTCTATAGGCACAATTTCGCATTAGATATACGTTCCTGATATTGATGCATAGTTTAAGATTCTGGAGCGGAGATACAGATTTAATTAGAGAAATGGTTTGCTCCACTTTGTTATACTATCTTTCTCTCCTTAAATATGTTGTTAAAAAAAAGGAGCAAAAAAAGAGGAGATGTGAGGTGATATCTCCACCATTGCACACAGATTGTGATAGATAAAGTCTTTCTTTCTCGTCTTTCCTGACGCTGCTCACGAAGTGGAAGTAAGGGAAGTCAATTCATGCACCCTCTTTTTGGGCCTATGTAAGGCATTTTTTCCTAAAAGAGGCCGCATTCTTCTTCTCTTTTTTGTTCTCTAATTCGTACTTTACGCGACTTGAGAGAACTCCAGTTTAGTAATAGTTTAGAGATTTGTTTTTCTTTACCCCTTTCTTTCCCCCCTCCTTTTTTTTTTCTTTTCTTTTCGTCTTTGTTTAAACCTAAGGTGTTATTTGGTGGTTTTTCTAGCGACTTGCAAAACCTTTATCAGTTATAGATAGACAAACATTTAATATGAAAATTATCTCATGGAACGTAAAAGGACTTTGGTCCCCACAGAAACGCACAATGATCTTGCGCCATTTGAAACGGTTAAAAATAGATATCGCGCTACTTCAAGAAACACACCTAAATGAGGCGGATTACTACCGCATACGCAGGCTATGGGTGGGGGAGGTCTATGGATCACCCTCAGTACACTCAAAGGCAGGAGTGTTGATACTCATTAAAAAAGGTTTGGGACTGACAGTTCAGGAGTATTGGCACGACTCTAACGGGAGGATCCTCCACATACGCATCAAAAATAGTTTGGAAGAATTCAGTATTTATAACATTTATGGCCCTAATAGCAGCAGCAAGCAATTCTTCATGGAATTGTCTGACCGGTTACTGACAGACACCGGGACACTTAAAATAGTAGGAGGAGATTTTAACTCAGTCCTCAATGATACTGAAGATCGCCGTAGCCAGGCAATGCATAGCAACACTCCTAGATATCTGGACAACACATTCAAAAAATTCTATGGGACACAGCAGCTTAGTGATGTATGGCGAGACCGTAATCCAGAGGGACGCGAGTTCACCCATTTTTCCCACGCACATAACTCCTGGTCGAGAATCGACTATATACTGGTTTCATCTAACTTGATCTCTAGAGTTGCCAAAATTGATATCGGGGAAATGGTGATCTCCGATCATTCCCCAGTAGTGCTGGCAATACGCGACAAGGTCCCCAGGGGCACCGACTACATATGGGGATTCCCTTCATACCTAGTGGAGGATGAAACCTTCCAATCAATGTTGCGGGGATGGTGGCTGGAATTTACCTCAGATAACGAGGCGCACTCTGATAATCCCCAGCTGCTTTGGAATACAGCCAAGGCAGTCCTTAGGGGAAGACTGATCTCATATGTAGTTTCACTAAAGAGGAAGACTAACGAGAAAATAGAACATTTTAGCTCACTCCTACGAGAAACATATACCAAATTCCAATCAAAACCAAATTCGCAAAGTAAGCAGAAATGGGTGGAAGCAAAGGAAGCGTACGAACACTGGCTACAAAAACGAGAAAAATTGATACACTCTCGTAGGGAGGCATACTTGTTCAAATTTGGAAATAAGGCAGGCAAGCTTATGGCCAATCTAGCAAGAGGACCATTTAATACGTCAAATATCTCAGGGCTGAAAGATCAAAGCGGTAGATTCCAGTCCCATCCAAAGAAAATAAACTATATATTTCTCGAATTTTACGCACAACTATACACACAAAAACCAATGCCACACGACACCCCTATAGTGATTCCTCCAGATATAGAACTACCGACCCTGACCACAGAACAATGCGAGTTTTTAAACTCCCCTATTTCTCAGTTAGAAATAAAAGATGCCATCTCAAGTCTAAAAAATAACAAGGCCCCGGGTCCAGATGGATATACGGGAGAGTTCCTTAAAATCCTTAAAGACCAGACAACCCCATTGTTAGAATCCTTATTTAATGGATATATGCAAAATTCCCCTATACCGCCCGAAACTAATACTGCACACATCAAACTACTCCCTAAACCTGGTAAAGATCCCAGCAATGCAAAGTCATATAGACCAATTTCCCTGATAAATATTGATCTGAAGCGAAATGGAGAAAATCATGGCCGACCGACTTGCCGTCGTGATGCCGCAACTGATCTCCCCTCTGCAATCGGGTTTCGTAAAGGGTAGATCAGCAATTGCAAACATAAGGAAGATTCTGACCATCCTGGATGAGATTAAAATTAACCCATCAGACCATCCTAGCGCGGCTCTGCTTACAATAGACACAGAGAAGGCGTTTGATAACGTTTCATGGAAATGGTTGGAAGCAGTGATGGATAGAATGGGTTTTAAAGGCCCTTTTTTTACCTATTTATGGAACTTATATGCAAACCCTCAGGCGCAAATATACACCCCTGGCTTTCTCTCCTCGAGATTTCCCTTGCAGAAAGGTACCAGGCAAGGATGCCCCTTCTCCCCATTGTTGTTTAATATCGCTATTGAACCACTGGCCCGTACGCTAGAGGGAAATGGAGAGTTAGAGGGCATCAGGATACGTAATAAGACTGTTAAAACGATGCTGTTTGCTGACGATATCTTACTAGCACTCGCAAAACCGAATAGAGACTTACCAAAGGTCTTCAATTTACTCGAGTCTTTTGGAGGGCAATCAGGCTTCAAGGTTAACACCATGAAGTGCGAATTATTGGACATCTCTCCCGGGAACAGAACAAATGTCTTAGATACTGAAAGAGTCCCCGTCACCGTAGCAAAGACCTCTATTAAATATCTTGGGATAAACATAGGCAAGAGCTCCGAAAGTCTATACAGGCTGAACTATCCCCCAATTATACATAAAATTACAAATGAACTCAAAAGATGGAATAACCTTCCACTTTCATTTTTGGGCCGCTGCCAATTGATCAAGATGATCAGTTTCCCAAAGCTCCTTTACCCTCTACAAACTATCCCACTTCTGATACATACACAAGATTTGGGAAAGCTGTATTCCGCTTTCTCTGCATTTATCTGGGCCCACAGGCGCCCACGTATTGCTTTGAAAAAGCTCATGCTCTCCAAGGATAGGGGGGGAATTGACTTCCCGGATATACGCACATACAATGTGGCAAGCCTTATGCGACATTCCCTAGACTGGCTGCAGAGGGCTGACAAATTTTCCAATTATGAACTTGAAGCAGAACTATCACATCCGTGGAGCCCAAATGCTCTCCTACACGCGGGATTCTCTAGTCTTCCACCAGAGGTTAAGCATTCTATCATGATGAAAGCTACTATAGCCGCTTGGAAAGCATCTCGTAAAGCATATGGCCTTTCGTTTAAAATGTCAAAATATATGGATCTATGGGGGCATCCAGAATTTAGGGAAGGGCAGGTTAATAAAATGTTTGCAGTATGGCGGGTTAAAGGCATAGAGACGGTCCAACATCTCCTCCATCCAGTGCAACCTAGATATAGAACATTTAAAGAGCTGTGTGACACATATGACCTTCCTGCATCACACTTCCTACCCTACGCACAAATCCAGACTTAGAGATATCACCAGGGAGGCAATAATTAACCCTATGGATATAATTATAAAAGGTCCCCAGCAGAGGCACTCAATTTCAGACTTGTACTCTAGATTCAGGGACGGATGGACACAACAGAATGACTCTCAGGTATTCAAGAAGTGGGCACGAGAGTTACAGGACCCTGATATACCACAGGGAATAGTAGACGGGTGGGCCTCCGTAAGAAAGGCTATTAAAAATGAGAGATGGCGAGAAACATATTTTAAAATTGTACATGGAGCAATATATGGATTCAATATCCCCCCACAACCTGGAGGCCCGACAAGACTGCATGCATGCCCTAAATGTTCCGAACCCAAATCCGACTTCTTACATGGTATTTGGCACTGCCCTGAAATAAAAACATTTTGGAAAGATACTCAGAAGCTCGTGAACGTAATTGGGGGTCACACAATACAGTTATTACCACAAGAATGTATATTTCACTCTTTCCGAGAGCAACTAAAAAGTCTTAAAATGACACATACTATACTTTTAATAAGTAAGAGATGCTTATTGACAAAATGGCTGCAAGCCAAAACCCCATCAGTATCAGATATCCTACAACAGCTAAAATATCTGTTACGGATGGAGAGACTAGAGTTGGAGAGGTGTGTAGAATCTCAGGCTGAGGGCTTTTTTGAAAAGTGGCGGATATTTATAGAAAAGTTCCTAGACTCAAACGAAATCATTGAATGTATGAGGCCGTTCAGTAACACAACCTGGTATCATATTGAAGATGGTGCGGACCGCCTGGGGAAACTAAAAATAACATAACTAGGGGCGTTCGAATATACATGAGATGCTCTAGACGACAAATGTATAAACCTTGAGATGCGAGTTATTATTGCAGCTTCAATTTAAATTAACTTTATACAAAGATGAGACTAAGAGGATACGTTAGTAATTTACCACCTATATTCTTATTTTTATTTATACGATTGTTAAAGGGGTTGTCCCACGCCGAAACGGGGTTTTTTTTTAATAGCCCCCCCGTTCGGCGCGAGACAAACCCGATGCAGGGTTTAAAAAAAACAAAACGGATAGTACTTACCTGAATCCCCGCGCTCCGGTGACTTCTTACTTACCTTGCGAAGATGGCCGCCGGGATCTTCACCCTCGGTGGACCGCAGGTTTTCTGTGCGGTCCATTGCGGAGCTACGAGGAGCCGCTCTCCGGCACGAGCGGCCCCATTCAGAAAAGAAGAAGACCGGACTGCGCAAGCGCGTCTAATCGGGCAATTAGACGCTGAAAATTAGACGGCACCATGGAGACGAGGACGCTAGCAACGGAACAGGTAAGTGAATAACTTCTGTATGGCTCATAATTAATGCACAATGTACATTACAAAGTGCATTAATATGGCCATACAGAAGTGCTGAACCCCACTTTGTTTCACGGGACAACCCCTTTAAGTTTAATATTGAGGTTGACTCTGTCGAATTTTTGTTATCGTAATTGGACCACGTGAACAGAGCTACAGCTAACAATGGCTACTATGTGAAATTCGGGAACCATATAAGTATGTGGTGCTTTTCCACTTATCTTTCTTTTCTTTATGTGTAACCAATGCAAGATAGAATCTCTACATATGTGACAACGTTCCAGAAGTAAGATAACAATGTAACGTTATATGTTCACTGTGATACTGTTACTTTTGTTAATATGAAAAAATGACAATAAAAAGGAGTTTAAAAAAAAAGGAGTCTGTGGAGCAGTTCATGCTTTTCTCTCTGTGTATCACTACTAGGGATAAGGCTGTTAGCTGGGAACATGCAGAGCAGCATCTCCGCTCAAAGGCAGCTAGTAGTTCAATCTCCAGTAGTGAGCACACCAGGAGGCTTCACAGATATCAGCATGTCTGAACGTGTCCATATACTTTCAATACCTGTTGCCGAACATTCATTTAGCCAACAGCTCCCAACTTCTCTATACACTTGTACACACGGTTCAGGAGTACACATGTGCTTTAAGTTGGCAGAGTCAAGAAGTTTGCTGCCATACACCTCTGACAAAAGGGTTGGTGTTGAAATTCAACATGCCCAGTCCTACTTTCCTAAGTCATCATCTGTCGGGGAGGAGTTGGGAAGCCCCCATACACATGTAATACATTAGCTAGTCCCACCAAAATCAGTGGGTCTGACCGTTGTTTCCTTAATGAATATGGGGGCCTTTAGAAAGCTAAATGTCAATCTTATATCATAGATTCTGCAATTAATTTGTGCTTGGCATTGGAACAGATGCGGATAGTTTGCAGAGTTTTTACATCCTTCACATCTATGTCCTTTCCTGCCCTGAACAATCCAATTTCCAATCCTTTAGATTGTCATCTTTCTCTGATGTTCAACATCCACAAACAAAAACACATATTACATTTAAAGGAGATGTCCCGAGGCAGCAAGTGGGTCTATACACTTCTGTATGGCCATAATAATGCACTTTGTAATATACATTGTGCATTAATTATGAGCCATACAGAAGTTATAAAAAGTTTTTTACTTACCTGCTCCGTTGCTAGCGTCCTCGTCTCCATGGTGCCGACTAATTTTTGGCCTCCGATGGCCAAATTAGCCGCGCTTGCGCAGTCCGGGTCTTCAGCAGTCTTCTATGGAGCCGCTCGTGCCAGAGAGCGGCTCCGTGTAGCTCCGCCCCGTCACGTGCCGATTCCAGCCAATCAGGAGGCTGGAATCGGCAGTGGACCGCACAGAAGAGCTGCGGTCCACGAAGACAGAGGATCCCGGCGGCCATCTTCAGCAGGTGAGTATGAAGACGCCGGACCGCCGGGATTCAGGTAAGCGCTGTGCGGGTGGTTTTTTTAACCCCTGCATCGGGGTTGTCTCGCGCCGAACGGGGGGGGGGGTTGAAAAAAAAAAAAACCCGTTTCGGCGCGGGACATCTCCTTTAATACTTGCCATGGACATAATGCCTCGCCAACTACATTCAGTGTGGGGTATGATTGGCAGCATTATCCATGTTTATTTAGTGATGTTTAAATGCTATATACTGTGTATATACACCAACTGGTTAAATAAGGGAGATAGGAATGCCTTCAGATGTTCAGAGTACAGTTTGTCAATGCCCTGTAGTAGTGCTGAATTTGTTATTTGGTACAATATCCTACGAAATCACAATGGCTCGTCAGCAATATATTCTACATGACTGCAGGTAGATCTTTGAAGCTATCTTGAAGCGTATCCACACTTTCAGGTGACTCTTCAGAATAAGATGTTGTGCGTAGAACAGCATTTTTGGCCTTAATGTAACTTGCATATGGCATTTATCAGCAATTTCTCCTAATGCAGACATTGGAATTTAATTGTAGTAATGATCGATTACTGGAATAATTGGTCCGGGTTGGAATCAGGCCAGTTTGGCCAAAATCATTATGAATTGGAATGGCCGATTCTGATTCCAATTAAAGTCAATAGGAGTAAAAATTGGGTTAATTAACTTGCACTTGAAAAGGTGGCTAAAACAGCCAAAGCTCTGCAAATTGCTAAGAAATATGGCCTCACATCGAGTAACTGCTTAATCGGGCGAAAAGATTCGGGGGGGGGGGGGGCGCCAGGGGTAAGCGGGGGGTTGCATGGGTGGAGTGGGGGGGGGGAGAGAGAGCTCCCCCCTGTTCCCCCCTGCTATCCCCCGCTCCACCCCGCCGCCCCCGAATCTTTTCGCCCGAGTAGGCAGTTACTTTAAAAAAGCGATGCTCGATCGAGTAATTGTCCAAAACGAGTACGTTTGCTCATCTCTAATTATAGTACATCTGTTTCATTTAGCAATCCTTTTGGGCGATTACAATTAGCATTGAAACCTTTTTTTACGCTACAATTAGCATCTCTTACAGTGCAGTATTATATTGCTATGACCCACATAACTAATGTCTATTATGCAGGGACTATTCCGATAAAGCCAACTAGTGGTGCAGACTCTTTTGCAAGCAAAGATAATCTTTCAAGCCATTGAAAGATTTAGAGATCTATTTGCATAAAGTGTTAATGGTCATTAACACTTTATCATCTTCATTTGCATGTAAAATTACCTCCTGGAGCTGTTTGCAGGGCCTAGCATGTGTTTAAACACACTCCTAGCTGTATAAACACATGAAGGCACATTCCATTGTTCTCCTAGTGGCTGGTGTAAACATCCTGCAAGAAAACATCCTGCAGTCTATTGAAGGATGAGCAAAATGCATTCAAATGGAATGTATGTGCTCAGTCTTTCAGGGGCTGAAGGATGGATTTTAAGTTAACTAAATCCATCAGTCAAACGAAAAGTGCACATGTAACAATTATCACTCATTTTTGGCTGTCTAAACAAATTTTGAGCGATAATCGTTGAATGTAAAAGGGCCTTTAGGTGTGGGATTCTTTCCTTTAGCCAAGTGCACAACAGTTTCCTCCACGTATGTTTCCTTAAGGTCACTTTCACATGGGCGACAAAATAGCGCTATTTTCTCACAATGCAACCCTGCTACAAATCGCATGTATGTGAAGCCCATGCTTTCCAATGGGTTCCTTCACATTAATAATGATTGCTACATTGCGAGAAAAAAATTGCAGCATGCCCTATACATCTGCAATTTGCCATGCTTTGCAGCTCATGTTTCCCTATGGACCCTTCTTTTGTGTCGGATTGCACGAAAATGCAACGTT
Organism: Eleutherodactylus coqui; assembly: GCF_035609145.1. NCBI lineage: Eukaryota > Metazoa > Chordata > Amphibia > Anura > Eleutherodactylidae > Eleutherodactylus > Eleutherodactylus coqui. The sequence continues at coordinate 264,860,404 of NC_089839.1, read as the reverse complement.
ACTTTTACAGTACGAAATCCTACTGTAAAACTGGGATGGGATGCCAGCCGATATTGTTGGGGAAGGTTGCATTTGGCTCTAGTGATTTATCTTTCAACAAGTTTTTCAGCTTTTCCCCTTTTTTGTGATGGCGGATTCACATGATAACCTTCAGCTGTGCAATTTGTTTCCTATTAGGAAAATAAGCAACAAATACAATTGTTATGCTACAAAGAGCCTATAAGGAAGCTGCCCAGAGTAAAACACAGTGTAGTTACCCTAGAGGGCTTGCAGAGTAGTCAAAAGAGTTAATAAGTTTCTGGGACCTTACTATGAGCCTCTAGGGGACATAGGAGGTGCCCAACCTAGGATAGACGCTGCTATTGCTGGGATATCAATATCAATCCTGCGGAACATGGACTCCACACCTTGTTTCTTATGTTATTGGGCTTGAAAAAGACCTCAAGGAGGTCGAAACGTTGCCTGCTTTGAACTCTGAAACAATAAAAAATTTTTGCATCACTTTATGCTGCCACCGCTCTACGATTTTTTATTGCTGGGATATCTACACCAGCAAGAGCTTAGTGATTGGTGCTTTGGTTGCATAGCAACACCAGAACCCACATGGGAAAACAATTTGAAGTGTATGTGCGTTTTCAATTGTGAGTTGGAGATCAGGATCAGAAGAGTGCAGACACAAAGACAAGAGCAGGAGAGGGATATAGTGCGGTGAGACAGCGAGTGTGTCATCAGAAGAGATAGAGGGAGGAAGAGCGGAGGGTAGTGGAGTTTTTCCTCCATCCTGAGTAAGGGACTCAGAGCCAGTTTGAAAGAGAGGTCATCATAATAGTGATTGTTACCTCCCCTTGCACAGTTAACTAACAATGGAATATAATCGACCCTGCACGAGTCCTTCCGGCCTGTCACTAACAGCCTCGGACAAAGTATCACAGCACTGAGTATTAAACAATTTTTGATGAAAAACCGCATGACACCCTTGCCTCACCCTCGGTATTTACCCAATCTCGCTCTGTGCAATCTTTTTTTTATTTCCATAGGTTAAAAAAAAGCCCAAAGGAAAACATTTTGCTGTTGTTGAAGAGATGAAACAAGACTGGCACAAGTGCTAAAATATATAACTAACATTGACTTTAAATAAAGGTTGTGGACAAATGCCTTGCTTGACATGGAGAGTACGTAGAGGGTGACTGAAGTTTCAAAATATACAATTAAATAGATAGAATATATATATATATATATATATATATATATATATATATATATATATACACACATATACATATACATATATATATATATATATATATATATACATATATATATATATATATATATATATATATATATATATATATATATAATTTTTTTCTTGAAGCTCCATTTTTTTTATTCTCTTTGCAGCCTCACTTTAGCCGAGCCGAGCACTGTACTTGTCTCTTATGCTTTTTTTTTTTTTTACAGTAGTTTAATTTAGCTTCATAGGAATGAGCATTCCATTTGGCTTAAATGCTTGAAGTCTTGTCATTAGTTTTAGTTGAAGGGAACATTAGATCGACATGGTCACTACTGAATATAAATCAGTTCAGAAGCAGAATCCGAGTCACCCGCAGAGGTCACTGCAGAGCAGCATACAGCTCCTTCTGTAGAGAGAACTGCACCTAAAACAAAGGATTAGCAAATAAAGGAATCTGCTAATGTTCTGGCCCAGGATTCCGAAGCCTATAATGAATGACAAGAATAAACCTTCAAATGTAAAATACTGGATCTATAATAATGACAATCAGTACCGTATTACACACAATTATTACGTGTTATCAGTGCACAGATCATAACTGGTGAAGCTTAAAAAAAAAAAATGAAGTTACTGGTCATATTACCCATTTTATCTCCATCTATGAATATTGGCAAGCATCCTTTTATCAACAAAGAATCGTCTAATTAATATTCCCTTTGACATGAGCTCATCTGCTACCATGTGCTTGTTATATATCTTCTCTTCTTCCCACTAATGTGCTGCACCTTTGTATTAGACATTCCGTAAGACTGAAGCAGGAATCAGGGAGGATTGACTGAAATGTAGAATCACATGACAAAGATGAAGGCTATTAATGTCTGCTAGGTGAAGGCATACCAACTGACCCCTACTAAAATGTCTACTAGAGGTAGAGCACATACAACTAATTATGGGTATAACTTTCGGTTATGAGTATTTCTGGCCAGGGGGGTTACTCAGCAAGTTAGCAGCACACTAACCAGGGAGATTAGCATTTTCTTATATATATATATATATATATAAAATGTAAGCATATCTGGTTGTAATTTTCTTTTAACTTTAGGTACTCCATAACCTAAAAATGCGTTGAACTTATTTGGATTGCAGAATCCATGATCGTTACCCGTGCGGACGATCCGCAGTATTTCACATCTATTAACAAAAATAGAGCCTTGGCATGTCCGCTCACATGAGCAGACAGCGATTCCGATTTCCGCTTGCAGAAATAAAATCGCAGCATGCGGTATTCTAGTTCGGATTCTGATTGACGTCAATGGAAGCCGTACAATCCACAGCCCATCCTCAATTGACATTGTGGATAGGTCGCGAGTACCAGCATCATAGCCTGGTGACGGTGCGGGAAAAAAAAAAGGTTTGGAAAAAGAATCTGTACTGTGCATTTTCGACGGCAAGCCATTCGAGCCATCCGCAATCCACAATCCGCAATACACTGTAAACATTTCAGAGCGTCCACCAGCCGTGGTCAGAGCCGGATTCCGCTGCGGGCTCCCGCATGCGTAATCCAATGAGACTGGCCTTACTGTACTGGATGCTAAATCCAATAAAGAGTTTGCTATGTTTATCCTGGGGCATCCTATACAGTTAAAGATTGTGATTCTGCATTTCCAGATGTATGGAGGTCACGCAACTTTGTAGCGCTTTTTATTTGCTAGGATTTTCCGGGGAAGGGGGGGCTTGAAATATAAGCTTTAACCTGAAAATAAGCCCTAGCTGCATAAAAAATACATCACCTAACAGCCGGTGTCTGCTCAGCTAATCAGAGCCAGTGCTTGATGAACCAATCACGGCCATTTAATGAAAAACAAATACGTGCCCCAGTCTGTGAGTATTTCAGAGATATGATGTCTATAAAATTCCTGGTGACTGTTCCATTGAGCACCGGCTCAGTTTTTACTTGTTTTATTTGCCACTAGAGATGAGCGAACGTACTCGGTAAGGGCGATTTCGCAATCGAGCACTGCGATTTTCGAGTACTTCACTACTCGGGTGAAAAGTACTCGGGTGCGCTGTGGGGTGGGGGGTTGCAGAGGGGAGTGGGGGGTAGCAGCGGGGAACAGGGGGGAGCCCTCTCTCTCTCCCTCTCCCCCCCACTCCCCGCTGCAACCCCCCGCCCCACAGCGCACCCGAGTACTTTTCACCCGAGTAGTGAAGTACTCGAAAATCGCGGTGCTCGATTGTGAAATCGCCCTTACCGAGTACGTTCGCTCATCTCTATTTGCCACCTGTGGTCTGTTTGGAGGAGGTTGCACTCCGGTTTGGATTAGTGGATAATCCCAGTTAGTAACAGCCTTTATCCAGGATATATCTTTGATGGTACATTTGGATTTAAACATGTCCCATACCAAGTGGGTTAGCATCCTGAAATTTAAAGGGGCATGGTCATCACCTTTGAGCCCCATAAATTATGTTATGGAGATCAAAGGTCAGGGAACAGAGAGTGTACGGAGCTGTGTTTCATACTCCCCAGGCACCCTATTCCAGCACTCTAGATGTCATTGCACTCGTTATTATCTATCTTTCTCTCAATGAATTATGGCAAGCATCCTTTTGTCAACAACAAGGAATTGTCTAACTAATATGCCTTTTGTCATAAGATCATCTTCTACATTGTGCTTGTTACATATACTCTCTAGAAGGATAGAAGGTGAAGCGCTGAGTGAGAAGCCCGCGATCCAGCGGTGAAGTCTGTCAGTGTAAACGCTCTGCGAGAGTGCTAAAAACCTTAGCGGTGATGTCAGGGCCCATGCAGTCAATTATGACTTGTAAAAGGGCCATTAGACTGAAGGAGGAATAAGGAAAGATTGAAGTGCAGATTATAAGGAGTCTATAATTGTACCTAACCACCTAACCTCTGCTAAAAGGTTTTTAACTAGAGCTAGAATATACAACATTCTTTACAGTTAAAGGGGTTGTCAAGCCACATGTTTCCTTTTTATTTTTAGCAAAAGCTTGGAATTCTATAAAATAACCCAAGGAGTTAAACTCATTTTACTCCTTCCATGCTGCTCCCATGTCACTGCTGCCCGGGTACGCCTAGGTCCAGCAATGATGTGTTGCCATGACACGTGACCACTGCAGCCAATCACTTAAATCACTGCTGGAGCCAGTGATTGGCTAAAGTGGCCAAATGTCCCATTGACACATCATTGCTTGAATAAAGTGAAAGGGAGACCAGCAGGGGACCCAGCAATGGTTGCATAGGATAAGGTAAGCATTACCAAACTGTCAACACGTTTATTGACAAATACAAAGTTATCTAAGCTCATAAAACACAGCAGAACAGTTAGTTTTTCTTAGAATTGATAACTGTGCACATTACGGCACAATGCGGGGCTGACTCCATTACAGTAAATAGTGGTCTGTTCAGCGGCATTTGGATCCATTATAAGATGGAATGAAGCAAAAAAAATGGAACAAGCCTTTAGAATGCTGCTCCAATCCCCTGCAACCTTCATAGTAATTAGCATAGAAGGATTTTAAAGAGTATCTAACTTTTCAGCATAATCTGCCACGTTCCTGTATTGCACATGAGTAGTAACACTATTTCTGGCCATTATATGACTTGCACCCTGTATTATTCTCCATTTCCCCCTCTGTAGGGTGTAAATTTGACTGATAGAAGGAGCCTTGCTGGCATGCAGTGTTCTATAGAGAACTATAGATTTTGCCCTGTAACTGTCTGGTACACATAGACATAAGATCATGTTTTAGTACACTGTACAGCAAGAGTGAGCAGTGGAGATGTGATTTCTGCAACTAATACACATTAAAAGGGGACTTACTATAAGCTTGCAGGCAGTATCTATGCAATTCTGTCTAACTCCCATCTGTTCACTATACAGTTCAATGGGTATGATGAATCCATTTGTTCCAACATCTCCATGTCTTCTGTCCATCAAGTGAGAACAGGATGTGGACAGCAAGATAGCATAGAGGGAGGCCCCTAGTGGTCAGTACTGATTTTTTAACACAAAAACATCTATTTAGGTAAATAAAGTAAATAACAGTTTTGGTAGTTATTACTCCGGCTATCATATAAACACAAGTTGTTGGAAAAGTGAGTGTCCATTAAGGTCAATTCTGACTGGATAATGTGAGGGTGATGTGTTGTATGTAAATAGTAACTAGGCTGGAATATTTTACTTAAGGTTATACAAAGGCGAAAATATCTTCTTTTTATATACTGCAAGTCTTCATTCTTTCCTTCATTACATACATCATACCGTAATCTAAGGAATTACAATCATCATCAAAGTTTCACTAAATTTAATTGCCAATGCCATCATGCGATAACCTCAGTGTTGTCATTCGATCTCCTCTTTGCAAGGACAACAATAAATTTTCTTCCAAGACTAGATTCACTCTCCAGCTGAATTCGAAGAGTCACAATGAAAATGAGGTCAACCTTATTTAATAATGCACATCAATATGATTTTCACATGATGGAATTAGACAGGAGTGATAAACAGGAGGAAATATTAATGTATTTTGTTCTGATCTTAAGATACTGGTATGATATTACTTGTATGTGGAAATAATTGTAACATTTTTCTCACTTGCAATTACAAACTCCATTGGTGTCAAACTTCAAATTAGACTTTATTGGATACAATGGAGGTTGCTTTTATATTCAGTATTTACTTAGTAAAAGTTAGAAAACACATACACCGCGTTTCCCCAAAAATAAGACCCTGTATTTTTGCCACAAAAGAGACACTAGGTCTTATTTTCGGGTGATGCCTTATTATACTTACCTAGCAGGCTCGGTCTGGGCCCTCCTGCTGCTCTCTGGAGCTCCAGCACGCTTGCTGCAGTCCTTGGTAGCCCACAGAAGGTTGCTTCCTGGTTATGGGATTCATAAATCTGTCTCCAGCAAGCGATGGCTGTGATTGGCTCTTGAACGCTGCTCAGCCAATCAGTGCAGCGCTCAGTGAACCAATCACAGCCATTGGGGGGTGGAGGCAGGGTTTATAAATTGGCTGAGCCGCGGTATTGATTGGCTAATTCATAAATACCGCCTCCACAATGCAATGGCTGAGATTGGCTGAGCAGGGCTTGAGGACCAATCAATGCAGTACTTAATGAACCCATGCAATGGCTAGTAATTGGTTCATTGAGTGCTGCATTGATTGGCTCTCGAGTACTGCTCAGCCAATCACAGCCATCACTTTCTGGATTCGGTATTTATGAATTCCGATCTGATTAGGGCTTTTTTTAGGGTAGGTCTTATTTTCAGGGAAGCAGGGCAGTAATGTTGTTTTGGTATATTTCCACACACGTATAGAATACATTGCTGTACTCAATATCAAGAAGTGGATTGAGAGCAATGTCCCTGAAGATATGGTCACTATAGCATTCACTTCTCACAACTAAAGATTGTGGTAAGATTACCAATGGTCCTAGTTCGTGCCAGGAAAATGCTCCCCAGACCATGACACTGCCACCACCAGCCTGTTGAACCCCAATGGTGCACTCAAAAGCTATGGATTTATTCAATTTATGCTAGATATAGACCCGCCCATCTGTGTGGTTCAGCAGGAAATGGGACTTGTCACTACAGATGACCTTCTGCCATGTATCCAAAGTCAACTGATGTCTCTACTGGTTGGTGATGACGCAGGGTTATCAGGGGCAACATTGTCAATCTTTAGCTATTGAACCCCAGTCAATGAAAGGTACACCACAGTCATTGTGTAAATTTGTCTAACTTCCGCATTGTTGTACCGCTGGGTCAGTTGGTCTACTGTGGCACATTGTTGCTGATGTACCTGATGTGCCACCTGATGCTCACCTCTATGATCAAACAGACATAGCTTGGCACTGTGTGATCTTCTGTCAGATGTTGGTTCATAGTTCAACCAATCTTAGTACACTCTTAATACTGATGTTCAGAAACAGCCAACAAGTTCAATTGTTTTAGAAATATTGCATAACACATCCAGGCACCAACAATGTACCCAAGATCAAAGTCACTCAAGCAACCATGTTTACCCATGACTGTCAAATGTTGGTTTATGTGGCGCGGAGGAGAAGTAATGCATGATCTGAGGACAGATCCTGACTGGACCATCATGTTGTACTGCGTTACTAATCAGAAGATATCACGTGCCTGCTGTTCCTAATAAAGTGTTCATTCAGTGTATATGAGATGCTGTGCAGCCAGGAAAATTGTATCTAATCTGATGAAAAGGGGATGCTACTGGTTCTTATTAGTGTTGAGCGAGCATACTCGCTAAGGGCAATTGCTCGAGCAAGCATTGCCCTTAGCGAGTACCTGCCCGCTCGAGAGACAAGGTTCGGGTGCTGGCGGCGTGCAGGGAGCCCAGCTGCCGAATTGGGGGAGAGCGGGGAGGAATGGAGGGGAGATCTCTCTCTCCCTCTTCCCCCCCCCCCACCCCCGGCTCCCCCCTGCTGACTGCCGCTACTCACCGCACCCCTGCGCCAGCACCCAAACCTCGTCTCTCGAGTGGGCAGGTACTCGCTAAGGGCAATGCTCGCTCGAGCAATTGCCCTTAGCGAGTATGCTCACTCATCTCTAGTTCTTATTGAAGAGATTGGTATGGGCTTATTTTTCAAGCAATGCTCCATGGGGAAAAAGTATGCCAATTAACCAGAAGGATGAAAACATTCTCATTCTCATGCCAGCTAAAACAGACACTCATCTATAAGCAACACTGTTTTGGGGGGTTTGCTCTTTAGGGTACTGAGTAGTTGGTTGGTTAGTTGAGATTCCATAGATACTGCTGTGTCAAAGCTGCATATCCATCTTCCTGTTTGTTGGGATGATTTAGTGAATCCTGCACTGAGAAGGGGGTTGGACCTGATGACCCTGGAGGTCCCTTCAATTCTACCAGTCTATGAGTTCATGAATACACTATAATCCGAACAACTTTGATATCTATCTAGTGTTGATCCTCTAACAGCATGATTTCCTTTAAAACCTCCAAGATTTATCAGGGTCCATGTTATAGCCACTGTTTGGCTCAGACACATTATTCTTTGCCTAGCTCTGAATCCTGGATCACATCTGATGCATCCTATACAATCATAGGAAGAAATGCTTAGGGAGGGCAGAGTCTAACAGAGATACTAAGGACAAGGTGCTCGATAGGGCTGCCTTTTTCAGGGGCTGATCCCCATATATTGTATTCCATCTTTATGGGTATTTCTTGAAGGGACACCAAAGGAGTGGCATAGCATATGCAGATCACATTTCTGAATCCCAGCAAGAGCAGACATATTGTCCTGCCTGCTTAAAACAGTTCTTTGATCTATTTTTGAGCAATATATTTTTGAGAACAATAAGAGGAATTGCTATGATTTGAAAATGAATTGTTATAAATATACGTTTTATTCCCCCTATCCAGTGAACCTATTGCTAACTATAGGTGTAAGGGTACATTCACACGAGCGTGTGCGTGTGCCGTACATAGGTGCGCACACAAGTGCGCCCCAACGTACGTGCACAAACACGAGTGAATGAAGATCTATGCTCATTGCCTTTAATGGGGCCGCAGCTGCTGCTGCCAGCCCCATTGCAAGCAATGGGCTGCCAGCAACCCCTGCAGTGATTTTTCGGGGAAGAGCTTTAAATGTAAGCTTTTCCCTGAAAATCATCCCTGTTTGTGTGAGGAAAATAAATAAATAATAATAATAAAAAAAATATATATATATTTATAAATATTCCCCACGGGGAGACCCCTTGTCACTGAACAATGTGACAGCACTATCATAGTAATCAGTGCCAAGGGGACTCCCCACTGGGAGTAAAGAATTCCCTGCCACAATTGTCACAGCTATGTCAGAGGATCGCAATGTTCTCCCATTGCTTTCAATGGGACCGGCACTTTTGCAGTCTCATTGAAAGCAATGGCCTGCTGTCAAGCCCTGCAGGGATTTTCGGGGAATGGCTTTAAAAATAAGCCCTTCCCTGAAAATCATCCCTAGAATGTGTTAAAAATAAAAAAAATTATTCTGACCTCTCCTCGGCTGCTGAAAGGGCTGCATCGGATTGGCTGAGCACTCAGCTAATCAAAGGCAGCTCTCAGCCATTCATTGAATGACAGCTGAGTGCTACCTGTGATTGGTCACAGCACTCAGCTAATCACAGGCAGTGCTTGACATCTATTGAATTCTATGAATGGCCAGGTGCTGCCAGTGATTGGCTGAGTGCTGTGATCAATCATAGGCAACACTCAGCTGTCATTCAATGAATTGCTGAGAGCTGCCTGTGATTGGCTGAGCGCTCAGCAGGCAGGGGTTTTAAATCCCTGTCTGCTAAAAGAGCTTCAGAGTAGTGCAGGGATAAGCAGGCCAGATGTGCATGAGCCCAGGCAGCTGAGGGGAGGTAAGTATAATTTTTTTTTAATGTTAACACATTCTAGGGATGATTGTTGGGTGTAGTTGTGTTCCGTACACAAAAGCCATGCACTGTGAGCACAAAAACTACAGTTGAATATGTAGATGAATGCACATAAAAGCCTTGTTGGTGCCGCGAAAATACAGTGCTCAGGCACGCACAAAGATGTATATGCCTGTGTAAATCTGCCCTTAGGGAACCTTCATGCAAAATTTGCATGCACAATACACAGAGAACAGAATGCATTAATTTTAATGGGTTCATTCTCATTCCCTTTTTTAAATTGTGCATAAAACAGCATGATGCTCTACTTTTGTGTGCACCAAAGGTCCTGATAGAAGTCTTTGGGGGTTGCCCAAATGCTTGCGCAATGTGCAATGAGATGTGCGATAAGACCACGTCTTTAACTCACTAAGCTAAATAGGCACTTAAAACTTGTTCATAGTGCAAATGTGTTGCCCCAAGTCGCGCGCAATCGTGCCTATGCTCATGAGAAGGAACCCTTGTACGCCAGAATGAACAGCTATTCTGTTACAATGGCTCCCACTTCATTGTACAGACCCCATTTGTGCATTGCACGGCTGGCCATTCATTTGATTGGCCACCTTGTAATGCTACATTTGTCCTGCAGGGCTAAAGAGTGGCCAGATGAGCCTTCTGCAGAGATAACGGCTAAATTCCAGGCATTAGAGAAAACCTTATCCTGTATATTATTGGTTTGGTCAATTCATTATAAACTATTCTCCATCTATTTCCATATTAAATGATCAAGTAATGACACTACTGAGCAATAGGTTTTCCTAATGCATGAGTTTCCTTTAACGCTCGCTAGCTCCTCTTTCATCTCACAATGCAAGAGTTATATGAATATCCACAAGTGAGATGTAAGTAAATATGCAGCGATGTATTTAGCATTAATCATTGTAGTTGTGAGAGGCTGTTCTTTCCCTGCACAGTATGTTTGTCAAACTTGCTTTCTTTTACCAGCACAAAAAAAGAAGAAACAGAAATGGTTTTTACTTAAATGTGACGGAATTGTGTATTCTGTCTATAGCTACAGCTGCTAAGTCTGTAGAGTGCTCTGTACTAGAAGTGCATCGTAGGTGTTTAGAGACGAGTGTTTGGGCTTCTTTAGTCATTTTTTCTAGCTACATATTAAATGGGTTCTCCATTTTCAAGAAGTCCTTTTTATCAAAAGGGTCCCATTGCTGCAAGAGAAACTGGGAGCAAGTGTTCAATTTTTTAGCAGTGCCACCAAAGGGTAAGTAAAGCATTAGACATTTCCCACTGAGATCAATGGGATGTCCATGTAATGCATCGATGTGTTGGATCCTCCTGGATTAAAGCAGCTTGAAAAATATCATTTTGCCCATAGTCATAGACATCCATTGCTAGGCCCCAGAGTACAGCTGTGTGTGCCCAACCTGCTGCACATATATCATACATTGAAAAATGCAGCAAAGATGTGTTATCGCTGCCACACTCTAATTACATGAATCCTGCACATTTTTGCAATTTGTAAATCTCATCTTTTCTCTGCAACTGGCATAAGTAACGGTAGCACACAGATGCAGAAATGAAATAATGATACTTAAAAACACTTCAGATGTTTAATTTATACCAGTGGTAGTTCTCCTCCCTACCACTGTGGGGGCGACAGGGGAGAGTGGGGAGGAACAGGGAGGAGATCTATCTCTCTCTCCCCCCCCACTCTCCCATACTCACTCCTGCAACTCACCGCTCACCCCCGCCGGCCCCCGAATCTTTTGAGACGAGTGGGCAAGTACTCGAAAATGGCAATACTTGCTTGAGTAATTTGCCTTAGCGAGTACGCTCGCTCATCTCTAATAGTGACAAATGTAAGGGTTTTCAACACCCAATTAGCAGCTCTTAGGGCTTATTCAGACGTCCGTATATCGGCCTGGTTTTTAAGCCGATATACGGTGTCCCTTTCTGCAGGGAGAGGAGGCGGGCCAAGCCAGGAGCAGTGCACTGAGCTTCCACCCCCTGTCCGCCAACTCTCCACCCCATCTCTGCCCCCTCTCCGCCCCCTCACCACTGTTTGCAATGAGAGGGGGCGGGAGCTCAGTGCAGGTTTAAGCTATTACAGTCCCTGGTACAGCAGGCATTCAGCATGACCATCAACAAGGCACAGAGTCAGCCAATCAAATGCTGTGGAATTAACTTGGAGTCACCATGTTTTTCCTATAGGCGGCAATATATAGCATGCTCAAGAGTAGGTTCATCAAATCACTTCTTTTTCACACTGGCGATCGCGATATCACCACAAAAACCTCACAGCAAAATCACGTTTTTTTCCCCAGGATTTTTGAGCCTCAGCGTCGCTATTTCTCACAAAAACATCGCTGCCGCTTGTGGTTTTCTCTTGCAATTTTTTAAAGCGGATGTCAATGGGACTTTCTAATGTTAGAAACTCATCGCATGAAAATCGCAAGTTTGTGCGTTGCAATGCGATAAAAAGGAGGTTCATAGGGAAACACGGGCGATAAAAAATAAACTAAAAAAACAAAATCGCAAAACCCAGAAAGATAGAACACACTGCAATTTTTTATGGCATAATCGCATGAGTGAAAGCATTGCAGGAAGCCATTGAAAATCATTGGTTTCATAATTCTGCGTTTTTACTCACTCTCGCATTGCACAATTTTATTGCCCACGTGAAACCCCCATAGAACATAATGATCCTGAACAAAAGACCCCCACCCCCCCGTACCAAACCCCAATTCACCATTAGGCCTTAGTCAGACGGGCGTTTTTGCGCGCGATTTGCGCATGCGCATGCGTCCGGCGATTTTTTAAAACCATTGCTTTGCAATGGTATCGGACACATGAGCGCTTTTTATGCGCTCGTCCGATAAATTATAGAACAGAAATCGCAGATCGCACCTATCTGCGATCTGCGATTCCTGTTCTCTTCACTATATGCGCTCAATGGGGCCGGCGGCAGCAGCGCCGACCCCATTGAGAACATATAGAAGACAAATCATTCTTCTCTGCCACAGCTGTAACAGCTGTGGCAGAGAAGAACGATGTTTGCCCATTGAATTCAATGGAGCCGGCAATACAGCCGACTCCATTGAAAGCAATGGGCTGCCGGCGTGCGCGGGATGAATTGTCGGGAAGGGCTTAAATATATAAGCCCTTCCCTGCAATTCATCCAGAAAAGTGTTAAAATAAAAAATATATACATACTCAGCGCTGAGCCAATCAGGGGGCAGGTCTGACTCACACCCCCTTCACACCCACTGCAGGCCGGCCGCGCGGAGCTCCGGCTGCCGGGAGCAGGTGAGTATGAATATATTTTTTATTTTAACACTTTTCTGGATGAATTGCATGGAAGGGCTTATATATTTAAGCCCTTCCCGACAATTCATCCCACACTCGCCCGCAGCGCATTGCTTTCAATGGAGTCGGCTGTATTGCCGGCTCCATTGAATGCAATGCGCTGGACAGCTCCAGCCCGTTTCTAATGAAACACTGCTAGGAGCAGATTTTCGGGCGATTTTCGGGCATCGGTCACGCGATTTGCGGATGCGCATCCGTCATGCGATCCGCAAATTGCGCGAAAAAACGCCCGTCTGACTAAGGCCTTAGGGTACAATATAAGAAAAAATGGTTTTCTAAACTGGATAACCCCTTAAAGATTTAGTTAAAGACAGAAATGTTTACACAAGCCGGTTTAAGAACCATTTAATACAAGGATTTTTTTTTACCTTAATTTTATTTTTACATTAATGTAATTCTTAACTTGAATTAAATCAAATTTTGTATTTGAATTACAAAGTGTAAATTCCCATCGATGAACTCCTTGTTTATCAGAGTCAAACTTTACTTTGCAGAACTTTCTATTTTTAATTTAAAGAGTCAAGTAACCTGATAGCCAAGTAGCTTAATTTGCCAACTATTCGCCCAGCGACGTTGGATAATAATGACAAATGCCTGCTCTGCCTTGGTGCAAACATATGTTTCTAAAATAAACGCTCAGATGGCAACATATGTTGTGCAGTGTACATGCTGATCAGTGTCAGTGCGCTTGTGTCAAAGGATAAACAAGTGTTCTCTCATCTAATTAAGCCATAAGTTGTCTCCTAAAACTTTGAAAGCCTCGAATTTCGACTTAGTATTGCTAAGAGCAAAATAGAAACATGCAAAGATCCTATTTGTAAATGGGCAGTAAATAATCCCATTAACATGGCGTAAATGCAATCTGCGCAGTGCAGCAGAAGGCTTATCGGCAGGTAGGCTTGATACTTGAAGCTGACTTTTGGCATGTGTTGTAATTTAAAGTATGTATATAGTCCATGATGCATTCAATGTTTTTAACATAACATATAAAATACAGCAATCCAGGTTTGGTAAGTCAAAAAAAATTAAATTGCACATGGGTGGAAGTTCCAATATAGAAGCTGCTATTGCTGCCACTCAAACAGACTTAACAATTAGACCTCGACTGTGCAGCATGAGGGGGCCCAAAGGTCCTGTGCGCCATATATTTTGTATTGGGGCACAGGAGCTTTGGGTTATGTCTCACTAGGAGACAAGGCAAAAGGAAAAAGCACAGAGAACAAAGTACTGCAAAGTAATCATAAGGCTTTTATTACCTTATGCAGTGAGACTCCATTCTAAAGTTTGCTATTAAGCAGTTTGCTATTAGGCATCTTGATGAAATTTCATAGATCCGATGATAGCAGAACTGGGATTTTTAACCTTTTCCCAACAGGATGCTTGGTGTTATAGTAGAGCCAAGCTCACTATATATGCAGTTGGTATCCACTGTCTTTGATAACTCAATCCCAGCCACAATGGCAGGGATTGCACATAACTCCAATCCCCATGATTAACTCTTTTGGATGCTACGGAATCATAGTGGATCGTCCGTGCAGAAGAAAAAACGCAAGCAAGTGATTACATCAGAAAGTTGCCTAACCCCCTGGAAAAACCCTTCTATACAAAGAGTTAATGCCCAGATGACATTCTCTAGTGCTTTTGTGGTGATAGGAACTTAGAACTTCATTTAGAACGGCATACTGCTCTCTTGGCTTGGGAGAGTAATGTATATGGCTAAATCAAATAACCTGGCTACTGCAATGGACAATGGTGTGTTCTTCACTGTCCCGTACTGTATTTTCCCTGCATTCCTACTTCCATTTATTCATTTTGTTATGCTGTCTCCTGGCAACCTGCGAGCTATCCGCTCTAAAATCCACGCCCATCGGTAATGTAATGGCATATGCACTGCGATTTGAACACGTCCGTAGAGATCAATGGAGCACGTCAGCGCTGAATCGGCACAAAAATGGTTGTGGATGCTTATTCATTTGTATGGGTGATTGAAACAGCAGATCATCCATGCCGGTGCCGATCATGGATTCCGCTATTAAAATCCACACATGATATCGCAGACTGTTTGGATATGATGACAACCTTGGGCCTACAGATGCAGGAGGTTTTAGCTGGATTGTGATAGCATGGTGCAAAAAGTTATCTTAACCAAACTTTAAAAAATTATCTAATCTTAACACAATAAAATCCATTGTAAAGCAATTGAAAATGTAAATAAACCACCTTATTAATACAATATTAATATCTCATTGCGAGTTGAAAAATACATCTGTACCATGTATTACCTCCTATTAGCTCTGTCTTACTGAAGTACTGCAGTTTACTGTACATATGATAAGATGATCACTAATGCGTCATCTAAGGGGACAAAAAAAAATTTTTTAAAGGAAAAATTAAATAAAAGTGTTTTTTTTAAATTAAAAACTTTAAGAAATATCTAACTGTACAAAAAAAACATTTCTCAGTTGTTGGATTAAAAAAAGGCATAGCCACATCCATAGAAGTCCAATTCATTAAAATATCACATTGTTTATCCCACAAGGTGAACACAGTAGAGAAAAATACACAACGCCAGAATTGAATTTTTATGGTCATCCCATCTCCAAGAAAAAAACTATTAAAATTGATCAAAAAGTTGTATGCATCCCAAGATGGTACAGGTTGTCTCACAAAAAACAAACCATCACACAGCTACTTTATGGAAACATAAAAATCTTGTGAATTTTAAAAGATAATGACAATAAATGTTTTGGTTTGATCCAATTTTTATGTTAAACATATCTTACATTTTTTTTTGTGATTTTTTTTAAATTTACCATGTCACTATTTTTTTAAATCCTGAAATCTTGCAGTTTTCACACTGACCACTGAACCCCTTTACAGGCTGACACTTCCTGCAAATAAAACTATTCAGCAGTCTTCTCATTATCATCACATGCAGAAAGATGATATACCGGGATCAACCATTCACAACAGGTGATGATCACAGCTGGTTTATTCCCATTTCCTGTACAGTGACCTCTGCAGTGGTCATAGATCAGGCCTACAACACTCTTCAATAAAAGTCAGTAAACATCTCCATTCTGCAGGTTACTATGTCCATGTAGAATCATACAACGGTAGTGTTTAAATGCAAGATAAATTAAATAATCTCAAACAGATATCTGTCCAGCCTCGGTTTGAGGAATTCCATTGAAGAACTTGGCTCCTCCTGTGGCAATCTGTTCCACTCATTGATCACCCTCACCATCAGAAAGTTTTTTTTCTTCTAATATTCCCACATGCTGCTATTAACAGAAGCTCAGGCAAGATAATTAGGGGGTAGGTGGGGGGGGGGGGTACATATAGGAAATAGAATGAAAGAAATGTATAGTCAGATCTATATATATAAAATTGAATGTATGTCTGTCTGCGTGCGTGTCTGCGTGCGTGCGTGCGTGTCTGTTTGTCCTTTATGCGCTACTACACCATTCATCCGATCGCCATGAAACTTTGGGAAGTTGTTAAGTACACTCCTGGGAAGATTATAGGCATAGTACAAATATCCTACGATAAATGGCGCGCGAGCGTCGTCGAAAGTTACGCCCCCCCCCACGTAGATCAAATAAGTAAGCCACCTGCTATTGTGATGTCATCACTGATGTCATCAACATCGGACGCCCTTGAACATGCCCCAACATGTTCTATAAAGCTGCATTGTGATGTCATTAAGGCTGTATTATGACACGTACAGCTTGGAACCACTAGAGCACGCCAGCCAATTACCATTGGAGTTGGAAGTGGGTAAACAAGTACTAGGATATCTTCCTAAGAAGCCACAGCAGCCGGATAAATTGGATGTTCCACCCAACGGCTATTTTATTCAGCCCGCAAGGGGGAAGCAGCGGCCTACAAAATCTAATTCTCTCATTTCCTGATGTCATAGATAGATAGATAGATAGATAGATAGATAGATAGACTGTATGCAATAACCCTGATTGATAGATAGATAGATAGATAGATAGATAGACTGTATGCAATAACCCTGATAGATAGATAGATAGATAGATAGATAGATAGATAGATAGATAGATAGATAGATAGATAGATAGATAGACTGTATGCAATGACACGTACAGCTTGAAACCATAAATACTAGAGCACGCCAGCCATTTACAGTCAGTCTCCATTGAAGTTGGAAGTGGGCAAACATGTACTAGGCCAGTGATGGCGAACCTTTTAGGGACCGAGTGCCCAAACTACAACCCAAAACCCACTTATGTATCGCAAAGTGCCAACACGTCAGGGGGCGGGGCTTATCACAACGTATGATTTTACCCCCGTCGTTCTAAAAAGGACAAGGCTGTTTCAGAATAGACCGGGTGCAGATTCTGACTGCTTTTTGGACGCGGAAATACTGCAGAATGTGCTCAGCGGAGATTTCTGTGGAAAATTCTGCAGCATTTCCGCATCTAAAAAGCAGTCAAAATCTGCACCCGGTCTATTCTGAAAGAGCCCTGCCCATTTCTGCCACATGTACACATACCCCAGCGGTAATAGTGACACCTTCACCCCAGCGATAATAGTGACATCCCACAGCAGTAATAATAGTGACACTCCCCCCATTAGTAATAAGAGTGACATACCCCAGCGGTAAACCTCAGTGGTCGCTGCTGCCGTCATCTAGATATATAAAAACGTAGTATGTATGTATGTCTGTCTTCGCAGCAACGCGCGAACATGCCCCAACATGTTCTCATAAGCTGCATTGTGATGTCATTAAGGCTCTATTATGACACGTACAGCTTGGAACCACTAGAGCACGCCAGCCAATTACCATTGGAGTTGGAAGTGGGTAAACAAGTACTAGGATATCTTCCTAAGAAGCCACAGCAGCCGGATAAATTGTATGTTCCACCCAACGGCTATTTTATTCAGCCCGCAAGGGGGAAGCAGCGGCCTACAAAATCTCATTCAGGTAGGTAGGTTCAGTTCTTGGAGGTTGGGGAATGCTTATGGGCAAGGCCTTATGTCTCATCCCAACTCGATTATTCAATTCTAAGCGCAAAAGAATTAGCGTCCAAATTTTATGTACGGAATTTAATTCTCTCATTTCCCAATGTCATAGAAACTTGAAATTTGCACGAGCATTGATTATGTCATAAATAGGAAAAGCTAATGGGTCCCAACTCGATTATTCAATTCAAAGCGCCAAAGAATTAGCGTTCAAATTTTACGTACGGAATCTAATTCTCTCATTTCCTGATGTCATAGATAGATAGATAGACTGTATGCAATAACCCTGATAAATAGATAGATAGATAGATAGATAGATAGATAGAT
This sequence comes from Eleutherodactylus coqui, assembly GCF_035609145.1. Taxonomy (NCBI): domain Eukaryota; kingdom Metazoa; phylum Chordata; class Amphibia; order Anura; family Eleutherodactylidae; genus Eleutherodactylus; species Eleutherodactylus coqui. Next base: position 264,842,066 of record NC_089839.1, on the reverse strand, counting down.
AGATAGATAGATAGATAGATAGATAGATAGATAGATAGATAGACTGTATGCAATGACACGTACAGCTTGGAACCATAAATACTAGAGCACGCCAGCCATTTACAGTCAGTCTCCATTGGAGTTGGAAGTGGGTAAACAAGTACTAGGCTATCTTCCCAAGAAGCCACAGCAGCCGGATAAATTGGATGTTCCACACAACGGCTATTTTATTCAGCCTGCAAGGGGGAAGCAGCGGCCTACAAAACCTCAGTGGTCGCTGCTGCCGTCATCTAGATATATAAAAACGAATGTATGTATGTCTGTCTGTCTTCGCAGCAACGCGCGACGGGTACGCTAGTCTATATATATAAAATTGAATGTATGTCTGTCTGCGTGCGTGTCTGCGTGCGTGCGTGCGTGTCTGTTTGTCCTTTATGCGCTACTACACCATTCATCCGATCGCCATGAAACTTTGGGAAGTTGTTAAGTACACTCCTGGGAAGATTATAGGCATAGTACAAATATCCTACGATAAATGGCGCGCGAGCGTCGTCGAAAGTTACGCCCCCCCCCCACGTAGATCGAATAAGTAAGCCACCTGCTATTGTGATGTCATCACTGATGTCATCAACATCGGACGCCCTTGAACATGCCCCAACATGTTCTATAAAGCTGCATTGTGATGTCATTAAGGCTGTATTATGACACGTACAGCTTGGAACCACTAGAGCACGCCAGCCAATTACCATTGGAGTTGGAAGTGGGTAAACAAGTACTAGGATATCTTCCTAAGAAGCCACAGCAGCCGGATAAATTGTATGTTCCACCCAACGGCTATTTTATTCAGCCCGCAAGGGGGAAGCAGCGGCCTACAAAATCTCATTCAGGTAGGTAGGTTCAGTTCTTGGAGGTTGGGGAATGCTTATGGGCAAGGCCTTATGTCTCATCCCAACTCGATTATTCAATTCTAAGCGCAAAAGAATTAGCGTCCAAATTTTATGTACGGAATGTAATTCTCTCACTTCCCAATGTCATAGAAACTTGAAATTTGGCACGAGCATTGATTATGTCATAAATAGGAAAAGTTAATGGGTCCCAACTCGATTATTCAATTCAAAGCGCCAAAGAATTAGCGTTCAAATTTTACGTACGGAATCTAATTCTCTCATTTCCTGATGTCATAGATAGATAGATAGACTGTATGCAATAACCCTGATAGATAGATAGATAGATAGATAGATAGATAGATAGATAGATAGATAGACTGTATGCAATAACCCTGATAGATAGATAGATAGATAGATAGATAGATAGATAGATAGATAGATAGATAGACTGTATGCAATGACACGTACAGCTTGAAACCATAAATACTAGAGCACGCCAGCCATTTACAGTCAGTCTCCATTGGAGTTGGAAGTGGGCAAACATGTAGTAGGCTATCTTCCCAAGAAGCCACAGCAGCCGGATAAATTGGATGTTCCACACAACGGCTATTTTATTCAGCCTGCAAGGGGGAAGCAGCAGCCTACAAAACCTCAGTGGTCGCTGCTGCCGTCATCTAGATATATAAAAACGAATGTATGTATGTATGTCTGTCTTCGCAGCAACGCGCGACGGGTACGCTAGTCTATATATATAAAATTGAATGTATGTCTGTCTGCGTGCGTGTCTGCGTGCGTGCGTGCGTGTCTGTTTGTCCTTTATGCGCTACTACACCATTCATCCGATCGCCATGAAACTTTGGGAAGTTGTTAAGTACACTCCTGGGAAGATTATAGGCATAGTACAAATATCCTACGATAAATGGCGCGCGAGCGTCGTCGAAAGTTACGCCCCCCCCCCACGTAGATCAAATAAGTAAGCCACCTGCTATTGTGATGTCATCACTGATGTCATCAACATCGGACGCCCTTGAACATGCCCCAACATGTTCTATAAAGCTGCATTGTGATGTCATTAAGGCTGTATTATGACACGTACAGCTTGGAACCACTAGAGCACGCCAGCCAATTACCATTGGAGTTGGAAGTGGGTAAACAAGTACTAGGATATCTTCCTAAGAAGCCACAGCAGCCGGATAAATTGGATGTTCCACCCAACGGCTATTTTATTCAGCCCGCAAGGGGGAAGCAGCGGCCTACAAAATCTAATTCTCTCATTTCCTGATGTCATAGATAGATAGATAGATAGATAGATAGATAGATAGATAGATAGATAGACTGTATGCAATAACCCTGATTGATAGATAGATAGATAGATAGATAGATAGATAGATAGATAGACTGTATGCAATAACCCTGATAGATAGATAGATAGATAGATAGATAGATAGATAGATAGATAGACTGTATGCAATGACACGTACAGCTTGAAACCATAAATACTAGAGCACGCCAGCCATTTACAGTCAGTCTCCATTGAAGTTGGAAGTGGGCAAACATGTACTAGGCCAGTGATGGCGAACCTTTTAGGGACCGAGTGCCCAAACTACAACCCAAAACCCACTTATGTATCGCAAAGTGCCAACACGTCAGGGGGCGGGGCTTATCACAACGTATGATTTTACCCCCGTCGTTCTAAAAAGGACAAGGCTGTTTCAGAATAGACCGGGTGCAGATTCTGACTGCTTTTTGGACGCGGAAATACTGCAGAATGTGCTCAGCGGAGATTTCTGTGGAAAATTCTGCAGCATTTCCGCATCTAAAAAGCAGTCAAAATCTGCACCCGGTCTATTCTGAAAGAGCCCTGCCCATTTCTGCCACATGTACACATACCCCAGCGGTAATAGTGACACCTTCACCCCAGCGATAATAGTGACATCCCACAGCAGTAATAATAGTGACACTCCCCCCATTAGTAATAAGAGTGACATACCCCAGCGGTAAACCTCAGTGGTCGCTGCTGCCGTCATCTAGATATATAAAAACGTAGTATGTATGTATGTCTGTCTTCGCAGCAACGCGCGAACATGCCCCAACATGTTCTCATAAGCTGCATTGTGATGTCATTAAGGCTCTATTATGACACGTACAGCTTGGAACCACTAGAGCACGCCAGCCAATTACCATTGGAGTTGGAAGTGGGTAAACAAGTACTAGGATATCTTCCTAAGAAGCCACAGCAGCCGGATAAATTGTATGTTCCACCCAACGGCTATTTTATTCAGCCCGCAAGGGGGAAGCAGCGGCCTACAAAATCTCATTCAGGTAGGTAGGTTCAGTTCTTGGAGGTTGGGGAATGCTTATGGGCAAGGCCTTATGTCTCATCCCAACTCGATTATTCAATTCTAAGCGCAAAAGAATTAGCGTCCAAATTTTATGTACGGAATTTAATTCTCTCACTTCCCAATGTCATAGAAACTTGAAATTTGCACGAGCATTGATTATGTCATAAATAGGAAAAGCTAATGGGTCCCAACTCGATTATTCAATTCAAAGCGCCAAAGAATTAGCGTTCAAATTTTACGTACGGAATCTAATTCTCTCATTTCCTGATGTCATAGATAGATAGATAGACTGTATGCAATAACCCTGATAAATAGATAGATAGATAGATAGATAGATAGACTGTATGCAATGACACGTACAGCTTGGAACCATAAATACTAGAGCACGCCAGCCATTTACAGTCAGTCTCCATTGGAGTTGGAAGTGGGTAAACAAGTACTAGGCTATCTTCCCAAGAAGCCACAGCAGCCGGATAAATTGGATGTTCCACACAACGGCTATTTTATTCAGCCTGCAAGGGGGAAGCAGCGGCCTACAAAACCTCAGTGGTCGCTGCTGCCGTCATCTAGATATATAAAAACGAATGTATGTATGTCTGTCTGTCTTCGCAGCAACGCGCGACGGGTACGCTAGTATAAAATAAATTAGAATAAAAGGGTCATGGTGTGGCTGGTGGACAGTTGTGGGTCTGTGTTGGCATTTCAATGTCAGACCTGGCCCACATGATGCACCATGTCAATACATTTTCATTTTCTGCCAGCAGTGCCCAACGGGCAGCTAACTATTCTTTGCTCTTAAGTGGTTAATTGATTGGCTGAGATAGTTGGCTACTTAGCCAGTCAGTATGGTTTGTTTATCTAACCAACACCTTCAGTTCAGAAGAGCTAGTTTATACTTTCTGTTTCTGATCTTGTCTGTGGCTCCTGGTGTCGCGTCTGCGTCAAGAGTGCAATAACTGTAAACCAAAACACCCACTGGGCAGTGTTCCCTCTACACTACAAGCAACCCCTAAAGTCTGAGGCAAAAACAAGCAAAATAGGGAAATTTTCCCTAAGGGGAACTAGACGGTGACAACCACTGCCTAATAGTGAATGGCCTTCCTTCATGGACGCATCTAGCCATCATGCCTGTGCCACTCACCTACCCTCATAAATGACATGGGAAAATCACCATAGGAATAAACAAAACCCTCTAAGAATAAATCTCAATAATTAATCTCTGTACTTATCTGCAGAGCTGCTGGAGGAACCACTGAAACCAGATCCAGAGATGTCCTCTACTAACAGCAAAAGGAGACTGTACTGAATTCACCAGCACAGAACCCAGGCAAGCAGTAAACTAAAAACCCTGCCTAATTGCCGCTAGGTGTACACCAACAGCTGACACATCCATCAGAGTCAAAGAAGATAAATGCACAGTCAAATTCAAACAGACACAACACCTGGTTTGGAACTGTGTCTTTGTTAAAGATAAGTCTGTGTTTGTCCAACGTATTCATCCGGGGTGTTTGAACATCTTTTTTCCTGCACAAGTCATTGTTTATACAGTTAATCTCCTACTTGCGACTGTTCGACATACGAACAAACTTTTCTACATACGAACAAAGTGAGAGGCATTTTATCGAGCCATGCCATAAGCACAGCTTCGTAGGCCTTTCAGAAGACCCCTGGCTGCCATGGAAAACACACGGCAACCCACGATCATATCGCGGGGGGCAGTGCAGGACCCCCGAACATCAGTCAGTGCATTTAAATGCCACCATCAGAATTGACAGTGACATTAAAAGGGTTAACAGTTCCAATGAGCGACATGGCTTATCAAAGCTGTTGCGGGCGGGTGCTGGCTGTAAGAAACAGCCGGCAACCACATTGTATGGAGCAAGATTAACCTCCAATCCCCCTGCATACAAACCCCTGTATGGACATACGAACAATTGCACTTACAAACAGGCTCCTGGAACGGAACCGGTTCGTAAGTAGGGGACTATCTGTATCGCGGTGTCATCTTACATTTGCCACTTTTCCCGGTCCCCATCTAGGGAAAGTAAGGCTTTCCCCAGGTTCCTAGTGTGGGGCTGCCCTTATCAGGGCAATTACCCTTATAGGTAAGGTTTTTCTGTCTCAAAGGGTTAGGGTTTGTTTCGGTGTTTATTTTGTACTAGCGTACCCGTCGCGCGTTGCTGCGAAGACAGACAGACATACATACATTCGTTTTTATATATCTAGATGACGGCAGCAGCGACCACTGAGGTTTTGTAGGCCGCTGCTTCCCCCTTGCAGGCTGAATAAAATAGCCGTTGTGTGGAACATCCAATTTATCCGGCTGCTGTGGCTTCTTGGGAAGATAGCCTAGTACTTGTTTACCCACTTCCAACTCCAATGGAGACTGACTGTAAATGGCTGGCGTGCTCTAGTATTTATGGTTCCAAGCTGTACGTGTCATTGCATACAGTCTATCTATCTATCTATCTATCTATCTATCTATTTATCAGGGTTATTGCATACAGTCTATCTATCTATCTATGACATCAGGAAATGAGAGAATTAGATTCCGTACGTAAAATTTGAACGCTAATTCTTTGGCGCTTTGAATTGAATAATCGAGTTGGGACCCATTAGCTTTTCCTATTTATGACATAATCAATGCTCGTGCAAATTTCAAGTTTCTATGACATTGGGAAATGAGAGAATTAAATTCCGTACATAAAATTTGGACGCTAATTCTTTTGCGCTTAGAATTGAATAATCGAGTTGGGATGAGACATAAGGCCTTGCCCATAAGCATTCCCCAACCTCCAAGAACTGAACCTACCTACCTGAATGAGATTTTGTAGGCCGCTGCTTCCCCCTTGCGGGCTGAATAAAATAGCCGTTGGGTGGAACATACAATTTATCCGGCTGCTGTGGCTTCTTAGGAAGATATCCTAGTACTTGTTTACCCACTTCCAACTCCAATGGTAATTGGCTGGCGTGCTCTAGTGGTTCCAAGCTGTACGTGTCATAATAGAGCCTTAATGACATCACAATGCAGCTTATGAGAACATGTTGGGGCATGTTCGCGCGTTGCTGCGAAGACAGACATACATACATACTACGTTTTTATATATCTAGATGACGGCAGCAGCGACCACTGAGGTTTACCGCTGGGGTATGTCACTCTTATTACTAATGGGGGGAGTGTCACTATTATTACTGCTGTGGGATGTCACTATTATCGCTGGGGTGAAGGTGTCACTATTACCGCTGGGGTATGTGTACATGTGGCAGAAATGGGCAGGGCTCTTTCAGAATAGACCGGGTGCAGATTTTGACTGCTTTTTAGATGCGGAAATGCTGCAGAATTTTCCACAGAAATCTCCGCTGAGCACATTCTGCAGTATTTCCGCGTCCAAAAAGCAGTCAGAATCTGCACCCGGTCTATTCTGAAACAGCCTTGTCCTTTTTAGAACGACGGGGGTAAAATCATACGTTGTGATAAGCCCCGCCCCCTGACGTGTTGGCACTTTGCGATACATAAGTGGGTTTTGGGTTGTAGTTTGGGCACTCGGTCCCTAAAAGGTTCGCCATCACTGGCCTAGTACATGTTTGCCCACTTCCAACTTCAATGGAGACTGACTGTAAATGGCTGGCGTGCTCTAGTATTTATGGTTTCAAGCTGTACGTGTCATTGCATACAGTCTATCTATCTATCTATCTATCTATCTATCTATCTATCTATCTATCTATCTATCTATCTATCAGGGTTATTGCATACAGTCTATCTATCTATCTATCTATCTATCTATCTATCTATCTATCTATCTATCTATCAATCAGGGTTATTGCATACAGTCTATCTATCTATCTATCTATCTATCTATCTATCTATCTATCTATCTATCTATCTATCTATCTATCTATGACATCAGGAAATGAGAGAATTAGATTTTGTAGGCCGCTGCTTCCCCCTTGCGGGCTGAATAAAATAGCCGTTGGGTGGAACATCCAATTTATCCGGCTGCTGTGGCTTCTTAGGAAGATATCCTAGTACTTGTTTACCCACTTCCAACTCCAATGGTAATTGGCTGGCGTGCTCTAGTGGTTCCAAGCTGTACGTGTCATAATACAGCCTTAATGACATCACAATGCAGCTTTATAGAACATGTTGGGGCATGTTCAAGGGCGTCCGATGTTGATGACATCAGTGATGACATCACAATAGCAGGTGGCTTACTTATTTGATCTACGTGGGGGGGGGGGCGTAACTTTCGACGACGCTCGCGCGCCATTTATCGTAGGATATTTGTACTATGCCTATAATCTTCCCAGGAGTGTACTTAACAACTTCCCAAAGTTTCATGGCGATCGGATGAATGGTGTAGTAGCGCATAAAGGACAAACAGACACGCACGCACGCACGCAGACACGCACGCAGACAGACATACATTCAATTTTATATATATAGATGTATGCATCTACTTTGGACACAATGTATACGTCTAGGTAGGATATAACAAAAACACTATGACTCAGTGTCTGGTTTTAATCAGTAAAAGTATATATGTTACGTTCCCTTTAGGATTCCATATTACCTTGCAGAACTATGTCGGAAGCAAGTGCTGGACTTTCATAATTTTTGCAATAATGCAGGTCGGATGAAAGAAATGTTATTATATCAATATTTACTGGCTAGCTTTAGCTTCATGCTTGACCATTCTAGATTATTTGCAATTCGTATACTTGGTACATAAGATCAGAGGTCTTAGGTAACGTTTACAGGTCAGCTGCACATTAAACTTCACAAATGTAAGCTTCTAATAAGACAAAAAAAAAACAACCAATGAATTGTAGCTAAAGCCATTTTTTATAACGGAGCTCATATGATGGGATATTAAAACAACTTGATCGTTTGTTGTACCGTGAAACTTAAAAAAGGACAATTCTATGGCTTTTTTTTTGGAACAAAATCTATCTGTATCTTTTTCTTTTTACTAACATGCTCCTATTGCTACCTTACATGTCAAAGGAGGCAATTCAGCAATAAAGATTTTCTTTCAACAGCTCTGGAGTCCCTTGTGCAACACATTCCACTTGTTAAAAGCAACTGCACTGTCCCTTGATTTATTACCACATTTACTGTATTTCCCATAGAAGGCAGAGTCATTGTGAACAAGGCATTTAGGTCTTGCTGATTGTAACACTGACAATGCTAGTCCCAACAAATATGTCTCTATGGCTTTTCTCTCTGTGAACTAAATTTACATACAACCTATTTCTGGTAAGATGCAAGACGATCCGCTGAAGGAATTTGATCTGCTGATATCCCTATTTTTTTCCTTTTTTTTATAGTCTTTCCTCCTTGCTAAATCAAGTCATAATAGTGTAATTCCTTGAAGAGACTGTTAAAAGCTGTTACCTTCCAGGTGTGATTTTTGTAACCCACACACATACATTTAGAAGTACCGAAGCCACTTATGATATCTGACAGATCCAATCACATTTTCTCTGATGCTCTTTATATAGAAAGCTGTATTTTTTTTTTCTTCAGTAGAGCAACACTTTTGGATAATAGGCATTTAAGCTCACAAACAATTGCAATAACAAAAAAATAAAGACTAAAATGTGTTACTATTAGAGATGAGCGAACACCAAAATGTTCGGGTGTTCGTTATTCGGAACGAACTTCCCGTGATGCTCGAGGGTTCGTTTCGAACAACGAACCCCATTGAAGTCAATGGGCGACCAGAACATTTTTGTATTTCGCCGATGCTCGCTAAGGTTTTCATGTGTGAAAATCTGGGCAATTCAGGAAAGTGATGGGAATGACACAGTGACGGATAGGGCAGGCGAGGGGCTACATGTTGGGCTGCATCTCAAGTTCACAGGTCCCACTATTAAGCCACAATACCGGCAAGAGTGGGCCCCCCCCCCCCTCCCAACAACTTTTACTTCTGAAAAGCCCTCATTAGCATGGCATACCTTTGCTAAGCACCACACTACCTCCAACAAAGCACAATCACTGCCTGCATGACACTCCACTGACACTTCTCCTGGGTTACATGCTGCCCAACCGCCCCCCCTCCCCCCACAGCGCACACCAAAGTGTCCCTGCGCAGCCTTCAGCTGCCCTCATGCCACGCCACACTCATGTCTATTTAGAAGTGCGTCTGCCATGAGGAGGAACCGCAGGCACACACTGCAGAGGGTTGGCACGGCTAGGCAGCGACCCTCTTTAATAGGGGCGGGGCGATAGCCCACAATGCTGTACAGAAGCAATGAGAAATATAATCCTGTGCCACCGCCATCAGGAGCTGCACACGTGGGCATAGCAATGGGGAACCTATGTGCCACACACTATTCATTCTGTCAAGGTGTCTGCATGCCCCAGTCAGACTGGTAATATGCACCTTAACAGTAACCGCGTTGGTGGTAATGTGGTGGTGACTGCGGACCTAGTAGCACGGTTGTATTTTGTTGGTTTTCGGAATGTGGCCAGGATTCAGTAGGCCGTGGCGGGGGGATGGTGGGGGGGCTCTCTTGTAGTGTCGGTAAAGGTGAAATTCTTGGACTGCCACCAGACGAACCAATGCAAAGGCATTTGCCAACAATGTTTTCCCTGTTGGAGGAGGAGGGGGATGTTTTTGAGGCACTACGTGTCCTCTCCACGTGTCCGTGGTTATATGCACCTTAACAGTAACCGCGTTGGTGGTAATGTGGTGGTGACTGCGGACCTAGTAGCACGGTTGTATTTTGTTGGTTTTCGGAATGTGGCCAGGATTCAGTAGGCCGTGGCGGGGGGATGGTGGGGGGGCTCTCTTGTAGTGTCGGTAAAGGTGAAATTCTTGGACTGCCACCAGACGAACCAATGCAAAGGCATTTGCCAACAATGTTTTCCCTGCTGGAGGAGGAGGGGGATGTTTTTGAGGCACTACGTGTCCTCTCCACGTGTCCGTTCCATGTCAGCAATAGTAGCACTCAAGACAGGCCCCAGTAACAATTCTGAAGCAGCAGTATAGCGGGAGCGCAGTCTTCGTTCCATGTAAGCAATAGTAGCACTCAGGACAGGCCCCAGTAACAATTCTGAAGCAGCAGTATAGCGGGAGCGCAGTCTTCGTTCCATGTAAGCAATAGTAGCACTCAAGACAGGCCCCAGTAACAATTCTGAAGCAGCAGTATAGCGGGAGCGCAGTCTTCGTTCCATGTAAGCAATAGTAGCACTCAAGACAGGCCCCAGTAACAATTCTGAAGCAGCAGTATAGCGGGAGCGCAGTCTTCGTTCCATGTAAGCAATAGTAGCACTCAAGACAGGCCCCAGTAACAATTCTGAAGCAGCAGTATAGCGGGAGCGCAGTCTTCGTTCCATGTAAGCAATAGTAGCACTCAAGACAGGCCCCAGTAACAATTCCGAAGCAGCAGTATAGCGGGAGCGCAGTATTCGCTCCATGTAAGCAATAGTAGCACTCAAGACAGGCCCCAGTAACAATTCCGAAGCAGCAGTATAGCGGGAGCGCAGTCTTAGTTCCATTTCAGTAGCCTTAGTATAGCCAAGGCACAAGTTACATTTATGTAGCTAAAGTGTAGGCCAACCCCACACACCTTTCTGTACCATGAGTGCAGGCGAAGAACATAGAAATTACTATGATTACACTGTAGGTGAGGGCCCCAAAAAATTGGTGTACCAACAGTACTAATGTACCTCAGTAAAAATTGGCCATGCCCAACCAAGATGGCAGGTGAATCGCTTTGGTTAATGTGGCTTAAGTGGTAACTAGGCCTGGAGGCAGCCCAGTGTAACGAAAAATTGGTTCAAGTTAAAGTTCCAACGCTTTTAAGCGCATTGAAACTTATAAAAATTGTTCTGAAAAATTATTTGAGTGAGCCTTGTGGCCCTAAGAAAAATTGCCCGTTCAGCGTGATTACGTGAGGTTTCAGGAGGAGGAGCAGGAGGAGGAGGAGGAGGAGGAATATTAGACACAGATTGATGAAGCAGAAATGTCCCCGTTTTGGATGGTGAGAGAGAACGTAGCTTCCATCCGCGGGTGCAGCCTACGTATTGCTTACGTATCGCTGCTGTCCGCTGGTGGAGAACAGAAGTCTGGGGAAATCCAGCCTTTGTTCATCTTGATGAGTGTTAGCCTGTCGGCACTGTCGGTTGACAAGCGGCTACGCTTATCTGTGATGATTCCCCCAGCCGCACTAAACACCCTTTCCGACAAGACGCTAGCCGCAGGACAAGCAAGCACCTCAAGGGCATACAGGGCTAGTTCAGGCCACGTGTCCAGCTTCGACACCCAGTAGTTGTAGGGGGCAGAGGCGTCACCAAGGATGGTCGTGCGATCCGCTACGTACTCCCTCACCATCCTTTTACAGTGCTCCCGCCGACTCAGCCGTGACTGGGGAGCGGTGACACAGTCTTGGTGGGGAGCCATAAAGCTGGCCAGGCCCTTAAAGACTGTTGCACTGCCTGGGATGTACATGCTGCTCGATCTACGCACATCCCCTGCTACCTTGCCCTCGGTACTGCGCCTTCTGCCACTAGCGCTGTCGGCTGGGAATTTTACCATCAGCTTGTCCGCAAGGGTCCTGTGGTATAGCAACACTCTCGAACCCCTTTCCTCTTCGGGAATCAGAGTGGGCAGGTTCTCCTTATACCGTGGATCGAGCAGTGTGTACACCCAGTAATCCGTCGTGGCCAGAATGCGTGCAACGCGAGGGTCACGAGAAAGGCATCCTAACATGAAGTCAGCCATGTGTGCCAGGGTACCAGTACGCAACACATGGCTGTCCTCACTAGGAAGATCACTTTCAGGATCCTCCTCCTCCTCCTCCTCCTCCTCCTCCTCCTCCTCAGGCCATACACGCTGAAAGGATGACAGGCAATCAGCCGGTGTACCGTCAGCAGCGGGCCAAGCTGTCTCTTCCCCCTCCTCCTCATCCTCCTCATGCTCCTCCTCCTCCTCCTGTACGCGCTGAGAAATAGACAGGAGGGTGCCCTGACTATCCAGCGGCATACTGTCTTCCCCCGCCCCCGTTTCCGAGCGCAAAGCAGCTGCCTTTATGGTTTGCAGGGAATTTCTCAAGATGCATAGCAGAGGAATGGTGACGCTAATGATTGTAGCATCGCCGCTCACCACCTGGGTAGACTCCTCAAAATTACCAAGGACATGGCAGATGTCTGCCAACCAGGCCCACTCTTCTGAAAGGAATTGAGGAGGCTGACTCCCACTGCGCCGCCCATGTTGGAGTTGGTATTCGACTATAGCTCTCCGTTGTTCATAGAGCCTGGCCAACATGTGGAGCGTAGAGTTCCACCGTGTGGGCACGTCGCACAGCAGTCGGTGCACTGGCAGCTTAAAGTGATGTTGCAGGGTGCGCAGGGTGGCAGCGTCCGTGTGGGACTTGCCGAAATGTGCGCAGAGCCGGCGCGCCTTTACGAGCAGGTCTGACAAGCGTGGGTAGCTTTTCAGAAAGCGCTGAACCACCAAATTAAAGACGTGGGCCAGGCATGGCACGTGCGTGAGGCTGCCGAGCTGCAGAGCCACCACCAGGTTACGGCCGTTGTCACACACGACCATGCCCGGTTGGAGGCTCAGCGGCGCAAGCCAGCGGTCGGTCTGCTGTGTCAGACCCTGCAGCAGTTCGTGGGCCGTGTGCCTCTTATCGCCTAAGCTGAGTAGTTTCAGCACGGCCTGCTGACGCTTGCCCACCGCTGTGCTGCCACACCGCGCGACACCGACTGCTGGCGACATGCTGCTGCTAACACATCTTGATTGCGAGACAGAGGAGGAGGAGGAGGAGGAGGAGGGTGCTTTAGTGGAGGAAGCATACACCTCCGCAGATACCAGCACCGAGCTGTGGCCCGCAATTCTGGGGGTGGGTAGGACGTGAGCGGTCCCAGGCTCTGACTCTGTCCCAGCCTCCACTAAATTCACCCAATGTGCCGTCAGGGAGATGTAGTGGCCCTGCCCGCCTGTGCTTGTCCACGTGTCCGTAGTTAAGTGGACCGTGGCAGTAACCGCGTTGGTGAGGGCGCGTACAATGTTGCGGGAGACGTGGTCGTGCAGGGCTGGGACGGCACATCGGGAAAAGTAGTGGCGACTGGGAACTGAGTAGCGCGGGGCCGCCGCCTCCATGATACTTTTGAAGGACTCCGTTTCCACAACCCTATACGGCAGCATCTCAAGGCTGATGAATTTTGCGATGCGGACGGTTAACGTTTGAGCGTGCGGGTGCGTGGCGGCGTACTTGCGCTTGCGCTCGAACAGTTGCGCAAGCGACGGCTGGACGGTGCGCTGAACTACACTGCTGGATGGGGCCGAGGACAGCGGAGATGAGGGTGTGGGTGCAGGCCATGAGGCGGTAGTGCCTGTGTCCTGAGAGGGGGGTTGCATCTCAGTGGCAGGTTGGGGCACAGGGGGAGAGGCAGGGGTGCAAACCGGAGGCGGTGAACGGCCTTCGTCCCACCTTGTGGGGTGCTTGGCCATCATATGTCTGCGCATGGTGGTGGTGGTGAGGCTGTTGGTGTTGGCTCCCCGGCTGAGCTTTGCGCAACAAAGGTTGCACACCACTGTTCGTCGGTCGTCAGGCGTCTCTGTGAAAAACTGCCAGACCTTAGAGCACCTCGGCCTCTGCAGGGTGGCATGGCGCGAGGGGGCGCTTTGGGAAACACTTGGTGGATTATTCGGTCTGGCCCTGCCTCTACCCCTGCCTCTACGCCTGGCCACCGCACTGCCTCTTGCAACCTGCCCTGCTGATGCCCTTGACTCCCCCTCTGAAGACCTGTCCTCCTGAGTAAGCGTTGCACACCAGGTGGGGTCAGTCACTTCATCGTCCTGCTGCTCTTCCTCCGAATCCTCTGTGCGCTGCTCCCTCGGACTTACTGCCCTTACTACTACCTCACTGCAAGACAACTGTGTATGATCGTCATCGTCCTCCTCACCCACAGAAAGTTGTTGAGACAGTTGGCGGAAGTCCCCAGCCTCATCCCCCGGACCCCGGGAACTTTCGAATGGTTGGGCATCAGTCACGATAAACTCCTCTGGTGGGAGAGGAACCGCTGCTGCCCAATCTGAGCAGGGGCCCGAGAACAGTTCCTGGGAGTGTTCCCGCTCCTGAGCAGGTGTCATTGTAGTGGAGTGAGGAGGCTGGGAGGAAGGAGGAGCAGCAGACAGAGGATTCGGATTTGCAGCAGTGGACGGCGCAGAACTGCGTGTTGACGATAGGTTGCTCGAAGCACTTTCTGCCATCCAGGACAGGACCTGCTCACACTGCTCATTTTCTAATAACCGTCTCCCGCGTGGACCCATTAATTGGGCGATGAATGTGGGGACGCCAGAAACGTGCCTCTCTCCTAATCGCGCAGCAGTCGGCTGCGACACACCGGGATCAGGAGCTCGGCCTGTGCCCACACCCTGACTTGGCCCTCCGCGTCCTCGGCCGCGTCCACGTCCTCTAGGCCTACCCCTACCCCTCAGCATGCTGTATTACCAGTGATTTGATTTCACAGGCAGGAAATAAATTGGCGCAAGACTGCAGGCCAAATATAATTTTTGCCCTTTTTGGAAAACGAAAGGCCCCACTGCCTCTAGTGAATGAATAATCTAAGTTTAATAACTGTGCTGTGTCCCTGCTTATGTGTCACAGAACGTGAGGGTAGCAGAGTTATTATAACTCTGGCAGAGCAGGAATTTTTTTTCCCAATTAAGGAAAGCAAATGGCGAAGCCAGCAGTAAAGCGTAGCTGGGTGCGTATGATTTAGCAATGTTTTTCACGCAGCTCACACGTGTCCACCGCCCGTAAGGACGGACACAGGCTGGACAAATAGATTTGTTTTCAGTTTTTTCCCACCAAAAGGCAGCACTGCGTATATTCTATGAACATGAGAAGTTTAATAACTGTGCTGTGTCCCTGCTTATGTGTCACAGAACGTGAGGGTAGCAGAGTTATTATAACTCTGGCAGAGCAGGAATTTTTTTTCCCAATTAAGGAAAGCAAATGGCGAAGCCAGCAGTAAAGCGTAGCTGGGTGCGTATGATTTAGCAATGTTTTTCACGCAGCTCACACGTGTCCACCGCCCGTAAGGACGGACAGAGGCTGGACAAATAGATTTGTTTTCAGTTTTTTCCCACCAAAAGGCAGCACTGCGTATATTCAATGAACATGAGAAGTTTAATAACTGTGCTGTGTCCCTGCTTATGTGTCACAGAACGTGAGGGTAGCAGAGTTATTATAACTCTGGCAGAGCAGGAATTTTTTTTCCCAATTAAGGAAAGCAAATGGCGAAGCCAGCAGTAAAGCGTAGCTGGGTGCGTATGATTTAGCAATGTTTTTCACGCAGCTCACACGTGTCCACAGGCGTTAGGACGGACAGAGGCTGGACAAATAGATTTGTTTTCAGTTTTTTCCCACCAAAAGGCAGCACTGCGTATATTCAATGAACATGAGAAGTTTAATAACTGTGCTGTGTCCCTGCTTATGTGTCACAGAACGTGAGGGTAGCAGAGTTATTATAACTCTGGCAGAGCAGGAATTTTTTTTCCCAATTAAGGAAAGCAAATGGCGAAGCCAGCAGTAAAGCGTAGCTGGGTGCGTATGATTTAGCAATGTTTTTCACGCAGCTCACACGTGTCCACCGCCCGTAAGGACGGACACAGGCTGGACAAATAGATTTGTTTCCACTTGTTTTTCCACCAAAAGGCAGCACTGCGTATATTCTATGAATAATAACTGTGTTGTGGCCCTGCCTATACAATTCTTTCCCTGCAGTATCAATGGAGGGTGGAATGCTCTGCAGAGGCGATTTTGAGAAGCCAAAAAAAAATGCAGCACAGCTAACAGTACTGCACACGGATAAATATGGCCCTAGAAAGGACCGTTGAGGTTCTTGAAGGCTACACTCACTCCTAACACTCTCCCTGCCTATGCAGTACTTCTGTCCCTAATGCCAGGTGCAACGCTCTGCAGAGCCGATTTTGAGAAAAAAAAAATGCCACTGCTAACAGCAGCCAACACACAGCTATCAGTGGCCCTAATAAGGACCTTTGGGGGGTCTTGAAGCCTACACTAACTACCAATTCTTTCCCTACAGCAGCTCCGGTATAAACAGCACTGTCCCTCATCTAACTCACACCGCATCTGAGGCGAGCCGCGGGAGGGGCCGACTTTTATATTAGGCGAACACCTGATCTCGCCAGCCACTCACAGCAGGGGGGTGGTATAGGGCTTAAACGTTGCAGGGGGAAGTTGTAATGCCTTCCCTGTCTTTCAATTGGCCAGAAAAGCGCGCTAACGTCTCAGGGAAGGAAGTGAAAGTAACCAGAACACCGCATGGTGTTCGTTACGAATAACGAACATCCCGAACACCCTAATATTCGCACGAATATCAAGCTCGGACGAACGCGTTCGCTCATCTCTAGTTACTATCATATAATCCACATTGAATATGGATTTTTTTTTTTTTTTTGCTTTTGTGGTTTTTTTTAATCTTCTTGTTGAATAAAAAAGTTAAAATTGTTAAAGTATTAAATCAAGATTATGCATAAAGCAGAGATAACTTCTGAGCACTATATGGCAGGTTGAGACTCTGATGCAGCTCTGTATAAAATAGGAGATGTACAGATGTCACTGTCATTAATATGATTGGCAGGTCGTG
Organism: Eleutherodactylus coqui; assembly: GCF_035609145.1. NCBI lineage: Eukaryota > Metazoa > Chordata > Amphibia > Anura > Eleutherodactylidae > Eleutherodactylus > Eleutherodactylus coqui. The sequence goes on along the minus strand of NC_089839.1, from coordinate 264,825,228 downwards.
ATAGCATTGAAGATATAACATTGTAGAACATTGTAGTTAAAGGTGTCGCTTGGCTTTTTTTTATTGATGAGCTATCCTCCTAAGGATAGGGCATCAATAGTTGTTCGCCTGTGGTCCGCCACTCGGGAGGCTGGCAGATAAGTTGTTTGGATGCCTGTTGTCATCGTCAAAATACAGGCTACTGAGCGGAAGTAAATTGCTCCGATTCTTGTGTAGTAGCTGGCACTGGTAACTGCATGTGAAACAGTTATTGATTTTAATGGAAGCTACGCCTGTAATTAGAAGAGCCGGGCACTACACAGGGGTCGGAGCTATCTGCTTCCTTTCTATATGCTGCGTTTTGGGTGTGACAGTGGGCACCCATACAGTTAATTGGCTAAGGTCCACTGCTCAGGACCCCAGCCAATCAATGGTGTGAGCTAACTTTGGATCCTATGGTATGGGCACATGGTAGAATTTGCGATGGAATTTTCTGCATGAATTACACCTTCAAAGACTTCAGCGAAATCGGCGTCTTTTTCCCATGGATCCACATGCAGATTTATCCCTGTCAATCCATGTACGGAATTCCAAAACAATTCCATGAAGTGACATGCGGACATTCATGGAATCGTTTTGGAATTCCGTACATGGATTTTCTGTGTTAGAATTCGCTGCAAATCCGTACAGATTTTTTACATCGTTTTAGAACTGAAATTTATGCGACAAATTCTGCCATATAAGCATACCCTTAATACATGGGCATATTAGTAAAAGAGATGGCATCAGAAATGACTGACATCTTATCACCTGCCCGACAGGGAAGTCAGTTTTAGGGGTGAAACAGTAGTGACAGGTTCCCTTTACGTTAATGTTTGCTACATTTGCACATACAGAGACTCCTTCAGTTTCTCCGCAGTCACACTATAAAAGTTCTGCAAAGATCAGTGAGCCACTGCTGGAAAGAGCAACTGTACATGGATTGTCATAAATGTTGGTTGGAGTTGGTTTTGTTCCAGGGTGTTCACTTTACTGTAAGTGGAATTCAGCATGAAAGGTATAAAGTATTATGCAACAGTGCAGGTCTACAACCAACAAGACACAATAGGTGTTGTAACTATAAATTCTGCTTTTTTATGGGCAGGGAACTCGTTGACTTCTGATATTTCTAATTCAGGGAGATTAGACATTGCATCTAGTGATGAGTGAACTACTCAAATTTCGGTTCAGTCACTTTGCTGAATTTGGGCATAAAGTTTGGTTCAGTCCAAAGTAATCTGAATCAAAAACTGGAAGTTCATCAATACCCTTAAAACTGGTATACCACTGCCATAAAAGCCCCGTACGACACTCCTAGGCTACCTACAATCTATGTACTTTTGAGGTGTTTTTAGGCAAAGTTAAAGCTGAAAAAGATGAACAAAAGAGTTAAGACAAAAAGAAGGTAAAAAGAAAAAGGAGGAAAGGAAAGTAAAAAAAAAACACAAGGAAAAATATTATTTCCTTAATTTTCCTTCTTTTTCCAAGAAGAAGAAAAAAGAAGATGACTGACCAAGACAAACTGCCCAAGGTTTGGGTTCACGCCGAACCAAACGTTTAGCAATGCTTGATCTGAAACAGGGTTTTACTGTTTCGGTTTACTCAACAACACTAATTACAAGACATATGGTAAAACGTATAGAGTTGTTTGCATTCAGAGATACACTGTTTTAAAATGAGTGGTATGATGTTTGTCGTTTGATTTTTAAGTGACTCGTGCCATAGCTGGTACGGCCTTCAAGGTATAGAATATTATTTAATGCCAATTTCATGAACATTTACAAAGTAATACAATTTTGAAAAAAAGGCTAAAATGTTGGCTGTATTGCAGTCATACCATATTTTTGAGTAATAGGTTATCCTTCCAAAAAAATACATAACAGAAACTAAGTAGCAAGATGCTGGGAAGTAATTTAGTCAAAAGTATCCAAAGTCTTTTTGTAGAGTTTTCCACAAAAGAACCATCATAAAAAATATTCTTAAAATACATAAAGCTCTTAGTTGGAGGCAAGACAGGAACAGCTAAACTGTCATTCTGCAATTCACTTATGCTATTATCTATAATATACAGAATAACCCGGGAACAAGTGCCATATTTTATAGTTCTTTCCTGGAGGTAAAGTTCGGTGTTATAAATTGACTTAAAATCAAAGTCATAAATTTACTTAAAATCAAAGTATAAAAAAATTAAATTAACATCAAACTGTAAGACTAAATTGTGCGGAATACAAGAGATGTCACAAACCCATACATGACTTTAGGGTGTTGTGTCAATATTTAACCCCTTCACTCCCCATGACGTAAGGGTACGTTATGGGAGCAGGGTACTTCCCGCAAAATGACATACCCTTACCTCATAGTGATAGCGCGAGATCACATATGATCTGGCGCTATCCCGCAGCGGGAGGCGGCTGTCAGTCACAGCTGGCCTCCCGCTGCAACAGCGGGGGGTGCATCGGAGATGCGCTCCCCCGCTGTTAACCCCTTCCCTGCCGCGATCTATGTAGATCGCCGCATGGGAAGGTTTCACAGAGGGAGCGCGCTCCCTCTGTGAATTTGCCGGGCTCTCGCGATATGATCGCAGAGAGCCCGGCCTGTTGCCATGGCAACAGGATGCCAGACACTGGCGTCCTATGTTGCCAGTGCCTGAGATCGCTGTATAAGCGATAAGGCATGGCAGGGCAGTAGCCCTGCCATGCCTTATCACAGCAATCATCAGGGCAGTGTTGTAAGTCCCTCAGAGGGACACAAGTTGTGTAAAAAAAAAGATGAAAAATATGAATAAAAAAATGTAAAAAAAAGTAAAAAAACCCTTTATGATTTTTCTCATATTAGCATAAAAAAAGGTTAAAAAAAATTAAAACACCACATATTTGATATTGTCGCATCCGTAACGACGTGTACAATAAGCTGCACATGCTTTTGACTGTGCACGGGAAAAAGCATAAAAAAAAGCTAAAAAACTGGGGGAAAATGCTAATTTTTAGCATTTTGCCTCCATAAAAACACAATAAAAGTGATCAAAAAAGCCGTATGTACCCCAAAATGGTACCAGTAAAAACTACAGCTCGTCTCGCAAAAAATAAGCCCTCATAGAGCTCCGTACATAAAAAAAAAATAAAAAGTTACAGGACTTTGAATGCAGCGATTTAGAAAAAAAAAAAAGATTTCCAAAAAGGGTTTTTATTGCAGAAAAGTGGAAAAACCTAAAAAAAATGTAAGAATTTTAGTATCGTTGTAACCGTACCGACCCGCAGAAAAAATGGACTGTGTCATTTATGCTGCATGATTAACGCTGTAAAAAAAAAAAATCTATGGCAGAATTGATGCGTTTTCTCTCCCTGCGATCATAAAAAAAAAAGTTTTACAATATAGTCAATGTACCCAAAAGTGGTACCAATAAAAACTACAGTTCGCCACGCAAAAAACAACCCCTTATACGGCCGCGTCCACGGAAAAATAAAAGTTATGACTTTTGATAAATGGAGAAGAAAATCCGCCAAAAATCGTTGTGTCCTTAAGCCAGAAATAGGCCATGCCCTTAAGGGGTTAAAGCTATCTCTTATCTACAAGATAGAGGATATCTATCTGAATGTGGGTCCCATATCCCTCTGTGTGAATGGAATGGTCTCCAAGCATGGAACTCTCTGGCAGTGCTATTGAAATGAATGGAGTGGTAACACACATGCTCGACCTCTGCTTCTTTAATCCAGGGACATTTTGGTCCACTGTTTTCGTATCAGTAGTGGTCCCAGTGGTTAGACCCTCACAGAGCAGATACGTATTCCCTACCTGAATAAGGGCTAACATTCAATCTTGGCAGACCCCTTTTAAAACATTATTTCCTACTCCAAACAATGTGAACATGATGGCTTTAATTACAATGGAAAAATGTCAAAGCACATCAAGAAATCTTTTAAGTCAAGGATTCCTTCTTAGAAATTCTGACACAGTAGCCTAAACATAGGTCCTATTTCTTCAAAAGAGATATCCATAAAAATCAGTTCTGACTAATGCTATGTTTAGACTGAATGATTTGTTCAGAAAATCATTCAAACAACCAAAACTGAAAAATAATGTTCAGTTTAAACACATCCAATGACTGAACGACTAAAAAGAATTCTGCACTTCTCGTCTGTCGTTCAGTTTTAGCCAGCATAAAAATTAGTGCTAGATTGTGCCCTTATCATACAATTTAATCACTGATCATTCAGTGTTTCAAATAGGAATGTAAATAAGGGAGAAGGAATAATACCTCCACAGTGCCACCTATTGGAAGGCAGCATTCCTTCAAGCCAAAGTCAGACTCTTTATACAAGTCTTGTAACAATAATGGCTTAGTCAGACTGGCGTTTTTAGCCGCGATTTGCGCATGCGTCCGGCGATTTTATAAAACCATTGTTTTGCAATGGTATCGGACACATGAGCGCTTTTTATGCGCTCGTCCGATAAATTATAGAACAGAAATCGCAGATCGCACCTATCTGCGATCTGCGATTCCTGTTCTCTTCTCTATATGCGCTCAATGGGGCCGGCGGCAGCAGCGCCGACCCCATTGAGAACATATAGAAGACAAATCATTCTTCTCTGCCACAGCTGTAACAGCTGTGACAGAGAAGAACGATGTTTGCCCATTGAATTCAATGGAGCTGGCAATACAGCCGCTCCATTGAAAGCAATGGGCTGCCGGCGTGCGCGGGGTGAATTGTCGGGAAGGGCTTAAATATATAAGCCCTTCCCTGCAATTCATCCTAAAATGTGTTAAAATTAAAAAAAATTGTATACTCACCTTTCCGCTGCAGCCGGAGTCCAGCCGCGGCCGCTGTCAGTTTTCCTGAACTGCTTCTCGGCACTATTCAGCCGGCGGGGCTTTAAAATCCCCGCCTGCTGAATGATCTGCCTCTGATTGGTCACAGCCCTGACCAATCAGAGGCAGGTTTCACTCACACACCCATTCATGAATTCATGAATGGGTGAGTGACTGCTGCCTCTCAGCGCTGAGCCAATCAGGGGCAGGTCTGACTCACATCCATTCATGAATTCATGAATGGGTGTGAGTAAGACATGCCTCTGATTGGCTCAGCGCTGAGCCAATCAGGGGGCAGGTCTGACTCACACCCCCTTCACATCCACTGCAGGACGGCCGCCCGGAGCTCCGGCTGCCGGGAGAAGGTGAGTATATATATATTTTTTATTTTTACACATTTTAGGATGAATTGCAGGGAAGGGCTTATATATTTAAGCCCTTCCCGACAATTCATCCCGGGCTCGCCCGCAGCGCATTGCTTTAAATGGAGCCGGCTCTATTGCCGTCTCTATTGAATGCAATGCGCTGGACAGCTCCGGCCCGTTTCTAATGAAACGCGGCTAGGAGCAGATTTTCGGGTGATTTGCGGGCGACTTGCGCGCACCGGTCACGCGATTTGCGGATGCGCATCCGTCATGCGATCCGCAAATCGCGTGAAAAAACGCCCGTGTGACTAAGGCCTGACTGGGAATTGAAAGCAAAGCCAGACTCCATGCACAGACAGCTGTTTCAGGGTATTTGCCCTTCATCAGTGTACATTAGGAGTCTGGCTTTGCTAGTGAGAGGTATTACTGTGGAGGTATTATTCCATCTCCCTTATTTGCCTATTACCCAGAGGAGCATGAATGACCTTTTGAATCTCCTCACTCACCATCTAGCTGCTCTCCCAAAGGAGAAAAGATAGGGTTTCTAACCCCCATAAGAATGTGAAACAATGAACGATTAGTGCATAAGAACTGTATGATTCTCAAAGAGTATTGTGCAGTATAAACACGCTGCCCGAGCGCCGATGAGCTGGTGATAGTCACCAGTTTGTTCGCTTGGACAAATGAGAATTGTGCAGTTCTCATGCCATGTAAGACAAGCATAACTCATAAAGACAGCTTCATCAATTCGTAACATACACTTATGAAGGTAGCAATGTTTAGTAACTAGAGATGAGCGAGCATACTCGCTAAGGACAATTACTCGATCTAGTATTGAGTTGCGGCAGTGAGCAGGTGGGAGCGGGGGGGGGAGAGAGGGAGAGAGAGATCTCCCCTCCGTTCCTCCCCGCTCTCCCCCGCCGCTCCCCGCCCGCCGCCGGCAGCCGAATCTTTTCTTTTGAGCGGGCAGGTACTCGCTAAGGGCAATGCTTAATCGAGTAATTGCCTTAGCGAGTATGCTCGCTCATCTCTATTAGTAACCAAATGATGATAGCTTGCTGCAACAAGTTATCTTAACACAACAAAAAAAATTTGAAAAGCTGTTGAAAAGGCAAGAAAACTTTATGTGCCATAATTTACCATGTTAAGTGTCAACTTAAACTTTGCTATATCTGTAATTATTTTTGCTTTTGTCCGAAATGTCACAAATAAAGTTATGGCCAGGCAAGCCGCGTAAGTTGTCATCACACACCATCAAATTTTATTAATTTATTACACAAGTTATATATGCACTGACAGAGTCAGACTGGCCAGCCAGAATGCCAGAGGATCCTCCATTGGGCCCAGACCCTGCACAAGAATTTGCCCTATTACAACAGCATCTTAAATGTGCAGAAGAGAACAACCCCTTTTAGAGCTGACTTTAAAGCCAATCACCCTGCAGCTTAGGTCTATTTCTATTGGGTTGTTTCACAGATAACCTATTAGACTTTAATGATGATATCTTTTATTTATAAAATGATAGCAATGGCGTTTATGATGCTGTCAAAATCAGCAGACATGGATTCACTGAGCCACACACTGGCTTTACTTTGGGCCAAATCCCAAGGCAAACACCTCAAATACCTTGGTCATCACCCTTTAACCCTACCGGTTAGAATTTGATCTTTTTGCAGAATGCTAAGACCTTTACTCATGATGACATTCTTAAAGCCTAGGTGTAGTACCTGAGGGTGTGAACAGAAACATAGTCAGACAGTCTGGGTTGGGGAAATTGGAACACTTCAGCATGAAGAACAAAGCCAGGTCATAGAGAGCAAGTTACATATGGTAATTCAGACCAGAGATCAGGTTAGACAGTGGACAAAACTAGAATCAATATCACAAGTCAAAACTAGGAGCAAAGACATGAACAATGTCAGGAAACCAGGCAGCCAGAAAAGATCTCGATAGCAGCTTGAACAAGCCAAAAGGACCTCAATACTCAGGCAGCTCCCACAGACACAGGATGCCTGATACAGCTAGGGTAGAAACTGATAGGTGGGGGAGGAATAAGCCTGGCATTGTGGCCCTTTAAGAGAGCAGGCATGTGTGCACCCTCTGGGCCACATTCAGAGCTGTAGTAGATTCTGGAGTCAAGTGTCTAGGAAAAGAGGACCATGTGCAAGAGACACCAGACCAGACTAGGCAAGTTGACGGCCATGGCTGCACTAACAATTAAAAGTAGGTGTGCATATGTTTTGCACAGATCAAGGATGGGCCCTCCTTTTCTCTAGAAGCCCACAGAATCGTTGTCCAAATAAGTTTGTGGAGACCCTAAAATAATTAAAGGGGTTGTCCCGCGGCCAAAATGAAATGTTTTTCACAGCTCAGTCCCCCATGTTCAGCAAACATCACAAACTACTCATGTAAATCGTTTGTATAGAGCGTTTCTACTCACCATGAAGCAGTTTTATGAAGTTATAAAATTCTTCTTCCAAGATGGCTGCCGTCATTTCCCAAGGTGCACCGCTGGTCTTCTCCCATGGTGCACCGCGGGTCTTCTCCCATGGTGCACCGTGGATGTTCTTCTCCAGTCTGAGCTCCACTGCCGATTACAGCCACCTCATTGGCTGATCGGCACCACGTGACGGGAGCGGAGCTACGCGATGACGCGGAGAAGAGGGAGGAGCCAGGACGCAGCTCGTGAGCCCGGACCATCCAGAAGAGGAATCTTCAGTGCGCAAGTGCGACTGTTCGTGCGACCAGAGGAGGTTTGGTCGTCGCCATGGAGACGGGTACGCCAGCACCGGGAGGGGGTAAGTATATAACTTCTGTATGGCCAATATTAAAAGCACGATGTATATTACAAAGTGCATTAATATGGCCATACAGAAGTGCTTACCCCCACTTGCTGTCGCGGGACAACCCCTTTAAGTTCTAGTCTTTCTGTTAACGTATATAGCATTATTCTATGACTTGCTCCCTACTATTTCCCCTGCTTTTTATCAGCTCTATAGGGATAGTTTCACAAACAGCTATTTTAAAGAAAGAACACCACTGCAGTTTTGATGTAGTGTTTTCAGCCTAAGCCCGAAGTTGATCCAGTGCGTCTATTTCCTATTACTTTAGCATCCACTAATGGCTTTGGCTCTAAAAAACCTGCATCAAGAACTGCAGCTTTTTTCTATAAAACCCTGTGTGAAACCACCATAATGGAAGGCCTGTATTTGGATTGAGCTGTGCAGTGCTCTGTGCTACCTAATAGAGATTTAATAAGCATGCAGAAGCAATCTTTTTGCATTAGATAATGTTAACCAAGTTATAGCGTTCCATCCAGCGAATCTCTCTATTTTTAGATTCTGAGCACATAGCAAAATTCAATTTTACATATACTCATTTTCAAATGTCTGGTATTGTGAGAGTTCTGAACATCAGTGACCACAGCGTGTTCAATAACACAGTTCTAACCAATTTTATAATGCATTCCCAAATACCTATAATTTCCTCACTAGTGTGCATGACCCTTTTATTTAGAATATATGTGAAATAATTTCTAGGCTGGATCCAGAAAGGCATGATTTAATAAATCAGAAGCAAATTGCTTGGAAATGCTCAGTGCCGAATCAGTGAATTTCACTGATAAAAGAGACATATATGTCCACTTAGAGAAGAGAAGAAGAAGAAAGAGGTCACAGCTTCATAAAGAAATTCATTTTTGTGGCAGTCAAACTTATTCTTGCTGAAAATATCTCCAAGGAATACATTTTTCAAGAGTCAAAGGTTTAAACTAATTTCTAAATTATCTGTCCCTAATCATATGGGCATCTGGTCTGGAACATTCATCTGTTTTGAAAGGCAAGGATTTTCTCTCTCTGCATATTTCATTTGTTTTGACTTATTTCCTTTTGCACAATCTTTTAAATCTTCACTGGCTTCAAGGGACGGCCAAGAGAAAATGCTGCTTTATAAAACAGAGTGTATTGTATTTTCAAATGAATTCAATTATCTGAGCTTGTTATTTCCAGATATTGAGGGTCATGAACAAATGCCTGCCACTGTCATTGAGCAAGAAACATATCACTTAGAGGAACAGAGAATATAGCCAACATGATATGCTAAGGGCTACAAAAATCCAACCAGGACATTTATGATAAGCAATGGGGTTACTGTGAAGTATGAGTTTGTGGATGTGCTAGATCATAAATAAAAACTTATTTTAAAGGGGTTTTCCAGTTAAATACTATTGATGACCTATCACCATGATAGGTCATATATAGAGATGAGTGAGCACCAAAATGCTCGGGTGCTCGTTACTCGGGATGAAATTATAGCGATGCTCGAGGGTTCGTTTCGAGTAACGAACCCCATTGAAGTCAATGGGCGACCCGAGCATTTTTGTATGGGACCTATGCTCCGCTAAGGTTTTCATTTGTGAAAATCTGGGCAATTCAAGAAAGTGATGGGAACGACACAGCAATGGATAGGGCAGGCGAGGGGCTACATGTTGGGCTGCATCTCAAGTTCCCAGGTCCCACTACTAAGCCACAATAGCGGCAAGAGTGCCCCCCCCTCCCAACAACTTTTACTTCTGAAAAGCCCTCATTAGCAATGCATACCTTAGCTAAGCACCACACTACCTCCAACAAAGCACAATCACTGCCTGCATGACACTCTGCTGCCACTTCTCCTGGGTTACATGCTGCCAACCCCCCCCCCCCCCGCACGACGCAGTGTCCACAGCGCACACCAAATTGTCCCTGCGCAACCTTCAGCTGCACTCATGCCACACCACCCTCATGTCTATTTATAAGTGCGTCTGCCATGAGGAGGAACCGCAGGCACACACTGCAGAGGGTTGGCATGGCTAGGCAGCGACCCTCTTTAAAAGGGGCAGGGCGATAGCCCACAATACTGTACAGAAGCAATGACAAATATAATCCTGTGCCACCGCCATCAGGAGCTGCACACTTGGGCATAGCAATGGGGAACCTATGTGCCACACACTATTCATTCTGTCAAGGTGTCTGCATGCCCCAGTCAGACCGCGGTTTTTTATAAATAGTCACAGGCAGGTACAACTCCGCAATGGGAATTCCGTGTGCACCCACAGCATGGGTGGCTCCCTGGAACCCGCCGGCTGTATATAAATGTATCCCATTGCAGTGCCCATCACAGCTGAGGTAACGTCCGATTAAATGCAGGTGGGCTTCGGCCCACACTGCATGCCCCAGTTACACTGGGGTTCTTTAGAAGTGGACACATGCAGTTACAACTCCCTGTGGACCCACAGCATGGGTGGGTGCCAGGAAGCCACCGGCGGTACATAAATATATCCCATTGCATTGCCCATCACAGCTGAGGTAATGTCATGTTTAATGCATGCAGGTGGGCTTCGGCCCACACTGCATGCCCCAGTCAGATTGGGGTTCTTTAGAAGTGGACACATGCAGTTACAACTCCCTGTGGACCCACAGCATGGGTGGCTCCCTGGAACCCACCGGCGGTACATAAATATATACCATTGCAGTGCCCAGCACAGCTGATGTAACGTCAGGTTTAATGCAGGTGGGCAAAAAATTAATTGGATTACACTGTAGGCGAGGGCCCCAAAAAATTGGTGTACCAACAGTACTAATGTACGTCAGAAAAATTGCCCATGCCCAACCAAGAGGGCAGGTGAAACCCATTAATCGCTTTGGTTAATGTGGCTTAATTTGTAACTAGGCCTGGAGGCAGCCCAGTTAAAATAAAAATTGGTTCAGGTGAAAGTTTCAACGCTTTAATGATCATTGAAACGTATAAAAATTGTTTACAAAAATTATATGACTGAGCCTTGTGGGCCTAAGAAAAATTGCCCGTTCGGCGTGATTACGTCAGGTTTCAGGAGGAGGAGCAGGAGGAGGAGGATGAATATTATACACAGATTGATGAAGCTAAAAGGTCCACGTTTTTGATGGTGATAGAGAACGATGCTTCCATCCGCGGGTGCAGCCTACGTATTGTTTTGGTATCGCTGCTGTCCGCTGGTGGAGAAGAGAAGTTTGGTGATATCCAGGCTTTGTTCATCTTGATGAGTGTAAGCCTGTCTGCACTGTCGGTTGACGGAAGCCTCCGCGTTGACATCTGTGTAGTGGCTGGTGCTTGTAACTGCAGGCACAGCTCCCATTGAAAAATCACCAGAAAAAACTGCTCCTAGCCGCGTTTCATTAGAAACGGGCCGGAGCTGTCCAGCGCATTGAATTCAATGGAGTCGGCAATACAGCCGGCTCCATTGAAAGCAATGGGCTGCGGGCGATCTCACGATGAATTTTCGGGAAGGGCTTAAAAATATAAGCCCTTCCCTGAAATTCATCCAGAAATGTGTAAAAAGTAAAAAAAAAAAAATACTCACCTTCTCCCGGCAGACGGAGTTCAGCCGCGGCCGGCCGGCAGTTCCCCTGAACTGCTATGAGTAGTATTCAGCAACCGGGGATTTAAAATCCCTGCCTGCTGAATGAGCTGCCTCTGATTGGTCACAGCCCTCACCAATCAGAGGCAGCTCTCACTCACCCATTCATGAATTCCTGAATGGGTGAGTGCTGCCTCTGATTGGCTCAGCGCAGGGACCAATCAGGGGCAGCTCTCAGGTGAGTATATTTTTTTTTTTACTTTTTACACATTTCTGGATGAATTTCAGGGAAGGGCTTATATTTTTAAGCCCTTCCCGAAAATTCATCGTGCGATCGCCGGCAGCCCATTGCTTTCAATGGAGCCGGCTGTATTGCCGACTCCATTGAATTCAATGGGCAAACATCATTCTTCTCTTCCACAGCTGTTACAGCTGTGGCAGAGGAGAATGATTTGTCTACTATATGTTCTCAATGGGCGCATATAGAGAAGAGAACAGGAATCGCAGATCGCAGATAGGTGCGATCTGCGATTTCTGTTCTATAATTTATCGAACGAGCGCATAAAAAGCGCTCATGTGTCCGATGCCATTGCAAAGCAATGGTTCTATATGATCGCAAATCGCATGCGCATGCGCAGGTCGCACGGAAGATTGCCCGTGTGACCGAGGCCTTAAGGAAAGCAAACAATAGTAAATAGTACCTATTAACAGTAAGAGTAGTATTAATAGTTTTAATAAGTACTATATTACATTTTTTGGAAAGCATAGAGTACATCCCAGCGCAACAAAAATGGGTGTTGATGTGTGTGATCTCTCGTCACATTAATCATCTGACAATGTAGTCATGTTCAAACAGTATTCCATGTTTTACACGCTTATGACACTATTCTAGACCACAGGAAGTGATGACTGGTGATGTAGTAAATTGTGTCATATAGTCATTTGATTAATTACTTAAAGAGGGTATCTAGGGATTACTTTTTTATAATAGCCTCAGCGACTACTTCTAAAATAATTGACCTACCTATACTCACTGCCTTGCGCCCCTGCTGTTTCAGTACAGTGACAGCTGTGACTATGCTGCGGATCCACATTGACTTCAATGGAAGCAGTCCCTATGGGATCTGCAGAAAAATAGAGCATGCTGCGATTTCTTCCTGTGCGTGCGATCCGTACATCGGGAAAAAATTACATTGCATGCTTTACTTGTTTTGCAGGTGCTAATGTATCCCTGTGGGCGGTTTGATTTGCGGATCTTCGCATGGACATTGGGCGTTAGTGTATTTTCAAACCTAATATTTTTTAATGCAATAGAAATTAGCTATTATAATCTTGTTACTCATCGAGCATTTCTGTATCATTGTCTGTGGCATTATTGTTATCAGATTAGCCAAGATGTCTGGAATAATTATGATAAAGTAACAGAATTACTTTTATACTTCGGAGGTAAGAAGATTTGCTTCTTCACAGCTTTTAGAGCGTGGTGCAGGGATACTTTTCCATGGCCCGTCCTGTAAAAGGTGACTGTAGGGCAGAATCAGCATATTCCATATTACTAGTAGTTGCAGAATACATTCACAGATGATAAAATAGTACATTGCTGAAGAAATATCATCTTTGTCTGGGAGTTGAGATATGCATCCAGGCGGTTCTGTTTTGTACAGCTTCTTTCAGTTTGGTCATTTGCATGTTGGTGTTGGCTTTGATAGTATAAAGCCAGCATGTTCTTTGGTGACCAGGCCTTCTTTTGCTACTGACCACTCTAAGCTTTAATGTTTCTAATGAATTAGCTCGCATTATTTGGCCGAAGTATGTGAGTCTCTGTTCCATAATTTTGGCCTCCAATGAACACTTTGGTGTGATGCGATCTAGGACTGTTTTGTTTGTGATATTGATGGTCCAAGGAATTTGTAGGAGTTTCTTCCAGCACCAAAGTCTGAAGGCATCAATCTTCCTCCAGTCCGTTTTCTTCAGTGTGCAACTTTTGCAGCCGTAAGCTGTGATTGGGAAGATGCTTGTGTTGACTGTCCGGCATTTTATTGCAATGTTTATGTCTTTTTCAAGATCTTATCCATACTTAATAGAGATGAGCGAACGTACTCGTTACGAGCACTTGCGCACCCGAGTACTGCCATTTTCGAGTACTTCAGTACTCGTGCGCAAAGATTCGGGGGGCGGCGTGGCGGCACGGGGGGTAGCAGTGGGGAGTGGGGGGGAGAGGGAGAGAGAGAGGGCTCCCCCCTGTTCCCCGCTGCTACCCCCCGCACCGCCACTCCTCTCCCCGCCCCCCGGCGCCCCCTGAATCTTTGCGCGCGAGTACTGAAGTACTCGAAAATGGCGGTACTCGGGTGCGTAAGTACTCGTAACGAGTACGTTCGCTCATCTCTAATACTTAACATTGCGCTGTGACCTACCTCGATTTGTCATTTCCTTATGGTCCTGATTCTCCGTTGGGTTGATTTACAATCTGAGGAAGATAAAGTCCTGAACTGCTTTGATTTCTTCATTGTCGATTTTGACTTTTTCCTGTAGTGTTACCAGCTGTTGTCATGATCTTAGTTTTCTTGATATTCATGTATAGGCATGCTTTTTTTTAAATTTCCTTCTTCTACTTTTAAATATCAGTTGTTCAAGATCCTCCTGACTTTCTGCCAGCAAAGTTGCATCATCTACATGTCTGATATTGTTGATGTTGCTTCCACCGATCCTGGCTCTGATGTTGGAATCGTCTAAATTGCATTGCCTCAAGTTTGCTTCTGCATTTAGGGTTAGCAATGCAGCGGATATGATGCAGCCTTTCCTGATTCTATGTTTATATAGAACCTCAATATAATATGTTTACACAGAACCTGAGTATTTGTCTTTTGTTTTCTATATTTTTTAAGATACAGAATTTATAATGGGTGACTGGTCTACAAAAATTCAATATTCGGCTTAGAATATAGTGCAGATCAAAGCGGTCTATATCTAAAAAACCTTCTCTTCCTGTCAAGAAGAACAAAGTTGATAACACATCAAAAGACACAATTGTACCATTAGAAAAGAGCTGAAACACATATAAAAGACCATTCTTCTTCCAAAAATGAGACCAGATGAAGTAATATAGGAAATTCTGGTATATAGTCATTTGATTTTTTGAGGACTCTTGACAGTGCTACTATGAAGGCTTAAAAGAGTTACCTCCATTTACATTTCTTTAAGGAGGAAGTTACTGTATGACTATTCATGTCAAATATATACAATCGTCATTAATAACCTCATGTACAGTTTTGAAATTGTTTTTTATTTAATTTTTGTAGGCTATTGAAAGGTTAACATCAGAATAGATGGCATCATTATTCAAGCTAATTACAGGGAAAAAAAAACAGAATATTCGGCCATTAAAACACAACCTTTATTCATGCATTCAAAATACAGCGAGCCTTATCAATCTCTAATAAACCCTATATGTTATTCTAAAATGAATCACAGAGCACTCGCCCTGATAAGGGTGACTTCATCAGAAACCAAACCCTAATTATCTCTATTACACACAATATAGAGGGAAGGGAGAATAACTCAAATAATAGCTAAGATTTAGTCAAAGTTTTGTCAAAGTTTGTTTTCTTCTCCTTTCCTCTATTTAGAGTATAATATGGATAATTAGGGTTAGGTTTCTGACAGAGTTGCCCTATTTGGGTCAGGTGATCCATATTTCATTATAGGATAGTATAAAAGGTTTATTAGGGATGGATAGTGCTCCCCATTTTAAATGCATTATTAAAGGATATGTTTAATGGCCAAATAAAAAGGGTGCATACTGTAGTTGGAACTGGGGTTAGGTGCTGAGCATCAGGGTGGGGTGTAAGCAAGCCACTCTGCCTTTCTGACGTTATTGAGATACAGAGTTATAAATACACTTCTCAATTTCTTATACAAAATTCCAGTTTTCAGTATCCCGTACAAAATGATTACATTGATCTTAAATAAATAAATGAATGGATAAACATAAAAAATGTCATTCTAACTTACAGACCTTCTTTATTTGTAGGGCATCTTAGGGCTATCTACGTGAAGGCACTGGCTTTTCTCTTGATACATATTCATATATGGTCTGGAAGACAACAGCCATGCAACCCGAGGTAGTAGATACAATTTAGCTCTTGTTGGGATCGGTGAAGTGATTGAGTGCTGCTGTACAACAAAGTGAAGTGGAGTTTCCTTCATAATCAAATATAAAGGGATTTGATCTCAGGCCTTGTACTTTTCAGGCAGTGCAGGCATATGTCTTTAAAATGTGACGCTAACAAATAGAAGAAAGTACATCGATCTTCTTTGTTAGATTAACCTAACAGTGAACAAGTTGTACATAATCAGCTTTCTTGCAATTCTGTATGTAACTAGTGTTGAGCGATTGGTGAAGTGATTTTTGAGAAATTATTGTGAATTGGAACAGTTGATTCTGACTCTCACTGAAATCAATGGGAGTAAAACCAGCATAGCTAAATAATAATAAACACAAAGGCAATGTAAAAAATCCATCCAGATGTTGCCCTTGGTCAGATTTGAACCTGCAACTCCAGCAATGCTAACAACTGAGCTACCACACCTTTTCTCTGCTGCAGAGGAAGAGAAGAACTGGAAGAATAAACACAAAGAGAATGTAAAAACAACATCCAGATATTGCCCTTGGACTTCTTTGAACCTACAACTTCAGCACTGCAAGGCAGCAGTGCTAAGAACTGAGCTGCACACTACTTTCTTCTCTTTCTGCAGAGGAGTAGAACATGAAGAAGAAGAATAAATGCAAATAGAACATAAAAAGCTCCATACAGATGATATTCATAATCAGCCTAGTACCAAAATTCTGCTAGGCAATAGTGCTAGCCACTGAGCCACCAAGCTTCTACCCTCTTACTCCTCCTGCTGCTTCTTCTCTGTAGGAGGAGAAAAGGGAGAAGGAAAGAAGATCTTAGTCTTCTCCCCCTCTTCTCTTTCTTATACTTTATCTTCTCCCCCACTTTCTTTTTCTCCTCCCACTCCACTGGAGGAGGAGGTGGAGGAAAAAAAGAAGGAAAAACAGGGAGAAGTATGAGCAAACATTGTGGCTCAGTCTCTAGCACTATTTCTTAGGTTCAAATCTGTCCAAGGAGAACATCTGTATGGACTTTGTATGTTCTCTTTGTATTTCTCTCCCCCTCCCCCTCCCCTTCCACACACACACACCTTCCTTCTCCAGAGAAAGAAGACCAAGTGTGGTAGCTCCGTTGCTAGTACTTCTGTCTTGCAATGCTGTGGTTCTAGGCTCAAATCTGACTAAGGGCTGACACCCACTGGCATTTTTTTCTCCACTGAGCTGCAAGAGAAAGTGAAAACTCTCACTTTGCAATGCGAGAAAAAAACAGAGATGGCGCCAGGATATCGCCAAGTCTTTTCAATGGGGCCAGCGGCAGCAGCGCTAGCCCCATTGAAAAGATATGGAGAATACCGCGGACTTCTGCCACAGCTGTAACAGCTGTGGCAGGAGTTTCCTTCATCTCCGGGACCGCGGGGATGAAGGAATCCTCTGCCACAGCTGTCATAGCCGTAACATCTGTGGCAAAAGTGCAGCATGCTATCCCATTGCTTTCAATGGGATCGGCGCTGCTGCCGGTCCAATTGAAAGCAGTGGTTTTTGGCAAACTCTGCAGTATGATTTTCGGGTAAGGGCCTGAAATATATGAATAAATAGCTAAGCACTATCTGTAATTGGCTGAGCCCTTAGCCAATAGCTAAGGACTAGCTGTTATTGGCTGAGCGCTCAGCCAATCAGCACAGCCCTTTTAGGAGGCGGGGACCCCGCCTGCTAAAAGTGCTGGATAGCTGTGTCGGGGAGCCAGCCGGAGGACGCATGTGAGCGGCGGATAGGTGAGTACTTTTTTTAAAAACTTTTTTAACCACTTATTGATGATTTTCAGGGAAGGGCTTATATTTCAAGCCCTTCACTGAAAATCATACTGCAAGGTTTGCCAAAAACCACTGCTTTCAATGGGACCGGCAGCAGTGCCGATCCCATTGAAAGCAATGGGGTAGCATGCTGCACTTCTGCCACAGCTGTGACAGCTGTGGCAGAATATTCCTTCATCCCCGGCTGCTGCCGCTGGCCCCATTGAAAAGACTGGTGATATCCCGGTCTCATTCCAGCATCTTTCTTGCACTGCGAGGCGAGTGTTTTCTCGCAGTGCAAGATAGAAAATATCATGAGTGGGTGTCTGCCCTAAGGTCAACATCTGGATATTTTTTTTTTTACATTTTCTGTATTTATTTGTGTGGCTCTTCCCCTTCTCCAGAGCAGAACAGTCAAATGTGATTTTTCAGTGTTTAGCCCTGCTGCTTTGCAATGCTGAAATTGTAGGTTCAAATCTCACTAAGGATCATATCTGGATGAAGTTTTTCATAGTACATGTGGATGTTATCTTTAGGCCCAATGCTCATGGACGGAGATTCCCTGCAGAATTTCTGCCGTTGTACGCTGCCATAGGGTTGCATGCGTGCACTCAATCCTATGCAGCCAACCGCACGGTAACAAAATCACGGCATATCCTATATGTGTGCAAGCCTTGTAGAGGCCCACACAGAACGTCACCACTGACGCGCCAGCCCTGCTCTGCGCATGTGCGGCTGAGCGCCAGCCAGCACATCACAGATCAGAGAGAGAAGATGCTGGATGGATAAGCAAGAAGTCACTGCAAGAGCACCGGTCGCATCCCGCTGCGTGAATATATATATATATGAAACATTTTTTTTTTAACAAAAATTTTAATAAATATATTGAAGACTTCGCACTTATGACAGCTAAGTGATTATAGAAACATTTTCCTTGAACCTCTAGTTATTTTTTATTCATTAAATATAGCCAGGTCATAATGCACCAAATAATGGAACTCCATTAAATAGAGCAACCTGAAGCAACAAGTAGAAAACAAAACGAGAAACCAGTAGAGATGAGCGAGCACCAAAATGCAGGGGTGCTCGTTACTCGAGTCAAACTTTTCGTAATGCTTCAGAGCTCGATTTGAATAACGAACCCCATTGAAGTCAATGGGGGACTCGAGCATTTTTGTATGGGACCGATGTTCCACATGGGGGAGGTTGTGTGAAACACCTGAAAACATCAGAAAGTCATGGAAACACCACATAAACGGATAGGGAACAGCAGGGGCAGCATGCATGGGTGCATCTGAGGCTCCCAGATCGCACTATGAAGCCAAATTGGGGGCAAGAGCCTGGCGGTCACCCCCCTAACAATTTACTTGGGACAGACCATCATTAGCAAGGCACACGCGCTGGTACATCTTAGCTAAGCAACCCCCTAGCTGCAACCAGGGGCAATCACCGCCTGCAGGTGCCTCTTCTGCTGGGTTACATGCTGGCATTGCTATCCAACCCCCCGCACAACCCTGCGTCCACAGCGCACACAACATTTTCCCTGCATAGCGTTTAGCTGCCCTCATGCGACACGCTCGCTTCATAGCCACACCACCCTCATGTCGATTTATAAGTGCGTCTGCAATGAGGAGGAACCGGAGACACACACTGCAGAGGGTTGGCAGGGCCAGGCAGCGACCCCCTTTGAAAGTGTGGGTGATAGCCCACAATGCTTATGAGAATTGATGATAAATTGACGTACGATCATAATTCCAATCCCGTGCCACCTCCATCACAAAATTGTCAGGAGCCGCAAACGTGGGCATAAAAGGGACTCAGGTGCCAGCACCTCTACACATCTCCACAATTCAGCAGCGCATACTAACAACAAATATTGGTTTGAAGCAGGAGGTGTCGCAAAAGTAGCCACCACACGTATACAGTGACCCTGTGAAAGTCTCATGAAATCACTAACGCTTCCTGTGAACGCTCCAATCCAGTATCTCGGATAACTGTGGTAATTTGTAGCACGAGAGATAATACATGTCACCGAGCGCTGATCCCCAACCCCAAGCAGGAGGAGGAGGTGGTATAATAAACCCGAGAAACCATGACCGAGGTAGGACCCGCAATACTCTGTATGGGAAGCACGTGAGCGGGTCCAGGGTCAGGCTTGGTCACAGCCTCCACCTTGTGTGACCCAAGGTGCCGCGAGTTACATAGCAATGGGAAATCCATTTGTCCCCACACAATTCATTCTATGTAGGTGTCAGATAGCTGAACAACGCAATGGAGAAGCCGTCTGCACCCTACCCAAGTCATTCAGTGTATTTGTACCAGACAGCTGGACACCACGCTGGAAAACCTTTGTGCACCCACAGCATAGGCAAGCCCATGAAACCCAAAGAAAGTATTAAACATGAAACAATTACAGTGCCCAAACAGGGCAGAGTTTCACCCCACCCAGGGCCTCGGCCTCTGCACACACCCCCAGCTATCGTGGGCATAAGGCGGACTCGGATGCTAGTACAGCTGTGAACGACTCCTTAATTCAGTTACGCTTCTTTTGATTGGTCCAAACCAGTGTCTCAGATAACTATGGTAATATGGAAGCAAATACATGTCGCCCAGCACTGATCCCCAGACCCCAAGCAGGAAGAGGAGGTGGCATAATAAGCCTGAGAAACCATGACCGAGGTAGGACCCGCAATACTCTGTGTGGGAAGCACATGAGCCCAGGGTTCCGCCCAGGGACATAGAACAGTATAACTGAAATGGTTTGCAGTGGCCCAGGAAATATTAGAGTACTGTTTAGCGATGAGACCTCTGCCTAATGCACTGCAGACTGAGAATGGTATAACTGTAATGCTATGCACAGGGCTAGATGCTTTTGAAAAAAAAAAGGGTGCACTACTGCTCCCAGCCACCCACAACTGAATTGCACACAATGAAGAGTAGCCCTAAAAAGGACCGTTGGGGTTCTTGAAGAGAGGATCCTACTGTAACACTATCCCTATATCATCATCAGCACTTTCCCTAACCTCTGCCTAATGCACTGCAGACATAGAACGGTATAACTGAAATGCTTTGCAGTGTCCCAGGAAATATTAGCGTATATCTGCCTAATGCACTGCAGAATGAGAATGGTATAGCTGTAATGCTCTGCACAGGGTAGATGGTTTAGAAAAAAAAAATGGGTGCACTACTGCTCCCAGCCACACTTTCCCTATATCAGCATCAGCACTTTCCCTAACCTCTGCCAGTATGCGTCTGAGGCAAGCTGCGGGCGGGACCTGTTCAAGTACTCGGTGGTCAAATGATCGGCCCAGCCACTCACTGCTGTTGGCAGGCAGAGGGCTGGCACCTCACAGCAGGAAGTGGTAATGCCTTCCCCGCATGTCTATTGGCTAGAAAATGGTGCTAAACATGCGGGGAAGTGAAATGAAATTGACTTGAGTACTGCGTGGTGTTCATCTCGAGTAACAAGCATCTCGAGTACCCTAATGCTCGAATGAGTAGCAAGCTCAGACGAGTGTGTTCGCACATCTCTAGAAAACAGCATTGACTTTGGATTGAAATGATTAACCCCTTAAGGACCAGGCTGTTTCCATCCTAAAGGTCCAGGCACTTTTTAGTGATTTTATGCATGTACTAGTTTTATGACCCCTTTTTTTTTCTTCAGCTCCCAAAATGATTCTTGCTGCTTTTCTTTTCCTTTTAACATATAGGGCTATTTCGTAACATCTTTTTTCACAGCATGTGTTGAGTGGTTCTCTTGTTTTATTAGAGGACGTGTGCAAAATGCTAAACAAAGATTTTTTAAAAATATATTGTTAATTTTAAAATCAGTAAATTTCTGCTAAAATAAGATAAGGAATTTAAGGGTTTCCCATTTTGTTTAAGAGGTTTTCATATATTATTTTCAACTTCTCTCTGATTACAAGTCGGATATGCCAATGGTTTAGGTTAGTGTCGGTGCTTGTTTATCTCCTCTTTATGCTCTTTATTTTATTCTTATATTTTTTTTTTACTTTGTTACTTATTTTTTTTAACATCTATTTTACCCATGACATCATATCAGACCTCTGCGGGACATTTACACTGTAATTTTTGTTTTTATTTCACACTTTCCACTCTAACTGGGACATCCATAGGAGCCCCAATTACAGAAGAAAACATTCCCCTGCAGTGACAATAGTCATTAACAGAGCTGATCTGGGTCTAGATGGCAGGAGCTGTAATACCACATTGTATTTTTACTATGGTGTGGGCCTTCAGCTCAGGATCAGGTCCTGTATATTTAAAGGGGTTGTCCCGCGGCAGCAAGTGGGTCTATACACTTCTGTATGGCCATAATAATGCACTTTGTAATGTACATTGTGCATTAATTATGAGCCATACAGAAGTTATAAGAAGTTTTTCACTTACCTGTTCCGTTGCTAGCGTCCTCGTTCCCATGGAGCCGACTAATTTTCGGCGGCTAATGGCCAAATTAGCCGCCCTTGCGCAGTCCGGGTCCTCTTCTTTTCTGAATGGGGCCACTCGTGCAGGATGCCGGCTCCGTGTAGCTCCGCCCCGTCACGTGCCGATTCCAGCCAATCAGGAGGCTGGAATCGGCAATGGACCGCACAGAAGCCCTGCGGCCCACCGAGGGAGAAGATCCCGGCGGCCATCTTCCGCAGGTAAGTAAGAAGTCACCGGAGCGCGGGGATTCAGGTAAGCGCTCTCCGGTGTTCTTTTTTAACCCCTGCATCGGGGTTGTCTCACGCCGAACGGGGGGGGGGGGTTGAAAAAAAAAAAACCCCGTTTCGGCGCGGGACAACCCCTTTAAGGTGCTTGGTCCTATTAAGTTAAAAGAGTGTTCCAGTCCAAAGCTTTTGATAACCTATCCTACACGGCTCAAAATGCCATCTGATGTATAGTGCCATGATGTGATACAGTAATTCTCTCCCAATAAAATGAATAGGATGGTGTTTTTGAATTTTCTACCTGGCTCACAGCTACTTTACATCAACTAACTGATGAGGATCCTAGACAAGCAGCAGACCTCCACCGATTCTTGAGGATAGGTCATCAATAGCTTTGGACCAGAAACCCCTTTCTTTGCGTATATCATCAGCAGCAAGCAACTTTCCATAGTTTGGGGTTTCTATGAGATGCTCTAGGGACCAAGAACACAAGCTGGTCTTACATCTAAAAGAATGTGAGAACTAGTGAATATTAACAATATATGTTGCTTTCCTCGACTTTCCAATTGTTAAAGTGGTGATGGAAACCTTTCCATAGGACTGGGTGAAGAGATTATGTGACGTATTTACTCTCAATGTATATCTTTATTTGAGATGGTGGTGAATTTGTGGAAATGTATAGTGTTTAGTCTTTAGGAGACCAAAATAGTCTTTCTATCTATCTATCTATCTATCTATCTATCTATCTATCTATCCATTGATTCTTCCATCCCTCCTTATCAGATTCAAATCTTACAGTAAGTTGCAAGGGTCAGCAGTGACATTTCCAAGGACATAAGTTGAAAGTTTTTATTTAAAGAAGTCTCTCTATTTGGAATAGGTAGTGGATATTAAACATTGTTCTAACATTCTTCACTCCCAGGAAATACTTTTTCTTCCTATATTACAAATGGAAGAGAATAACTCCTCATACTATATATTTGTGATTCAAAGCTTTCATTTATGCAATGACACCCATCCATCAAAATGTCCCATGTGCATGTTCTTCTCCAGCAGTTCCTAGCTCATAATGAGAGGACCTAAATATGCAATGTCTGTTTAGAACACATCAGACATGCACCAGCATTCATTAATAGATTTCTACTGTGAGCACAAGCAGATAGATGACCTTTCTTTTGAGGCCAATGCAGCTTGACTGCAATTATGAGTGCCCCAATTTGCCCTTTAAATCTTAGGTCAGCACGGCTCAGTGAGGAATTGATTAAACTACTGCGTTTCTAACATGCACCTTCTAGATGTTAGCAGAATGCTTTTAAAGGGCAGTGCTTCATATGGAAGAAAAGCTCTCAGTATTATCTGTTAAACATATTTTAAGAGAAATGTACAAAAGGAAAATTAAAAAAAATCATGTTAAAGCTTTCCACCATTGTAGTCCAAGTATAATGCATAACATAGACTTTATTAAAGCCTTTCTACTACTGACTACTGTATGCTAACAAAAAAACTAAAAAGTTATACTTATTGGAAGGCTGTGATGAAGAAAAAGACAATAAAAATGGCTGCAAAGAGAAGGGGTTAAAATTATATTTCAAATGTAAGACTTCGAATCTAATAGCTTGCTATGCCCAAGTGCTTTACTTTAATTTTACACTGTTTTGATAATCCAGGATGGGTACTCTAAATGTTTCAGCAATAGGTTAGTTTCTAGGGGACAGAATAGGGCACACCAGGCTTTGACATACATTTTAACATAGTGACATAGTTTGCAAGGCTGAAAAAAGACAAATGTCCATCCCGCTCAGCCTGTTTACACCCCCTCTTTTTTGTTCCAGAGGAAGGCAACCCCCCCCCACCCCTCAATGAGGCAATTGCCAATTTACGCCACTTGGTGGAAAAAAAACCACCTTCCTGACTCCATAAAGGCAGTCAGAATACTTCCTGGATTAACATTTGAAAGTTCCTACCTGACTCCAAGACCCGGATCAACAACCTCTCTGGTTATTTAATATCTATATCCTGCAATGTCGTAAGAAGACATCTAGTCCCCTCTTAAACTCCTCCATTGATTTTGCCATCACCACGTCTTCAGGCAGAGAATTCCATAATCCTACAGCTCTTACAGTAAAGAACCCCCTTCTGTGTTGGTGATGAAACCTTCTTTCCTCTAACTGTAGAGGATGCCCTCTTGTTACTATCACAGTCTTGGGTATAACTAGTACCCCCAGGTCTTTTTCCATATCGCTTTTTCCCTAGCAGTACCCCATTTAGTGTATATTGGTGACATCCATTTCTCCTGCCCATGTGCATAACCTGACATTTATCAATGTTTAACTTCATTTGCCATTTTTCTGCCCAAGCCCCAGCTTATCTAGGTTCATTTGTAGCCGTACAAATGGACCTAGATAATTGTATTAATTATCTTGTATAATTTCGTAACCCCTGCAGCTATCCATATTTTACTGTGCAGTCCCTCTATCAGGTTGTTGATAAATATATTGAACATATTGGACCTAATACCGAACCCTGTGGCTTCCCACTAGTAATGGTGGCCCAATGAGAGTACAAACAATTTATTACCACCCTCTGCTTTCTATCTCTAAGCCAGTTCTTTACCCAGATACACGCATTTTCGCTCAGACTGAGATGTCTCATTTTATATATCAACCTATTATGCGGCACGGTGTCAAATGCTTTAGAGAAATCTAGATATACAAGATCAATAGATTCTCCCAGGTCCAGCTTAGAACTTACTTTGCTGTAGAAGCTGATTAAGCTGGTTTGACATGATCAACCCCTCATGAACCCATGATGATGAGGAGTTATACCATTGTTTTCCTTGAGGTATTTCAGGATGGCATCTCTCAGAAAGCCCGTAAGTATTTTTCCAAATTTTGGAGTGAGACTTACCGGCCTGTAGTTACCAGGCTCTCTTTTGGACCCCTTTTTGTATATTGGAACCACAATGGCAATGCGCCAATCCAGTGGTACAACCCCGGTCTCTGTAGTGTCCATAAATATAAGAAATAGCGGTCTAGCTATCATGTCACTTAGTTCCCTTAGAATCCTTGGTTATATTCTATCTGGACCTGGCGATTTGTTGATTTTAATCTTTTTAAGCGACTCTGCACTTCCTCTTGTGTTAGGCAGGTGATATTTAGTGAGGGCTTTATTTTATCCCCTTGCATCTCGTGTGACATTTCATTTTCTCTTGTGAATGTACCTGAGAAAAAACTGTTTAATACATTTGTCTTCTCCCCATCATCTTCATTATTTGTTAAAGGGGCAGTGCTCTAAGTGCAAATCCTTTTTTTCTGTTTAAGTAACTGAACAATAGTTTAGGGTTATTTTTGCTTTCTTTCTGCCCCCTCCTTGACAGTTTTTATCTTTTCCTTACATATTTTGCTTTTTTCCTTGTATGTTTTTAGCACTTCTTCGCTGCCTTTTTGTTTTAGTAATTTAAATGCTTTCTATTTTTTGCTTATTGCCCCCCTTACAGTCTTGCCAAACCACATTGGTTTCCGTCTATTCATAGTTTGTTTTATTTTTGAAGGGTTTGAACTGATCACATTAGGTATTTAGGATCATTTTAAATGATCAAAATTAACCCTTTGCAATCCAATTTTGGATTCAGGGTTTCCTAGGGGTTTTTCTCTTTCTGCCATTATACAATGGTGCCACCTGCTGGCTAGAGCCAGTACTGCGGTATTGGGCATGCTGGAGAGGCCCCTGACAACAGAGTGGCCAGTAATATACAGTAAGAATACCCTGCCGGACATCTTCCAACATCGGAAGCTTTACATCCTTCAATCAGAATGTCTTCAAACGTCAGACAGTGGATTGGAAAGGGTTAAAGGTATGTACGTACCACAATACTTCGGTGAATTTTTTAATCACATATGGACAATACATCTTAGGTTTAAGTCTATGACTCAAAATTTCTTCTAATAAAAAAACACACCTATAAGTAACAATAGTATTGAAAAGTCAAATAAACACAAGCTATTTAAAACTCTTTATCTTCTCTTTTCATCTACATCGTATCCCTTCATTGCCAGGTATGCTTTCACATCATGAATACATTAGTATTTACAATGCAAATACCTCACTGACAAGACCATTCACTGTGGAACGCAAACTCCCTCAACTGCCAAGACCACTGTGCCTCCTGTGGGCTCCAGCTGAGTTCCTTATTGCTAGAGCAGTACTTTTACTTACGTCGCCATCTGGTAACTTTGTCTTTATCCAGTGAACACTAAATACAAACATTCATTTAAATGTGTGAACAGTTGTGTTTTCCAATGCAACAGCAAAAAAGTCTGATTAACCTCTCAACTTGCATCAAACAAGAACAGATAAACATATAGCGGACATTATTCAATCAAGTCATGTGAGGTTTTTTTTTTCTTTAAACCATTGACCTAAAGAGGATGATATCAAAAGTGTAACATTTGGTTTCATTGCAGCATTTGGACTCAACAAGAAGGTCAAACATTTTCCCAAAGCACCTTCTATACTACATCTGCTCTACATGCCATTAGTTCGACAGCTTGATTTTAGAATATTTAAATACCATAGTTTATACAAAAGCAGCATTGACTTGGCTCTCAAACAGTACTAGTAATTATTAGGAAATTACACACAGCTCCTCTACATGTGCATCACACACACACAGCTTTTCTACATGTGTGTCACACACACCACACATGGCTCTTCTACATGTGCGTGTGACACACACACACACACATTTCTGCTACATGCGTGTGTGACACACACACACACACCACACCACACACAGGTCTGCTACATGCGCATGTGACACACACACCACACCACACACAGGTCTGCTACATATGCGTGTGACACACACAGCAGACCACACACAGCTCTGCTACATGCGCATCACACACAGCACACACAGCTGTTCTTCATGTGCGTGTCACAGGCACACATCGCTCTGCTTCATGTGCATGTCACACACACAGCTCAGCTACATGCAAGTGTGACACACACACCATAAGCAGCTCTGCTACATGCACATCACACACACACTACACAGTTCCGCTACATGTGCATGCCACACACAGCTCTGCTACATGCACGTGTGACACACACAGCACAACACACACAGCTCTGCTATATGCGTGGGTCACACAGACATAGCAAAACACAAAGCTCTGCTACATGCACTTGCCACACACAGCTCTGCTACATACATTTGTCATGGGCCTCTGCTGCTTTAGGATATGTCATGATGTCACAGTGATCTAATAAAAGGGCGGAGCTAAGACCTGGTGAGTGATCACATGGCAATCAAGAATACAACACAATTAATCCGTGGCACACTTCAGGATTTGTCAATTAGATGTCAGGTCTTTCAGATCTCCTTATGCACGTCACAAATGGGGGTCTGAGCCACAGACTCCTATACACAGTCTATTAAATACAAAGGGAGTGACAGCATTCCAGGCATGCAGAAATTCAAGTATGAGTTTATTCCTCCATAGACGCGACGTTTCGACCCACTCGGTGACATGAAAGAGGTGGAGCTAAGAGACGGTGAGTGATCCCATGGCGGTGACATCACCAGAGGTCCTGTTAGCACATGGCTGCTGTCCAGCTCTGCAGGTTTTTTAATAAAGTGAACCAGCACCTGTGATGACGTCACTGTCATGTGATCATGGGCGGAGCAAAGAGTCGGTAACTGATTACATGATGGTGACATCATCACAAGTGCTGTCAGCACATGGCTGCTGTCAGGCTCTGCATGTTTTATGCTTTAGGACTTACAATGACGCCATTGTCATGTGATCAGAGGCGGAGCATGTAACGGACTCACAGACAAGTGGTCATTAGCAGTTTGATATTGAATTGTGGATCTGGAAGTAACTATATTTGCTAAACAACAGATTTATAGGACAAAAAAAACCTGACTTCCCTAGTTTGTGTGATTGTGTTTCCAGGCATAAAAAGTTCTAAGCATAAAACTTATCAGTAGAGACAAAAGAGACTAAAGGGGTTACAACAGCATCACAAGTTATTCCCCATCTACAGTATAGGGAATAACTTGCACCACTGATACCTACACCAATCTCGAAAATGGGAATCTGGTTTCCCCTTCTGTCTTTCACTATGGGATTGTTTCACCCCCTCTAGTGATGTCAGAGTGAATAGAGCACCGGCTGAGCTTACGCAGCTGAGCCCTATGCCATTCATTGAGTCTGAAATAAATACCTGAGTGCTTGCCATTTGGCTATCTTTGGCAGTACCACTTAAAGTGAATGTAGTATGATACAAAATATATTTTAGCATAAACTATTGCAAAAATCTGTTGTTTTTTTTAAACATGGGAGTCTATGGCGCCATATGACCAACTGATCATGTTGACATTTATAATACTGTCATTCTACTTTAAGGGTGCATTCACATGAGCTTGTGCATACAAGGCGGCCCCACCCTGGAACGTCGGCCCTGCTCTCCCTGAAAGGGTGACACTCACAACCAGGCGGAATTGACATATTAAATGCACAAACTCACCTACCACACAACATCGCACACTAAAGCGGATGGTAAAGCTGAATATAAAAGCGAGGGATTAGTTCGTACATTTGCCAATGAACTTAACCCTTTCCAATCCACTGTCTAACGTCTGAAGACATTATGATTTAAGGCTGTACAGCTCTGATGTTGGAAGACATCCATCTGGGGTTCTCTTACCATATATTGCCAGCCTCTCTGCTGTCAGAGCCTATCCAACATGTCATCTCATGCAGTACTGGCTTTAGCCAGCATATGGCGCTGTTGTATAACAGCAAAAAAAGAGTAATCTCCCTAGGAAAACCACGATAGAAACTGGATTGGAAAGCGTTAAGCTGCAAGGCCCCGACAAGGCTCCTCATATCTTGCAGTCCCTACTCTAGCAAGGCACTAAACAGACAGCACCGGACACTACACACAGCAAACTGCAAGCTGACTAGACACTACTCATACAGCAAGCTGCAAGCTGACCAGACCCTACTCACACAGCAAGCTGCAAGCTGAAAAGACCCTACTCACACAGCAGACCAGACTGAGGAAATACAGCTTCCTCATTGCAGAGGGGCTCGGATATATATATTTACACCCAGACCCAGGGGATTGGCTGACCTGAATAACCCCACCCAGCCAGCTCAATTAACCCTCACCTGTGCAGGTGTGCTCCCGGAACCCTGTAGAGCAGCAAACTCCAGTATCACAACCTAACAACACCAATGGTTCTATTAGACGTGTGGTTTTGTGTGCACCTATGTATAAGCTCGTCTGAAAGCACACTAAGTGATAAAGAGTCCATTAGACAATTTTAACCTCATCACATTTTATTGTTAAACCCCAGATACTGCAAAATTTTAGGAAATTTTTGAATGCAGCTCCTTTTTTCAATGTAAGACAATAGCGGTGGACATTATTTAGTCATAAACAAGTGTGACCTTGAGAAGGCCCCTGTTTTATTCAGTACTTTTTTTGCAGAAATTAAGTATTGTACTTTATGGTAAAGTTTATAGAGATCTAAGATCAATATTATGACTTTCATAAAGGATAGTCTATTATAGGCATATGACGAATGTAGATGAGCGAAGAATCAGGTTAGAGCAAAAGATTCATGTTTTAAACGAATTTTGCACACAAAAAAATTGCTCATTGAATATCAACATCTATATGGTAAAAGGAGTTGAACATGTAAATAACAGAGTTCATTTTACAGTTTCAATAGCAATTATAGAAGAATTTCCACCAGCTCTTTGTAGTGTAATTTCTCCTTTAGTTCTGAAAACTGCTTGGCTCCTCTAGTCTGCAATTAGTCTTCTTTGTGTTTCTTTTTTAATTGCTGCACAATTATGATTAAGAACACAATTATTCCTATTAAAAGTCATCACCTAATGAATTTTCCAGAATCTCCTGCTAATATCTGTAACCTTAATCTCTTCAATTAAGCACCATTTATGCTATTTTTATGCCCTCACACGAGCAATGAAAGTTTCACAGATCCAATTTCCGTATGGCAAGATAAAATTTGCATTCCAGCATATGTCATTTTTAATGTATACTATACATGTAGATTCCAGCATAGATCTCTCATTTAACACCCTTCCCATAGTTATTAACTTTATATATGAAAGCAACATGAAAAAAGTCTCCCAATTTGAGATAGAGCACACAATTTAGGTGAAAAGCCAACTTTCCTGCTGTGCTAAACTTTCTGAATCAAATAGAAAAATCACTATTACAAGGTTCTGTTGCTTTTTTACTATCCAGTAATTGGAATACACAACAGGAGTTGTGTCTGTTTTATAACATAACTTATTAAAGAGGCATGATAACTTTGGAGTTGCACACCATCCCCGCTCAATATGAAACAATGGCAGATTATCTAACATTATCATTGCAAGAAATGCAGATGCACAGCCAAGATAGACTCAAATGGAAATAGAAATTTAATGTCAAATGAGTAAAATTAGTCAAAAATGTAATGCAAGTAATCAATTTTTTGTGTATGAAAAATGCCCTTATATCTTGCTAAACCATCGGATTACAATGTATTCTCACCTCACATGCAAAATATATAAGGGAACTAAATAAAGAGCCACTCCTATTAGGACACATTGACCCAAAGCCATAAAATGTGCAGCCAGACTCAACACCCCCATCTTCAACCATAGCAAAGCTGGTTTCAGACAGGTGTAATATAGTCACCTTTTAGTGCAATAGACCTCATACCCCCACCCAGTATTTCTAAACCCTAGAATGGTTTTACCCAAAGCAGTGCAGGAAGCAGATGTTTGGGCACTGTATGCAGAATCCTTACACTGGCAAACTGTTTGAAATGGTAACAGGGCTTTTAACACACTTTTCATTAATCAAAAGCACAGATGAATATATGAAACCTTTTAATATATTATATCAAAGAAAAAAACTTCATTTTTTCGCTTATCTGCCCCCACCCACCCAAAAATTCCCACCCCAGTCTGAAAAAATGTTGAAATCTATTTTATCCATTGTGGTATACAAAATGGACCAAAGGCTTGCTGACAAATCAGAATACATGCTGCCCATAGACGTTTATGGAGAGGAGAAGGACAGGAGGGAAAAGGAGCTGAGTGAGAAGGAAGCAAAGACACACACAAAGACATGCTGCGGCATAAAATAGTGAGTGTTTTACTGTTTCACAAGTACTGGAATAACAGCTATGGTGATGAATGAAAACTGGATTTACTTGACTCTAAAATCAGAACTCTAACATCAGAGAAATCAGAAAGAAATTCTAGTACAGCAACTACCTAGAGATTCAACCAATATTTAATTTGACTCTTAGGGCTTAGTTACATGGGCGCATCAGCGCCGGTGTTACTGCACAAAGAAGACGGCCGCACTTCAGGACGGACGTCTCTCTGCAGCGCCGGAAGAAAGAATACATGACCAGCAATGGAGCCGGTCACATGATCTTTCTTCCGGCGCTGCGGAGATTCGTCCGCATCTGCAGTGCGGCCGTCTTTTAGTGCAGTAACACGGGTGTCGATGCGCCCGTGTGACTAAGCCCTTAATGTGTTAAGATAATTTTATTTGCCAGCTTGTTTATGCTTTTAATAGCTTTACATAGAGTTTGGCAGGGCTAAGATAGCAATAACTTAATACTTTCCTAACAACATCACATAAATACAAATCATATGGTCACATAGGGGTATGGAATGGGCTGATGTGCTGAGTCTGCTTCATACCCAGTAGCTAAAAGCTGTTTTTCACAGCTGACAGCCACTAGCAACTTCTATAACTGGAGTTAGCTGCAATCATGGTAGTTTACTGTTTACATGCTGTGGTCAAAACTGACCACACAGCTAAACAGCCATCTGGAGGGGAGCCTCCCTCCAATGCCCAATCAGCCCTAGTGAAGGCTCCCAGGGCTACCATGCATGGATGTAGATTAAACACTAACTGTGGCAGTGCTTAATAGGTAACATTGAGAAAATACTATTAATACCAACAGACTCAAAAGTTGTACAACGTGGCTAGGTTCATCAATTAATCACCTCCTTCTCATATTTTTGCAGCAACTTCCATGAAGCTGGAAACCAAAAACACACAATGGAGTCATATGCCATCCATTAAGGAGTAAATATCTTTATTATTACAAAATGTATAAATATTATTCTTCCAAAAAAGACATTAAAAACATTCCAAAACAGCACATATACAGTACTGCAATTCACCAATGGATAGATTAAATTGATGCCTAATTACACATGAGCTTGATACTGGCATGGATACACAACTAAAAGACATGGAAGGAGCTCGCCTTTAGGGTTACCGAGGGTCGTGAACGAATAAACGGCTAACAACAACATATAGCTATCATAAATGTGTCTGTCACGTGCATAAAAGATTCATCACTGTATATTCTAATATTTGTTATAATAAAATACGTTAAATTTAAATCACTGTACTAAAGTGATGGCAGAATAAGCAGCCCACAGACTGTACCGTTTGTATCCGGTCCTATTCTGTCACCAAGAATGGAATAAAGATTAGATGAACGGATATCTCTATAAATTCCCAGAGACTAATCACTTTTTTTTAAGCCACGAAACAAACAATAGCGCAATACTGGCGAAAGGATTCTTTGGGGTTTTTTTTAGGTTAAAAGAAGATTTAATTGGTATCTCATAAATGAAAAACTAACTTCAATATTGTTAGACCACCATAAGGCTTATCGAAGAGTCTGGAACGCATGGGCGAACTTTTTTCTGCCCAATCAACATGACAGATGCTTAATTTATTTAGAAATCTTGATGTGAAAAGTTTCTACACGACTCTACACGTTGTGTTTTGGGTGGAAACTTAGCAAAAAGTGGGAACCCCCCCTTCTCTTTCACCTCCTGTCTACTTTCTTCCCCACTCCAGTTTACCTCTAAAGATACGAAGGAGGCCCTGGCTAGGCCACTAAATTTTTAGAAATCCCCTAACACTTATAGAAATTTCATTCTGACAGATAACAACCAAAAGGGATTCTTTTTTCCGGGACAAACTATTTAATTGTTTAAAAATGACTTGTTTGGCACTTGTATTAAGTCATGCTAAGAAAAACACCAGGACCATTGCATATTTGATTGTGAAACGCCACCACGGATTTGGGGTTCGACGTTGCAATGAACCCCACAACAAAGCTCTCTCTTTGTTATTCTCACCCCATCTCTTTCAAAACACACCCAAAGCATGGATTTTTTTTTTACTTTGTTTTCCTCCTGGCTCTGCAACCCAAATATTCCCATACCTCAGACATATCCTAGACACTCTCCCAGTCATTGCAAACACTGATGGGGATCAGAGCTAAAGTGGAAGGCGACCAGTGTTTTACAGGTGAACTGGGACCAGCAATGTAGCAGCCTGTTAGCCGATGAGTCCCATTTTTTTACAACACACTTTATCACATCCTGAGGTACTGTCTGTTTTTTCCATTTGCTACAAAGTGGAGGTTGTGGAAGAAAGTTTCATGTGGCGGTTAATTATGTCACAGGTCTCATGTTTCAGGTAGTTATACTGCATTAGCAAAACCTCTCCAAAGCAAAGGTTTTTAAAGCAGACTGGGATTTCAAGATGTGCTGTTCAACCTCTTTTGAAGAAGCACAAAGAAATGGACAACATTGAGGACCATATATTTAGTGGTCGGCCAAGGAAACGTAGTTCAGCAGATGAAAGATATCATGCTTACTTTCCTTCAAAATCAGAAGATGTCGAGCAGTGCTATGAGCTCAGAACTGGCAGACACCAGTGGAAACCCAGTCTACTGTGCAAAGAAATAAAGACAGAAGTGGTCTTCATGGAAGAATTGTGGCCAAAAAGCCATATCTTTGACATAGAAACAAGACCAAGTAACTCAACAATGCACAAAAACAGAAACTTGGGTGCAGAGAAATGCCAACAGGTGTTCTGGACTGACGAGTCAACATTTGAAATATTTTGATGTAACAAAAAGGCAGTTTGTTGCTGAAGGTCCAGAGAGCGGTACAATAATCAGTGTCTGCAGGCAACAGTGAAGCATGGTGGAGAGTGGTACAATAATGAGTGTCCGCAGGCAGCAGTAAAGCACGGTGGAGAGTGGTACAATAATGAGTGTCTGCAGGCAGCAGTGAAGCATGGTGAAGAACGGTACAATAATAAGTGTATGCAGACAGCAGTGAAGCATGGTGGAGAGCGGTACAATGAGTGTCTGTAGGCAACAGTGAAGCATGGTGGAGAGCAGTACCATAATGAGCTTCTATAGGCAGCAGTAAAGCATGGTGGAGGTTCCTTGCAAGTTTGTAGCTGCATTTCAGCAAATGGGGCTGCGGATTTCATTAGATTAATGGTGTTCTCAATGCTGAGAAATACTGGCAGATACATATCCATCATGCAATACCATCATGGAGGCATTTTATTAGCTCCAAATTTATTTTGCAGTAAAGAAGAAAAAAGAAACAAGAAGTCATGGAAGTGATGGTATAGCCCCATAGAGCCTTGATCTGATCATCATCCAGTCTGTCTAGGATTACATGAAGAGACAGAAGGATTTGAGCAAGCCTACATCCACAGAAGATCTATGAGTAGCTCTCCTTCATCGACTTTGCATTTTGTTAATTGACAAAAATAAACTGTTAACACTTCCATTTTAGAAAGTATTCTCACCTGCCTAAAAAGTTTTCATAGTACTGTGTATGGGTAATATGGCACACTTTATACCTAGGGAAGTAAAAAGATGGCTTCCAGGGAGCAATCTGCTTTATAGCAATTATTAGCTTTGAAGAAGGGTTCACTGTTGATAAGTTAGTCACAGGATGTCCTGCTCCTGGAATCCTCAGAAACCAAGTGTTCAGTTCCTCCAGCTCCACAGCAGTAAGAATCAAGCATTACACAATGTCAATTACAATCAATAGGCCCATGCAGTTTGTAGCTGCCCTCCATTCAGTTTAATAGATGAGGGTCCTGAACCAGGAAACCCCTTAATAGAAGATATTTAAAAACATGTTTTCTAAATTAGGCAATCACTTTAATTAGATAAAGTAGAACTTACAGTATATCACAGTGTATGGCTACCTTTCAAAGGGATATGTGATACTTTCCAGATCAAGAACAGACCAAATCTAGAAAGTAAAGTTTATTAGCGCTCATAAACCTCTTCCCTGGATTTTTTGACATATACCTTTTTCCTCTTACCTCAATGTGAGAGATAAGAGCTCAAAGTCTGAGAGGTATGTTACACAATGTGAGCATGTCATGTGCTTTTTAATAGGTAAATTTGATTTATTTAGCCCTGAAGAACACAGTTAAACTCGTGTCTCACCCAAATTAACAAGATGTCTTTTTATCTTTAGGAGTCTGCGTACATCTCTTGATGAAAGTAACCCTTTAGGTCAAATTAACTGATCCTTGATGTTTTTTAAGAAAGTTGGAGATGTTTTAAGAATCCGGCATACATAATATTTTGTCTCTGATGATGCATCCTTTGTTTTCTTTCATTCCTTTGAACATCAAAGACCTGTTTTGAACGCTGAAGCCTGTTAACGATACCAAACCTTTTGCTCTGCACCATGGCATGCACTTATTATGAATGACCTCAACTATTCCATGGTTTCAATACAGGTAAAGCAAATAAAATCACAATGGGAGACGGAAGATATTTAAAATGACTTCATGTAGTACCCTAGACTCGGTCTTCTTGAGAACCTTGGTCTACTTTTAAGAAAATTCATTTGGCCAGTAAAATTATAAAAGAGAACCTTTCACACTGAACATGCCGATCAATCTGCAGGCGGCATGCTACAGAGCAAGAGAAGGGGGAAGCAGATTGGTATATAGTTTTATGGGAATAAATTCAGTATTTGGCCAGTTTCAGACAAGCTTACTAAATTTTAACTCCATATGTGGCCTGTGTTTTGCAGACTATAATACAGAGCTAATGTAAATCTATGTATCAGTTCATATGGCTGTATTTTTCTAGTCTATTTTTAACCCCTTCCTGCTATAGGATGTACAGTTTTGTCCTGTGGGGTCGGGGTATGTATGAAGAGAGATCGTGGGGTGACCGCTCTTCATACAGCGCAGGCGGCAGCTGTTTATTACAGCTGACTGCCTCCGGCAGTAGCTGCAATCAGCCGCGCGACTGATTGACGCTATTAACCCTTTAAATGCTGCTGTCAATTTTGACAGCGGTATTTAAATCCCCCATACGCCCCCCCAATGAGATCACAGGAAGCCGTGCAGGTGTCATTGCAGCCAGGGGGCATCTGTAAGTCCCAAGGGCTGTCTTAGCAGACTGCCTATCGAGCCATCCCCATGGGGCGGCTTGATAGACTGCCTGTAAGATCGCAGTATGATGTAATGCTACGGCATTACATCATACTGCAGAAGCGATCAAAGCATTGCAAGCTGGTCCCTTAGGAGGACTAAAAAAGAAAGTAAAAATAAGATCAATAAAGTTTTACTAATAGTAAAAAAAAAAAGTACTAAACGTTTAAATCACCCGTCTTTTGCCATAAGTATAATAAAAGAATCTAAATCATAAAAAAAAAATACATATTTGGTATCGCCGCGTAAACGTTATTTACACTGCATGGTGAACGTCGTCCGAAAAAATAAATAAATAATGCCAGAAACGCACTTTTTTGGTCACCCTGTCTCCCAGAAATAATGCAATAAAAAGCGATCAAAAAGACATATTTATTACAAAATGGTAGCAACTAGAGATGAGCGAACGTACTCGTCCGAGCTTGATACTCGTTCGAGTATTAGGGTGTTCGAGATGCTCGTTACTAGAGACGAGTACCACGCGATGTTCGAGTTACTTTCACTTTAATCTCTGAGACGTTAGCGCGCTTTTCTGGCCAATAGAAAGACAGGGAAGGCATTACAACTTCCCCCTGCAACGTTCAAGCCCTATACCACCCCCCTGCAGTGAGTGGCTGGCGAGATCCTCCTACGCAACCTCTGTCTCGCAATCAAGATGTGTCAGCAGCAGCACGTCGCCAGCAGTCGGTGTCGTGCGGCGTGGCAGCACAGCGGTGGCCAAGCGTCAGCAGGCCGTGCTGAAACTACTCAGCTTAGGAGAGAAGAGGCACACGGCCCACGAACTGCTGCAGGGTCTGACAGAGCAGACCAACCGCTGGCTTTCGCCGCTGAGCCTCCAACCGGGCATGGTCGTGTGTGACAACGGCCGTAACCTGGTGGCGGCTCTGCAGCTCGGCAGCCTCACGCACGTGCCATGCCTGGCCCACGTCTTTAATTTGGTGGTTCAGCACTTTCTGAAAAGCTACCCACGCTTGTCAGACCTGCTCGGAAAGGTGCGCCGACTCAGCGCACATTTCCGCAAGTCCAACACGGACGCTGCCACCCTGCGCACCCTGCAACATCGGTTTAATCTGCCAGTGCACTGACTGCTGTGCGACGTGCCCACACGGTGGAACTCTACGCTCCACATGTTGGCCAGGCTCTATGAGCAGCATAGAGCTATAGTGGAATACCAACTCCAACATGGGCGGCATAGTGGGAGTTAGCCTCCTCAATTCTTTACAGAAGAGTGGGCCTGGTTGGCAGACATCTGCCAGGTCCTTGGAAACTTTGAGGAGTCTACCCAGATGATGAGCGGCGATGCTGCAATCATTAGCGTCACCATTCCTCTGCTATGCCTCTTGAGAAGTTCCCTGCAAAGCATAAAGGCAGACGCTTTGCGCTCGGAAACGGAGGCGGGGGAAGACAGTATGTCGCTGGATAGTCAGAGCACCCTCCTGTCTATATCTCAGCGCCTTGAGGAGGAGGAGGAGGGGGAGGAGCATGAGGAGGAGGGGGAAGAGACAGCTTGTCCCACTGCTGAGGGTACCCATGCTGCTTGCCTGTCATCCTTTCTGCGTGTATGGCCTGAGGAGGAGGAGGATCCTGAAAGTGATCTTCCTAGTGAGGACAGCCATGTGTTGCATACAGGTACCCTGGCACACATGGCTGACTTCATGTTAGGATGCCTTTCTCGTGACCCTCGCGTTACACGCATTGTGGCCACTACGGATTACTGGGTGTACACACTGCTCGACCCACGGTATAAGGAGAACCTTTCCACTCTCATATCCGAAGAGGAAAGGGGTTCGAGAGTGATGCTATACCACAGGACCCTGGCGGACAAACTGATGGTAAAATTCCCATCCGACAGCGCTAGGGGGAATCATCACAGATAAGCATACCCGCCTGTCAACCGACAGTGCCGACAGGCTTACAATCATAAAGATGAACAAAGCCTGGATTTCCCCAGACTTCTCTTCTCCACCAGCGGACAGCAGCGATACCTAAACAATACATAGGCTGCACCCGCGGATGGAAGCATCGTTCTCTATAACCATAAAAAACGGGGACCTTTTAGCTTCATCAATCTATGTATTATATTCATCCTCCTCCTCCTGCTCCTCCTCCTGAAACCTCACGTAATCACGCCTAACGGGCAATTTTTCTGAGGCCCACAAGGCTCAGTCATATAACTTTTGTAAACAATGTATATACGTTTCAATTCTCAATTCAATAAAGCGTTGAAACTTGCACCTGAACCAATTTTTATTTTAACTGGGCCGCCTACAGGCCTAGTTACAAATTAAGCCACATTAACCAAAGCGATTAATGGGTTTTACCTGCCCTCTTGGTTGGGCATGGGCGATGAGAATGTCTTGCAAAACATAAGCCCTCTTATAATTATGTCAATGGAAAAGTAAAAAAGTTATTGTGTGCAAAAAATGGCGGCAGAAAATAATTTAAAAAAATTAAATGTCTTTGAAAAAAAATAAAAGTAGTACAGCAAAAAAAAATAAAAATATATATATATATATATATATAGGTACATTAGTACTGTTGGTACACCAATTTGTTTGGGCCCTCGCCTACAGTGTAATCCTAGTAATTTCTATGTTCTTTGCCTGCACTCATGGTACAGCAAGGTGTGTGGGGTTGGCCTACACTTTTGCTACATAAATGTAACTGGGGCCTTGTCTATACTGCAACTACTGAAATGTGAAAGAGACTGTTATCTCCCTAAACTGCTGCTTTGGAATTGTTACTGGGGCCTGTCTTGACTGCTACTATTACTGAAATGGGCGGTTGGGCAGCATGTTACCCAGGAGAAGTGGCAGTGGAGTGTCATGCAGGCAGTGATTGTGCTTTGTTGGAGGTAGTGTGGTGCTTAGCTAAGGTATGCCTTGCTAATGAGGGTTTTTCAGAAGTAAAAATTGTTGGGGGGGGGGGCACTCTTGCCGCTATTGTTGCTTAATAGTGGGACCTGGGAACTTGAGATGCAGCCCAACATGTAGCCCCTCGCCTGCCCTATCCGTTTCTGTGTAGTTCCCATCACTTTCTTGAATTTCCCAGATTTTCACAAATGAAAACCTTAGCGGAGCATAGGTCCCATACAAAAATGCTCAGGTCGCCCATTGACTTTAATGGGGTTCGTTACTCGAAACAAACCCTCGAGCATCGCGGGAAGTTCGACTCGAGTAACGAGCACCCGAGCATTTTGGTGCTCGCACATCTCTATACATTGAATAGCACCATTGAAAAATACAACTTGTCTCACAAAAAACAAGCCGTCATACAGCGATGTCGATGGATAAATAAAGGAGTTATGATTTTTTAAAAGGGAGGAGGAAAAAAGGCCATGTCCTTAAGGGGTTAAAATGCAGTATGATCTATTTTTGTCCGCTTTTCCTTCATATTTGCATTAATTGGTATTTTCTTTAGAAATTTTTTATTTTCTACAGAACAACTACATTCTGCATTTAAGTTATTGTAAACATGTATAAAACTTATTTGAAAATTGCTATACTTGTTACATGGTACAGGCATTTAAACTTTCTGGATTATGTCCTGATGAGAGTTTGTTCTTTTTTAATACAGTAACCACAACAATATACAGAATAACACAAAAAACAATAACACCATAAACTTGCTGTCTGTACGTCTATTTGGTGTATTTTGAGAGCCATACAATCCACATTTCCAAATATTTTGGCAAACAATTAGATCGAGTTGCCATTAATTTTTCCATCGAGGCATGAGAGATCAGCAAATCACAAAGGTCATCTATTCTTGGGGGCAGCACTTTATTCTATTGTTTAGCAATTAGATAAGATGCGGACATAAAGCTATGTACTATCTTCTTTCTGAGTGGGTCATGTGTCCCTCCCATGTACAAGAGAAGGAGGGCGCTTTCGGGTCGTTTGGCGATATTGAGGTTTGAGATATTTTTAATCATAAGAAATATATCTTTCCAGTAAATGGATAAACACAGGCATTCCCAGAAAATGTGGAGCAGAGAACCCTTACCACCGCACTGCCCTCCAATACTCGTCGTTCCCGCACAGGCCCCTGTTTTTAAGAGATACTGGAGTTAAATACCATCTAGTTACAATTTTAATGTAAACCTCAAGAATTCCAGAGCCTTTAGTTGCTCTTGTCACGAGTTTAAATGCTGCCTCCCAGATTTCCAATTCAGGACATAGATTTTTTTGCTCATTGAGCTGTTGCCAGTAGAGTTGAGCGAACATACTCTGGCGAGGTTGATACTCGTTCGAGTATTAGCGAGAGAGAGAGACGAACCAAGAAAAAAAAAAGCTCGGGACCCTGCGTTCCACATACAAAAAATTTAGTCAATGGGGTTTGTTACTCAAGTAGAGCTCTCGAATTTTACGAAAAGCTCGACTAGAATAACGCGGACCCGAGCATTTGGGTACTCGCTCATCTCTAGTTGCCAGTCATCATTAATTGGTATTTTCTATTGGGCAGCTATGTATCAGTGTTTGTCCTGAAGAAACTAAACCCAATGACAATAAAACATGGAACGATTACAGTTCAAACAATGATGAAATACTGATGACATGATGTAATGTCATTTGTGGCACGTCCATATTTTGGATCTGTATTTTGGATATGTTACAATATGCCCATCTGAAATTCATATTTTGTTGATATAAATACCTACAAACTGTAGGCTAATAGGGGTTGTCTCATCAGACAGTCTCTGTCCATATCATAGACAAGTTCTCAGCAGCACAAACCTTACAAACTCAAATGAGTGAGGCA
Source organism: Eleutherodactylus coqui (assembly GCF_035609145.1). Classification (NCBI taxonomy): domain Eukaryota; kingdom Metazoa; phylum Chordata; class Amphibia; order Anura; family Eleutherodactylidae; genus Eleutherodactylus; species Eleutherodactylus coqui. The sequence continues at coordinate 264,783,984 of NC_089839.1, read as the reverse complement.
ATTCCTGCAGAGTTCTGGGTCCTATGAACCAATAGTTCCAAATTCATCCAAAATATAGAGAAAAGAGCAGCAGTCAGTAGGTCCAGGATTCTAACAGCTTGACAAAGACCCTTACTGGGTCGAAACGTTGTGCATTCTTTTTGTCGCAGAATTATAAAGATGTTGGAATAGTCTCTGTCCATGTGTCCCGAGGACTCAAACCTTCCTTTTTTTTTTTTACAAGAGCAGCTATTCATCTCAATGGCTGCCATGTAATTACATTTATCTTCCAGCAGCTGTTGCTGAAGAATTGTCTGGATAGCCACAGCTTTTCCTGGCAAAAATAGCTGTTTGAAACACCTTTTGAGTCCAGGGGGTGGTCTAATTCAGTGATTAATAGCCTTCTGTGCATACAGAGATAAGTCAATCATTAAATACGAATGTTTGCTGGACTTAAAGGCTATGGAACCTTACTGCATGAAAAATGAATACACCCATATCTTACTAAATCCCTGCAGATTGGGCAGTCAGTGAAGGGATTGGCAGAGGAGAATGGCAGAAGAGTAACAAGGTGATAGGAGACAATCCAGGCAGCAGAGTTGAAGATGGATGGGAGGGTTGCCAGGGTGGTGGAAGGGAGGCCATAGAGAAGAATGTTTCCATAGTCTGGATTGGAGATGATGAGGGCATATACTAGCATTTTTGTTAAGTCAGAGTTGAGAAAAAAGTGTACATGAGAGACATTTTTGAGTAGGGGATGGTGAGGGCTTGTATGTGCAGTTTGAAGGAAAGGGAAGAGTCAAATGTAACACCGAGACAATACACTTTCGGAACTGGTGCCAGTGTGGATCCAATGATAGCAATGGATGTCTGGCGGGAGTGAGGTGGAATAAAGATGTTGAGTTCTGTTCTTTCCGTGTTAAAGGGGTTTTGTGCAAATAAGGAAGATGGAACAGTAGCTCTGCAGTGCTACCTATTGTATGGCAGCATTCTTTCAAATCAATCCGTGACCCTTTAAACAGGTCTGTAGAGCAATGATTTAGAATTGGAAACTAAGCCATAATTCATACACAGACAGCTATTTTGGGGTTTTTGCCCCTCATTAGTGTGCAATAGGATCCTGGCTTGGCTAGTAAGAGGTCAGTGACGTGGGCAGGAGGGGTAACATCTTTCCTAAGGGAGAGTATCTAATAGGTGGCTTTGCAGAGGTATTGTTCTATCTTCCTTATTTGCATATTACCCAGAAGACCATGGATGGCCTTGCAAGTCTCCTCACTCACCTTCTTGGTGCTCTCGCTAAGGAGAGATGTTACCCCTCACAACAAAGGGGTTTTCTGAGGTCTCTGTTGTATATAAAATATATCTCCCCCTGCGATACATAAGAAAGCCATTTTCTTTCCTCTCCCTGTATCTCCAGCACCGCCACTCGGTACTCGCTCCTGGTGTATGTGTACAGGCTGCAGTCCCGCCTAGTTTACAAAATATTACAGGCACTGCAGCCAATGATTGAGCTCAGTGCTGCAGTGCCTATGACATCCAATAAACAGTCTGGAGAAGCCTGTAAGTGTGACACCAGAGAGATGACCCAGAGCGGAAGTGTGGAGCACAGCTAGGAGAAATGAGTATACGACTATTTCTTCTTTTGTGGAAGGAGGAGCTGGATTTTATATAAAACAAAGATCTGGAAAAACCAATTTAAGTTTTAGGAAGTTCGAAGAGAAGAAGGAAGACACAGCTGATAGATATTCTCGGATTCTGGATAGCAAAGAGGTAACATCTGAGCCAGAGAAGTAGATTAAAGTGTCATTAGCGTCGGGGTGGTACTGGAAGCCATGGGTTTCTGTGAGCAGTCCTACACCATGGGTGTTGATGGAGAAGAGTAGGGGTCCTATCACACCACCCAATTATTATTTCTGCATCGAACAAACATTTCATAAGATCGTGTTAATATAAATATAAAATATGACATTACGATACAGTTTTAATAGCTTATTACATACTTTCAGAGCTCATTTTCCATATCCTGTAAAGTAACTAGGGAATAGAATATATAAACTGAAATTTTAATGGGACCATTTATTTTAACAATGACAGAAATGACAAAAATTATTATGAAAGAGTTAAGTATGAAAATACTTATGTCTGGGCACATGTCCATTTTCTTATGTTAGCCAGCCTCTAAAAAGCCATTTGGATGCTTGTCAGAAATCAAGCAGGCATATTGAAAATGACAGGATTCCAAGAGCTATAATATGGACATGAGCCCATTGCACACCAGTCTTCATACTGCGTTACTATGCAGCATTGAGTCTCGTTAATATTAAATAGCGATCATTCATTTGAAGAAAAAATAAGCAAAGTCAGTATTATAAATAAGCCTGAAAAATTGGTACAATGACTCTTCAGTAGAGATCTGCTCTGTCTCTATTATCTATATGCATCTGCAGGGCTGCAGGTTGTGCATCCCTGTACATGTATATGTATGTATATATATATATATATATATATATATATATATATATATATATATATATACATATATATATATATATATATATATATACATATATACACACACACACACACACAAAAGCCCCTTGTGGTGCATAGTGCTAAGGCAGCAGAAACGCAGTCCTAAGCTCTCGCTCACGACCTGAAAGTTGCGGGTTCAATCTCCGCATGGTTCAGGTATGTCTTGCAGGGGGATGTGGATCCACTTGCCATACACCAGTTTGGCTATCTGAGATGGCAGCACCTGGGAAACCCCGGTTTTCATGCTTAACCCTTTCAAGCAGGAGACTGTCTTTGCTGTGGGATCCACACACAGATAGTCCCAACTTTGTGGCTGCTGATGCTGCACCAAGCTGAGATACGGTACCAGTAGGTCTGAACAGGGTGTATTCAGTAAAAAGGCAAAAGTCAGAGTCGGCAGCACAGCTGCATATATGAAGTCCAATCTGAAGGCTAACTAATAATAATCTTTATTTGTATAGCGCCAACTTATTCCACAGTGCTCAATTTAACTGAGTCTTTGTCACAATGGTAAGGAGACTGATTGCTTAGACATCTACCCTAGGATGTAGATGTCTAATTTAGCAGGTGCTGTGGCAGGATTATAGGGGGTACAGGTTTAGGGAGCACACACTAAGCACTTTAAAAGAGAGTTTGGGAACACACACAAGCCACGCAGGCAGACACCAAAGAGCTGGCAGAGAAGAGAGCATGGTGTGCTGTGCATGGATGCCCAGCAGCAGGTGAGTGAGTTGGGCAGGAATGGTGTGCCGTAACGTATCTGAGAAGAAACGTAGGACTAGACCATAAGCCAACAACTGGACCAGCAAACACCATCAGACAGAGTGTAACTAGTGAATAAATGTGCACAGACTAATGCCAATTGGCCAGCTGGGATACACATCTGCCAGCTGACCAATCACTTCATACACTGTCAGAGAAGTGTCCCCATTGGTATCCAGCACCAAAATAGACTAGACACGTGTTGGTATAAGGATCATGTAGGTCAGGGCCAATGCTGTGACATGGTTATACTCCTCCAACATGGCCAGCAATCCAGGGCAGTTGCTACAATACCTATAATTTAAGCAACATCCATATGCATCCATATGCTGTAAAGCCACCTCTAACTCATACTTATTTTTGGAGTGCCATACAGGTAAGCAGACCGCATTTTCTGTTTATATGAGGGACCAGAGATGGATTTCTCTCTGTAATGCTCATTTGGGTAAAAAGTACCCTAATTCTTTTGATGGGTGGAAGCCCTTGCACGTATCAAACATTAATGGCATATACTTTTCATAAGCCATAAATATTTCAGATGGGAATACCCCTTTAGATTTTAATGCAGCCTTTGGGAGTGATTCAGAATGAAAATGTGACCCTTGGACCAGAAAAGGTTGTGTACTCCGGATTTAAAGCCAACCTGACACTAATACAAAAGAGAAGTTTTTATATGAAGGTTTATTGTCCACATAACCCATTTTCAAGTAACCCATCAATTAAATGTATAGTTCACTAATGTGGATTCCCTGTTTATGACCATCATCCATTAGTCAGAGTGGGCATCAGCTACTCAAGAGTATCTTTTATTCCGGAGCACTTGGTATGTACATGCAACATATAGACAGCTCACTGATTTTAATGGAAACTGCATAAAGCTTTATTTCCCTTGTGGTGGTACTTTAGGGAAATTGAAAATTTTTTTCCAGGTCCCTCTCATGGATAACAGCTAATCAATGTCAAGTGGGACAATGAAATATCTTTTAATTACCTAATTGTTGGGGGCCCTTTCAACAAACAGGAATTGTCCAAAGCATAACGTCCCTTTAATACAATTCAAGCTTTAACTTAACTTTCTTTCACTAAAAAGATCATAATTGCCCCATATATCATGACATAGCATTGAGATATCTTGCTTAGACCAAAAAAAAAAAATGCTTGTGTATCTTCTTCATGTTTTGCGGGTGATCTATGAATAGTTCTCAAAATACCAATGGCAAACAGTTGAAATGCATTTGTACTCACAGATTCTAATATTTACTTTAGTACCTTTAAAACAGGCTCTCACACTGTGTATCCAGGCTTCAATAGCAAAATATGAGCAGAGAACAGGTATCTGTAGATCAGGAAGTTCCTAATGAGAATAACAGAGGAGATAACCTCACCCACCCAGTTCATTCCATCTTCTTTGTTCAAGGTAAGTGAAAAACATATCCTTCCCTTCAGACACAGTATTATCTTGAATGTCAAACTTTGTGAACGCCCATCTTTTACTTCTCTATGCCTAAGAATCCTTGGGAACCGTCCTTACAAATCACAAGCCATAAATAAACTGTACAATGCAAAAGGTTGGATTTAGAATTTCTCTTGTGGCACAATTATTATATTTCAAATTCTTTTTGAAACGTTGTCGGGTCAAAGTACCCAAATCCATAACATTCATACATCGATACTAAAATGTTTCTCTAAACTAAGACGTATCATATAATATAAGTTATGTTCTGACTCCTCAAATTTTAGTGAATGCAGCTAAGATAGTCCTGTCCATTACTCCAAAGGAAAGTAATACCTGATGTTACTGAAAAACTGCAGGACACTGGAGATGAAGGAGAAAATACTTGTGAACCTTTGTATTCAATTTGACTTTGTTCCTATGGTTGATATTAGGATGTTATGGCCGAAAGGTACAAATTGCAAAAGTTCAAGAATCAACATATTTATACATATGAGCTGCTGAGGCCTTATCATCCATACACCAAGGTTTTTATTTTCTCCCCTTCTCCCCTTTTAAATAGCTCTAACTTTTACCACGTGGGAAAAACAGTGAGGTCAGGACTGTTAGGTCCTCTTTAACATGAATGAGGTCACTAGAGGCAGCACTATTTGTTAACTTGAACTAGTTTACAAAAAGGTATAAAAATATGGCATTCTCTCTAATGTACTTTCTATAAATGATTTACCTTGATCTGTGTGAAAATATGGTACAGTATATCTTATCTCTTTGTTTCAATAAAAAAAATATAAACGGTAAATAGAACAAATACCTACAGAAGCATTAAAGTGTTTTGAGGTTAACTTTCTCAGTGTTTTGAGTTTAAAACAATTCTTAAACTTTTATAAAAGATACATTAGTAACATAATATGTAAGGCTGAAAACAAAACAAATGTTCATCCAGTTCAGCCGATTACCCTGCAATGTTGATCCAGAGGAACTAAAAGAAGACCCATGAGGTAGAAGCCAATTTTGCTTGTTTTAAAGAAAAAAAAATCCTTCCTAACTCCATATCTGGCAGTGATAATAAATCCCTGGATCAACAACCCTTCTCAAGGAAGGGTGGTTTCACACCTAAGCCTGGGGTTCCAGTTTCCTGCTGTGTTCAGGGAAGGGAATCCATGTGGCCGAATGGCTCCATCTCAGGATGGAACCGAACAGCGCCTGAATGGACCCCATTGACCATAATGGGGTCCATTTGGTTTCCGCTCAGATGTCTGGCTTTTTGACAATTCAGTGCTTTTTCTATGGGTATTTTGAGCTGAATTTGCAGTTGGACCTCCGACTGGAGGTTACAACACAGATGTGAAGCTACCCTTAGCTAATGACTATTAGGCCTCAGTCACACGGGCGCATCGGCACCCGTACACCGGCGCCGATGCGCCCGTGTGATTGACACCAGCAGACGGACGTACCTGAAGACGGCCGTCTCTCTGCAGCGCCGGAGGAAAGAACATGTGACTGGCTTCATTTTGCCAATTTTCATTGGGCGGATCACTATAGCATAGTTACATCTTTCACAATTGACTTTTTCATGTTTGCCTTCAACAAGGTCTTAAGATATAGATATGTCAGTTTTTACCTTTCCTAGAATTTAGGTAAGGACTCCAATTTTGCACAAAACAAATTCATTACAATATCATGACATACTATCAAAACTCTTGACATGTTGCAATTTGCATCACAACTAGATAGCCACATATAGACTCATATAGCATTACTATCTGGTGCAGAGTATAGCAAAGTCATATTTAGACTGGTCTAAGCAGGATAACTTTTTAATAGACATTAGTGTGGTTTCACATTTAGGTTTTTATTGCAGTTTTTGAGCCAAAGCCAGAAAAAAAGGAAAAATACAAGATTTTCCTTTATATTTCCAATTTCTTTTAATTCACTTCTATCTTTGGCTCCAAAAACTGCATGAAAAACTGCAACGAAAATTACCTGTGTTCACAACCACCCTTATGGTAAAATTTGGTACCCCAAAAGTGATTTCCAGACTATTTCATGAGAGGTTCTACTTTTCCCACAATGTCTATTTGGACTAGACACAGGCTCCGAATATACTGTATCAATGCAGACAGACTGTGCAGAATGTTCTTAGACTATCAGAGCCCATTTTTTTCTTAAAGATACAAAGATAATAAATTGCTACTTACATTTAAACTATTAAACTATATATTAAAAATGTTCCAAGTGTAGATTTTTTTTTGTTATCCTTGTGAGGTGGCCATAGATTAGACAGAGGCATTTAGCTGTCATTTATATAGGCAGCTTATAAAACAGTGCAGCAAAGGGAAATCTCTTTAAACCTTCAATGATCCCCCCACAGTTGGGGATATTCTCAAAGGGAAACAAAATCGTATTTGACTTTATCTCATAAAATAAAATTTTAATGCTGACATGATCGTGAAATTATTTATGTTATCTAGCATATTATACATGAAAACCCATGTAAGCTCGGATAAGCTTATAAGCCTTTGTAAACTTGGTAAAACCAATTCAGTATAGATATCTGCTGTCAAAATATGGTAAAGTATTAAAACTTCCGTATACTCCATCAGTTTGGAGAGAGACTGCGTATAAATAGTTTGATTTAAAGTGCAAATCCACATATAAATCAGGTCTATATATCACTTGGTAAAATAATGAAGAGATTTTTCTCAAGACTTGGAAATCTGAACATAACTAGTCAAGAGCCATCGATACCAGTGGCTTCAGTAAGTAATGGCAGGTAACACATTGACCCTAAATGTTAAAATACTAATACAGATACAAAGGTTTGTTTGCTACATCACAAATTATGCTAATTTTAACACATGTGGCAGAGCACGCATATGTGCCTCAAATGAAGTGTGGCCCGGGTCAAGTGCTTTATGCAGTTAAACAGGGCAATTAATTAATATTCACCTTTCTTCTCTCTCCTATCAACAGGTATGTCTCCAACTGAATTGCTAAAACACTCTGTGCTGCTGACCTATGCATGTTTCTGCTAAATTTGCACCACTGATAGCTCATTGTCTTTCAATGGACTGCAGTTCTCCTATATCCCAAGACTAGAAAACAGGCATAGTGGAGGAGTAGGTGCTCTTCTCTCTCTGCAATGCACCTTTCAGGTCAACCCCCAGGTACCCTCACGCAACTTACCATTGTTTGAGGTACATACGCTATGACTAATTCCCCACTCTCAGACCATAACCTCCTCTCTTTCTCTGTCAAGCACCCTAGCATCTCTCCAGATCCTCCGACCCACCGTACATACAGGAACCTTCAGGCTGTTCACACCCAAAACTTCGCTGAGAACATACAATTTTTTCCTGTTCCCTATATCTTTCCTCTCTTTCTTTGTCCTGGATGCCATACATTACAATGCCATTTTAAATGGCCCCAGATGAAGCGGCACCCCCTATGACTTGAGCTATCCAATGCAGACTGCAGCAACCCTAGCTTACATCTCAAATGCATTTTGACTGGTGATGCTCTGAGTGTGCTGAACGGCTATGAAGAAAGTCACAAAAGTCCGCAGACTTTCTCCACTTCAAATTCATGCCAAGAACCTACAATCTAGCCCTCCACCACACCAAACAAATCTACTTTACCTGTCTCATTTCCTCACTATCTCACAGCCGTAAACAACTCTTTGTTGACACTTTTCACTCCCTTCCCAGTCCCTAAATTGCAGCCGAACGTGATGGATCTTAGGCTGCTTACTTCAAAAATAAAATCAATGATATCCAGCAAAAAAATAACCTCACAATCCCAGACTAGCCCTGACCCTAGTCTCTTCAGTACTGCATCTAGCTCTTGCTCATTCTCTGTACTCAGACTAATGACAGAGGAAGAAATCCTCAGATTGCTTTTCTCTGTTCATTCCACCACCTTCTCTAGCGACCCTCCTTTCTCACACCTCCTCCTCCAGACCCTCTTCCCGATGGTCATCTTCCACCTCACCACTATATTCAATCTCTCTGATCTCTGGCCTCTTCCCCTCTTCATTCAAGTATGCTATCATATCCCCACTGCTTAAGAAACCGACCCTTGACTCGTCCTATGCGGCCAACTACGAACCCATCTCAAACCTCCCCTTCATCTCCAAACTATTAGAATGCCTAGTATGCTCTCGCTTTACAAGCTATTTCTCAGAAAACACTCTTCTTGACCCTCTGCAGTTCGGCTTCTGCCCTCTGCACTTGACAGAAACCGTCCTGACTAAAGTGTCAAACGACCTCCCGATGGCCAAGTCGACAGGTGACTACTCCCTACTGATCTTCCTTGACCTCTGTCATTCAGCTGAGAGCTGCCCCTGATTGGTCGCTGCGCTGAGCCAATCAGAGGCAGCACTCACTCACCCATTCATGAATTCATGAATGGGTAAGTGAGAGCTGCCTCTGATTGGTGAGGCTGTGACCAATCAGAGGCAGCTCATTCAGCAGGCGGCGATTTTAAATCCCCGGCTGCTGAATACTACTCAGAGCAACTAGTTCAGGAGAACTGCCGGCCGGCCGCGGCTGAACTCCGTCTGCCGGGACCAGGTGAGTATATATATTTTTTTGTTTTGTTTTTACACATTTCTGGATGAATTTCCGGGAAGGGCTTATATTTTTAAGCCCTTCCCGAAAATTCATCGTGCGATTGCCGGCAGCCCATTGCTTTCAATGGGCAAACATCATTCTTCTCTGCCACAGCTGTTACAGCTGTGGCAGAGGAGAATGATTTGTCTACTATATGTATAGAGAAGAGAACAGGAATCGCAGATCACAGATAGGTGCGATCTGCGATTTCTGTTCTATAATTTATCTGACGAGCGCATAAAAAGCGCTCATGTGTCGGATACCATTGCAAAGCAATGGTTTTATAAAATCGACGGACGCATGCGCAAATCGGGCGAAAAAACGCCCATCTGACCGAGGCCTAATAGGGCCTCTCATAGCAGCCAATGGCGCACACTATTATATATATATATATATATATATATATATATATATATATATATATATTATTAGAGATGAGCGAGCATACTCGCTAAGGCAAACTACTCGAGTGAGTAGTGCCTTATGCTAGTACCTGCCTGCTCATCTCTAAAGATTCGGGTGCCGGCGGGGGAGAGCAGTGAGTTGTGGAAGTGAGCATGGGGTAGCGGGGGAGGGGAAGAGAGAGAGAGAGATCTCCCCCCATTCCTCCCCGCTCTCCTCCACTGCTCCCTGCCCCCTGCCGGCACCCAAATCTTTACAGACGAGCGGGCAGGTACTCGCACAAGGCACAACTCGCTTGAGTAGTTTGCCTAAGCGAGTATGCTCGCACATCTCTAATTATTATATATATATATATATATATATATATATATATATATTTATTTTATTTATATATATATATATATATATATATATATATATATATATATATATACACACACACACACACAAACACACACTATTATACGTATATACGCACAGACGTACACTATTGTACGTATATACGCACAGACACACACTATTATACACATATACGCACAGACACACACTATTATACATATATACACACATATGCACCCTATTATACGTATAGACGCACACTATTATAAGTATATACACACACGGACACATTTGCATTTTTATACTTACCTGCATCTAATATGGGCCCAATTGCAGGCATACTGGCTGCCTTTCAGTCCTTTTTGGGGCCCTCCTGCATATTTGGACCACTGATGTCTCCCAAGATCTGCTGCCATGAACAGAGGAAGGGCCAGTGAGTGGAGTTCGGCGCTGACTGGCTCTCACCCTGCGCCGCTCTCCTTGCACCAGAGATCATGTTTTCTGCAGTCTTCTTCCCTCCTCCGTGGCTATTGTTATGGTGATATCGACACTCCTTCTATTACTGTCTGCTCTACTGAGACAGAAGAAGCTGATAGAAGACCACATGCTGACAACCACACGGAGGGTGAGGGAACTTGCTGCACTGCTGGCTGGCCACAGAAAATGAGGTGGGGGTCCGGATTCGGCCCGTGGGCCTTGTGTTTGACAAGTGTGGTCTAGACTATTGCATATTGAGGCTTATTTCAATTTATGATGGCCCAGGAAAGACTATTAAAAATATTGAATGCTGGGACCATTGAAACTTGAGGGATCACTGGATATAATACATTATAAATAATGAACATTTTGAGGCAGGTGAATGTGGATCCACCTTGCCACACACCTGATTGACTTTCAGCTATCTGTCGAGGCATCACCTGGGGAACCTGAGTTTCACCCTTGACCCCTCCAAGTGGTATATCAGCTGTACTGCTGGGCCCCCAAGCCATTACATACACAGATAGTCCTAGTAGTGTGACTGCTGACAATTCACTGGAACAAGGCATGGTACCTAAGGGTCTAAACAGTAGCATGGCAGGAAGACAGACTGTAGCAAGGTCCAAGTATTTTGTCCGTATCACTCGAATACTGGACAAGCCGAGTTGTTTTTCGATAGTAGTCTATCCCATTCAATTTCTCAGTCCTACGGTGAAAGTGGGTATGCCACAACTAGAGATGAGCGAGCACCAAAATGCTCGGGTGCTCGTTACTCGAGACGAACTTTTCGCGATGCTCGAGGGTTCGTTTCGAGTAACAAACCCCATTGAAGTCAATGGGCGACCCGAGCATTTTTGTATATCGCTGATGCTCGCTAAGGTTTTCATTTGTAAAAATCTAGGCAATTCAAGAAAGTGATGGGAACGACACAGCAACGGATAGGGCAGGCGAGGGGCTACATGTTGGGCTGCATCTCAAGTTCCCAGGTCCCACTATTAAGCCACAATAGCGGCAAGAGTGCCCCCCCCCCTCCCAACAACTTTTACTTCTGAAAAGCCCTCATTAGCAATGCATACCTTAGCTAAGCACCACACTACCTCCAACAAAACACAATCACTGCCTGCATGACACTCCGCTGCCACTTCTCCTGGGTAACGTGCTGCCCAACCCCCCCCCCCCCCACGACCCAGTGTCCACAGCGAACACCAAACTGTCCCTGCCCAGCCTTCAGCTGCCCTCATGCCACGCCACCCTCATGTCTATTTATAAGTGCGTCTGCCAGAGGAAAAGCAGGTACACACTGCAGAGGGTTGGCACGGCTAGGCAGCGACCCTCTTTAAAAGGGGCGGGGCGATAGTCCACAATGCTGTACAGAAGCAATGAGAAATCCAATCCTGTGCCACCTCCATCTGGAGCTGCACACGTGGGCATAGCAATGGGGAACCTATGTGCCACACACTATTCATTCTGTCAAGGTGTCTGCATGCCCCAGTCAGACCGCGTTTTTTTAATAAATAGTCACAGGCAGGTACAACTCCGCAATGGGAATTCCGTGTGCACCCACAGCATGGGTGGCTCCCTGGAACCCACCGGCTGTACATAAATGTATCCCATTGCATTGCCCATCACAGCTGAGGTAATGTCATGTTAAATGCAGGTGGGCTTCGGCCCACACTGCATGCCCCAACCTGACCGGGGTTTTTAATTCATAGACAGAGGCAGGTACAACTCCCTATTGTGAAGTCCCTGTGGACCGTCAGCATGGGTGGGTGCCAGGAAGCCACCGGCGGTACATAAATATATCCCATTGCAGTGCCCAACACAGCTGAGGTAGTAATGTCGTGCTTAATACAGGTGGGCTTCGGCCCACACTGCATGCCCCAGTCAGACTGGGGTTCTTTACAAGTGGACAGATGCAGTTACAACTCCCTGTGGACCCACAGCATGGGTGGGTGCCAGGAAGCCACCGGCGGTACATAAATGTATCCCATTGCATTGCCCATCACAGCTGAGGTAATGTCATGTTTAATGCAGGTGGGCTTCGGCCCACACTGCATGCCCCAGTCGGACTGGGGTTCTTTAGAAGTGGACACATGCAGTTACAACTCCCTGTGGACCCACAGCATGGGTGGGTGCCAGGAAGCCACCGGCGGTACATAAATATTTCCCATTGCATTGCCCATCACAGCTGAGGTAATGTCATGTTTAATGCAGGTGGGCTTCGGCCCACACTGCATGCCCCAGTCAGACTGGGGTTGTTTAGAAGTGGACACATGCAGTTACAACTCCCTGTGGACCCACAGCATGGGTGGGTGCCAGGAAGCCACCGGCGGTACATAAATATATCCCATTGCATTGCCCATCACAGCTGAGGTAATGTCATGTTTAATGCAGGTGGGCTTCGGCCCACACTGCATACCCCAGTCAGACTGGGGTTGTTTAGAAGTGGACACATGCAGTTACAACTCCCTGTGGACCCACAGCATGGGTGGGTGCCAGGAAGCCACCGGCGGTACATAAATATATCCCATTGCATTGCCCATCACAGCTGAGGTAATGTCATGTTTAATGCAGGTGGGCTTCGGCCCACACTGCATGCCCCAGTCAGACTGGGGTTCTTTAGAAGTGGACACATGCAGTTACAACTCCCTGTGGACCCACAGCATGAGTGGGTGCCAGGAAGCCACCGGCGGTACATAAATATATCCCATTGCAGTGCCCAACACAGCTGATGTAACGTCAGCTGTGATGCAGGTGGGCTAAAAATTAATTTGATTACACTGTAGGCGAGGGCCCCCAAAAATTGGTGTACCAACAGCACTAATGTACGTCAGAAAAATTGCCCATGCCCAACCAAGAGGGCAGGTGAAACCCATTAATCGCTTTGGTTAATGTGGCTTAATTGGTAACTAGGCCTGGAGGCAGCCCAGTTAAAATAAAAATTGGTTGAGGTGAAAGTTTCAACGCTTTAATGAGCATTGAAACGTATAAAAATTGTTTACAAAAATTATATGACTGAGCCTTGTGGGCCTAAGAAAAATTGCCCGTTCGGCGTGATTATGTGAGGTTTCAAGAGGAGAAGCAGGAGGAGGAGGAGGAATATTATACACAGATTGATGAAGCAAAAAGGTCCCCGTTTTTGATGGGGATAGAGAACGATGCTTCCATCCTCAGGTGCAGCCTACGTATTGCTTACGTATCGCTGCTGTCCACTGGTGGAGAAGAGAAGTCTGGGGAAATCCAGGCTTTGTTCATCTTGATGAGTGTAAGCCTGTTGGCACTGTCGGTTGACAGGCGGGTACGCTTATCTGTGATGATTCCCCCAGCCGCACTAAACACCCTCTCTGACAAGACGCTAGCCGCAGGACAAGCAAGCACCTCCGGGGCATACAGCGCGAGTTCAGGCCCCGTGTCCCGCTTCGACACCCAGTAGTTGTAGAGGGCAGAGGCGTCACGGAGGACGGTCGTGCGATCGGCTACGTACTCCCTCACCATCCTTTTATAGTGCTCCCGCCGACTCAGCCTTGACTGGGGAGCGGTGACACAGTCTTGCTGGGGAGTCATAAAGCTGTCAAGGGCCTTAGAGAGTGTTCCCCTGCCTGTGCTGTACATGCTGCCTGATCTCCGCGCCTCCCCTGCTACCTGGCCCTCGGAACTGCGCCTTCGGTCACTAGCGCTGTCGGATGGGAGTTTTACCATCAGTTTGTCCGCCAGGGTCCTGTGGTATAGCATCACTCTCGAACCCCTTTCCTCTTCGGGTATGAGAGTGGAAAGGTTCTCCTTATACCGTGGGTCAAGCAGTGTGTACACCCAGTAATCCGTAGTGGCCAGAACGCGTGTAACGCGAGGGTCACGAGAAAGGCATCCTAACATGAAGTCAGCCATGTGTGCCAGGGTACCTGTATGCAACACATGGCTGTCCTCACTAGGAAGATCACTTTCAGGATCCTCCACCTCCTCCTCCTCCTCAGGCCATACACGCTGAAAGGATGACAGGCAAGCAGCATGTGTACCCTCAGCAGTGGGCCAAGCTGTCTCTACCCCCTCCTCCTCATCCTCCTCCTCCTCCTCCTCCTCCTCCTCCTCACCGCGCTGAGATATAGACAGGAGGGTGCTCTGACTATCCAGCGACATACTGTCTTCCCCCGGCTCTGTTTCCGAGCGCAAAGCGTCTGCCTTTATGCTTTGCCGGGAACTTCTCAAGAGGCATAGCAGAGGAATGGTGACGCTAATGATTGCAGCATCGCCGCTCACCACCTGGGTAGACTCCTCAAACTTTCCGAGGACCTGGCAGATGTCTGCCAACCAGGCCCACTCTTCTGAAAAGAATTGAGGAGGCTGACTCCCACTGCGCCACCCATGTTGGAGTTGGTATTCCACTATAGCTCTACGCTGCTCATAGAGCCTGGCCAACATGTGGAGCATAGAGTTCCACCGTGTGGGCACGTCGCACAGCAGTCAGTGCACTGGCAGATTAAACCGATGTTGCAGGGTGCGCAGGGTGGCAGCGTCCGTGTGGGACTTGCGGAAATGTGCGCAGAGCCGGCGCACCTTTCCGAGCAGGTCTGACAAGCGTGGGTAGCTTTTCAGAAAGCGCTGAACCACCAAATTAAAGACGTGGGCCAGGCATGGCACGTGCGTGAGGCTGCCGAGCTGCAGAGCCGCCACCAGGTTACGGCCGTTGTCACACACGACCATGCCCGGTTGGAGGCTCAGCGGCGCAAGCCAGCGGTCGGTCTGCTCTGTCAGACCCTGCAGCAGTTCGTGGGCCGTGTGCCTCTTATCTCCTAAGCTGAGTAGTTTCAGCACGGCCTGCTGACGCTTGCCCACCGCTGTGCTGCCACGCCGCGCGACACCAACTGCTGGCGACGTGCTGCTGCTGACACATCTTGATTGCGAGACAGAGGTTGCGTTGGAGGAGGAGGAGGAGGGTGCTTTAGTGGAGGAAGCATACACCGCCGCAGATACCACCACCGAGCTGTGGCCCGCAATTCTGGGGGTGGGTAGGACGTGAGCGGTCCCAGGCTCTGACTCTGTCCCAGCCTCCACTAAATTCACCCAATGTGCCGTCAGGGAGATATAGTGGCCCTGCCCGCCTGTGCTTGTCCACGTGTCCGTTGTTAAGTGGACCCTGGCAGTAACCGCGTTGGTGAGGGCGCGTACAATGTTGCGGGAGACGTGGTCATGCAGGGCTGGGACAGCACATCGGGAAAAGTAGTGGCGACTGGGAACTGAGTAGCGCGGGGCCGCCGCCGCCATCATACTTTTGAAAGCCTCCGTTTCCACAAGCCTATACGGTAGCATCTCCAAGCTGATAAATTTGCTATGTGCACGTTTAACGCTTGAGCGTGCGGGTGCGTGGCGGCGTACTTGCGCTTGCGCTCAAACACTTGCGCTAGCGACGGCTGGACGGTGGGCTGACAGACATTGCTGGATGGGGCCGAGGACAGCGGAGGTGAGGGTGTGGGTGCAGGCCAGGAGACGGTAGTGCCTGTGCCCTGAGAGGGGGGTTGGATCTCAGTGCAGGTTGGGGCACAGGGGGAGAGGCAGCGGTGCAAACCGGAGGCGGTGAACGGCCTTCGTCCCACCTTGTGGGGTGCTTGGCTATCATATGTCTGCGCATGCTGATGGTGGTGAGGCTGGTGGTGGTGGCTCCCCGGCTGATCTTGGCGCGACAAAGGTTGCACACCACTGTTCGTCGGTCGTCTGCACTCTCAGTGAAAAACTGCCAGACCTTTGAGCACCTCGGCCTCTGCAGGGTGGCATGGCGCGAGGGGGCGCTTTGGGAAACAGTTGGTGGATTATTCGGTCTGGCCCTGCCTCTACCCCTGGACACCGCACTGCCTCTTGCAACCTGCCCTGCTGCTGCCCTTTCCTCCCCCTCTGAAGACCTGTCCTCAGTAGGCGTAGCAAACCAGGTGGGGTCAGTCACCTCATTGTCCTGCTGCTCTTCCTCTGAATCCTCTGTGCGCTCCTCCCTCAGACTTACTGCCCTTACTACTACCTCACTGATAGACAACTGTGTCTCAACGTCATCCTCCTCCTCACCCACTGAAAGGTCTTGAGACAGTTGCCGGAAGTCCCCAGCCTCATCCCCCGGACCCCGGGAACTTTCCAATGGTTGGGCATCAGTCACGAGAAACTCCTCTGGTGGGAGAGGAACCACTGCTACCGAATCTGAGCAGGGGCCCGAGAACAGTTCCTGGGAGTCTGCCCGCTCCTCAGAATGTCTCATTGTAATGGAGTGAGGAGGCTGAGAGGAAGGAGGAGCAGCAGCCAGAGGATTCTGAGTTGCAGCAGTGGACGGCGCAGAACTGTGGGTGGATGATAGATTGCTGGATGCACTTTCTGCCATCCACGACAGGACCTATCGCGTGGACCCATTAATTGTGCGATGAATGTGGGGACGCCAGAAACGTGCCTCTCTCCTAATCCCGCAGCAGTCGGCTGCGATACACCTGGATCAGGAGCTCGGCCTGTGCCCACACCCTGACTTGGGCCTCCGCGTCCTCGGCCGCGTCCACGTCCTCTAGGCCTACCCCTCAGCATGCTGTATTACCAGTAATGCAGAAACAGAACACTGTAATTAAATGTGCCGCTTATTGGCCTGTGGTTGGAGGCTGACTTCGCTTACGGAACGCCCGGAAATAATTTTGCGCAAGCCTGCTGTAACACTTAGCTGGCTGCGTATGAATTTGGAGAACTACTACACCCAGCAGAGACCCAGAACACTGAGGACAGTCACAGGCAGCCCAAGTAGATTTTTTTCCCCAAATTTTTTTGCAAAGGCCCACTGCCTATATTCAATCAATATGTCTTCTGTCCCTGCCTCACCACTACTGGCCCTGGAGTATGTCAAAGAACTGCAGAGTGTTGCACTGTGAACTGCAATACAGCGGTGATTTCACGGCCCAGACAGAGCCAGGAAATAATTTTGCGCAAGCCTGCTGTAGCACTTAGCTGGCTGCGTATGAATTTGGAGAACTACTATACCCAGCAGAGACCCAGAACACTGAGGACAGTCACAGGCAGCCCAAATAGATTTTTTTCCCCAAATTTTTTGGCAAAGGCCCACTGCCTATATTCAATCAATATGGCTTCTGTCCCTGCCTAAGCGCTTCTGGCCCTGGAGTATGTCACAGAACTGCAGAGTGTTGCACTGTGAACTGCAATACAGCGGTGATTTCACAGCCCAGACAGAGCCAGGAAATAATTTTGCGCAAGCCTGCTGTAACACTTAGCTGGCTGCGTATGAATTTGGAGAACTACTACACCCAGCAGAGACCCAGAACACTGAAGACAGTCACAGGCAGCCCAAATAGATTTTTTTCCCCAAATTTTTTTGCAAAGGCCCACTGCCTATATTCAATCAATATGTCTTCTGTCCCTGCCTAACCACCACTTCTGGCCCTGGAGTACTACTGCAGGGCGCAATGCTCTGCACGGCCGATATACCAAAAAAAAAAAAAAGTGCAACACTGCAAAATGCAGCCTCCACAGTACTGCACACGGTTAGATGTGGACCTAAGAAGGACCGTTGGGGTTCTTGAAGCCTAAAATACTCCTAACACTCTCCCTATAGCAGCTCCACCAAGATACCACTTTCCCTCCTCTATGTCAGAATGCATCTGTGGCGAGCCGCGGGATGGGCCGATTTTTATACTCGGGTGACACCTGATCTCGCCAGCCACTCACTGCAGGGGGGTGGTATAGGGCTTGAACGTCGCAGGGGGAAGTTGTAATGCCTTCCCTGTCTTTCTATTGGCCAGAAAAGCGCTAACGTCTCAGAGATGAAAGTGAAAGTAACTCGAACATCGCGTGGTGCTCGTCACGAGTAACGAGCATCTCGAACACGCTAATACTCGAACGAGTATCAAGCTCGGACGAGTACGTTTGCTCATCTCTAGCCACAACCCTTTATTATCCTACTCCCACCGATGGAAAGGTTGTAGTGGTGCCTGGAGTCTTCAGAGGGCAAAAGCAATAAATAGTACAGATCATTTATCCCGATTCAAACTGTACAAGAGCTCCTCGATCACTATCTATGGACCACTTATAGAACTGGTAGATTATGGTTTATTAATCACAAATACACTTTGATTCTCTCTTTGTGCGGATATATTTTTTATTAGTTATTATTAAAAGTTATATTTTAATCAGGAGTCAAATCAGTGAAAAGGTCCAAGTTAAAGCTCAGGGCAGGCAGCAAGCAGTAGCAAAGTCTATACTACAGAGTCGAGATCAAGGAGCACAGAAGTCAGAATAGTCAAAGTCAAGCAACCTGGAACTCTCTCACAAATGGCAGTAGAAGATCTAATTGCTAAGGCATCCTCCAAGAGGGGAGGAGGCCTAATATAACTGGAGGTGGAGTGGAATTTGCAGGAGACTGAATTAAGAAGTGCAACCTGGCTCTTTAACCCTAGAACTCCTGAAGCTTTTGACTCACATGGACCCCAACATGAGTCTATAAATCTGAGCACTGTATTTTACACATTTCACAGCAAAAGTGGTTTCAAAGGACCCATTTGTCAACAATTTGTTACTTAGTGATATTCTAAGCTGCTGAATGGTGAATGGCAAGCACTAGAGATGAGCGAACGTACTCGGTAAGGGCGATTTCGCAATCGAGCACCGCGATTTTCGAGTACTTCACTACTCGGGTGAAAAGTACTTGGGTGCGCTGTGGGTGAGCGGGGGGTTGCAGCGGGGAGTGGGGGGGAGAGGGAGAGAGAGAGGGCTCCCCCCTGTTCCCTGCTGCTACCCCCCACTCCCCTCTGCAACCCCCCGCCCCACAGCGCACCCGAGTACTTTTCACCCGAGTAGTGAAGTACTCAAAAATCGCGGTGCTCGATTGCGAAATCGCCCTTACCGAGTACGTTCGCTCATCTCTAGCAAGCACATATTATAAGTTATCCTTGAAACTCTTTATTAATCTTTTTTCTTGCATAAGATATTGAAACTAGTGTTACCAAATAATACTGCACTATTAATATACTTTAAACATTTTTGGCACTTCGTTGTATCTAAAGGGTGCTCACTGCGCACATTATTCTTACAATTATCACATACAGTTTCTTACATACATCCTTTCTTGGGATCACATAAGTGGCATCTACTTTTCTTCAGTGCATCTGACATAACTATAGGTGAGCTTCTCACGGCATGAGGAGAAACAGCGTTTTCTATAGACTGAGTGATGGTTTTATGCAGCCCCTGTTTTGACCTCCTTCTAATATGTTCCTGAACCAAATCTTCAGCTATATCAATAGGGAAGAATTGTCTTCTGCTTTTCTTTTTATTCACATTGCAGTCAGGATTCTTTACCTAAAAGACTAAATACAATGCAAACCCGGCTATGTCAATGTAGTACATGAACCTGTGAGTGGCCATCTGCTTGTTTCCTTTTATAGGTATAGGTTTGTACCATCTAATTAAGAGTCTCAACACCTTTTTTTGCTATTGTAATGAAGGTTTATTTCTGTTTTGCAAGAGTCATCCACAATAACATCAGAGGTGTGGCGTACTGTGGAGAGAAGCACAACACTCTTTCCTGGTTTGGGAACACAGGACACTAAGAAGCGATCTTTCGGGAAACAAAAAAAATAACCTTTCTACTACCCTGTGTTTACTGGTGGGAAAGTTCTTTAGTATGAAAGTCTTGTTTTGATGCACTCTGCCAACCGGTGTTAGCCTGTTCTTCAGCAAGGAGGCGGCAATTCCCGTTGATGTAAAGAAATTGTCAATGGTAATATTTAGATGGGTGCCGAAATACCATACTACCAATTCATTCACCACCTTAATTCAATATTTGCTCCACTCATGTTGCCTTGTTTACCCAAGTAGGGTAAGCCTTTCAGTGGGTTAAAGTTGCAGGAGTCACATATCCAGAAGACCTTTATTCAATATTTTGCTGACTTTCAACTCATGAACTGGTGAAAGCTACAGCAACCTAAGAATGGAACTAATTGCTCATCGGTAGTCAAAAAGTATCTTCAGCGGCAGAGAGTCTTTATTCTGGAAAAAAAAAACATTCACTGGGAAGTTCATTTAAAAAACATAACTTTTATTTTACAAACATATAAAAAATAATGGGCTAATAATGCCAAGTCAAAAGCTGTTTGTTAGCAAATGGAAGGTCTGCCCTAACCGTGTATAGTTTGGTATCTTTAGGGCCACAGACCAAAAAATAACACAACTACTTCAGCAGGAGAATCGAGATAGAAGCTCAAGTTGAGAAAAAAATGGTCAATAGATTTTTTTTTTACCTAATAGATATATGAGCTCTAGTTGAGTCCACTGCTTTTGACTTGGCATTATTAGCTCATTATTTTATATGTTTGTGAAATAAAAGTTATATTTTAAGAGAATTTCCCAATGAAAAAAATCTCATCAGTGGACAGATTCACACTTGGAAAGTAGTACTTTTGAAGTTTGTGATTTATCTGGTCCTATATTTCACAAAAAAGTACAAATGTTATCAAATCTCAAAAGTTCATTATGTCTTCATGTCTTCCCATACTCATCATGGCATGGAAAATTGGTAGACAGTTTTTCTTGTTCTACAGAATACAGTGATTTGAGAAATTGCTTTTCAGCTGATCTACGATGATCAGCAAGCCAATTAAAGCTCAAATTTCTACTAAATCGCATTTTTGTCACATGAATGATGATTTTTGGTTCTTTATAAAGTTTTTCTGCTTCCAAATTGGTGCACTCAATTTTCTAAATAATAACACTCGTGATGTACGAATCAAAAGCACCCACTGGACTCTCAGCACTTTGCTCGAATGGGACTTGAGATCTTGCAACACTCTTGTGATCCTCTCCTTTGTCATTTGACTTGGGATTGAATACATTATTGCACAACTATATGTCACTGTTGTCTTTTTCACAAACAAACAAGTTATTTCTACATCACACAGTTTTCTTTTCGACATGTCAAAAAACTATCAGCAGGAAAAAAATTCTGAATACACATGCTTGTTCCCCGAGTGGTGCTGGTACTATCTGGCAACTGGTGCTCAACATATCTCTTCTAAAAACTACAACGTTGTCTTCCCTGCTCTTGTTTCGACAATGTTTTATTGTGTGTAAGATTCCGAGTTGCTGATTTTGTAACAGTGAGTTAGCAATAGCAAAAAATTATCTACTTCAAGAAGTGCATTTTAATAAATTTACTGTGTATGGAAGAGGTTGCAAATTGTCAGGCCTGAGAAAGAGGGACATCAATATACACACAAAAATGTAACAATTGTGATGGATCTACCTAAAACCACCGCAATTGTCTGCCATTCACAGCAGGTCATGAAGGTGGGAAGAACAAGTAACCCGCAAAATAGCTTGTGAGTCCGTCAGACTTATATTAGGTATCTGCTTAACAAAATTAAGTAATAGCATGTATCTGGTTCCTACATAATGGAAGAAAGTGTAAGATCATGTTCTGTGTTATTTTAAGCCAAGAGTTGCAATTGTTTCAGTCTTGATATTTTCTCACCACTGCAAAATATGGAAAGAGGTCATTTTCAGAGCTGTTGACCAAAGCCAGGAAGTGTTTTTTTTTTCATAGTAACATAGTTCGTAAGGCTGAATAAAGACAATGTCCATCTAGTCCAGCCTGTCTAGCTTCCTGTTTTGTTGATCCAGAGGAAGGCAAAAAACTCCAAGAGCAGAAGCCAATTAGCACTTTTGGGGAAAAAATTCCTTCCCGACTCCCTAATGGCAATCAGACTGTTCCCTGGATCAACCCCTAATAGTTCCTGCCTGCCTGTATACCCGGATTAACAAATAATCTTAGATTTATAGCCTATAATATCCTTCCTCTCCAGAAAGACATCAAGTCCCCTTTTAAACTCCTCTAAGGATTTTGCCATCACTACGTCCTCAGGCAGAGAGTTCCACAGTCTAACTGCTCTAATAGTAAAGAACCCCTTTCTATGTTGGTGATGAAACCTGCTTTCCTCTAAATGTAGCGGATGCCTTCTTGTTACCGTTGCAGTCCTGAGTATAAACAGATCCTGGGAGGGATCCTTGTATTGTCCCCTCATGTACTTATACATGGTTATTTGGTCGCCTCTTAACCTTCTTTTTTCTAGAGTAAATAGTCCCAATTTGGATAGCCTCTCTGGGTATTCCAGTCCCGTCATTCCATGTATTAGTTTAGTTGCCCTTCTTTGAACCCCCTCCAATACCATAACATCTTTCCTGAGCACCGGTGACCAGAACTGTACACAGTATTCCATGTGAGGCCTGACAAGTGGAAGGATAATGTTCTTGTCCTTCGCCCTTATACCTCTTTTAATGCATCCCAAAACTTTATTTGCCTTTGCAGCAGCTGATTGGCATTGGTTACTCCAGTTTAGTCTATAGTCCACTAGTACCCCCAGGTCTTTTTCCATATCAATTTTCCCTAGCGGTACCCTATTAAGTGAATATTGGTAACATCCATTCTTGCTGCCCATGTGCATAACCTTACATTTATCAACATTGAACTTCATTTGCCATTTTTCTGCCCAAGCCCCCAGCTTATCTAGGTCAGTTTGTAGCCGCACATTGTCCTCCATTGCATTAATCATATTGTATAATTTTGTGTTATCTGCAAATATTGATATTTTGCTGTGCAGCCCCTCTATCAGGTCATTGAAAAATATATTGAACAGAATGGGGCCCAATACTGAACCCTGTGGGACCCCACTAGCGACTGTGGTCCAATCAGAGTACGAACCATTTATTACCACCCTCTGCTTTCTATCATTGAGCCAATTTTTAACCCAATTACACACGTTTTCACCCAATCCGAGCTGCCTCATTTTGTATATTAGCCTATTATGTGGCACGGTGTCAAACGCTTTAGAGAAGTCCAGACATACGAGATCCATAGACTCTCCCAGGTCCAGCTTAGAGCTTACTTCATCGTAGAAACTGATCAGATTTGTCTGACATGAGCGACCCTTCATGAATCCATGCTGGTGAGGAGTTTGGTACTTTGGAGGGTACTTTCAGTTTGGTACTTTGGAGGGTCCGTTTATTAGATGCAACTACAATGATTATTATAACTATTATGGTATCCCACTGATTTCAGAATTTTAAAACACATTTTATAGTGGAAGAGTCTCTTTAACCTTTTGCCTGTCAATGTTCCAAAATTGGAACAGTGGATTCACACAGTTGCTGCCTTGCTTTGGATTGTGAGGTGCATCCTTATTCATAAGGTAAAAGGTTAAGGACCACAATTTGTAAGGTTAGGGTGAGTAGAACTTCAAAGAAGCAAGAAATTCCTTTAAAATATTGCACAATGGAGCCCTTTAAACGTTTGGGCTACAAGGTGACTTTGGTCAATTGACATGAATATTGCCAAGTCACAGTACAACCTCATAAGCGATGTCCCTGAATGTGGTCACATTATTACACAAGACTGTTACAAGAATGACAAGACATTCACAACAAAACTCAAATTTGCGGGATGTTTGGCCACAAATCTCAAGCAACTTTACAAGATGTAAGTTGTACACAACTGTGACTTTTTTGAACATCTATTGGGTGTAAGTCTTATATTACATGAGCCAAAAATAACAGTCCAACTCCAATGCAACTGCAAGTCACAATTTTATCATGCCTTGCAGCCAAAGCCTAATGTCTTCATGCAAGTGAGAACGTGCACTTTGCACCATATTGTAACATAGTAACATAGTATGTAAGGCCGAATGAAGACAATGTCCATCTAGTCCAGCCTGTTATCCTCCTGTGTTGTTGATCCAGAGGAAGGCAAAAAACCCAAGAGCAGGAGCCAATTAGCCCTTTTGGGGGAAAAATTCCTTTCCGACTCCCTAATGGCAATCAGACTAAGGCCGCCTGCACACGGGCGGGTCGTATCTGACAGCGAGAATTCTCGCCGCGGGACCCGACCCGAGAGCCTGCAAGGACGAGCGCGTACTCTCCCGCGCCTGGCGGCCCCAGCTCTTTCATGTGCCGGCTGCAGCGCAGCCGGCGCATGCGCAGACCGGAGCCGGCGGCCGGGTGAGTGCGTGCCCCGCACAAAAATAGGACATGTCGCGGTTTGTTTGCCGCGCGAGATTTCGCGCGGCCAAACCGCGGCCGTCTGCATAGGAGTGCGTATTGTAATGCACTCCTATGCAAACTTTCAGTGGCGGAAATCCCGCAGGAAATCCCGCCGCGGGATTTCCGCCCGTGTGCAGGCGGCCTAATCCCTGGATCAACCCCTAATAGTTCCTACCTGCTGTATACCCGGATTAACAATTAACCTAAGATTTATACCTGTAATATCCTTCCGCTCTAGAAAGACATCAAGTCCCCTTTTAAACTCCTCTATGGATTTTTCTATCACCACATCCTCAGGCAGAGAGTTCCACAGTCTAACTGCTCTTACAGTAAAGAACCCTTTTCTGTGTTGGTGATGAAACCTGCTTTCCTCTAGACGTAGCGGATGCCCTCTCGTTACCGTTGCAGTCCTGGGTATAGACAGATCATGGGAGAGATCCTTGTATTATCCCCTCATGTATTTATACATAGTTATTTGATCACCCCTTAGCCGTTTTTTTTCTAGAGTAAATAATCCCAATTTGGATAGCCTCTCTGGGTATTCCTGTCCCATAATTCCATGCATTAGTTTAGTTGCCCTTCTTTGAACCCCCTCCAGCACTGTAACATCTTTCCTGAGTTCTGGTGACCAGAACTGTGCGCAGTATTCCATGTGAGGTCTGACAAGTGCCTTATAGAGTAGGAGGATAATGTTCTCGTCCCTTGCCCCTATACCTCTTTTAATGCACCCCAAGACTTTATTAGCTTTTGCAGCAGCTGACTGGCATTGGTTACTCCAGTTTAGTCTACAATCCACTAGTACCCCCAGGTCCTTTTCCATATCACTTTCCCTAGCAGTACCCCATTTAGTGTATATTGGTGACATCTGTTTCTCCTGCCCATGTACATAACCTTACAATTTTCAACATTAAACTTCATTTGCCATTTTTCTGTCCAAGCCCCTAGCTTATCTAGGTCCATTTGTAGACGTGCCTTGTCCTCCGTTGCATTGATTATATTGTATAATTTTGTGTCATCTGCAAATATTGAGATTTTACTGTGCAGCCCCTCTATCAGGTCGTTGATAATTATGTTGAACAGAATGGGGCCCAATACTGAACCCTGTGGCACCCCGCTAGCGACGGTGGCCCAATCAGAGTATGAACCATTTATTACCACCCTCTGCTTTCTATCTCTGAGCCAATTGTTTACCCAGATGCACACTTTTTCACCCAATCTGAGCTGTCTCATTTTGTATATCAGCCTCTTATGCAGCACGGTGTCAAATGCTTTAGAGAAGTCTAGATATATGAGATCAGTAGACTCTCCCAGGACCAGCCTAGAGCATACTTCATCGTAGAAGCTGATCAGATTAGTCTGACATGATCGACCCTTCATAAACTCATGCTGGTGAGGAGTTATTCCGTTGTTCTCCTTAAGGTATTCTTCGATGGCGTCTCTCAGAAACCCCTCGAATATTTTTCCCGTTACTGAAGTGAGACTTACCAGCCTGTATTTACCAGGCTTACTTTTGGTCCCCTTTTTGTAAATTGGAACCACATTGGCAATGCGTCAATCTAAGGGTACAACCCTGGTCTTGATAGTATTCACAAATATTAGATATAGTGGCCTAGCTATCACATCACTTTGTTCCTTTAGTACCTTTGGGTGTATTCCATCTGGGCCTTGCGATTTATCGATTTTAATCTTCTTTAACTGGCTCCGCACTTCCTCCTGCGTTAGGTATGAGATATTTCGTGAGGGGTTCATTTTATTTCCCTACATCTCGTGTGGCATTTCCTTTTTGTTTGTGAATACGCTTGAAAAGAAACTATTTAATAGATTTGCCTTACCTCCATCATCTTCAATGATTTCTCCTGCATTATTTGTTAAAGGGCCAGTGCTCTCGGTGAAAATCCTTTTGCTGTTAATATAGTTGAAAATAGCTTCGGGTTGTTTTTGCTCTCATTGGCGATCAGTCTTTCTGCCTCCTTCTTAGCAATTTTGATGTTATCTTTGCATATTTAGTTTTTTTCCCTGTACAATTTTAGCGCTTCTTCGCTGCCTTCTTGCTCTAGTAGTTTGAACGCTTTTTTTTTCGTTTATTACCTCTCTTACCATCTTGTCGAGCCACATTGGTTTCGTTTTACTTGAAGTTCTTTTATTTTTAAAGGGAATGAACTGCTCACATGAGGTGATTAGGATCTTTTTAAACTTTTCCCATCTGTCCTCTGTACTGACATTTTTGAGGATGTTGTCCCAATTAATGCTACAGATCTACTGTAAGCTGATCAAATTTTGCTTTACTAAAGTTTAGTTTATTTGTCGCTCCCTGATAAGGCTTCTTATTGAATGACAGCTGGAAGTTGATTATATTGTGGTCACTGTTCTCCAAGTGCCCTTCAACCTGTACCCCCGTTATTCGGTCTGGTTTGTTAGTTAGTACTAAGTCCAGAATGGCCCTCCCTCTCGTTGGTTCCCGCACAAGTTGGGTAAGGTAGTTATCTTTAATTGATCTCAAGAACTTATCACCCCTAAGAGATTTGCAGGTTTCGTTTTCCCATATTATATCTGGATAATTAAAGTCCCCATGATAATTACTTAGTTGCGGTTTGACACCTCTTCTATCTGCCTTAGTAGTGAGGTTTCAGTTATCAGGATTTTGTTATTTTCTTCTCCCTGTATTTCTACCCACAGAGATTCCATGTGTTTATCTCCTACTCCTATATCTTCCCGTAGTCTCGGCATTAAGTATGATTTAACGTACAGACACACCCCTCCCCCTTTCTGGTTCCCACGATCTCTTCTGAAGAGATTGTAACCCTGTAAGTTCGCCGCCCAATCGCACTTATCATCAAGCCATGTTTCCGTTATTCCGACCATATCCTAGTTTTCATCCGCCATTCTCGCTTCAAGCTCACCCACCTTACCGATCAGACTTCTTGCATTCGTGGTCATACAATTCATACAGTTTTTTTTGTTCTTTAAATTCGTTTTGTTGCTAATGGTACTATTGGCTGATCTGTCAGTTCTAACTGTACTAACCCCATCCCCTGCTCGACCCCCCTTCCCATTGCTTAGACCCAGGTCGCTAGCTACACTGACTGCCCCCCTGTTTCTCTTTTTGCCCTCCCCCCAGTGCCTAGTTTAAACACCCCCCCCCAGCCTTCTAGCCATCTTCCCTCCCAGCACAGCTGCACCCTCCCCATTAAGATGCAGCCCGTCCCTACAGTAGAGCCTGTAGCCGACAGCAAAGTCAGCCCAGTTCTCCAGGAACCCAAATTCCTCCTTCTTACACCAACTCCGGAGCCAATTGTTTACCTCTCTAAGATCCTGCTGCCTTTCTAGTGTGGCCTTAGGTGCAGGTAGTATTTCTGAGAAATACATGTGGGCCATGTAGTTCTCTGGTTCTGTTTCATAGATCATGTTTTCCTCTAGGAGAACTGAATTCCTTCCTTCTTAGAGATGACTCTATGCAGATGATATGCAGCATCTGAAGGAGCATGCTGTGATGTTTTCTATATGGGCTCCATATTGCATTTAGTCAAATCATATGCAAATCATTTCCAAACACATCTCTATATTATACCATATAGACGTGCTTTCCTTTATCCAGCATACCGCATGACAGCTACGTCATAACTTCAACATGTGACAGCATGCTACCATGACAACCAGCAATCAGGAACATATTCACTCCCCCAAAGAATCACATGATCATCATGTTATCTCATGACATGATCATGTGACAACACGTCCCTACGTCTACGGCTGTGTCATATGACACGTCCGAATGACGCTACAGAAATTCTCCTATGAGACGCGATCATGTTACTATACGTCACGATGCGCGTCCCAGTAACTCTTCTATGTCACGTGACCTTGCGTCAACACGTAGGACGTAAACGTCACGTGACGCCTCTGACGCGATGCCTCCAGCGGACCCGGAAATCTCGCTGGCCATGTCTGCACTTATCCTGATTAGGTATGTTTAAATTTTATATATATATGTATGATTTTAAACATGATGTATACTTGAAAAAGGCCACCTTGGGCCAAAACGCGTTGTATATCATTGTGACTATTAAACCTTGGAAACGTCCATCACTGCTGGTGTTCATCTACTTGCTGATACGCTGGGCCCACAAACTTTGTGACACGCCACCCTGGATGAGGAGGCGCCTGCATATAGGCGCCTCCACAAAGTAAGTTATACAACTTATTTTTATACTTTTGCAAAAATCTTTTGCTTGGTTGAGCGCTGAGGACTTTTTCTTCTCTTTGCATTTAGTCATATGATATGGTTGTATGAATAGTCTCATTGTAAGTTAAAACTGAATTCAGGATCCATGTGATACTAATATCAAAAGCTCACTTTTATAACCATGAAAAGACAAATTCACATGGTTCAGTTGCCTTCCGCTTCTATATGCTAAGTGCTTTTCCAAATCATAAAGAGCAGAAAGGATATTCTGTTTCCTCCTCTGTAATGAGGGGACTATGGTATTTTTCACAATTTCAGAAGTTATATTATTTGTATATGTATCTGTGACAGGACAACTATTTCTGACAGAGAATGGGCATACCAAGCTCAGATGAAAAGGCCTTGGGGTTCTGGAGGAATCAGTGGTGGTCTGTTTGCAGTCAATGTTCTACCTTGAATCTAATATGGAAGTGGGACTCTGCAAGCCCGCGTTTAGCTATCAAGTCTATATCGAAAAGAGGCCAGGCTTTTGCATGTCTGTCAGAAACTTTTATTTTGTGTGGTGTCCACACAGACGGCTTCCGTTGAGGTCAATGGAAGCCGTATAACCTGCGGCCCTTCCACAATTAACATTGCGGAAAGGTTGCAGGGCCCATGCCATCACCTAGCGGCAACGCAGAAAGTTCTGTACTGCCTATGTCCGACGGCTCGCTGGCCGGATCATCTGCAGTAAAGAAGGCAGCCTGCACACAACAAGAAATGACAGGCATGCGGGGTCACCGGCCGGGCACAGAATCGAATTCTGGTGCTGAATCCCACATCCGGCATGGTTGTGTGCAGCCGACTGTAAGGCCTTAGTCAGACGGGCGTTTTTAGCCGCGATTTGCGCATGCGCATGCGTCCGGCGATTTTATAAAACCATTGCTTTGCAATGGTATCGGCCACATGAGCGCTTTTTATGCGCTCGTCCGATAAATTATAGAACAAAAAAAAAAAATCGCAGATCGCACCTATCTGCGATCTGCGATTCCTGTTCTCTTCTCTATATGCGCTCAATGGGGCCGGCGGCAGCAGCGCCGACCCCATTGAGAACATATAGAAGACAAATCATTCTTCTCTGCCACAGCTGTAACAGCTGTGGCAGAGAAGAACAATGTTTGCCCATTGAATTAAATGGAGCCGGCAATACAGCCGCACCATTGAAAGCAATGGGCTGCCGGCGTGCGCGGGGTGAATTGTCGGGAAGGGCTTAGATATATAAGCCCTTCCCTGCAATTCATCCTAAAATGTGTTAAAATAAAAAAAAATTGTATACTCACCTTTCCGCTGCAGCCGGAGTCCAGCCGCGGCCGCTGTCAGTTCTCCTGAACTGCTTCTCGGCACTATTCAGCCGGCGGGGCTTTAAAATCCCCGCCTGCTGAATGATCTGCCTCTGATTGGTCACAGCCCTGACCAATCAGAGGCAGGTTTCACTCACACACCCATTCATGAATTCATGAATGGGTGAGTGACTGCTGCCTCTCAGCGCTGAGCCAATCAGGGGCAGGTCTGACTCACATCCATTCATGAATTCATGAATGGGTGTGAGTGAGACATGCCTCTGATTGGCTCAGCGCTGAGCCAATCAGGGGGCAGGTCTGACTCACACCCCCTTCACACCCACTGCAGGACGGCCGCGCGGAGCTCCGGCTGCCGGGAGAAGGTGAGTACATATATATTTTTTATTTTTACACATTTTAGGATGAATTGCAGGTAAGGGCTTATATATTTAAGCCCTTCCCGACAATTCATCCCGGGCTCGCCCGCAGCGCATTGCTTTAAATGGAGCTGGCTCTATTGCCGTCTCCATTGAATGCAATGCGCTGGACAGCTCCGGCCCGCTTCTAATGAAACGCGGCTAGGAGCAGATTTTCGGGCAATTTGCGGGCGACTTGCGCGCACCGGTCACGCGATTTGCGGATGCGCATCCGTCATGCGATCCGCAAATCGTGCGAAAAAACGCCCGTCTGACTAAGGCCTAAAGGGTGCAAAACAAACACTCTACACAGTCTTTGTAATAGAGCAGTGTAAATTAGCAAAGCTCCGACATAAAAGGAGAGGCTTGCCCAGGCACAAGGCAGAATTCAAAATTCTCGTTCGGGTATTTTCCCTCCTGCTTCTGAGTTCTATTGCACCCCTTACATGTGTACATAGTATGCATACCCTATATGGACACTTTTTATATACTTGATCTGTCTGCATTCACTCTATATAATTGTTGCTGTTTTTCAGTAAATAAAATATCTGACAGTTATATTTCTGGTTATATATGTTATAGATGTATGCATACATACCCCAACAACCAGACTTGGCTGAATATGATGTCACAGGCTACATTTAAAGCTCTCTCAATGCGGTGAGTTGACTTGGCTGGGATTTAGTATACTTTTTATTCTATTTAATGAGGCTGTGCTAAGATGGACAGTTATTCCCTACCATAGGATAGGGAATAATTCTACAATTGGTGGGGGTACTATTGCTGAGACATCCACTGATCCTAAGAATAGAGGTCCATTGCGCCCAGGAATGACCAGTGCAATCTCCATTGAAATGAATGAAACACTGGTGTCCATGCATGACCGCAGCTCCATTTATGCAAGATCATCCAGGACCTATGTTTTAAGGATTTGTGGGTTTCCCAGCGGTTGGATCCCACCGATCATAAAGTTATCCCGTATCATGTGGATAGGGGATAAATTTCTATCTTGGCCCAACCCCTTTAACAAAAGATTTCCCAGAAATGATTCTTCCCTATAAGCAGCACAAGAAGACATAGTCAGAGACTTAATGAAAAACTCATTGACATTTTAAATTATTTTACATGCCTTTAAAGTATGCACTTATTACAATCACTGCAGCACTTGTGCCCCAAGTGCAGAAATTATCACTAACTACCAATTTAATGGGTTTCCCTTAAATAATTTAGCAATTTTAGGATTTTCTTTAAGGTTTAAAGTGAGTTCTACTGGAAAGTAAAAGGTCCTTGTATTAATACTTTCTATTATTTTGCATTAATTCTTTTCATTTTACAGTGCTGAAATACATGGACCAAAATATATTTTATTATTGTTCATTTACAGTTTATTTTCATGAAGCTAGGAGCTTAGAGGCTAGAAAATGTGCTCATCTGAAAAGCAATTTTCTCACGATCTAGCTGCAATCAGCAGCAACTACAGCCTAATAAATTAGACCCTTTGGCCAAGATATATCTAGAAGTTAAAAATGCTCTTAATTTCAAAAATAGCCACTCAATCCTATATTATAGTTTTCTTTATGAGTTTTTTACTGAACAAGTTTATTTAAACAATTATAATAAAGTTTGCACAAAAATGCGGCTGAGTTTACTACCCTTCATATAAGAGGCCATCTGGAGTTGATGCAATGCAGTTGCAGTAAGTCATGGTCTTTTCTAATAGTCCACTTTATGACCCGTATAGGATAGGCCACCAATAACTATTTAGTGGGGATATGGTTCCCATCATAATCAGCTGTATTCACTACACTTAACTAATAATGCCAAACAACTATAGTTCAGAAAGTTGCTCAGAAAAGTTATTGAATCGTGCGAATGACAGTCATTTGTTTGCTTTTACACAGAGAGATAGTTGTACGTTAGTTCAATATGAACGTCTATGACTTTACACCAGACAACTTTTGATCAACTAGCGACTATTTTGGTAAGCTGAAACAAAACGACTAGCGACTTATCACTTGTCATCCTGTAGATGGCCATGGTTACATGAATGACTATCATTTAAATGTGCTCTTTCGAGTGATTATTCAGCCAAACGTCATCCGATGTAAAGATACTTTTACACAGGCATAGCACCATGCATATAGTTGCAGCTGACCCCTGTATTTTAGCTCATCCTCATTCAATTGAATGGTACTGAGCTGTACTGCCAAGCACAGCCATAACCTTATTGTGCCCATAAACAAGGGCACCTTCATTCAACTGATTGGTGGGTACCCCAACCTATTAAATATTATTTATGTATGCTAGATATAGGCCATCTATATCATTGTCCTGGAATAACCTTTATGAAGTCACAATGTACGTACAGATGTGGTGAAGTTTAATTTAACACATTAAGGAAAAGTTATGTGCCATAGTTTATTTTCTCTTTCAATAGCTGTTCAATGGTTTTTGCTGTGTTAATAAAATACCAATAGATTTCCAATGGTTCAAGATAAGATTCATTGGTGCAGAAACTTATCACACTCAAGTTAAACTTTGCTACAACTGTAAATGAGAGAGAGATCATTCCGATATTATATTCTTTACAAAGGAAACAATGGAAAACCCTTCTAAAGATTAGCGTTGCAACACTCCAACCGCAATCACAAGGTGGAGCCAAGGGGGCATCATGAGGTCAGCCACAGATCACATGACTCCGCTTTCGGCACTAGGTGCCGATGAGTACTTGTTTCTTGTCACTGTCGAAGTTCCCTTAGGAATTGTCTGTTGAGAATCCCTCAGTGTTTGAAGTTTCCTTCCTCCTATTCTCTGCTTCAATATCCCTTTAGTTATATGGAGAATCGGTCACAATGGAAGTGTATTTAGTCAAGGGCCGCTTCTCCATGCATGCTTGGTATTTCCTGCCTGAGGTGTCTGTTAGGGGAGCAGTTGTTTGCAGGTAAGTACCAGTAGTGATACTTTTACTGTGGGACTTAGTCACCTGTGCCTAGCTCTATTAGCATTTTTATCTGCTACATATGCTCCCCTATCCTCCATCTAGATATAAGGAAGCCCCCCCTGGGTTAGAGATGTGGGGCTCTCCCTATTGGGTGAATACCCTGCTTTTATACATGGTCAGCAAATCTGTAGTTGGTTAGGGCCAGTATTTTCTAACCTGTATTTTGCCTTTCCTTTGTTTTGGTGGTGTAATACATTTATATGTTGGTCCATTGCAGACATTATTATGTCTTAGTCTGATGTTATGGTGACATCCGCAGAGGGTAGTTGTGCGCTAGACAAATGTAATAATGATATTTTTGATTACATTACTCAGAAGTGTACATACAATTCTTCATCCATCTACTGTATCAGAAGTCCATAGTTGGGTCTACTTTTCCTTTCTTCGTATCAGATATTGCTCTTGTTTGTGCTTCTTCAAGACTAAACTGAGATAGCAATGCTGTAGTGGCCATATTTATATAGTAACTGTGGCTTTTGCGCAATCACCAAAAGTGGGCATTTAAGCTATTATTTTCTAATAGAGATGAGCGAGCATACTCGCTAAGGCAAACTACTCGAGCGAGTAGTGCCTTATGCGAGTACCTGCCCGCTCGTCTCTAAAGATTCGGGTGCCGGCGGGGGGGGGGGGGGAAGCGAGCAGCGGGGGAGAGCGGGGAGGAATGGAGGGGAGATCTCTCTTTCACTCTCTCTCCCACGCTCCCCCCTGCTCACTCCCACAACTCACCGCTCTCTCCCGCCGGCACCCGAATCTTTAGAGACGAGCCGGCATGTACTCGCATAAGGCACTACTCGCTCGAGTAGTTACCTTAGTGAGTATGCTCGCTCATCTCTACT
Organism: Eleutherodactylus coqui; assembly: GCF_035609145.1. Taxonomy (NCBI): domain Eukaryota; kingdom Metazoa; phylum Chordata; class Amphibia; order Anura; family Eleutherodactylidae; genus Eleutherodactylus; species Eleutherodactylus coqui. The sequence goes on along the minus strand of NC_089839.1, from coordinate 264,749,620 downwards.
CTCTAACAATAGTTTTCCCATTGTTTAGGCACACTGTGGTTGAAACGCTTTGTTTGTTATTTTCTCCAGTGATTGCATTGCATAAGTGATGATATCTCCATTTACAATCCCTACATAACAAAGAGAGCCATACTGTTCCCACAACAGAGGAAGCTATACTTCTTTACATTACAAGACCAGTCACCTTGAGCAGAAGGGAACCAGTATATGGCAATGACAGTCCAAAGATTCGCTGTTGAGGGCTCAGAGGTAGTAATTACCGCAGGGCCTAAAATAGCCCAAGGTCCAACTGCTACATTGGAAGACCCTATTTGAAATGGCACATGGAGCCAAGAGCTTCAAGTTACATCATTGAGTGACATTGACTAATGGAACTGGCAAGATGACTGCACATAAAGACATTGGCTAATCGTAAAGCCACAGAGCAGGTTTAGGAATCCTTTATTGGTTTCCTACAAACCCAGATAGAATTTTGTAGAACTACTGCATTAATGTTAGATTATATGTATATTCACTTTTCTTTTTATCATGCAGGTTTCAAAAAATATGCTTGACGACAGCTTGTTTTTCTTTAAAATCACTCCAAACCAGCTATTTTTCCCACTACATTAACTGATCAATGGTGTTCACAAAACAATACTCAGCATTAAAAGAAGCCTTCTGGGTCATTCAATGGAAATTACTGATTCTAATGGATTATAAATTGCATAATACAAAGCAGTATGTACATTAGAGTTTACAATACAGCAATAATCAATTTCCGATGCACTTTTCGTTTTGAGGACACTTGCTGATGTCATTCACATGCTTTAGAAAGAAAAGTTTAGCAGTGAGAATTTCTAATGTAAAGGTAATAAAGTGTATTGATTGAGAACAGCCAATAAAATCAAATATCATGTAATTAAGCATGACCCATGCTTCACATTGCAGGTTGCTAAAGCAATAATTGTGGAAAACCCAAAATTGCTGAACTCTCTTTTTAATCGAATTACATAATATTTTAAGAGTCAAACAACATATTCCTTATTACAGTATACACAATGGTCCCTCATCATGCAGATGTAGCAGTGGCAATAAAGATATTTTTTATGCGCTACATCTGTAGCGCAGACCGCTGAGAGGCTGTTGTTTGTGCTACGCTAATTGCATAGCGGCTGCTGTAATTTTTAGTGAATGGCAGTGGTGCTACGCAATTAGCATAGCTGCACCAGGTTATAGCTCAGCACAACTCATTAACAGAATAGCACACTAACGCAGCATGCATTAGTGTTCCTAGATCTATACATTGTTAATTGGTTCCTGAAAAACCACTGTATGTTGGAAATATTGTATATTGAACCTATAATTCTATTGAAAACTAGTAATTGGTTCGAAAGCCCCCAAAATGTCAATCAAAAGTAATACAAAGTGAAAACTAAAGACGGTTAAGCATATAAATAACACCGATAAAGAAAGTCCTCACATATAACAGTCAGGGATAGCTTCCAAGCCATAAATTACTTTTTACTGAGAACATGAGCTTCTTCAGGCGTCTGCATAGGACACTATACCAGAATAATGGCATGGAGCCGCCATCAGTTGGTATCCAAAGGACCAGCTCATCCTGGTGGAGGTAAGTAGTAGTACAGGATATGTAGTATTGCACTGTACTATAGATAGGCACTACTAATCAGCCAATCAATGCAGGAACTTCAGTAATACAGGGGTTTTACCAACCAATGCATGTACTTGAATAATACAAGTGCTTTACCAGTCAAATAACTATACTGATTGATTAGACTTTCGTACATAGTCCACATACGACAGATCTGAACTGTCTGAAGCATTGTATGTTGAGTGTTGTTTCAAATTACGATGGCCCAGGAATCATTGTACAGTAAAAATATTGTATCGAATGCCATTGTAACTTGAGTTTGAGGAATTACTGTAATATTAAAGGGGTTGTCCCGCGCCGAAACGGGTTGTTTTTTTTTTCAATAGCCCCCCCGTTCGTCGCGAGACAAACCCGATGCATGTGTTGAAAAAAAAAACGGATAGTACTTACCCGAATCCCCGCGCTCCAGTGACTTCTTACCTACCTTGCGAAGATGGCCGCCGGGATCTTCACCCTCGGTGGACCGCAGGTCTTCTGTGCGGTCCATTGCCGATTCCAGCCTCCTGATTGGCTGGAATCGGCACACGTGAGAGGCGGAGCTACAAGGAGCAGCTCTCCAGCACGAGCAGCCCCATTCAACACGGAGAAGACCGGACTGCGCAAGCGTGTCTAATCGGGCCATTAGACGCTGAAAATTAGACGGCACCATGGAGACGGGGACGCCAGCAACGGAACAGGTAAGTGAATAACTTCTGTATGGCTCATAATGAACGCAAAATGTACATTACAAAGTGCATTAATATGGCCATACAGAAGTGTATACCCCAACTTTGTTTCGCGGGACAACCCCTTTAATGTCAAGGGTCCAGATGTTGAATTAACTCCTTCCTGACATGGGCTGCACATGTACGGCGGACATCAGATATCACTGTATGGAGCAGGCTTGGGAGCCAGACCTGCTCCCTACACAGTGGGGGTTAATTGATATCCTACACAGCATTAGCAAGGTATATATAGTTCAAATCCAGGTCACTTGCTCTGCCTCTTACAAGTAAGCTTTCTCATAATAAATGGTATATAAATACGGTACTCATCTTTCTTTTCTAAAACGTTTACCCATAGCAAACAATTAGATCTCTTTTATTCATGGTTTAGTTAGAAATGTAAGAAATAATCTGATTGGTTGTCACGAGCAACTGTAAAAATGGGAGGTGGGTTATAAATGGCAGAACTCTGCTTCACTTTAGCAAATCATCTTTCCTGGGTACTATATCTTCCAGTACTCCGATACCTCCAGGACTTACTGTAGAGCCAAACACGTGAAGAGACCTCAGCTGTTCTTGTCTTGGACAGTTTCGGGATCAGCATTAGTGCTGGGGCGATTGCTGAAGCAGTGGCAGCCACCCTTATGGGCATCTTCACCATCTGCAGAAATCAGTTGAAGAATGCCTGGTTGAAGGATTGCCAGGATATGAGGTGGTATTTGAGTCAGCCACAAGCTTTAAAAGTTTCTTTCAAGGGCATCTGTCACCTACTTTTAGACCTATATGCTATGTTTATGAATTAAAAGTCGGTGACCCGTGGAATTTGAGGATGTAAGTTTTATACTTACCTTCCACATTGTTCTCCCAGTATCAGTGCTGGAAGTTACTGCTCAATGCATTGAAGTGGCATTGCAAAATATTCCACTCATTCTAATTCTATAATAGACAGACTACTTAGCAGCACCACTAAATGCATTTCCAGCACTGAGATTGGGATAACAATGGATAGCATAAGTATAAAACATCCAGCCCAAGGCTCCATGGATCACCTACTTTCAGCCCATAAGCTTAGCTTAAAGTGCTCAAAGTAGGTGACAGATGTCCTTTAATGTGTAACAACACAGGTCAATGAACAGTTTGGTAAGTACTTGCCCTTTTCATTAGTAACCTTGGGTAAGAGTAGGCAGCTTATTGGAATCTGCTTACAGCAAGAACTTTGGCATTCATTACTTTATTTATTTGGTGGCATCAATTTTGGACGTGATACGCCACATAGTAGTCTGTAACAGAGAGACAGCTTCTCCCTCAATGCTTATCACTTCTACTGCACCACACTTCTGCAGGGGTCTAGCCCTTTAATATAAGAGAGCCACTCAAGGGAAATGAGACATTATTTTTAAAGAAGTAATGCACCGAGTATTATCACAAAAAATACCTCTGTACTGTCCAAATGAAAAAAAAAATCTACTTAACAACAGATCACCCCTCCTACATAGTGCAACAGCTATGAATTCAAGAAATACAGAGCAGTACATAGCAACATAGTAAAAAGAGAGATGCAACGAGGGACTCATCATTAAGTGATGGGGTAGAAGTTTATGGTAACTGGAGGATAATAATACGATATCGGCAGTGGAGAGCTGAACAGATAGTAAGGAACTAAAATAACCATCAGAGAAATATCGTACTGACCGCTAGAACTCCCTATGTCTCTCCCTGACACTGTTCCACAACACACTGCCCATAAATAGCCCTATGTTGTCTCTATAGTTGACCTGCCTAAGGTTCCTTTTTTGCATTGGGCAACTGTCTCCATTCACAGTAAACAGGCAGTTACCAATAAATGAATGACTGCCTGTATGCACAGGCTAATCGTCATTTGATTTTTTATGCCTGCACGATTCGAACGGCAAACAAATTATCGTTCATTATTTTGATCCTACAGGCATTTACACTGAACTATTATTTTAAAATTTTTCACAATCTAGTGAGAAACTGAATGTTAATCGTTCAGTGTAAAAGAGCCCTTAAGGCCCATTTGCACACAACGAGTATCACCCAAAATTCATTAGAAAAGCCCAAAGTTAGTGATAATTGTTACATGTAAATGCAGATAGTCATGCACTATTTGTTCAATTGTTGTTTAGCTCTGATTTTTAGCCAGCATGAAAATAGTCATCAGGCAGTTCAAAATTTGTTCCATTTGAAAGGAAATCATTCAGTATTTTGAGTGGCTTAATGACTTGAGGGGAGTAACAATGTACTCATTGTGTTTGCCTTGCATACACAATGAGTACATTGTTTACTCATGCCAGGAGAGGACAATGGAATTCTGCTGGCCAGATAATCCCTCGCATAAACAAATGTCCACCTGACAAACAACTAGTTCTACTTCAACTAAAAAAAATTTTAGCTAATGAGGGAAATAGTGAGGATTTCAAGCCATTATCTGTACGTGTTATTTTATGCAAAAAAGTCATAAATTCGTTCAGTAATTTGGCCGCTTCAGTGATTAACATTGCATGTAAATGGCCCTTTTAACATTAATTTCTGAGAACAGGTGGACCCAAACTCGTGGCAAAAGAAATAAGTGCTGCAAACAAGCAAAGATAGACAAGCAAACTACAAAGTAGGAAACACAGACAAGACTAGAAAACCAAGTAGCATGTCACACTGAGTAGACAGACTAAACTGAACTAGAACTAGGTACTTGGAAAGGAATACTAGAAAGAACACATGTTGTCATAACTATAAACTGCACCACAATGCAGAATCCAAAGTATTTAAAGAGAGGTTCTCTGTAGCGAGGCTGGTCAGTGTGGTCACCTGTGATTGCCTCCAAATAGTCTACTGTGGGAGCAGTTACATAACTACCCTAACAACAACGTAGAAAACAGAAGATAACCATGCTGCAGGATCTCTACTGCTGATTCTAACAACATTAACTCTCTTTGCAGTTTTTATGCAGGAAGCCCATTTTATTTTTTAGTAAATACTGGACTTAGTTAAATTATTCAGGCTGCACAATTTATGCTCCTTCTGGAATACTAGCATTGCTATTCATACATGGTTCAGAATAAATATAATTCACCAGAACCTTAAAGCATTTCAAGTCACCAATTAAACATTTAGTTTTTAGTGCGTAGTGAAGCTTATTATTTATGCAGCTTTAAACCAAAGTGTAACCTCAAGGGAAGCCTATCCGGTGACAAATTAATACCTTGGAGAACGTAGCTGAATGGTGGCAATGAACTCATTTGCTCCCCCAATAATGAAGAATGACTTCTTGCATTAGCACAAGGATGACTGTTACCATGGTGATCTGAACTTACCTCATGGCTTCTCGAAGAGCTCCTCGCTCACTAAGTGTAGTATGTTTGATGTCATCAAAATTATTTTCCAGTTTCTCACATTTCTGTAAAAAAAAGACATACAGCACAAACGTTAATTACTGTGGTTTCACATCTTTATGGCAAAAATTCTTGATCAAATATTGCTCGATATAGTACAGTGATCTTTACAGGGGATTTCTGCAATGGTATATGCACAAAAATAATGCACAGTTCTACTTGCCAATACACAAGCTGCAGGTTTGCATTGATAAAGCCTTGGTTCTTTTGCAACTAACTGTGAAGTAAAAACTACATAATGTGTACTAAAACAAATAAAGGAAATTGTCTTCAAAACGTTTTATTTGCACCTAAGCTGTAAATTAACAAGATATCAACTAGGGAAAATTAGGGTCGCCCCAGGTTCCTGATGTGGGGTTGCCCTCATTAGGGCGAGTGCTCCACTTTTAGGTAGGTTCCTATTGCATTAATAGGTTAGCATACAAGCAGGGTAATCACCCCAATAAGGGTGGCCCTGCATTTGAACCTAGGACTTGACTAGTCCTGACAGAAAACAGGAATGAAGTACTGAATCAAAGAAGCAAAGACACTGCACAGAAATAACTTACTACAGAGATGAGAATGAAGCACAGACAGAAAGGAAATGGATGCACATACAGATACAGGACACAAGGCAAAGGTACAAACTTGACAAGCAGACAAAATTCAAAATAGACTTAAACTGTCCAGTGACAGAAGACTTAGCAGTGGAGTGCCCAGAGGAAACACCAATACTGAGGCAACCAGGAAGTGGACCAGCTCAGCTTAAATAGGAAAGTGATTGCCCATTAATCCCACAGCTGAGCTGAGAGCCAGAAGACTGGTTTACCCTCTCGGTGCTGGATGAAAACCGACAGAGTCCATATGTACAGAAGAGTGATGATTGTGGCTGCCCAGAAGTGTAAGAGGACGGCAGACATGAGTAGCAGACCTTACAATATTAAAATGTATTCCTTGACATACCCATTGACTGTAACGTGAAACATAGTTCAAAGGAGCATACTGTTAACTTCATTTGAACCCCCTTATGTTTGTGGACTTTTTTGTGCGAGAAAGAGGAGAGTAACATACCATGCTTTTCTGTACCATAAAAATGCATTCTTTTTTAACTGTACAGTTAAATGAAAAGAGATGGAAATGTATGATTGTCATGTTAGCAAATCTGCCAAAGATTAATCATTTCAGAATAATTTCCACCATCAATGTGACCCGTTATCTCTACAATTCCATTGAAAAACAAACTAAAATAATTTTAGGGTGGAAAAACGAAAATAACTAAACTAAAATAATGTGGTTGCATAAATGTGAATGTGGTTGTGTCAGAATTAGGCAATGACATTTAAACTCATGTTAATAATAGGTAGTACAAGACTGCCATTATTTACCCCATGTAAAGTTAAGCTGGTCAAGTAAGATTTTCCTGACATTTTCTTAGTTGCATTTTTCTACAAAAGCCATAAAGAGCTTACAACAGATCAAAGGGATCTGATTGTTAAAGGTATCAGTTAGCAGAAGGAGACCAAAAAATGTACAAGGCATTATATAAACCATGGAGCACAGTGAAGACGGTCATGAAGTAATGGATTAAATTTGGCACAACAATAACATTACCAAGAACTGGACCAAAAATTGATGAAAAGACCAAAAGAAAATTAGTCCAGGAGGCTATCAAAAAGTCTATAGCAATAGTAGAAAAGCTGCAGGAATTTCTGGCAAGTACTGGTTGTGTAGTATATATGACAACTATCTCCTGTATTCTTCATATGCCTGAGCTGTGGGGTATGGTGGCAAGATGAAAGCCTTTTCTAACAAAGAAAAAACATCCAAGCCCAGCTATGTTTTGCCAAAATTTACATCAAGTCTGCCAACAGCATGTGTGAGACGGTGTTCTGGTCTGATGAGACCAAGGTTGAGTTTTTTGTCCATAATTCCAAAAGGTATGTTGGGCACAAAGTCAACATTGTGCATCACCAAAAGATCACCGTACCCGCAGTGAGGATGGTAGTGGCATCATTATGCTTAGGGGCTGTTTTTCTTTTGTTAGAACTGGAGGTTTCGCTAAGAAGGAGGGAATTATGAAAAGTTCCAAATATTAGTCCATTTTGGAAAAAACACCTTTAGGCCTTTGCTAAACTGCGGTAGATAAAGAGGAATTTCACCTTTCAGCACAACAACGACTCAAAGCATAGCTCCAAATCAACAAAAGAATGGCCTCACCAAAAAATCAAACAGCCAGTGCCAAGACCTGAATCAGAAATCTGTGGGTTGAGCTGAAGAGGATGGTACACACAAGATGCCCTCACATGCTAAAAGATTTGGAGCACTTTTTCAAGTAAGAGTGGGCAAAGATTACTAAATCAAGATGTGCCATGCTGATAGATGCCTAGTTGCCTACCTAAAAAGACTGAAGGGTATATCAACAAACTATTAGCTTTAGGGTGCCATCAAAAGCCTTAAAAGGGTACAAAATATTAGCTACGAAACTTCATTAAGAAAAAAAAAGGAAAAATGTACACTTTTTAAAATGTAAAAAGCAGACACAAACGTACAGAAATGTACAGCTGTCCATTTAGCATACACATTTTAAGATGTACATGTAAGCTTAAAATGGCATATGTTTGTATGTTTTTCATGTATGTTTAACTTATATGTTAAGTAGAGATGAGCGAGTATACTCGCTAAGACTAACTACTCGAGCGAGTAGTGCCTTAGCCGAGTATCCTCCCGCTCATCTGTAAAGATTCGGCTGCCGGCGCGGGTGACAGGTGAGTTGCGGCGGTGAGCAGGGGGGAGCGCGGGGGGGGGGGGGGGAGAGTGGAAGAGAGAGATATCCCTTCCGTTCCTCCCTGCTCTCCCCTACCGCTCCCTGCCCCCCGCCGGCCCCCGAATCTTTACAGACGAGCGGGAGGATACTCGGCTAAGGCACTACTCGCTCGAGTAGTTAGCCTTAGCGAGTATACTCGCTCATCTCTAATGTTAAGTGTACATGAAAATCCTAATGTGGGCAGGTAAAATCACATAATTGTATAATCAGAAGAAGAGGGCATGTACAACAGGTGACTAAATATGCCCAATCACAATACATATAATGCTAATAAAGTTCTTAATAAATGTTGATGTCTATATGCTTCTTTACGCATGTGTGCTGACATTTAAATGGATTTGGGTTGATCCACCTAGGATGGACTACTGCATCTATTTAAATCATCTGGAGTACATTGGTGCTGCTTTCTACATCTGATTTGTGTCACCCATTGACAGAGTGGTGGGTACCATCCCTTGACACATTCACAACATTGGGAGCAGAATCTAAGAAGGGGAAGAAGGATGAGTATAAACAAAAGAAAGACATCATTGGAGGTAGCAGGGCCACAGCTGCAAACATATTCAGTTGGCCATAGTGACTTGACAAGTCCCTTTTAAGTTTCAGGTCATGCTGCCACAGGCGTCAACTTAGTTCCAGGTGCACGCATGGGTCATATATGATGTCACTATGTCTGCACTGGACCACATGATTTGCCTGCAAGCGCATGCGTAGGGACATGTGGCTTTGGATGGCGATGGAGAAACATTTTGATTATGTCTTTGAACTGATTGACTGCCCAGGCTGTCTATAGTCACAGCCAGCCTACTAGCAATTTGTTTAGGGCATTTATTTCAGCTCCTCTGAGTAGACGATGCCAGTAATACTCTTTATTTAGGTCTAGTGTGGTTATGGTTATACTTTTGCTAAACATCTGTATCCTGGTTTCTGCTCTGTGCTTAGATACAACTTTGCCGTGGCATTTCAAAGTACTGTTTAGTGCCTTCAGCTCTTGGATTTAAGACTTTGGACCTCTATTGTCAGTTTGCCTATAGGCTAGTTTTTTTTCTGTATGTTTGAAAGTTTCACCATGCTAAATTGATTATAAAGTTTTCTGTTGCTGGGAACCCCTGTGATCAGATGTATTCTGTGGAGGAACCCAGCAGCAAGTGTTACATTTTTATGCAGTGCCACCACAGGTAAAAATAATGCACTACACGGCTCCTTTTGAAATTGTTGGGCTGTGTGTGTAATGAAAATATGTGTAGGGTCCTCCAGATTGAGAAACACTCTTTATAGCTATTGTACTCTCTGTTCTTGGAAATAGAATATGTTCCTGGCTTAGGGATGCCTGCCACAATGCGTGGTCTAGGGTTTGATTGGTTGGAAGGAAGGAGGCTTTTCCCAGCTGGCCAATCAGTTGTTATCAAAGTTTGTATATTCCAGACCCTCCTCTCAGAGGGTCCAAGTCGTTCCTTTTCATGGTGGAGTTTTGGTACTTATCATTCTATTGTCACTTCCTTTGACCACCTAGGGAAGTCTAGGTAGTCTCCAGGTTCTGAACCTGGGGCCGTCCTTGTCAGGCCAATTACCCTGCTTCTAGGCTGGGTTTTCCTATATTAGTATGATAGAGTGAGATTTCCTTTTCCTCATTTTTTAGTTCTATTAATATTAGTTTTGTTCTCTGAGTTTTTAACTGTGTGTCTATGTCCTTTTTGGATAACTGTTAAGCCTAATCTGGACAAGGTGTTTTGGTATCCGGCTTAGAATTAGCAACCTCTTCTTTTACGAACTCAGAATTCCCTACTAGGGTATTTAAAATGATTGCCACTTTAAAATGGTATACTCTTAGAATAAATAAAGATATTCCTAGAAAGTTAAAGAAAAAGATATTCTATAAGTGACAAAAAAAGGAGTAACTTTACATAGTCATACACCCCAAAAATCCTGCAAGAATCCTATTGAAGGCTATTCTTAAGAAATCATACAAGAGATAAAAAGACTGGAGAATCACACATTTCTCAGCAGAAGGAATTTGATCAGGGCCACACATTGCAACAATGAAGTGAGATATTATGCAATGAATATAACAATATTTTATAGAAAATGCTTTGAATATCTTTCTTTGATCACACATTCTTTGGAAAGAACTGCCAACCAAATTTGTGAAAGCTGTTCCATGGCCTATGAAATGAGAAATATAGTCTCTTGAGCTTCGGTATGATGTGACATGTCTTTGATAAGTAGGGGGAAAGGATTCAGTGTACTGCATGCATCTTAAACACAAGAAATCACCTTAACAGCTTGGCCTCTGAACATTAATCTTTCAAGAAATTCTATTGTGAAAAACCAAAGCAGGTGCTTTTCCTTGGCTCATTTTACACTTCTCTAAAATTCTTTTTAAGAAATACAAATCTAGGGTGGATTACTTCTGTCGTCTGTGTGTGGCTTTTACCATACAGAAAATAAATTCAGCTGCATTGATAGGAATAGATTTTGTGGATCGCTTTGTCCTTCCTAGCACAAAACACAAGCATTTTCTACAACATTTGCAACTCAAGCAGCGGTGAAGTATTTAAGCACTTCATGCCCTTCCAGAGATACTACAAGTGTTTAGATATTCTGATTGCATCCACTTCTGACTGTACAACACAACACATTTCAAATCTGCATAACTGAAGTACATATCCTCTATGCTACCAATGAAGAAGAGGGCTGCAGCATGCATTTACAGTGTGCAGTCTGTCAGTTTACTTAGAATGTGATGTATATCCTATAGATATACGCCATGTGATGAATATGTTCTAGGGATAAACTGATACAAGATTTGGATTAAAAGAAATAAAACAAAATAAATGCCTTAAAGACATGGTCTAGTTTGATACTTAAAGGGGTTTTGTCATTACAACAATACCTAGTCCACCTGCTTGGTGGGCAACAGGAGGGCATACTTGCCTGTCCCAGAACCCCGGGATGCAGCTGAGAGTGACTTCCGGATTGACGGCTCGGCGTAAGTCAAGTGTTGTCTGCGGCCAATCAGAGGTCGCAGTGTAACTGTACATACATCACTGTACATGTTCCTGGTAAATATGATGTACGGTGATGCTGCGGCCTCTGATTGTCCGTAGATGACACCTGATTTCCGCCGGGCCATCAACCTGGAAATCGCTGCCTATACTGTTGGCGGCTTTCAGCTGCTTCTTGGGGCTCCAGGACAGGTGAGTATGCCCTCTTTTTTTACTTTAGGCGGGGCCGAGCAGGTGGACTATGTTTTGTTGTAATGACAAAACCCCTTTTAAGGAGGTTTCAGGGCAAAGACTTAGATTTAAAAATCTATTGTATATCATTGCAATAAGTCATTTTGTAAAAGGTTCAATGTTTCCGATCTTTTAATTTCTTCATTTTCTATCTATGTCATGTGACCCTTTGAAAAATATCTCCACTTCCTCTGACATCTTGTCTGCATTTGCTACTTTCCCTGTCCATAGCTTCCAACATCCTGTGAGCAGTGCATGATGGGAGGACAGGAGGGTTAGCACTGTGCTGTATTGCTCATGTGCAGTTTATAGTGCCACAAGCTGCTGTCTGCTGCTTCAGCAGGCTTTCTCTGGCACTCCGAGTGATGGGGAGGTTGGTGCTAGTAAGTTGGAGGTCCTGTGAGGTGTGGCTGGAGCTACAGTGCTGACTGGGAAACCAGCTCTATGCATGCTGGGAGTTGTAGGTAACAGTCTGGTATGTTTACTGCAGAAGAGATGCATATACACACAGTGGCAGTCCAGCGGCTGCACGAGACAAAGAAGAGGGTCCAGAGCAGCAGACAAAAGGTACAGGTTACTGCTAATTAGCTGTACCACCTAGATTTCAGCATTTTTAGAATTTCCATTTTGTGCCTGAAAAAAACCATTTAAGCATGCAGGGATTTTTTTTCCATCTGCACTTTATAAGCCATATATATTTTTTTTAAATTTTCCATCAACATAGCCATATGAGGTTTTGTTTGTTTCATGGCAAGATGTAGATTTTATTGGTACCATTTCGGGGTGCATGCAAAGCAGATTCAGGTTCACCAGGAACTAAACTTTTAGCAAAGTTCAACATAAAGCAGGGTTTGACCGGTGCGATTCACGCACATTCCCCATTCAATATGGTTACCATATGAAAGATGCGATCACCCGTTGAACAAGTGTTTGCTTGTTCGTAGAGGGATCAGCAGCATCTTCACACAGCCCGATGATCAAGCAAACAAACATTTTTGCCATAATATCAGGCCATGTAAAGGGTCCTTTATGTGTCAACTCATCTCAAATCATAGATCTAGAATAGAGATGAGCGAACGTGCTCGGCCCCGCCCCTTTTTCGCCCGAGTACCGCGATTTTCGAGTACTTCCGTACTCGGGCGAAAAAATTCGGGGGGCGCCGTGGCGGCGCGGGGGGTTGCGGCGGGGAGTGGGGGGGAGAGGGAGAGAGAGAGGGCTCCCCCCTGTTCCCCGCTGCTACCCCCCGCACCGCCGCGCCTCTCCCCGCCCCCCGGCGCCCCCCGAATCTTTACGCGCGAGTACTGAAGTACTCGAAAATGGCGGTACTCGGGTGCGTAAGTACTCATTACGAGTACGTTCGCTCATCTCTAATCTAGAAGTATAAAAAATAGTGCTAGAGGAAGCCTCCATCAACAAACTATTTCCTTCAAGCTATAAGCATACAATTAGACACAAAAGCAAAATAAATGTGTCAAAACTAATCAATTAACCATAAGGGCTCAGTCACACGGGCGTTTATTGCCGCGATTTGCGCATGCGCATGCGTCCGGCGATTTTTTTAAACCATTGCTTTGCAATGGTATCGGACACATGAGCGCTTTTTATGCGCTCGTCCGATAAATTAGAGAACAGAAATCGCAGATCGCACCTATCTGCGATCTGCGATTCCTGTTCTCTTCTCTATATGCGCTCAATGGGGCCGGCGGCAGCAGCGCCGACCCCATTGAGAACATATGGAAGACAAATCATTCTTCTCTGCCACAGCTGTTCCAGCTGTGGCAGAGAAGAACAATGTTTGCCCATTGAATTCAATGGAGTCGGCAATACAGCCAACTCCATTGAAAGCAATGGGCTGCCGGCGTGCGCGGGATGAATTGTCGGGAAGGGGTTAAATATATAAGCCCTTCCCTGCAATGCATCCTGAAAAGTGAAAAAATTAAAAAAAAGGATGTACTCACCTGCTCCCGGCAGCCTGAGATCCCCGCGGCCGTCCTGCAGTGGGTGTGAAGGGGGTGTGACTCAGGCTTGCCCCTGATTGGCTCAGCCTGAGCCAATCAGAGGCTGATCTCAGTCACACCCATTCATGAATTCATGAATGGGTGTGACTGAGACTTGCCTCTGATTGGCTCAGCGCTGAGCCAATCAGGGGCAAGCCTGAGTCACACCCCCTTCACACCCACTGCAGGACGGCCGCGGGGATCTCAGGCTGCCAGGAACAGGTAAGTACATACATTTTTTTTATTTTTTCACTTTTCAGGATGCATTGCAGGGAAGGGGTTATATATTTAACCCCTTCCCGACAATTCATCCCACACTCGCCCGCAGCGCTTGCATTCAATGGAGCCGGCTGTATTGCCGGCTCCATTGAATGCAATGCACTGGACAGCTCCGGCCCGTTTCTAATGAAACGCGGCTAGGAGCAGATTTTCGGGCGATTTTTCGGCCGATTTTTCGGCACCGGTCACGCGATTTGCGCATGCGCATCCGTCATGCGATGCGCAAATCGCGTGAAAAAACGCCCGTGTGACTAAGGCCTAAGCCTCCACAATTGCTATCCATGGTTTGATTTGTTTATTTGTCACCTCTATTTTCGGCCTGTTCTCAGTTATCTGTAGAAGAAAAAAAAATCTAAAGTTCTTCCTTCAGGAATGTTTCCTTTATAAATTATAAAAGTCCCATAGAACAACCACCCCACTGAGCTCCTGTGTTACCATCTACTTTGTAGGTACAGCATGCGGAAACACCATTGAACTCTACTACTGTCAGCTAATCCATAGAGTTCAATGCAATTCCCCTCTATGGAGTTGGTTGATAAGACACAACAGCATCTATAAAAGGAAATTTCCCAAAAGTGGAAATTTGCTTTAAGTTTCTGTTATTCAATAGCAGCTTAGAAATGCTCTGATCGTAAAAGCAGCATACAGCATAGTACTTTATATTGCATTTGATACAGACAATTTGTATGATTTCCTATCCAACTTTAATTTTTTATAAAGACCAGAATAGATTTAATGTTTATGCTTCACTTATGTTCAATAAAGGCTTCCTCTTAAATATGCCCATAAATTGTATATATCGTTTCCTTTACTACTATTTTAATGGACAGGTTTAAATTTAGGAAAGTTTTCTTTATAATTTTACTTATAGAGAGAGTCTGGCATGAATTGCCTATAGCATTTTTCAACATACTGTCAAAGAGATGCATTCGAGCCACGGGGTGATGCAAAGGGGTTACATCATTCATTAAACATTGACTTTAATAATAGCTTTAGAAGTCTATATGCAGCCAGCTCCATCTAGTGGCAGCTATAAGTAGCCAGAATGTTATTTTTCTATGACCCCCACAAATGTAATGTGGGGGTCATAGAATAATATATTACTCATGAGTCATGCCGTTCCTTATTACCAGTTTTTATTTTCCAGTACTGATTATGTAGTGATGAGATGTTCAACTCCCCACATGACCATTGGAGTCAATGAATGGCCTCAGCAGTCAAATGGGGAGTCGGGTATATCATCACTGCAGTTAGACCAATGCGCCATCAATAAAGTTATCATCAACTATCCATGTGACTGTTGAGTACAGTGATTGGCTACAGCAGGCACATGCATAGTTGGAGACATCACTACTGCAGTGCTGAAATCAAAGACTAGTAGGCAGGGAAACCTTAAGCATTGGGCTAACACAGCACTTGCACAGGCCCCCCGGGGAGTGGTATGTGGCACAATCTTCAAATGTGTTTACATCCTCTGGATGTGAACACTGTTGAAAACTTGAAGGCAAGATGAAGAGCAGGGGGTTTAATGGGCAATGTGAATTCTGTATTTCTTATTCTTTTAAGAAGCTCCATCCTGATGCTGTATTCCTTACTTAAAGGGGTTTTGTCATAAAAAAAAAAAAAATTCTATACTCACCTATTCGTCCACAGGCAGACTCCTTACCGCATCTTCTCCTCACTGATCACAGTCCCCCATGTCAGCTCACCGCAAGCCGTCTGGATTCTCTTCTCCTTGTTATGAAGATTCTCGCATTCTCCATCTAGCAGGTCAGTGAAGGACACATCTCTGTGACATAGCGTTCACTGGTTAGGAAGGAATGCTGATCTATTGCAGAGACAGCACGCATGCGCATCCTCTGCAATAGCTCGGCACTCTCTGCCAGACTGTGATTTAGTGACATAGCATACATTGCTGGGCAGCAAGGAGCCTGCAGAGAATGGACGCTTCGACACAGGAAGCAGAAGAATCGGTCAGCTGGAGGTGAGGTGACCGGGGACTGCAGGAGACAGGAGAAGATCAGCAAAAAGAAGAATATCTGGTAAGTAGACTGACAGGGAGGAATAGGTAAGTATAGAATTTTTGT
Organism: Eleutherodactylus coqui; assembly: GCF_035609145.1. Taxonomy (NCBI): domain Eukaryota; kingdom Metazoa; phylum Chordata; class Amphibia; order Anura; family Eleutherodactylidae; genus Eleutherodactylus; species Eleutherodactylus coqui. The sequence goes on along the minus strand of NC_089839.1, from coordinate 264,733,450 downwards.
TTTTTAACGACAGAACCCCTTTAATGACCAGGTCTTGTATACATTGTGGCTTCACATGATGTCTCGGTGATGAACATCTATAGTTCTGCTCACCTGTACCCTTCTCTCTTGCAGCACATGCAGGTTTAAGTGTCTAGGGGAGCAGGGCTGCGGATGCCTACCGCCAGGATGTTACATGTGTCATGATGTATCAAAACTCTCATTAAACAAGGAGATACAGCATTGGATAGTTCTTTAAACAGGGCAGTCAGGAAATAACAGGGAATGCAGAGGGGCTTTTATTACTGTGGGGGCTATAGAGGGACTTATGTTATCATGGGTGCACAGAGGGGCTTAAATTACTTGTGGTGGACAGATTCTTGGTATGGAACAATTACTATGTGAGGATTCTAGACCTATTACTGTGTAGAGAGCACTGAGGAGCTTTAGCAGTAGTGGCAGAATGAGGAGAGTATGCTAAAAGAAGTATTCATGGCGGTCTGGGTCAGATAAAGAAAGGGACCTGTTTGAAGCATTGGGGTGGACTTGAAGTCGAGCAGGTGGCACTGAAGGAAGACAGAGGAAAAGGTGAGCAACTGCATCCAGAAAGAAGGAGAATCTGTGTTGGGTTACCTGAGGATAGAACAGCAAGAGGTTAGTACTACAGAGTATGGGGTCAGGGAAATATAAAAGGTGATTTTTATGCTTTGTTGAGGCACAAAAAATTCAAGGTTGGGTTCACTCAAGACATCTTTGCACTGGGCCCATCAAGGTGTTTTAAATGGCCCTGCTGATGAGTTGCAATGGAGTAACAGCACTAAGATGGCATTGAAATAAACAGGTAAGTTATGCTTCTTTTAAAGAGTAACCATTTAAAGCCTTTACTTCTCTAACCCATCGGAGATTATTCCTTCATCCTCTCTTAGTACTAATATGTTTTGGTGCTACTTAGCTGATACTGTCATTGAGGAAATTTTACCAGCATTAATGTCTATATGGGTCCTCAACTGGCACTCTTTATGAGGGGATCTCTTTGGGCTTGGAGGGTACCATTAATGAAGATTTTCTAGTAATGCTATCATTGGGAATGTTCTTGCTCTTGCTATTTTGCAGCAGGACAACAACCCCAAACATACATACAATGTCATTAATAACTATATTCAGCATAAAGAAGAACAAGGAGTCCTGGAAGTGATGATATGTCCCCCACAGAACACTGATCTGAACATCATCCAGTCTGTCTGGGATTACATGAAGAGATGGAAGGATATGAGCAAGTCTACACCCAGAGAAGATCTGTGGTTACTTCTCCAAGATATCTGGAAAAACCTCCCTGTTCAGTTACTTTAAATACCGTGTGCAAGGGTAGCCAGTAGAATTGATGCTGTTTTGAAGAGAAAAAAGTGGATTTGATTTAGATTTCTTTTTAGTTCATTCATTTTGCATTTTGTTATTGACAAATATAAACTATGAAAAACCTATTTCTGAAGCTTTCCTACTTTGCAGCATTTTTTCCCCACACCTGCCTAAAACTTTTGCACAGTACTTGTATATAAGCAATGTATGCAAATCTGCCAAATGTTAATAGATTTACACTACCGTTCAAAAGTTTGGGGTCACCCAAACAATTTTGTGTTTTCCATGAAAAGTCACACTTATTCACCACCATGCGTTGTGAAATGAATAGAAAATAGAGTCAAGACATTGACAAGGTTAGAAATAATGATTTGTATTTGAAATAACATTGTTTTTACATCAAACTTTGCTTTCGTCAAAGAATCCTCCTTTTGCAGCAATTACAGCATTGCACACCTTTGACATTCTAGCTGTTAATTTGTTGAGGTAAGCTTGTGAAATTGCACCCCACGCTTCTAGAAGCATCTCCCACAAGTTGGATTGGTTGGATGGGCACTTCTGGCGTACCATACGGTCAAGCTGCTCCCACAACAGCTCAATGGGGTTCAGATCTGGTGACTGCGCTGGCCACTCCATTACCGATAGAATACCAGCTGCCTGTTTCTGCTGTAAATAGTTCTTGCACAATTTGGAGGTGTGTTTAGGGTCATTGTCCTGTTGTAGGATGAAATGGGTTCCAATCAAGCGCTGTCCACTGGGTATGGCATGCCGTTGCAAAATGGAGTGATAGCCTTCCTTATTCAGAATCCCTTTTACCCTGTACAAATCTCCCACCTTACCAGCACCAAAGCAACCCCAGACCATCACATTACCTCCACCATGCTTAACAGATGGCGTCAGGCATTCTTCCAGCATCTTTTCATTTGTTCTGCGTCTCACAAACGTTCTTCTTTGTGATCCAAACACCTCAAACTTGGATTCATCCGTCCACAACACTTTTTTCCAGTCTTCCTCTGTCCAATGTCTGTGTTCTTTTGCCCATCTTAATCTTTTTCTTTTATTGGCCAGTCTCAGATATGGCTTTTTCTTTGCCACTCTGCCCTGAAGCCCACAATCCCGCAGCCGCCTCTTCACTGTAGATGTTGACACTGGTGTTTTGCGGTTACTATTTAATGAAGATGCCAGTTGGGTACCTGTGAGGCATCTGTTTCTCAAACTAGAGACTCTAATGTGCTTATCTTCTTGCTTAGTTGTGCAACGCGGCCTCCCACTTCTTTTTCTACTCTGGTTAGAGCCTGTTTGTGCTGTCCTCTGAAGGGAGTAGTACACACTGTTGTAGGAAATCTTCAATTTCTTAGCAATTTCTCGCATGGAATAGCCTTCATTTCTAAGAACAAGAATAGACTGTCGAGTTTCAGATGAAAGTTCTCTTTTTCTGGCCATTTTGAGCGTTTAATTGACCCCACAAATGTGATGCTCCAGAAACTCAATCTGCTCACAGGAAGGTCAGTTTTGTAGCTTCTGTAACGAGCTAGACTGTTTTCAGATGTGTGAACATGATTGCACAAGGGTTTTCTAATCATCAATTAGCCTTCTGAGCCAATGAGCAAACACATTGTACCATTAGAACACTGGAGTGATAGTTGCTGGAAATGGGCCTCTATTCACCTTTGTAGATTTTGCACAAAAAACCAGGCATCTGCAGCTAGAATAGTCATTTACCACATTAGCAATGTATAGAGTGCATTTGTTTAAAGTTAGGACTAGTTTAAAGTTATCTTCATTGAAAAGTACAGTGCTTTTCCTTCAAAAATAAGGACATTTCAATGTGACCCCAAACTTTTGAACGGTAGTGTAGATTACATCATGAATGTCTCTTGAGTGGGAGAACCAGCTATTGTTTTGACCTTTTAGAGGAATTTTGAATAGTGACACCTAGATTCTGTTCTGGTCCTTAAAAAAAGGACAGCAGTATATCGCTGTTGCTGCACAGATATTGCATACACTGCAGGTTTTACAAGATGCCTCTAGTCTGTAAGAGACAGATACATCAATCTGATTTTAAATTTCTTTCAAGTATCACAGAATGTTCACAGCTGCTGCTACTGCCGTATACAAACACGCACATATCATAATTCACTGCAATAAAACGAGAGATACAGAATTACGCTATTCGATGTGCAACTTTTAGTAGGAAAAGAGATGGAGGGGAAGAATTAGTAAGAAAGGAGACGTTAGGATGCAATCATTCTACACATACAAATATACTACTTAAACACACAGTCAACTCTAACAAGAGTATAAAATATGGTACTATGGTGGCCCAGTGTTAGTTCTGTTGCCGCACTATTGCAGCCTTGGGGTCCTAGATTTAATACTGACCAAGGACAACATCTGCATGGAGTTTTTATGCTCTCTCTGTGCTTGTGTGAGTTTCCTTCCATACTTCAGAAATATTCTATCGTCTGTCTCCCGAAGAGAATGCAACTGCATTGAGTGCATTGGTGGTTGGGGAATAGGTCACCAGTGGCAAACGTTATTAGTAGAGATGAGCGAGCATACTCGGTAAGACGATATACTCGAGAGAGCATCACTTTTTTTGAGTACCTGCTGGCTCGTCCGTGAAGATTTTGGGGGGGGGGGGGGCAGCAGGGGTGAGCAGGGGGGTTGCAGAGGGGTCGGGAGGGAGAGAGGAAGAGGGATCTCTCTCACTCTCCTCCCCGCTCCCCCTCGCTGCCCCCCGCCGCCCCCGACCCCGCCCCCCCGAATCTCGCTCATCTCTAGTTACTAGTGCTTATCAGATGTTGACTATCCACTCACTCTAATAAACAGCCAGAAACGGTGGAGTGATACACTCAATGTTGCCACTATTGTCTACATTCTCTTAATCAGGCGGACTATAATATATTGTGGATGTACAGTGCTATAGAATATGTATGCACTATATAAATTAGTAAATTAATAAAGGACCATTGATGCAACACATACAGATGCTATGTGGCCCAAGACAGAGGACCCCTGTCTATTTTACTGCATCTTTTTATTTTAATGGATAGTGAGAACCTATGCCTAGCAGGCCATCTATGTTAGAGGGGTGATACTACAGATGTCCGCAGTCTGGCACCCAGGTCTATTATCCATCATTCATTTTAACATTAATAGTATAGCACTGTTATTTAGGCATTGTATAGTACTATTATATTCATTTATGAACGGAACCGCTATTTGGTCACAATGTACTGATATTATTTAGGCACTGCATGGTAGTATTCATTTGAGCATCGAGAGGTACTGTTCCAGTATAATAATTGTGCAGTGTATTATGATGGTAGCACTGTACAGAATTGTTATTTGTTGTTGTTAGCCGTTTAGTTGTTCACAACCCTCGGCGACCCTAAAGGCGAGCTCCATGTTTTTCGGTTTTGCATGGCTTCTTTCAGTTGTGTGATATCCATGCCAGTATCAGCTCTGACAGTATCAGCCATCATGTCCTTTGGCGGCCAGGTCTTCTTTTGCCACTGATCTGTCCAAGCATTTTAGATTTTTCTTTCTCTGCTCGCATTCCATGGCCAAAATCCGTGAGCCTGAGTCCGCTCATCTTCTCCTACAGTGATATATTGGGCCTTATACGATTCAGGACTTCTCTGTTAGTCTTGCTGTCCAGGGCATGCGCAGAAGGTTTTGCCAGCAATTGTTATTTAGGTAAGTGTATTGGACGTGTTATTTTGCCAACCTTTGACACACTTATTTGAGCAACATACTCTATAATTAAGCATGGTATGGTTATTTGTACATTGATTGCACATTATATTGGTGGAGAAGCATCAACATAATGAACTGCATGGGGCACCAATGAGTGTTATACTGGCCCTTTGTGTTGTGACCCTCTCTAGACAAGTCATACATGTTTGCTAACAAGTTTGATGGGAAGTAACCCACAGTATTGATCATGTAAAGTTCATGGTACAAACAAGCATCAAGTCCTCCTATGCCAGTTAAGCATGCAATAGTGTTACACCAGATTGGAGGCCAATTTTAAAGTTTGCTTAGGGGCCTCTTCATCACTACTTTATAGTCCCCCAAAATCTAGTATAAATGAGTGTGTGAATGTGTGATGAAAAAAATGATGTAAAAAATTCATGGAGGTAAAAAATCTCATCATGGCTTAACTTCAGTTCCCAATTTGTTTCAATCGAGCAAAGCTGAAGATTATATAGTTCACAGCTTTAAATTGTTATTGATGAAAAGTGAAGCAGCAGTCTTGACAGATGCAATATTCTGAATGGCCATCCAAAGCAGTGGTTATATTTTAGACCTTGAGTCAATCTACTGCAATTGGTAAGTGAATAAAATGCTGGGATTGGGGGCAACTGCCCATCCTAGCTTTTTATCCATTTAACCATTGTGTCTTGACAACACTAACAATTCCCTTGCCTGACAATAATCTTCAGATGGCAGCACCCTCTGTACTATATATGCTATGAGTTGTTGCATATCTTATACTACACCTAGGTTGAGCATATATTTCCTAGGGAATATACCCCAAGACTTTTAACTGTTGCTCCATGCTGCCCTATGAGGCTCTCTACCATTGCAATAGACGCCAACAGTTTTTGGTCTCTAAACCAATGTCACTAACCAATTGCTCTCCAGCCAGAGGCAGTTAGGATAGGCTGGAACTATTGATCTTCGCTGTACTGCATAAAGCAATGGACAATACAGGTTCTATATCTCCTAGCCACAAATTATATCAAGATCTTTAAATTGGGAGGGGCAAAAAAGTGGAAAGGGATAAAGGCTATTATATCCCTATAGAGAAACTAAAGAAGCCATGAAGGCCTAAGGCAGGTTATACATTAGACTCACCACCAGCTCCTCAGGAACCCTTTTGGGAAGCACCGAGCAAAGACCCAGTTACAGGCCTTACCGGGTATCTCGCAATTGATCAGTACATCACCCACCATGGACAGACCACATAATTTTTCCTTCTCAACAAAACTTTTTTTTTTTAAAAACAGGTACTTCGGGTACCAGGAACAGCGGTATCCTCTTTCCATCAGTTAAGCGCTTGGCACTGGGCTTTATGAGCGGATGGTGTAGAGTATTCAATAAGAATCTACTAGCATGGGCACACTGTACAGTGTATTGCTTGTTTTAACACTCAGTCCCTAAGATTCACGGCAGCTCTCTGGAGTATGTTTTCCCTTTTGCCTGGACCAACATCTCTGCCACCTCCATTACTCTGCAGAATTTATAAGCTCAGGGATTGCTTGGGTACAAGAGGTACCATCTCTCTAGATACCTTCACACCATTTCACCCGGCGCCTAGTGGTATCAAATTTTTAAAAGAAACAGTCACATAAAAAGCAACAAACACATTTTTTTTTATCAATAGCAAAATCTATTATTGACATGCCAACACCACACATTACCGGGATTCAAGACACCCCTAAGAGCACAACATAATAAAATCACACTGGTACAATGCAAAACATTCATAATACTGCGGGGCCTAATAAAACTCTCTTAAACCAGTACATGAAAGGGAGTTATCATCGGAAAAAATAAGAAGATTGTATTGAAACACAAGACAACATAATAAAAATGTATTTTTGACATAATTTGTGATAGATGGAATGGTTACCTTCCGTTATGTAGACTTTCAAAAAGTAGCGTGTGTAGAATCTAAAAACATTATATTTAGGAAACCTAATGAAATTCTATGCATGTGTTAGCATATGCTGAGCTCTTGTACAGAAGCATCTTTTAAGTCTATTTTCATCTCTGTAGGTGTTAAACATCAAAAGTATGAATCAATACAGTGAAACAAACCGAGCAAAAATAAAGCCAAAGTAGAAAAAATTGCTTCGATAAAATAATTAAATACTGTGTGCTGCTGGAAAGACAAAAATGTTCAAACTGCATTTATGTTACCTTCACGGGTCTTCCAGCATCTCCGCAGCTGCAGGATCTTTCATACCATGTGGATGACAGGCTGCTTTATTCAGCAATAGAAATTTAGAAATACTACTCATATTTGACTTTTATATTTAGGAACTGATTTGAAAGAATATTAATGGGTTTCTGTGGTTTTATATAAATAGGCGTTAAATAAGAAATCACATGGAGTACTCTAAATTGCTGATCTACTCTGTAAAACTTTGGGCTCCAAGCAGTGGTCTATTGATTTTGACTAGTATAGGCAACAACACTCATTGTGTCTTGTTTAACACATTTCTGATTTTGTGCCGCACCTTTCTACACACTCTCATATAAAATATATGGTAAATTTGGTAAGGATAAATGTCACATAAAAGCTCCTCTAGAGATCGATCTATCTATCTATCTATCTATCTATCTATCTATCTATCTATCTATCTATCTATCTATCTATCTATCTATCTATCTATCTATCTATCTCATATCTATCTATCTATCTATCTATCTATCTATCTATCTAGCGCATATCTATCTATCTCATATCTATCTATCTAACTATCGCATATCTATCTATCTCATATCTATCTATCTAACTATCGCATATCTATCTATCTATCTCATATCTATCTATCTAACTATCTATCTCATATCTATCTATCTATCTATCTATCTATCTATCGCATATCTATCTATCTCATATCTATCTATCGCATATCTATCTATCTAGCTCATATCTATCTATCTAACTATCGCATATCTATCTATCTATCTATCTTATATCTATCTATCTAACTATCGCATATCTATCTATCTATCTCATATCTATCTATCTAACTATCGCATATCTATCTATCTATCTCATATCTATCTATCTAACTATCGCATATCTATCTATCTCATATCTATCTATCTAACTATCTATCTCATATCTATCTATCTATCTATCTATCTATCTATCTATCTATCTATCTATCGCATATCTATCTATCTCATATCTATCTATCTAACTATCGCATATCTATCTATCTATCTATCTCATATCTATCTATCTAACTATCGCATATCTATCTATCTCATATCTATCTATCTAACTATCGCATATCTATCTATCTATCTCATATCTATCTATCTAACTATCGCATATCTATCTCATATCTATCTATCTAACTATCTATTGCATATCTATCTATCTATCTATCTATCTATCTATCTATCTATCTATCTATCTATCTATCTATCTATCTATCTAGTAGCTGATATACCCGGCTTCGCCCAAGTTAATTTGGTACTGGTGTTTATCTGGTGTTCACACGGAAAATCTTACGAAGTCGTAGTTACTTTAGAGATACCGAGGAAAAACATATGTTCACCATTTTGCATAGTTCTCTGCTTTACCCAGGAAACACCACGGGAGGTAACCATGCGACGTTTCCTTTATATAAAATTACATCAGGAAGTGAGAGAATTAGATTCCATATGTAAAATTTGGACGCTAATTCTTTTGCACATAGAATTGAATAATCGAGTTGGGACTCCTTTACTTTTCCTATTTATGACATAATCAATGCTCCTGCCAAATTTCGAGTTTCTATGACACCGGGAAGTGAGAGAATTAGATTTCGTACGTAAAATGTGGACGCTAATTATTTTGCACTTAGAATTGAGCAATCGAGGTGGAACCCATTAACTTTTCCTATTTATGACATATTTAATGCCAAATTTTAAGTTTCTATGACATTGAGAAGTGAGAGATTTAGATTATGTACGTAAAATGTCGATGCCAATTCTTTTGCGCTAGAATTGAATAATTGAGTTGGGACCCAATTACTTTGCCTATTTTGGAGATAATCTATGCTTGTACCAAAATTCATGTTTCAACGACATCGGGAAGTTGGAGAACTTTTGGCGAGTCAGTCAGTCAATCAGTGAGTGAGTCAGTCAGTGAGTGAGTCAGTGAGGGCTTTCGTCATATATATATATATTATATATATATATATATATATATATATATATATATATATATATTCTTACAGTATATGATAGATGAAACATAGAAAAAGTGATTCATTTAATTGCCCTTCCCTTCCCACCAATCAAAAATATTATTTGTAATACACAGTCACCATGTGTCTCCTGACATCTCTTCCACACACATGCAATACTCAATATACAGTTGGTCACTCTACCACCAATAATGGGTCTACCAATGTCTGCAGATCGTCCCTTGACTTCATCCTTTAATTTTGCTATGGATGTATATACTGCAAGCAGATCGATTACAGGGACCTTCCATAGTGGAAGTTTATACCTATATGATAGACATTGTTGCCTCAGTGATGCACTAGAGCCCATTATACTGCAGCAGGAGCAAAGAGGCACATGCTGCCCTGGAACTGTGGCCTGGATTGTGGCCATCATTCTTGCATTTTGAAGCAATATGTACCCACCTTGCAAAAACCTTGACCATAAAGAAATGCTGTAAGTGCTCAATGCACATCTGCAAAACACCCAGCTATACACCTCCTCCCCTGACATCTTAGCACCATTCCTCCAAAATATCACAGACTGTCTGTCCGCTGTCTCTACCACAATGTCCTCCATCTTTCTCAAACGTAACCTATCAAAAACTGACCTCCTTGTCTTTCCACCCTCAACCAGCCGACCTCCCCCTAACATCTTTATATCAGTATCCGGCACCAACATAACCCCCAGACAGCATGCCCACTGCCTTGGGGTCACACTGGATTCTGACCTCTCCTTTACCCCCACATCCAATCTCTGGCCTGAATATGCCACCTACACCTTAGAAATACTGCTAAAATGCTAAATTCCCCGCACTAGACTCTTCCCTCTCCAATCCATATTAAAATGCGGAGCTAGACTCATTTTTCTATCCAGCCATTTCTCAGATGCCACTGCACTATGCCAGTCACTGCATTGGCTGCCCATCCACTGCAGAACTAAATTTAAACTCCTTACCCTCACCCACAAAACTCTCCATGGCGCTGCGCCATCGTACATTGCTTCCCATCTGTCCATACATCACGCAGCCCGCACGCTCCGATTCACTAACACACAGATTAAACACCCCTCTAATACAAACCTCATATGCTCGCCTTCAGGACCTCACCAGAGCGGCACCCATCCTCTGGAATTCACTACCCCAAGGCAGCCAGACAATTGTCGATGGACGAAATTTCAGACACGCCTTAAAAACGCACCTCTTCAGGAAGGCATACCAAATCTCTTGACCTAGTCCCCCTGCCCCTCCATATGGCTCCCCACTCATTCCACCCTGCTTATTGCATGTGACCTCTCCTCCTACACCTACTTACCACTTCCACCCCATTTGCTTCCTAGTAACTGAGTTCCACATGTAATTCCTGCACTGTATTCCCCCATGCCTCATTTCCCCCCTCCTCCCCTTGTACCTCCTATATCACCCCCAACCTGTTTGTTTCAAACTGATTGTATATCACATGCAATTGTTGCATTGTCTGTGTTCTCCTGTGCTTGAAAGCGCTGCAGAATAAGTTGGCGCTATACAAATAAAGATTATTATTATTATTATAGAAGATGCCAGCAACACCTATAGGTGCACAACATTAATTTTACAATCTGCTGTCTTCCCCCAATGGGCTGAAAAAGGAATCTATTGACAAGAGCAAGCGTCCAGGTCCAAATTAAAATGGAGACTGATACTGTAAGGTTCACTGGAATTTGTCAAACACTGCACAGGTTGAAATTAAGTCCCCTCAGCGGCCATAAGGGCCCCCTGTGGCTGCTTGCTCAATAAACTTAACATAGGGGAGTTTGATCCTACTACTAGAGATGAGCGAGCACCAAAATGCTCGGGTGCTCGTTACTCGAGCCGAACTTCCCGCGATGCTCGAGGGTTCGTTTCGAGTAACGAACCCCATTGAAGTCAATGGGCGACCCGAGCATTTTTGTATGGGACCTATGCTCCGCTAAGGTTTTCATTGGTGAAAATCTGGGAAATTCAAGAAAGTGATGGGAACGACACAGCAACGGATAGGGCAGGCGAGGGGCTACATGTTGGGCTGCATCTCAAGTTCCCAGGTCCCACTATTAAGCCACAATAACGGCAAGAGTGCCCCCCCCCCAACAATTTTTACTTCTGAAAAACCCTCATTAGCAAGGCATACCTTAGCTAAGCACCACACTACCTCCAACAAAGCACAATCACTGCCTGCATGACACTCCGCTGCCACTTCTCCTGAGTAACATACTGCCCAACCACCCATTTCAGTAATAGTAGCAGTCAAGACAGGCCTCAGTAACAATTCCAAAGCAGCAGTATAGGGGGGAGCACAGTATTAGTTCCATTTCAGTAGTAGTAGCAGTCTGGACAGGCCCCAGTAACATATCACTAGCAGCAGTATAGGGGGAGCACAGTATTAGTTCCATTTCAGTAGTAGTTGCAGTCTAGACAGGCCCCAGTAACATATCACTAGCAGCAGTATAGGGGGAGCACAGTATTAGTTCCATTTCAGTAGTAGTAGCAGTCTAAATGACTGCAGACTGAGGACGCTATGGTCTGCACGCCCGATATACAAAAAAAATAAAAAATGTGCGAAACTGCTAAAAGCAGCCTCAACAGTACTGCACACGGTCAGATGTGGCCCTAAGAAGGACCGCTGGGGTTCTTGAAGATGAAAATAACAGCTACAGCAGGACGGCACTTTCCCTAATGTTTCTCAGCGTGCATCTGTGGCGAGCCGCGGCCGGCCCCAGTTTATATACTCAGGTGGCACCTGATCTCCCCAGCCACTCACTGCAGGGGGGTGGGATAGGGCTGGAACTTCACAGGAGGAAGTTGTAATGCCTTCCCTGTGTTTCTATTGGCCAGAAAACGGCGCAAACGTTTCTGGGAAGAAAATGGAAGTGACTCGAACACCGCGTGGTGCTCGTCTCAAGTAACGAGCATCTCAAACACCCTAATACTCGAACGAGCATCAAGCTCGGACGAGTACGCTCGCTCATCTCTACTTACTACCCTATTAATGATTATTAAACATCCCACAAGTTTGCAATGTTGGCAAAAAAGACAAATGGGAAGATGGAACAATGCCTCCACAGCGCCACCTATTAGTAGCCAGCAATTCTGCAAGTTAAAGTTTGACTTTTTAACAGACTTTGTAGAAATGACTGGGAATTTAAACCAAAGCTAAAGGCTTCTCCGGAAGGAAAAGATAACCATATACAGACAGGCTGTTTCTGATTTCTTGCCCCTCATCAGAGTACAGTAGGTTTCTGGCTGTCTGAGTGAAAGGCTTATGATATGAGCAGGAAGGGGGAACAGTTTCTCCTTAGGGAGAGCACCTAGAAGTTGTGAGGAGACTTATAAGGTGATGCATGCTCCTCTAGGGAATATATTGTCTCCTCACACCTTCTAGGTGCTCTCCCTAAGGAGAAACTGTTCCCCTCCTGACTCAAATTAAGACATTTATACTTTTGTCCAGAGTTTACTTTATGATGCAGTTTACATGCCCATATTAAAGAGAGATAAAAACATAAAACGTTCCATCTGGGCTGAGGAATCTGATTACAGCACATACAGGGTGTCATTGTATACAAGAGAAATTATGGTAAGGAGTTTTAAACAATATCCTAATCATTGGCAAAAATTACAACAAACTAAACCAAAGTTGAAATCCAAATGCAAGCGATTCATTGACTGAAATACCATAATATGCCTACTGTGGCAAGGTAATTCACAGAGGGCATGAAAGCAGGCCTTCTGTGTGTTGATCAGCAGGGACAGCTGTACGGGTTGGTCTGAAGAAGTTAAAACTCCAGATACATTCAGTTCCCCGCTGAAAGCCAGAGAGATAGGCTGCGGTAGCAGCATCAGGAACTGGGAGCCTGAGGTCTGGTGTGGACCAGATTTGGCTTGTCAACTGTCTGACAGGGAAGGGTGATCCCTAGACACCCTGGGTGGAGAATAGTGATGGGGTCCCTGCGGGTTGTGAACCCTAAAGCAGTTATATGTTCCACCTTTTTTGCTGCGTGAAATAAAGCTGGTGAAAGACAGAATTCAAAGTGCTTCAGTCTTCTGAGTATCAATAAGATGGCGATCCCATAGGTGAGCAACCTCCAGGTAACAACACTTCATACAGAGTTAATGTGATGGTTATACAGGGATCAGTGTCTGACGGTGCTATTATCCAGAAGAATGTATAAAGGTAGTCTGTTAAAGAGAATGTGCATCTTTTAACACTAAGAGGGAAATTTTCTAAGGCCAATACTTTGTAAGCCGGTCTTGATGCAAAGTACCGTGGCTTAAAGCACATTCTTCAGTTGTCCATGCAACAGAAAAGCAAATCTATGAAATTTTCTGCTTCTGCTGTAAGCCAAGGTGAATCTCTTGGACCACAAGTGTACCGCCCCATCCCCAAGAACTCACCCACTTTTAGTGTCACTTTCAAAAAATGCCAAAGGATGCTCAAAAAGTCACAAATATGCTGTGCACTGAAATGTGCAACTTTTCAATGCAACAAACTGGTGTACATCAGCTAATGAATTTCCAGTATATCATACTGAAGTCCAATATACGGTCCTCAAGAATTCTTTTAATCTTATTTTGGTGGTAGCGGCTTCATATTATCAATACAAAGCTCCAAAGTGTCTTTATAGACGTATGGGGAGATTTAAGTAAATATTATGCTGGAGTTAAGTGCAACAAATGTGTTAAGATGCTATAGCCTTTAATGCATTTGGCATATCTTCGGGCCGCTCATGCACCACAACCTGAAATCCATGCCAGTTACGAATTAATCTCAGGTATGATTTCTGCCAATTTCTGATGGGCCGCAAGTGGCCATGCCCCTTCTACTAAGCTCCACCTGCCTTAAAAAGAAAAATTGTGGGGCTGGCGAAAAAACAAAAAACCTGCCATTTTTTGCCAAGATAGCCATATGCAAAAATTAACAACTTCTTTCAACAGAACGCTAGTCAGAAATCACAGTATTGCATTATACTATATTCTAAGTGGTAACTCCAAAATCCCAGGCTGCCATGACAACACCCATTATGTATGATACGGGCGCAGACACCTCATGTGTATGACCCACGTTGGGAAGAGGTTAAAGGTCACCGAATTAGATAGAAAGACATTTTAATGTTACAAGTAGTCTCAAATTCCAACACATTTTGTTATCATTTCTCTATACCACCTTGAAATTCTCCACTTGTCCCCACGCAATTAGCGCTTATAATTTAGGCAGCAGTATATATCGATGCACGTAATTATTTGGGGAATAGAGAAACAATAATGCATTATTTACGCACACTAATCAGACACAGACCAAGTGCTGCGACTTTACTGTCTTCAAGAGAGCCATTTTAGCAGTTTTCCGGAAGCAGAATGTAGGATTCAGCTATTACAATGGTTCGGGAAAATCTCCTTATATATTAGCAAGGGTAAAATTGTAAGGCATCCAAAAGCTCAAATGTGAATTTCATTTAGACTGTGGCTGCTAGTCTGGCAGCTGGCATATAAGCTAATGCTTAATGGAATCTTGAAACAACAGACTCCAATCTAATTAAAGTGAATTACATGCCAAAGAAAATAAATGATTAAAAGCAGTTTAATAAACAATTGTCTGAAATTTCCAAAAAAATATACTTTTTGGGGTTTTTTAATGAAACTTCAAACCTTTTACTTCTATTAACTGGGATTCCTTTTAATCCCCTGTTTCTGAAATACCTCGATGAATGATCACTAAAAATGTCAAAATCCTGATAAAAACATGAATGTAATATTTTCAATTCCCTTACATTGAGTGTTTTTTTTTTTTTTGGCCGAGAGTCACAAAACCAAAAAAAAAAAGGTATGTTATTAGCTTGTTCGAAATCCTGTGTTGCTAAGATAGAGAGCACTGTACCACCCGCTATAGAGGGTTGAATGGATAGAGTGTTATTTCAACTGAGCAAAGAAATAGAGAAACTGCATGTAGCCTGCAATATGTTCTTTTTCTATTTTACCCAAGGCAACTTGAAAAGAAGAAGTTCAATGAAGCAAGAACAGCCTTCATTTCTATGTACTGAAGATGACTTCTTTATTCTGATTTTGCTAATAATATGTACAATTTATTATTACATAGTGTACAGTATCTACACCCACACACATATAATGCATTAACTTCATACAAGCGTGGCAAATGTCTGCCTGCAAAAGCAAAAAAAATCCTTATTTTATCCTATGGTTTATGCATATGAGATGATTCAAATAGGAAGCCTAAGCCTTTTCGATATTAAGCATGGTCTTGGTAATAACGCAATTTGTAAAGAATATTTTCACTTTAGGGAAAATCATTTTAAAAGGTCTTGTGAACACTTGTGTCTATAGAATGAGGATCCAACGCCTGGGCTTGCCTATCTACTTGGCATATAGAATATTCTGGGGGAATTGAAATTCCACAATGGACTACCTAACGTGTAGATCTGAACTGAAGACATTTTACTTTCTTCCATTATCATATATCCTTTTCTTGCAACATTTATATGTAATTGGAAAGGCTGCAATTAAATTTATGAAGTTCAAATGGAGAAGAGAAACAAATTCCATTCAAGAAGATGACAGCCAATCTGGGACAAACCCTCACATGGACCTTGATCGATGCAAAAATGTAAATAGGAATACATTGGATGTTCAATTAAATGTCTGTTGCAGTCTGTTGTCTCATAGACTTAGGCCTCCTTCCCATGAACGGATTTCCGCCGCGTAATTTGCGGCGGAAATCCGCTGGGTTGCCCGCAGCCATTAGGTTCTATTGAACCTAATAGCTCAGTGCTCACGGTGCGGTATTCCACCGCAGAATTCCGCACCGTGAATTCACCTGTCCTCACCCGCGGCATGCTCTATTTGCCGCGGGTGTACGCGCGGACGGCTTCCATTGCAGTCAATGGAAGCCGTCCGTTCACGCTATCTTCCGCTGTAGCACAGCAGAAGATAGCGTGAAAATGCTTCCCCTCCCACCGCCAGCGCGTCATGTGACGCGGTGGGTGTGTCACATGACACGGCGGAGGTGGGCGGGGAAGCGTCATGCAGGAGCGAGGACGCCGGATCCGCAGGTAAGTATGGGGTCTCCTGGGGGGCGCCGTGACGGGCTCCGCCGCGGAATTTCGCGGCGGAGCCCGTGACGGCCGTGTGCAGCCAGCCTTATAGACTAGTAGAGCTGGAAGGGACCTCCAAGGTCATCGGGTCCAACCCCCTGCTCAGTGCTGGATCACTAAATCATCTCAGACAGATATTTGTCCAGCCTTTGTTTGAACACTTCCATTGAAGGAGAATTCATCACCTCCCCTGGTAACCTGTTCCACTCATTGATCACCCTCACGGTCAGAAAGTTTTTTCTAATATCTAATCTGTGTCTCCTCCCTTTCAGTGTCATCCCATTGCTTCTAGTCTTTCCTTGTGCAAATGAGAATAGGGCTGATCCCTCTGCACTGTGACAGCCCTTCACTTGCGCCAGGTAAGTCCCCTGCTTTCACTGTTTGACTTGAACTTGCTCCATCTTTAATATGGTGCTGTCCAACTGCTATTTGTTATGCTAAGTTAGAAGCAGAGCTGTTTAGCATGCTACATAAACATCCACATCTATTGTACTACATCTGTAAGGGTGCCAGTTGTGAGCGAACTTTGTCATTTTGGTTTGTCAGATTTGCCGAACTTACGCAGAAAGTTAGGTTCGGTCTGAATTAGTTCAAACCAAACCAGAAGCTCACTGAAATCCCTAAGAGTGGCCACACAGGAGTGCATTTGTATGCCATAAGCCACCAGTAAATCTGTGCGTGTAATGCGCAGTAAGTAGAACCCATTTATTGAAATGGGTTCCTTCACATTGTGTTTTCTTCCGAGCCTCTTGAACATGCAGAAAAAAACACGACATGCTCTATTTTGGTGTGCAATTGCATGGAATCGAGCAATTTTGTGTGCATAATCGAAAAGACCTGAAACTAAGTAGGCTGGTACTGGCCCGCTGACCTAGTCAGCTGGCCCGCCTAATCAAACATGCAACTGCCAAGAGCGCATTAATGTAAGTGGTCCCGACAGCTCAAAAAATTACAGCCATGCATAGCGCATGTATATTATAGTATTGTGAGTTTATATGCACTTATGCCTGTGTGCGGTCGCCCTAGAGCTGGGAGTTTTATACAGGGCTTTAAAGGCCCTTAAAGAGTATTATACACCAGTAATCTGGACTAGTGTTAAGTGAACCAAACCAGTAGAGCCCTGTTTCGGGTAGAACCCTGCTATATGGTCGGTTTAGGTTTGTTTTGAACCACACCTTTAGCAAAGTTCTACCCAATACAGAGTTCTACTGGTTCAGTTTACTCAACACTAAATGGTAGCTTTATGCTGAGCAACTGTAGTTCAGACCGTCATTTGGAAAAGTTGCTTTAGTGCATGAATGAGAATTGTTTGAGAGCTTGTAGACAGGGAGCTTAATTGTTCATTAGTTGTTCACCAAAATATCATTCATAGACTATAAACCACTGAGAGAATTATGAAACAAAGAAAAGCAGAAATTCTGATAACTAAAGATAACATTATAAGCTGTGTGTTGGGGTTCATGTGGGGTGATACATGTCCTATCAAATTTACTTCCAGTAAGAGAATTATCCCTGCAGTGCCCAAAGGAATAACATTTTGGATAGATCCTTCATTCTGGAAATTAATGGTGGTCTGAGAACGCTAACTTCCCCGATGTGATTTCCTCGCATGTAAAGGCCTTAGTCAGACGGGCGATTTTTCGCGCGATTTGCGCATGCGCATGCGTCCGGCGATTTTATAAAACCATTGTTTTGCAATGGTATCGGACACATGAGCGCTTTTTATGTGCTCGTCCGATAAATTATAGAACAAAAAATCGCAGATCGCGCCTATCTGCGATTCCTGTTCTCTTCTCTATATGCGCTCAATGGGGC
The DNA here is from genome assembly GCF_035609145.1 of Eleutherodactylus coqui. Taxonomy (NCBI): domain Eukaryota; kingdom Metazoa; phylum Chordata; class Amphibia; order Anura; family Eleutherodactylidae; genus Eleutherodactylus; species Eleutherodactylus coqui. The sequence continues at coordinate 264,715,222 of NC_089839.1, read as the reverse complement.
CGGCGGCAGCAGCGCCGACCCCATTGAGGACATATAGAAGACAAACCATTCTTCTCTGCCACAGCTGTAACAGCTGTGGCAGAGAAGAACGATGTTTGCCCATTGAATTCAATGGAGCGGCAATACAGCCGCTCCATTGAAAGCAATGGGCTGCCGGCGTGCGCGGGGTGAATTGTCGGGAAGGGGTTAAATATATAAACCCTTCCCTGCAATTCATTCTAAAATGTGTTAAAAATAAAAAAAAATTGTATACTCACCTTTCCGCTGCAGCCGGAGTCCAGCCGCGGCCGCTGTCAGTTCTCCTGAACTGCTTCTTGGCACTATTCAGCTGGCGGGGCTTTAAAATCCCCGCCTGCTGAATGATCTGCCTCTGATTGGTCACAGCCCTGACCAATCAGAGGCTGAAAATACTCACACACCCATTCATGAATTCATGAATGGGTGAGTGACTGCTGCCTCTCAGCGCTGAGCCAATCAGGGGCAGGTCTGACTCACATCCATTCATGAATTCATCAATGGGTGTGAGTGAGGCATGCCTCTGATTGGCTCAGCGTTGAGCCAATCAGGGGGCAGGTCTGACTCACACCCCCTTCACACCCACTGCAGGACGGCCACGCGGAGCTCCGGCTGCCGGGAGAAGGTGAGTATACATATATTTTTTATTTGAACACATTTTAGGATGGATTGCAGGGAAGGGCTTATATATTTAAGCCCTTACCGGCTATTCATCCCGGGCTCGCCCGCAGCGCATTGCTTTCAATGGAGACGGCTGTATTGCCGTCTCCATTGAATGCAATGCGCTGGACAGCTCCGGCCCGTTTCTAATGAAACGCGGCTAGGAGCAGATTTTCGGGCGATTTGCGGGCGACTTGCGCGCACCGGTCACGCGATTTGCGGATGCACATCCGTCATGCGATCCGCAAATCGCGCGAAAAATCGCCCGTCTGACTAAGGCCTTACAATGTATTGATTATCCCCTTAACTCTTTAGTGACTGGCTTATTTGCACCTTAATGACCAGGACATTTTTTTTCATTCTTACATCGCTACATTCCAACAGCCACTATATATTTATTCTCATAGACATAGTCTTCTTTTTTGCAGGGCGAGTTGCATCTTTTAATGGTATGACTTTGAGATACATACAGTGTAATGTATTGTTTAACCTTTTTCTGACCAAGACCTTTGATGCCAAAAGGTCTACATCAAAATTTCATATTTTCAAACCAATACATTCTAAGGGCTCTTTTCCACTGGCGAGGTAATCGCACGTTTTCAGTGCAATGCGAGAGTGCGAGCTCTCACTATCGCCAGTGGAAAGGAGCCCTTAGGGTGACTACCCACTAGCGTTTTTTTTCCGCTGCGAATTCGCTACATTTTTTTTTTCCAATTCTCAATGGTACTTTTTAATGTTAAAAACGCAAAGTTGCGTCGCGTCACATTGTGTTTTTTAACATTAGAAAGTCCCATAGGCATCCGGAAAAAGAAACGCAGCAAATTCGCAGAGGGAAAAAATGCGAGTGTGTAGTCACCCTAAGGGCTCCTTTCCACTGGCGATAGCGATATCACTGCGAGAAAATCGCAATGTTAAAATCACATCGCAACGCTGCAAAATCGCAAGCTTTTGAGTTGTGATGCAAGAATCTGTTTTGCCATTGCACTGTATGAGCGACAGAAAAATGTAAAACACTGAAACAATCCCCCTGCTGCGATTTTTAATCCTCGCATCGCAGCTTGCCCTTAAACATCGCTAGTGGAAAGGTTGTCATAGAACAACATGTGTGGGACTTTCCTGCGAGAGCTCGCACTCTCGCATCGCACTGAAAACGTGCGATGACCTCGCCAGTGGAAAGGATCCCTAAGGCGTCATGTCCACGGGGAAAAGAAGAATTAAAATCCGCAGCGGATCACCCGCACGCGGATCCGCACCCCATAGGAATGCATTGACCACCCGCGGGTAGATAAATACCCGCGGATGGTATTTAAAAGTGAATAAAAAATTTCTGGAGCATGAAAAAAAATGGACATGCTCCATTTTAGTGCGGATCACGCGTGCCGGAGCTCATAGAGCACATAGCTCAACTGATCTCCCGCATGAAAAATAAAAGACAATTACAGTGCATCCGCAGCCCAAATCCGCGTTACAAATCCGCAGCGGATCTGATTTTCCCCGTGGACATGAGGCCTTAGGGTTAATTTATTTGATGCCTATTTTTTGCGACATAGATCCTGCTTTCTTATAATTCCAGAACAGGGCTAGTAGCTTTTAATTTTACTTTTTGTAATGAGAAGAATGGGCTACAGTAGTATAATATTCTAATGTTCTTTATTTTTTTCTATGTTTAATTTAATGCAATACATTTAATAAAACAAATTTATACAAAAAAATCTTACACCCCTCTAATACCAAATATGTGTACTCTGATTAACTTATCATCAATAGAAGACCTCAGAACAAAGGTCCCCATTTTTATTTTTTGTTCTACCTGTCATTAGTGGATAATTCGGCTCACAGCCCTTAGTGAGAGGAATAGTAAATAAAATAAGCTAATTGTCACGTCACTGCCAGCTCACCTTCACTACTGTGGGTTCTATCCTGTCTAGCTAGGGTTAATATCTTCCATTCTGTCTAGTTAAGGTTAATTAGTTCTGCAGCTGGTAGCTGAGGTAGTTGCTGGTGATTGACAGCTTTGTCAGTCAATCATTTTGTTCCCACTCCCTATATAATCTAGCTTTTCCTGGCTGGGAGTTGTACGTTATTTTTCAGTGTTCCTGATCAAGTAAGTATGCTCAGTGCTCCTATCTGGCGCTTGTGTTCTGGTTTGTCCTCTGTGTTTCTGTTTGTTTTGTATTCTATGTTTGTGTCCTTTATTTGTTGTTAGGTTCTGTTTGTCCCTGGTTTTCTGTACTCTAGTTCCCCTCTGATCTTGGACCTGTCCTCATGAAAGTCGTGGAAGTGTCCCTTTCAGGATAGGTTCTCCGCTGCAAGGTTGGTTCTGTCGGAGGGGTTTAGAGTGCTCCATTCTGATTGCTACCTCACAAAACTTCATGCGTGCTCTAAAAACGTACCTCTTCAGGAAAGCATACCATATCTCCTAAACCAAACCCCTCTGGATGCCGCATGATAACATGCTCCCTGACCCACTGACTGCAATCCCTGCTAGCCACCGTTAACTGCCTCCCCCCCCCCCCGCGCAGTCACACCGTTTCTGCCTCACATGGCTTAATGTCTGACCATTGTGACCATTGTCTATGTGTATAGCATCCCACACTCTCCACCTCGCCATACTGTGCACATCTCCAGCCCCTTTTACCTTCTGTATCACCCCATTATTTGTAGTATGTAAGCTTGTTGGAGAAGGACCCTCACCCCTACTGTTTCCTTAAATTGATTACTACATGTAACCGTGGTTCTGTAATTTTTGTACTTTTGTCCTTCTGTATTCCCCCAGTCTATGTAAGCGCTGCGGAATATGTTGGCGCTATACAAATAAAGATTATTATTATTGTTTGTCTGCTCCCACATCTAGCCACCTGTATAGCAAGCTAATATACCCATTCTGACTGCTCCAGTGCCAAATTTCCACAAGGTTTTGTTAGCAGTCCAGGACAAACATAACACTAATATTCACTACTTGGCTCAAGCCCGCCGCCTCTCCAGCGTTCCTATAGAGACATAACCACTGCGGCCTATGGCTGTACATTGCTCATACCTGTGATTGGCTGCAGCAATCTTGCCAGTATAGTGGTGTTGGAGTGGGGAGAGTCTTGAGCTGGGCAGTGGGCTTTTATAATTGTTCAATGTAAAAAATATTATATTATATTCTGACTACCACTTTAACCCCATCACATCCAAGGACATATATATATATATATATATATATATATATACACACACACACATATACACCAAGTGAAAGAAAATAATGACCCCAACGCTCACAGGGGAAGAACATTCCACCTAATAGTAAAATCTTTTTAGTTTATTTGGTTATTTAGTTTAGTTTATCTTTTTAGTTTTTCGCAATAAACTAAAAAGATTTTACTATTAGGAGGAACGTTCTTCCCAAGTGAGCACTGGGGTCATTTTTTTCTTTCACTTGGTTGATGTACATTCCATTTGGGTCCCCTAACCTTGGGTAGACACAAAGATCCAAGCTGCTCTCCACTTGAGGATTTGGAGGAAGAACTTTCCATATTAAAGGCACCCTTGGACCAGGAGGTACTAGTGAGGTACCCTTATTCCATGGGGGCTCACTGAGTACCGGATAAGTGATTTACTCATTTCTTATAATTATATGCCTGTAGGAGCGCTAATCTGACCTCTGCATACCTATATATACACATACACGTTCTTTGGCATTCATTGGGGAGTAAGGAGTAGGCTTTTTTTTCTTGTCATCCTACCTGTCAAAAAAATTGAGCGAAAGGTAATCAAAAAGTAGTTTGTACTCCAAAACGATACCAGTACAAACTATACTCACTACAAAAAGCAAGCCCTAACACAGTCCCATCCATAGCATGATAAAGTTATGGGTCTTAGAATATGGTAATACAAAGCAAATTTTTAATCATGTTTTCCCTGTTTTGTGGTTCTGTGGGCGGAAGCCTCGCTGCGGGATCCCACCTTGCCCGCGGCATGAGAACAATACTTACCAGTCTGGATGCATGCTGGTTCTCTGTCATCTCCTCTGTGCATTTTGACGGGTGCACTAGCGTGTGGGCGGGCCTGCCAGATGGCACCCCCCCCCCCCCCCGTGCATGCGCAGTAGAGATGCAGGTGTACCGCGTTTTTGTCCGAGGGCTTTGATTTTTTTACAGTGCATATTGAGTAATTAAAATATATGTAGACAAAAAGATTAAAAAGTTTTAAAAAATGTTTTTAATAAATGCTTATTAAACCCTTGAGGACCAAGCCTTTTTTTCCCCTTAATCTCTTAGTGACCAAGCTGTTTTTCACTTTTTCATTTTCGTCTTTTCCTCCCCCCGTTTAAAAAGTCATAACTGCTTTATTTATCCATCGCTGTCACTGTCTGAGGGCTTGCTTTGTTGTATTTTTCAATGGTGCTATGTAATGTACTGTATATAATGTACTGAAAAACATTTTAAAAATTCTACATGGAGAGAAATGGAAAAAAAAAAGACATTCCCCATCTGAGGCCTTAGTCAGACGGGCGTTTTTTGCCGCGATTTGCGCATGCGTCCAGCGATTTTATAAAACCATTGCTTTGCAATGGTATCAGACACATGAGTGCTTTTTATGCGCTCGTCCGATAAATTATAGAACAGAAATCGCAGATCGCACCGATCTGCGATTCCTGTTCTCTTCTCTATATGCGCTCAATGGGGCCGGCGGCAGCAGCGCCGACCCCATTGAGAACATATAGAAGACAAATCATTCTTCTCTGCCACAGCTGTGGCAGAGAAGAATGATGTTTGCCCATTGAATTCAATGGAGCCGGCAATACAGCCGCCTCCATTGAAATCAAGGGGTGCCGGCGAGCGCAGGATGAATTGTCGGGAAGGGCTTAAATATATAAGCCCTTCCCTGCAATTCATCCAGAAAAGTGTTAAAATAAAAAATATATACATACTCACCTGCTCCCGGCAGCCGGAGTTCCGTGCGGCCGTACTGCAGTGGGTGTGAAGGGGGTGTGAGTCAGACCTGTCCCCTGATTGGCTCAGCGCTGAGCCAATCAGGGCGCAGGTCTGACTCACACCCCCTTCACACCCACTGCAGGCCGGCCGCGCGGATCTCCGGCTGCCGGGAGCAGGTAAGTATATATATATTCTTTATTTTAACACTTTTCTGGATGAATTGCAGGGAAGGGCTTATGTATTTAAGCCCTTCCCGACAATTCATCCCACACTCGCCCGCAGCGCATTGCTTTTAATGGAGCGGGCTGTATTGCCGCTCCATTGAATGCAATGCGCTGGACAGCTCCGGCCCGTTTCTAATGAAACGCGGCTAGGAGCAGATTTTCGGGCGATTTTCGGGCACCGGTCACGCGATTTGCGGATGCGCATCCGTCATGCGATCCGCAAATCGCGCGAAAAGACGCCTGCCTGACTAAGGCCTTACGGTGCATCTTGTTTCTATGGCACACAAACTGCAACAAAAATGACCTGATATTCTACGGTTCAGTATGATTACTACAATGTCAAACTTATAAAGTTTTTTTTTGCGGTACTACTTGTATTTTTTTCAAAGATATTTAATTGTTTTAAATTATTTCCTGCTGCCATCTTCTGTGCACAATAACTTTTTTTATTTTTCCGTCGACATAGTTGTCTGAGGGCTGATTTATTGCGTGACGTTCTGCAGTTTGCGTCGGTACCATTTCGGAATACATACCACTTTTTGATCGCTTTTTATTGCATTTTTTTCTTGGAGACAGGGAGACCAAAAAAGCGCCAAAACGAATTGATTTTGATGATGCAATTAAAAATTTGACTAAAACAAAGATAAGAGACAAAGGTTTTAAGTGTTTACACTCACAATGTTAAGTAAATGAACCAGGAAACTTCACTTGCAAATGTGAGGCTGGGTTCACACGGGACCAAAATAACAAATCCCACGTAAATCTCGTGGAATGACCACACGTGAAATTCTGCAAGATTTCCGCCGCAGAAATGCAGCTTTAAAACCCGTAGCCTTTCGCTAAGGGTTTTGGAGCAGTTTCGCTGTTGGCATTCCACTGCGGCTATCTCCCCCATAGAGAAGAAAGAAGTTACCGCGGAATAGGGAAAAGAATTGACATTCCACAGATTTGAATTCCGCGCTGTATGTCAGTTTCCGCACAGTTTGGCCCGAACTGATTGGCCGCAGCATGTGAATGACATTTTTGTAAATCTCATCCACTTTGCTGGCTTATCCAAGGTTAAAAAGCCAAAAAAATATTTCGTCCCGGGTACCACTCGACCTTGCTACGCTACTGGGGGCGTCAGCCATAGAATGAATTGACTTACGTTAACGTAAGCTTACATCAGATGATGCTTGCATTTCAACTCTTCGGCTTAGTAAAGCAGTTATTGGACAGTCTTTAAAGTTGGACCAGAACCCTACGCATTGTACCTGTGTAGGAAGAATCCATGGATAACGCTGAAGGAGTGTAGCTGAAGAGCAATCCGAATTACAGAGTACTCCTTACGGAAATAGTACGGCCATCCACAAATAGAGGAGAATTTGTGGTCCATTATGCAGCCAACTTTAGTTTCGCATGGGATTCGGTCCCAACAGATCACATCCCTACATCAGAGACACCATGAGTGACCCACAGCCACATGGCCACGGCCAACAGAACTGGCAGTCCTGTTGTTCTAGTAAGCAGTACATGCTGTTTCGGTTCCAAAACCGCCTGAAGAGGGATCAGACCATAATGGTTCAGCGTCTCATGGAGCTGACTGGAGGGGAGCCAGTAGATGGTTTCACAGCCCCCAGACTTCCTGTCGGAGGATGGAAATCCAGACCTGTGATTATACGTAGACAGAACAAGGCTGTTCATCCGATGAGTCAATCTCTGACTGGACCTCAATCTTAAAATTGTGGTGAGAGCGCGCATTGTTATGTGGCACTGAACATACCCAGCCTGCGTCACTCCTGTAAACAGAGATTGCAACAAGCTGCCTACAAGGAACTGCAGGCGGGTCACCATAAGGGAGCCAGCCATTAGGTAATGCTCACCTGTTTTATATTGGAGATGAGAAGCAATGAGTCTGCAGAATTCCTGTGCATAGTACTATTGCCACATGGAAGGTACCACATGTCTCAGTAAGCCCAGAGTAATACTGACCACCGGCTCGAACAATGTTATTCATAAGACAAAATATTCTCTATCTAGTCGTAATCTCGTACTGTAGGAAGAGCGCACATAGTATGTGGCTCTGGCCAGCCTCTGTCCACGTAATCCTGGACTTGGACACTGTGCTAAGGCTACCTGCAGGGCACTGCAGGAGGTTCTGGAGCGGAGATTAGGAGTGACGTGTCCCCCTCCGCCAAATCCCTGCACACAGTACTCTTTCCATATTGAAAGTCCCACAGGTCTCAGCAAGCCCAGAGCAATGCTGACAATCAGTTTGAACACTGTTGTTAGTACACGGCCGTGTCGATGGAAAAGTAAAAAAGTTATAGCTTTTAAAAAATGGAGATGAAAATCCGCCAAAAATTGTTGTGTCCTTAAGCCCAAAATAGGCCATGTCCTTAAGGGGTTAACCAGAGCCAGCATGGCTTTGTAACGAACAAGTCATGCCAGACAAATCTAATTTCCTTCTATGACAGTATCACTAACTGGATTGATCAGGGAAATGCGGTAGAGATAGTATATCTTGACTTTCGTAAAGCATTTGACGAAGTATCTCATACTATACTTATTGAAAAAATGACCAAACATGGGATTGACAAGGCAATCGTTAGATGGATTCACAACTAGCTGAGTGATCGTACTCAAAGAGTGGTCATAAATGGCAGCACATCCAAGTGGAAGAATGTATCAAGTGGGGAACCACAAGGCTCTGTCCTAGGCCCAGTGTTGTTCAACATTTTTATAAGTGATCTGGAGGAAGGAATTGATCGGAAACTGATCAAATTTGCTGACAACACAAAGCTAGGAGGGATAGCTAACACTAGGGAAGAGAGAGAGAGAGGATTCAAAAAGATCTAGAAAAGCTTGAACAGTGGGCGGCGACTAACAGAATGGTATTTAACAAGGAGAAATGCAAAGTCCTGCATGTGGGCAAGAAAAATGAAGAAAGCACATGCAGAATGGGAGGAATTGAGCTAAGCAGCAGCACATGTGAAAAAGACTTGAGTATACTAATAGATCATAGATTGAACATGAGTCAACAATGTGATGGAGCAAAAAAGGCAAACACAATTCTGGGATGTATTAAGAGAAGCATAGAGTCTAGATCACATGAGGTAATTATACCCCTCTCCTCTTCCTTAGTTAGACCTCATCTGGTATACTGTGTTCAGTTCTGGGCACCCCACTTTAAAAAAGACATAGACAAACTGAAGCAATTTCAGAGAAGAGTTACCAAGAGGGTGAGCGGTCTGCAAATCATGTTCCGTGAGGAATGGTTAAAGGATCTGGGAATGTTTAGCTTGCAAAAAAGAAGGCTGAGAGGAGACTTAATAGCGGTCTACAAATATCTGAAGGGCTGTCACAGTGCAGAGGGATCAGCCCTATTCTCATTTGCACAAGGAAAGATTAGAAGCAATGGGATTAAACTGAAAGGGAGGAGACACAAATTAGATATTAGAAAAAACTTTCTGACAGTGAGGGTGATCAATGAGTGGAACAGGTTACCATGGGAGATAGTGAGTTCTCCTTCATTGGAAGTGTTCAAACAAAGGCTGGACAAATATCTGTCTGGGGTGATTTAGTGAATCCTGCATTGAACAGGGGGTTGGACCTGATGACCCTGGAGGTACCTTCCAATTCTACCATTCTATGTGTATATATATGTATGTGAGAAATATATGTGATAAAGACAAAGGTGTGGTTATAGAGGGGGCATATATTTCCTCCTGCTTGCTGCTGTAGGCAGAATAGAATGAGTACCACTTACTGGCTAATAAATCAGGTAAGTCAGTAGGTGGATACTTAAAGGGGTATTCCGGGTATAAACTAAGATTCTAAAATATAATGTAGACATAGATGTATCACATAGATTTTATACAAGTGAACTCCAATGTTGAATAACATTCTTATAGTCAAAGTGCTGGTAGCATTTTTTTGGAACATGTGACCCAGCAAAACTTAAAGTAGCCGTAAAAAAAATTGGAAAACATTGTACAATTTACTGATTCATAAGGAACGTGGAAGTTATAACAGTAATGAAATCCAAGAGTTATATGTAACAAGCTGGCGTGGACCCAGTGTTTCACTGACTTATTTGAATTTGGGCTACTCCTGAGAATCTCTACTCTTAAAGGGGCATTCTGGGCACAGACTAACACTTTAAAATCTAATGTACATCACCACTATGTTATTTTGTAATAGGTTCACTGTACCCGGTCTGCTTTCTTCATTTTCTATCTGTCACTTGACTCTCTGCCTCAAAAATATATTTCCTCCCTCTGACATCTTGCCCACATATGCTACTTCCTCCCCTGACCGTAGTCTCCAACTTCCTGCTGTGAGCAGTGTATGATGGGAAGACAGGAGCAGAAGCACTGTGCTGTATTGCTCATATTCAGTTCAGGATGCAAGAAAGTCCTGTGTCTGCTTCAGCAGGCTTTCTCTGGCATTCTGAATGAGGTTGCTAAGTTGTAGGTCTTGTAGGCTGTGGGCGGAGCTATATGCTGACTGGCAAACAAGCTCAATGCATGCTGGGAGTTGTAGGTACGTTTGCCGCTGTGTTTGCTGCTGCATGCAGCAAAGAAGAGGGTCCAGAGTGTCAGATAAAAGGTACAGGTTTTGACTACTTAGTTGTATCTTCTAGATTTCAATATTTTAATAGTTTTCATTTTGTGCTTGGAAAGCCCCTTTAAGGAGCACCTAAGCATTCAGTTGATGCCCTACTCAGAACAGTGTATTTGTGTTCTGTAGAAGATTTTCCATATGCTGGGAACTGTAAGTACTAGAGATGAGCAAGCACCCAAATACTCGGGTCCACGTTATTCGAGTCAAGCTTTTCATAAAATTCGAGAGTTCCACTCGAGTAACGAACCCCATTGGCTACAATGTGAGACTCGAGCATTTTTGTATGTGGGACGCGGGTGCCGAGCGTTTTTTCTTTTTTTTTTCTAGGTTCCTCTCTGTCTCTCTTTCTGTCTCTCTCTCTCTCTCTCTGTCTCTCTTTCTGCCTCTCTCTCTGTGTCGCGGCGGAGAGGGGCCAAAACAGGCACGTCACAGTGGGGAGGAGCCAAAAACTGGGGCGGGGTCGAACACGGCTTGATGCTCGTTCGAGTAACGAGCACCATAGAGTACGCTAATACTCAAACAAGCATCAAGCTCGGCAGAGTATGTTCGCTCAACTCTAGTAAGTACGGTTGGTCTAAAGCCTGTGATTTTTGTAATGTGGTAGAGAGGATACCTTCAGGTAATCGTTAGTGCTGGACAGCAAGGTGTTTTGCTGTTTATTTTATTGTGCAACCATGCAAAATAAAAGTTTGACAAGTGTTAGGTAAACCACATCCCTAGATGCAGACTGCATGTTTTTGGAGAAGACAGGTAACTTTTGGCTTCAACAAAGGAATCCAAAACTGATCCATTGACAATATATTTTGTATTATGTATACAGTAGACATATATTCTGAGGGGATCAGTTTGGGACCCCCTTTATTGAGGCTAATGGTCAAGTAATATTTTATATATATATATATATATATATATATATATATATATATATATATCTCTTTCAAAGGGAGGGAATCCGCTTTAGGCTAACTTCACACGTGTGAGCATAATATGGGGCCATGAATCCCGCCCCCATATCGAACTCCCCATCCATGTGAATTCCCTGAGGATGCCAGGCATTTTCATGTCAAGGGTACGTTTAGTTTCTCCCATTGTTTTCAATGGGAGACCTCGCATTGCGTGCACTTAAGCGGGCCTAATGATATATTTTTTGTGGTGTGCGAGGAAATTGTAGTAGCTAAAGGTACAGTAATACTAACATAGTAACATAGTATGTAAGGCCGAATGAAGACATTGTCCATCTAGTCCAGCCTGTCTATCCTACTGTGTTGATCCAGAGGAAGGCAAAAAACCCCAAGGCCAGAAGCCAATTAGCCCTTTTGGGGGAAAAATTCCTTCCCGACTCCCTAATGGCAATCAGACTGTTCCCTGGATCAACCCCTAATAGTTCCTACCTGCCTATATACCAGGATTGACACTTAACCTAATATTTATATCCTGTAATATCCTTCTCCAGAAAGACATCAAGTCCCCTTTTAAACTCCTCTATGGATTTTGCCATCACCACTTCCTCCGGTAGAGAGTTCCATAGTCTAACTGCTCTTACAGTAAAGAACCCCTTTCTGTGTTGGTGATGAAACCTACTTTCCTCTAATCGTAGCGGATGTCCTCTTGTTACCGTCGTGGTCCTGGGTGTAAACAGATCGCGGGAGAGATCCATGTGTTGTCCCCTCATGTACTTATACATGGTTATTTGGTCGCCTCTTAACCTTCTTTTTTCTAGAGTAAATAGTCCCAATTTGGATAGCCTCTGTGGGTATTCCAGTCCCGTCATTCCATGTATTAGTTTAGTTGCCCTTCTTTGAACCCCCTCAAGCACTGTGACATCTTTCCTGAGCACCGGTGACCAGAACTGTACGCAGTATTCCATGTGAGGTCTGACAAGTGCCTTATATAATGGAAGGATAATGTTCTCGTCCTTCGCCCCTATACCTCTTTTGATGCACCCCAAGACTTTATTTGCCTTTGCAGCAGCTGACTGGCATTGGTTACTCCAGTTTAGTCTATTATCCACTAATACCCCCAGATCCTTTTCCATATCACTTTTCCCTAGTGGTACCCCATTAAGTGAATATTTGTGACATCCGTTCCTCCTGCCCATGTGCATAGTCTTACATTTTTCAACATTGAACTTCATTTGCCATTTTTCTGCCCAAGCCCCCATCTTATCCAGGTCCGTTTGTAGCCGCACATTGTCCTCCGTTGCATTAATTATATTGTATAATTTTGTGTCATCTGCAAATATTGATATTTTGCTGTGCAGCCCCTCTATCAGGTCATTGATAAATATGTTGAACAGAGTGGGGCCTAATACTGAACCCTGTGGCACCCCGCTAGCGACTGTGGTCCAATCAGAGTACGAACCCTTTATTACCACCCTCTGCTTTCTATCGTTGAGCCATTTTTTTACCCACTTACACACGTTTTTGCCCAGTCCGAGCTGTCTCATTTTGTATATTAGCCTATTATGTGGCACGGTGTCAAAGGCTTTAGAGAAGTCCAGATATACAAGATCAATAGATTCTCCCTGGTCCAGCTTAGAGCTTACTTCATCGTAGAAACTGATCAGATTTGTCTGACATGAGCGACCCTTCATGAATCCATGCTGGTGAGGAGTTATTCCCTTAATCTCCTTGAGGTACTCATCGATGGCATCTCTCAGAATCCCCTCGAAAATTTTTCCCGTTACTGAAGTGAGACTTACTGGCCTGTAGTTACCAGGCTCACTTTTGCTCCCTTTTTTGTAAATTGGGACCACGTTGGCAATGTGCCAGTCCAATGGTACTACTCCGGTCTTGATAGTGTCTAGAAATATTAGGTATAGCGGCCTAGCTATCTCGTCACTTAGTTCCTTTAGTATCCTTGGGTGTAATCCATCTGGGCCCGGTGATTTATCAATTTTAGTTTTCTTTAGACGCTTCCGCACCTCCTCCTGCGTTAGGTATGAGATATTTTGTGAGGGGTTCGTTTTATTCCCCTGCATCTCGTGTGGCATTTCCTTTTCTTTGGTGAACACACTTGAGAAGAAACTGTTTAGTAGATTTGCTTTCCCTTCGTCATCATCAATGATTTCTCCTGCATTGTTCTTTAAAGGGCCAGCGCTCTCCCTGCAAATCCTTTTGCTGTTTATGTAGTTGAAAAATAGCTTCGGGTTGTTTCTGCTCTCTTTTGCGATCCGTCTTTCTGCTTCCTCCTTGGCAGTTTTGATCGTATCTTTGCATATTTTGTTTTTTTCCCTGTATGATTTTAGCGCTTCTTCGCTGCCTTGTTGCTTTAGTAGTTTGAACGCTTTCTTCTTTTCGTTTATTGCCCCTCGTACCGTCTTGTCGAGCCACATTGGTTTCCTTTTAGCTGAGTTTCTTTTATTTTTAAAGGGAATGAACTGCTCACATGAGGCGATTAGGATCCTTTTGAACTTTTCCCATTTTTCCTCCGTACTGATATTTTTGAGGATGTTGTCCCAATTAATGTTGCCGATAGTAGTTCTAAGCTCATCAAATTTTGCTTTACTAAAGTTTAGTTTCTTTGTCTCTCCCTGATAAGGCTTCCTATTGATTGACAGCTGGAAGTTGATTATATTGTGGTCGCTGTTCCCCAAGTGCCCCTCAACCTGCACCCCCTTTATACGTTCCGGTTTGTTAGTTAGTACTAGGTCCAGAATGGCCCTCCCTCTTGTTGGTTCCTGCACAAGTTGGTTCAGGTAATTGTCTTTAATTACTCTCAAGAACTTATCACCCCTGTGAGATTTGCAGGTTTCGTTCTCCCATGTTATATCTGGATAATTAAAGTCCCCCATGATAATTACTTCGTTTCGTTTTGACACCTCTTCTATCTGCCTTAGTAGTAAGTCTTCAGTTTCTTCTGTTGCTTTTGGTGGTCGATAGAAGACCCCTATCAGGATTTTGTTATTTTTTCCTCCCTGTATTTCTACCCACAGAGATTCCACCTGTTCGTCTCCTACCCCTATATCCTCCCGTAGCCTCGGCTTCAAGTTCGATTTGACGTACAGACATACCCCTCCCCCTTTCTGGTTCCTTCGGTCTCTTCTGAAGAGATTGTACCCCTGCAAATTCACAGCCCAATCGCACTTATCATCAAGCCATGTTTCAGTAATTCCGACTATATCATAGCTTTCATCAGTCATTCTCGCTTCAAGCTCGCCCACTTTACCGATCAGACTTCGTGCATTCGTGGTCATACAATTTATATCATTTTTTTTGTTTATTAAATTTGTTTTGTTGCTATTCGTACTTATGGCTGATCTATCAGTTCTAACTGTACTAACCCCAGTGTTTCCGTAAAAAATAAGACACTGTCTTATATTAATTTTTGCCTCAAAAGAGGCGCAGTGTCTGATTATCGGGGGGTGTCTTATATTTCTTACCTAGCAACCGGCAAACTCGTGCTGGTCTCTGTCACTGCTGTAGGGTTCCATGTCCTCCTGAACACCGACAGAGCAGTTCTTTCTGGTAGCGGGCTTGAATACCCTGTCAACAGCAAGTTAATGCTCTGATTGGTTAATTGAGCGTCACGTCAGCCAATGGGAGGCGATGCTCAAATAAATAATCAATCACAGCCATTGATTGGATGACACCATTTAATGGCTGTGATCGGTTAATTGAGCACTGACTTTCATTGGCTGACACGGCGCTCAATTAACCAATCAGAGCATTAGCTTGCTGAAGGTGGGGGTATTCAAGGAGGACACAGAAGCTTGCAGTAGCGCCGCAGCCCCGCGCGAGGGCCCGAACGACGGCTGCTAGGTGAGTGTATGTATATATATATATATATATATATATATATATATATATATATATATATATATATATATATATATATATATATATATATAATTTTGTCTTTTTTTACATGTAGTATAGTTAGGGCTTATTTTCGGGGGATAGCTTATATTTCAATCCCCCCTCTGAAAGTCAGAGAAGGGCTTATTATCCGGATAGGGCTTATAATCTGGGTAGGGCTTATTATTCAGGGAAACATGGTAGTAGAAAAAGGGAGATTGTGATCCTGATTCATAGAGCTCTAATGAAACTACATTCAAAATACCATGTTCAGTTCTGGAGATCTCACCTACAAAAATACATTGTTAATGCCTTAAAGACCAGGCTGTTTTGGTCTTAAAGGAACAGACACTTCATAGGGATTTTACCCATATGGTGGTTTTACTGCCCTATTTTTTCTCCTTCAAAATAATTTTTGCTGCGTTTTTTTTCCCATGACACAGGGATATTTTTTCACTGACTTTTTTCCCCCATTTTTAAGTTTTATTGGGTGAAAGCTAAAAAAAACCATTCTTTAAAATTTATAGTTGTATTTCTTTTTAATTAGTATGTTTATGCTAAAATAAAGTATGGAAATGGGCTTCTCATTTTGTTTCAGACGGTTTAATATATAATATGCATAGTTTTGGATTACAGGGCACATATGGCGATAGCTTTGGTTGGCGCTGGGTCATTTTTTTTCGCATGTATACATTTTTATTTTATTCCGTGTTTTTTTAAAACTTATTTTTACCATCTATGACTCCCATGACATCATATAAGGCCTCTGGGGGTTATTTACATAGTCTTTTTTTCTGACACAGGTTTCCCCTGTAGCTGTGGCAGTTACAGGGAAAACATTCCCCTGTATTGACAATATTCACTAACAGAGCTGATCAGGATCTGTTAGGACCCTGCAGTTCTGCTGTGACAGAGGGCACCCAGGGGTCACATGATTGCATAGGTTGCATAGTGCAAATAATACTTCCACTTTCACTATTTAGTACATTGAGCACTATGTAGCTTGGAAAGAAGAAGGCAGAAGTGGTTAAAAAATGGTTAATCCTTCTCCTTCGGGTCCTCTGCTGTGTCTGACA
Organism: Eleutherodactylus coqui; assembly: GCF_035609145.1. NCBI lineage: Eukaryota > Metazoa > Chordata > Amphibia > Anura > Eleutherodactylidae > Eleutherodactylus > Eleutherodactylus coqui. The sequence continues at coordinate 264,698,924 of NC_089839.1, read as the reverse complement.
GCTGAAGACCCGACCTGCTCCTGCATGATTGCAAGAGCAGAGGCTTTAATCTCATGCTGTACAACTGCTATTGGCAAGGATTAAAGCCCAGGACCAAATGTAGTATATTTACTGCACTTAGTCCTTAAGAGGATAAGCTAGAACCAAAAATGGGCTACACACCTGGTGGAAGGATTTAAACACAAAACCTATAAGGGAAAGACTTAGGGTACTTTTATATGGGATGTCCCAACAATTATCACTCTTGTGTCTTCACACAATAGTGAAGATTGCTCACTGAATGAAGGCAGAGCATGTTGGAAATATCTCCTGGCTCTGTACCGCTATTTAGAATAAACAAGCTGTTGTTCACAAACAGTTGCTTGGTTTTATGTGAGCTGAAAACCAAGCTACTCTGATTCTCGCGCACTTGCCCTGTTGGGTCCCATTTTTACATGAGCTGACAGTTGCCCAAAAATCATTCTTTTCAGTGATCACTAAAGTGATCGGCTCATTTAAAAGTGTTCTTTAACTAATTTTTATCTTGTTTATCATTGCGAGTACTCATGGCTCATTTAATATCCATACACCTACAAAGAAATACAAATGTATGTGTCTTATATGTGGCATACTATGTACAGTACTCATCTGAGGGTTCAAGCAAAATTGCACGGACTTAAACCTGTTCTACATCATACTTTGGAGAAATTCACAACCAACTTGTCCTTAATTTAACTAGTAGGTGGGAGCTCAGGCAAAGAAGCAAAGAATGAGAACAAGAAACATAATTGGGAAGAGGTCAAATGTTACTCAAACAACAAAACGAGCTAGAAAATTGTAGATTCCCAGTGAGCCTGTATCAATCTGATCAAACACCATTGACCGAGCAAGTGAACCCTAGAATTGACATATTTATGTAATCCATTTCCTTTGAAATATATTGCCTTGCTTTTTCGTTTAATAGACAAGAATTGCTTGACAGGCCCAAGCCGTAAAATATTAAGGTTCTCAATGAAAGTCACTGGCTGTAGAAAATGATCATTTAATTAAAACATTTCTCCTCTTGGATGCAACGCTGTGATGAAAATACAAAGTTTTACACTTTAAGTAGTTTTAATGAATTGTGTGAAGGCATTGATTTAGAGTGTGGTGTCAACTATACGTAACTGGTAAAGCAAAGAGTGGCCATAATGTCAAATTATAGGGAGAACCTACAGAATTTAATTGTACGGATGAGTAGAAAATACCTTTACCAGTACAATGTACAGAAGTCTTAAGTCCATGGTATTGGGACAGTCAACAGTAGTACCTAACAGCTCAAATTAACTAGTGTTTTTCTTAATAAAAAGCAAGTCTGTCAAGAATTCTTACAGCTAGTGTCCATTATTCTTTAATGTTATGCATGTTCACCTCTCGCTGCTACAATCCTTGACTTGCATGAACCAATCAAGATACTAGTATTCCCAAAAGCATATAACTAGAGTTTTAGGCTAGAGTTATGCAGCCATATTGTAAGTTGTGTCCAAGAATTTTGGGAGTTCACATCAGACAGCACACAGACAACCGTCAATGTGCTGTCTGATCATCATGAAGATTGTACACTCTATGTTCTATTCTGGTATGTGAAAAAGGATGAGAATAGGACATGCAGAGATATTTTTTCTCATTGTTCATGTGCAGTGTTGAACTAACCAAACCAGTAGAACTGTGTTTCAAGTTTAACTGTGTGATTGTTCTCAGTGAGAGAAACCAAGTAATATTGTAGATATGATATCTTTCAATGGTTAACAAAAATGCATGATGTTACAGCAAGCTTTCAGGGATATCTCTCCCCCTTCGTCAGGCTATTGAATGAAACTAGTTTGGATGGCACATAATTATAACCTGCAGATGCAGAGGGGATGGAGAACATATTCCTCTTGACCTAAATAAATGTTCACACACAAAAATTTGAAACTGTTTTGCACTCAAAACTTAAAACAACAGACAAACAGAGCTAAGATATACATCGTAAATCAGTCCACTGAGCTCAGGACAGTTTTCTGATGTGTCTTATCTCTCCTTCAACCTGCACATGGAAGGAGATGCAGCACCACCTATTGGATACATGGAAGGGTTTAACTTTTCTGCAAGTTTTTTCAGCACAAACTTGAAAGGAGCTTCTGGCAAAGTTCTACCTGAAATATGGTTCTACTGGTTTGGTTCGCTCAACACTCGTCCTGATCACCGGTGTTTAACACGTTGTAAGAGCCCAAAGTCAGAGTGTTATACAGAACGTTTGTGGCTCTTAGACAGTGCTGTACAGCTGTTTTAGGTATTTTGGTATTTTGTCTTTGGATCCTCCAATTAATAAAATTGCATTTATAAAAAAATGAATTAGAACCTATGTAGAAATGATCTACAAATACAGCCACATTATTAAAATACTGAATGGAAACTATAGCACATTTATGCAACAGGGCGGCCCATGACTACAAAATCCTTGTTCCTAATGGAAAATTGGCCTTGCTCAGAATATCCACAAATAATGAGAGAATTCTGCACATATATGCACACTGGGAATAACTTTTGTATGTGCTTTCATAACACTTTATTTATATGCTCTATTTACATGGTCTCGGTGTTCTCCATGGACTTGCAATAAGATTGTTTTTATACATTTGAATAGAAGGATATACAGTATATTTAAATGAAGAATCAAGGGCTTCATGACAGATCAAGCAACATGAAGTACATAGTCTTTAAAATGATGGTCTACGGTAGGTGAGGTTTGGACCATAGTAGCCATCATAGTGTGCCTCTTTACAGTGCAAGCCAAAAAGTACCCCCATACCATGCTAGTCGTAGGGTGACCCCATCCAGTGCCAGTTACAGGGTATCCCAAGATAGGAGGATCTCTAAAGTTTTTTTTTGTTTTTGCCACAATTAAAACAGTGTCTCGGCATCTCTGTATAAATCATGGGTTTTAGTCAGAGCACAGTACAAATACTATTTCCATGGTATTTTTAACTGAGATCTGTAACATTCCTGACAAGGCTGTTTTAGTAAATATTTGTATTCCCTATAAATATGACAATTCTGCAGTACCTTTTCTTATCACTCAGCATTGTGCTGTTTATCTGTTATTCCTCCTAAAAGTTAATGAGAATATTATCAACTGGGTGTTACCAGTTGGGGGGATCCCAGCATAATCTCACATTGTGCAATCAGTGCTCAATGCGGAGAACGGTCAGCTCTCCCCTGCTCCCGGACAGGCAGCCTAGGTAACCTAATAAGGCTATGTTCACACTACAGTTTTTTCAATTGATCCAGTTGTATTAAAAATGTTAATCACAAAATGAAAGCAAAGCAAAAAGTATCTGTAATAGAGATGAGCGAGCACCAAAATGCTCGGGTGCTCGTTACTCGAGTCGAACTTCCCGCGATGCTCGAGAGTTCGTTTCGAGTAACGAACCCCATTGAAGTCAATGGGCGACTTGAGCATTTTTGTATATCGCCGATGCTCGCTAAGGTTTTCATTTGTGAAAATCTGGGAAATTCAAGAAAATGATGGGAACGACACAGAAACGGATAGGGCAGGCGAGGGGCTACATGTTGGGCTGCATCTCAAGTTCCCAGGTCCCACTATTAAGCCACAATAGCGGCAAGAGTGGGCCCCCCCCTCCCAACAATTTTTACTTCTGAAAAACCCTCATTAGCAAGGCATACCTTAGCTAAGCACCACACTACCTCCAACAAAGCACAATCACTGCCTGCATGACACTCCGCTGCCACTTCTCCTGGGTTACATGCTGCCCAACCCCCCGCACGACCCAGTGTCCACAGCGCACACTAAAGTGTCCCTGCGCAGCCTTCAGCTGCCCTCATGCCACACGCTGGCCTCATAGCCACACCACCCTCATGTCTATTTATAAGTGTGTCTGCCATGAGGAGGAACTGCAGGCACACACTGCAGATGGTTGGCAGGGCCAGGCAGCGACCCTCTTTAAAAGGGGCGGGGCGATAGCCCACAATGCTGTACAGAAGCAATGAGAACTCCAATCCTGTGCCACCTCCGTCAGGAGCTGAAAATGTGGGCATAGCAATGGGGAATCCATGTGCCACACAGTATTCATTCTGTCAAGGTGTCGCATAGCTCAATCCACACTGCAAGGGGAAAGCTGTCAGCGTTCTGCCCTCTACCCAAGTCAGTCAGTGCCTTTGTGCCAGACAGGTCAAACACCGCAATGGGAACTAAGTTTGCACCAACAGCATAGGTGGGTCCTAGGAAACCCAAGACATGAACAAAAAATTGATCTGAGTGGCCAAACATGGCAGACTTGCACCGTGCCCACAGCATAGGCCTCGGCCCACAGATTCAGCAATCCTAGGCAGGAAGCGGACTTTCACTGCACCCAGGACATAGGGCTCTGCACAAACCCTCAGCAATCGCGTGCCTACAGCGGACTCCAATGCTAGCATAACTGTGGTATTCCACTATAGCTCTACGCTGCTCATAGAGCCTGGCCAACATGTGGAGCGTAGAGTTTCAGAGATGAAAGTGAAAGTAACTCGAACACCGCGTGGTGCTCGTCTCGAGTAACGAGCATCTCGAACACCCTAATACTCAAACGAGTATCAAGCTCGGATGAGTACGCTCGCTCATCTCTAATCTGTAAGCTTTCCGCTTACATTCGCCTTTCAGTGTGGTGGCAGTGGTTGTTCATTGACTTACTCAGCCATTGGTATTGTTGCCTTGAAATGGTGAATTCAAGTCTCACCAAGGACAAAATCAACTTTGAAAAACTCCATACAGCCATCACCCTTGATTACATTTGAACCTACAACTCCAGCACTGCAAGGCAACTGTGCTCACAACTGAGCCACCATGCTTGTTCTTTCATTGCCACAGAAAGAGAATAGCAAGAAGAATAAACACAAAGAGGACTTCAAAAGCGAATACAGGCATCACTCTTGGTAAGTTTTGAACCTACAACTAAAGGACTGCCAGGCAACAGTTATAAGGAATGAACTACAATGCTTGTTCTTCTTTTCTGCTCTGGATGAGGAGAACAAGATACACTAAGAAAACACACAAAGTCCATGCAGCTGTTATCTTTAGTCAAATTTCATCTCAGGACCCAAGCGCAGCAAGGCAGCAGTGCTATTGACAGAGCTACCATGCTGTTTTAAATCTCTTTCTTTCTCCCCTTCCAGAGGGGAAGGAGAAGAAGATGTAGAACAAGAATAAAGTCTTCTCCTCAATCTTCTTCTCTGGAGAAAGAAGAAGCAGGAGGAGGAAGAAGCCTGCTGGCTCGGTGGCTAGCACTGTTGCCTGGGTTAATGTCTGACTATGGACAATATTTGCATGAAGGTTGTACTGTATGTTCAGTCTGTTTTTAACCTACAATAGCACTGCTTCCTTGCTGGAATTGTAGGTTGAAGCTTTTTATATTTTCTTTGTGTTTATTCTTCTTGCTCTTCTGGCAATGAAATATTAAGTGTGGTGGCTCAGTGGTTAGTACTGCTACCTTGCAATGCTAGAGTTGTAGGTTTTGCAAAGTTGTTGTTGTCATTGATGAGATTTGAACCTAGGACCCCAGCATCACAAGGAAACTGTGCTAACCACTGAGCCACATAGATTGAGGAGGTGGCACCACCAAGCAGAAAACTGGACATGAAGAATGAATTATCTTCAAGTTTCATTCACCTCCCATTGAGTACAACGCTATAAAAAAATGGATCCATCAGTATTCCGCTACCAAAACTTGAAACAAAAGCACAGCAGTCTGCGCTTTTGATTCAGTGTAAAAAATGGAATGGAGACAGAAAATATTGAAACTGAAGACCTTTCGCTTCAATACATTTCTATGGGCTTAAAAACGGAAATGTTTTCTTTGTTTTGCTTTTCCCACGATAGAACATCAAAATGGAAATGTAAACACTAGTGTGAAAGGGCCCTAAAAAAGAAAAACAAACAAACAACAAAACATTGCATTTTGTAATAAACTGATGTAATCAGGCAGTCTTTTTCTTCTCTTCTCTCTCCAAAAGGGACGGGATTTGTTGCAAATCTGGAAAACAGATTCTACTATCTCTAACTATCCTGCTAAATGTTAAAAGTGCATAGCCCTGTAAATCATTAGATAGTTTTATTATTAGAGCTGCACATTGAACAAAGAAAATGTGGATTTTCTATTTTGGATATCAGAGCAATTTTCGAAAATCTTACATCCCAGCAGATATACAGTGCTAAAGGCATTTACTTTGAAAAATTATTCGGATAGATGCACATGTACAGAACAGCACATATGAAATAAAATGATTGATTACTATTTTCCAGACCAAGAATAACAAGTACTGTAAAGATCAATGGCATTACTAGCACTGGGCACAAAGGGGACATGCATAAAGCCTTTTAAGCCAGGTTTATGTATAATTTACACCAAAAACTGGCATAAATTATGTCCAAAATGTATGCCAGGTCAGACCGGGCATACATTTCTGTGTAGGCACATGCCTCTACATGTATTATGTGCCTCAAGCACCAGGGATGTGGACAGCAGAGACAGGACGCGGCTGAGCCCTGGCAGCTGAAGAAAGGTGAGTATGTTTTTTTTTCTTTAATTTTTTACACTAGTTTGGCTTGTTTTTTAGGGAAGGGTTTATATTTAAAGCCCTTCCCTGAAAAACAATTAAGGCGTGCCGTGCCGGATTCTTTACTCCCCGCAGGGATGAAGAACTTCTTTGCTGCATCTGTCACATCTGTGATAGATGCAGCAGGGAATTCTTTATTCTCCACGTGGATGAAGAAAACTCTGCTGCATGTGGCAGATGTGTTCTTCATCCCTGCAGGGGACACGGCAGCGGTGGACAGGTAAATAAATATATATATATATATATATATTATTTAGTTTTTTTTTTTTTTTACACTAAAAGGGATGATTTTTCAGGGAAGAGCTTATATTTAAAGCTCTTTCCCGAATAATCACTTCTGGCAGCAGCTGCGGCTCCATTGAAGGCAATGCGTGCATTCCCTATGGTGCATGCGTGTCCTATCTTTACAGGCATACGCCTGTAAAACACAGACATGTGAACACACCATAGGAAATGCAGTGGTTGTAATAGACGCATGTTTTTGTGTGCGCATATGCACGCACATAAACACGCTCATGTGAAGGCACCCTAAGTCAATTTCCCCATAAGTCTCCTATCAGATAATTGTCCTACTACTTTCTATAGTAGTGAGTTAACTGTAAGCTTCATTAAGGTCTTTGTCAGTTGTAGAAACCTTTTAAAGCTTTGGACACATTTGTTTACATTTTTTATTTTTAAGTGGAAGTATTCTTAGGAAAAAAATTGCAATTGCAATGGATTTAAAATGTTTAACCATTTTCCTCTTATACTTGTAGTGTGTAGCTGTACACTATAAGCTGAAGGACTCAATTTCTTTCAGAATGTGTCAGTCACACTTAAGGGATTCTGCAGCTGGGGGAGGGGGTCGGGTGTTCAATAGCTGATTGCAGCAGGGGAGGTTAGGTTGTCACTAAAAGAAATCAAGTTCTACGCAAAAGTGATCGGTGTGGAAAAAATATTGCAAAGTAAGAATTTTTTTTTTAAAGGGGTTGTCCCGCGCCGAAACTGTTTTTTTTTTTTCAACAGCCCCCCCGTTCGGCGCGAGACAACCCCGATGCAGGGGTTAAAAATAAAAACCGCACAGTGCTTACCTGAATCCCCGCGCTCCGGTGACTTCTTACTTACCTGCTGAAGATGGCCGCCGGGATCTTCTCCCTCGGTGGACCGCAGGGCTTCTGTGCGGTCCATTGCCGATTCCAGCCTCCTGATTGGCTGGAATCGGCACGTGACGGGGCGGAGCTACACGGAGCCGCTCTCCGGCACGAGCGGCCCCATTCAGCAAAGAAGAAGACCCGGACTGCGCAAGCGCGTCTAATCTGGCGATTAGACGCTGAAAATTAGACGGCACCATGGAGACGAGGACGCTAGCAACGGAACAGGTAAGTAAATAACCTCTGATAACTTCTGTATGGCTCATAATTAATGCACAATGTACATTACAAAGTGCATTAAAGGGGTTGTCCCGCGCCGAAACGGGTTTTTTTTTTTTTAACCCCCCCCCCCCCCCGTACGGCACGAGACAACCCCGATGCAGGGGTTAAAAAAACAAACCGCTCAGCGCTTACCTGAATCCCGGCGGTCCGGCGTCTTCATACTTACCTGCTGAAGATGGCCGCCGGGGTCTGCTCCCTCCGTGGACCGCAGCTCTTCTGTGCGGTCCATTGCCGATTCCAGCCTCCTGATTGGCTGGAATCGGCACGTGACGGGGCGGAGCTACACGGAGCCGGCATTCTGCACGAGCGGCTCCATTGAAGAGAGCAGAAGACCCGGACTGCGCAAGCGCGGCTAATTTGGCCATCGGAGGGCGAAAATTAGTCGGCTCCATGGGAACGAGGACGCCAGCAACGGAGCAGGTAAGTAAAAAACTTTTGATAACTTCTGTATGGCTCATAATTAATGCACAATGTACATTACAAAGTGCATTAATATGGCCATACAGAAGTGTATAGACCCACTTGCTGCCGCGGGACAACCCCTTTAATATGGCCATACAGAAGTGTATAGACCCACTTGCTTTCGCGGGACAACCCCTTTAAGAAATAGAAGGCATCTGATTGTCTCTAAATGTAATCTGAAGCAGGAAAACAACCCCAAACATACAGCCAATGTTATTATGGACTATCTCCAGCATAAAAAGAGCAGGGGGGCCTGGAAGTTATGATACAGCCTGGTTTCAACATCATCAAGTTTGTCTGAGATTACATGAAGAGATGGAAGGATTTGAGCAAGCCTATATCCACAGAAGATCTGTGGTTAGTTCTTCAAGATGTTTGGATCAATCTTCAAAGTTCGTTCAAAAACTGTGTGCAAGTATACTAGAAGAATTGATGCTGTCTTAAAGGCACAGGAGGTCACACCAAGTTTTGATTTGATTTAGATTCCTCTTTTGTTCATTTACTTAGAATTTTGATATTTGAGAAAAAAATATATAAACACTTCTATTTTTGAAACCATTTTTTCCACTTTCTGCCTAAAACTTAGTAGTGCATACAGCTAGGAAGGGGGGAGTCTGACCTTGTTGTGGGCGCATTAATTATAATCTAACTAATGCTTTTTATTCTTTTATGCAGCTCACAGGTTCAAGTAGGTGGCACTATCTCTATGTAATCTGGGTCTGGAAAAGAACATTAAACCTCTCTCTGCCACTGCTGCCCAGGCATCTGGTGACTCAGGTGGAGAAGAACTAAGGGCAATGGTGCTGACTCAACTAGGTCATTATTTTGTTTATACTGACCCCTTCTCCCCATACAGGCTCTTCTTAGATACAGCTCCTATTGCTTTGCATGTGTCAAGTGGGTTTTAACCACCATTAACCCTACTGTCCATGATGTCAGACTTTAGTAACGGTAAGGGGTGGGGACTAGTATGCCTAGTATATGACCCCCCCTTAGGACTGCTTTGTATTTCCAATGTTACCCATCTAGTTTGTGCATGCATTCCACAACACTTTACAGAGATTGACAAGCAACAATGTATCCCTACAGTCACAGTCTCAAGCTCAGCCTTCATAGACAGAACTTATATATTCATAGAAAAACAGTTTGAAAGAAGTAACCAATGAAATAGCCTGCATGTTAATTAAATTATCTAGAACTCCCTTTTGTTACAAGAGTCGACTTACATATACTGATCAGTATGTTCCTGACTATAAATAGGAACCACAATGGCTTTTAACAAGTATACTGAAACATTGTAAATTTCCTATTCAGTATTTTCTATGTTTGTCTGTTATATTTGTCTTGTGTTTCTTTTCTATGGTTTTTTGTTTGTTTTGTACTTCTGTGCAAAGTGGAGGGTTAACTCATGCCTGCGTATTATCTCTCTCTGCATGAAAATGTTCATATCACATCATTATGCAAACATCTGACACAGTTTTGTATGAAGCAAGGAAAAAATAAAGAGTCTCAAAATGATTTAGACTTTCAGCAGTTCAACGCCAGTCTTGGTAACAATGGATTTTTCTTCTCACATATACAAAGAATATATGTATAAAAATGATTTGTAGAATAATCAGCTTTTCTGTTGTGCTGAAAAAGAAAATGTTTACAATGCTTGCCATTGTCACATATCGTAATGTACATCGCTACTTAGAGGGTATTGGTATTTTGCAGACATGCATTATTTTGCATTGTAGCAAACATACAAACATTGGAATTTGCAGACATTAGGAAATACAAATCCAAGGGATGAAAATCCGGGGTTTGGTACATTTAATGCATTATGAAGATTGCATTAAAAATAAGAAAAAATGTGTGTAATTGTTCTCGATTAGAAATTTGCTACAGTCTTAGGCCTTAGTCAGACGGGCATTTTTTCGCGCGATTTGCGGCTCGCATGATGGATGCACATCCGCAAATCGCGTGACCGGTGCCCGAAAATCGCCCGAAAATCTGCTCCTAGCCGCGTTTCATTAGAAACGGGCCGTTGCTGTCCAGCGCATTGCATTCAATGGAGCCGGCAATACAGCCGGCTCCATTGAAAGCAATGCGCTGTGGGCGAGTGTGGGATGAATTGTCGGGAAGGGCTTAAATATATAAGCCCTTCCCTGCAATTCATCCAGAAATGTGTTAAAATAAAAAAATATATGAATTCATGAATGGGTGTGAGTGAGACCTGCCTCTGATTGGCTCAGCGCTGAGCCAATCAGGGGGCAGGTCTGACTCACACCCCCTTCACACCCACTGCAGGCCGGCCGCGCTGAACTCCGGCTGCCGGGACAAGGTGAGTATATATATGTTTTTTATTTTAACACATTTCTGGATGAATTGCAGGGAAGGGCTTATATATTTAAGCCCTTCCCGACAATTCATCCCGCGCACTCCGGCAGCCCATTGCTTTCAATGGAGCCGGCTGTATTGCCGGCTCCATTGAATTCAATGGGCAAACATCGTTCTTCTCTTCCACAGCTGTTACAGCTGTGGCAGAGAAGAATGATTTGTCCTCCATATGTTCTCAATGGGGTCGGCGCTGCTGCCGCCGGCCCCATTGAGCGCATATACAGAAGAGAACAGGAATCGCAGATCGCAGATAGGTGCGATCTGCAATTTCTGTTCTATAACCTATCGGATGAGCGCAAAAAAAGCGCTCATGTGTCCAATACCATTGCAAAGCAATGGTTTTAAAAAATCGCTGGATGCATGCGCATGCGCAAATCGCGCAAAAAACGCCCGTCTGACTAAGGCCTTAGGGAGCATTTAGACGACCATATTCCGGCCGGACGATATACGCGGTCTCTCTCTGCAGGGGGAGGAGGCTGGAAGAGCCGGGAGCAGTGCACTGAGCTCCTGCCCCCTCTCTGCCTCCTCTCCACCCCTCTGCACTATTTGCAATGAGAGGAGGTGGGATGGGGCGGGGCTAAGTTAGGGAATTAGCTCCACCCCATCCCACTTCTCCTCATTGAAAATAGTGCAGGGGTGGAGAGGAGGCAGAGAGGGGGCGGGAGCTCAGAGCACTGCTCCCGGCTCTTCCAGCCTCCTCTCCCTGCAGAGAGAGACGCCGTATATCATCTGGGCGTAAAAAACCTAGCCGGTATACGATCGTCTGAATGCACTCTTATATATATAACTTCAATACAGACTTTTCAGACTTGTGTGTTTCCATGTTTGCAGAATATAAATCCTATCACTGCCTAGTTTATCATCGATGACTCATTTAAAGTCACTCACTTAATTTGATTTTTCCTTTCTAATGCAGATTCATACTGAAAACTAATCCTAAAAAAAAACTTCCTGACTTTATGGTGTACTCCAGGGTCTAGTGCCTAATTTCAATACAGCGAAGCTCCAATTGTGAAAAGACAGGTGTCTCTAATAAAACAACCAGTCATTGTAGATCCATATGTAGTACCCCAGAGTTGGGTACTACTGCACATCTGTGGTTATGCAAAGCTTTAATTCATGTTGGTAGTCATGCATTATAAAGTTAGTGTTTTAATGTTATTGTGATATTGTTTCATGCTTCACTGTATGGTATTAACTGGCAATTTTCTCCAGTCACTTAGTACAGGTCACCAAGCAACAGCCGGGGGAGTGGTTAGCCAGGCATAGCAAGAAAAGAGGGCCTGTGATTGGTGGAATAGAATCCCCTTTACAGGTTGAGCTAGTGTGGTAGTATAAAAGAAAGTAGTAGGCAGAGCTAAGTCAGTCTAGCTATGAGGTTGTAGGAGACCAGGGAGAAGGAGAAAGCCTCTGCTAAGTCATCGCAGAGCCAGCCAGTGTGGTGGGAAGGATTAACAACTCAAGTGTGAGTACTTAAGGGCAAGAACTGTTTAGCTGTGAGTTTCAGAGGGAAAAGGAAAAGAAAAGAAGTTAAGAGGAAAGGAAACTAAGTCAGCCAGTCGTGGGCACAGCCAGGGAGAAGAGCTGGAGGGAACAGCAGAGGATACAAATGTAGTTTTATGGTACTAATTCCCTGAGGAAAATGCAGATGTGATTAATGCCTGTAAATGTAGATGTTTATCACAGTCATCTAATATGAACTGTTGAAAGAAAGTTCATCTGAACTCTCATCTGCTCTGGAGGAATAAAGCTGTTTTTAGTTTACTTTGCAACCTGACTTCTGGAGTCCCTTTCCACCAACTTTACACCTGCACTGATGTACCACGCTATGTTCTCCAGGGGCAAAGAGGTTCTACCCCATTATATTCATTTCTCCACTTTTTGTATTTATCGTTTTTGTTTAGAATGTGTCCCTACCTGTATGATTCAGGTAGCTGGCTCAAGGTTGACTCAGCCTTCCATCCTTCCGAGGTCAGTAAAATGAGAACCCAGCTTGGTGGGGGGTAATAAATAATAATTACCTGAAAGCACTGCGGAATAAGTTGGCGCTATATAAATACCAAGATTTATTTTTATTTATTTATACGGGCTGGCGTCACAACAAAACAACATCTTCCCACTGGGGTATCACCATCTTACCCTGCCCGACCTTCTGGGAAGCGCGCAATAAGAACTGACAAATTTACCACTGTGTAGCACCGCGTCAGACCGCATTTTACCTTCCAAGAGGAGCAGCAGAACCACCATGACTACCATCCTATTCCCCGCTGCTTTCCCCTCTAAGGTCTGTGCTCAGTCGCCACACATAAAAAAGCTATACACACAAAATCATAGGATATTTATAACCCAGACTATTTGATAGTGTTTTTTTATAGTTTAAATGTACTGGAGCATTAAATGTTTCCAACAGTGTACAGGGGCTTCAACTGCTTTGAAAGTCTAAAATGGAAATAAAGAGCACAATCAACACCCAGAACCTAAGAATTAAATTATATGGGCAAACCCAAAGATAGATGCTTTTTTCACATATTTTTATTGCATTTCTATATTCCTTTTGGAATTTTAAACAAGATGGCGTCCCAAAACTAATAGAAGAAGGAACTGACTCTCTGTTGAAGAAAATTCTCTATTTGGAAAAGAATTTCCCTTTCCTTCCTGCTGAGCCCTAATCCAATTTTTATACAGCAATACAGAAGGGAATATGAGGATGGTACACATTGTTGTAAAGAAAGCCTAGAGTGTGCTCAAAGAAAAGTGAAGAACAGCAAAGAACTTTAGATATGTGAGATGTCACCAGCTAGGGAAAAAAAATCATAAAAACTCTCTGCTCTTTACATATATCTAAGTTTTAGATAGCTATTTTGGGGTATGTTGATTTGAAAACTCCAATATGAAGCATTTAAAGTAGTGATGAGCGAACGTACTCGTCCGAGCTTGATGCTCGGGCGAATATTAGGGTGTTCGGGATACTCGTTACTCTTAACGAGCACCACGCGGTGTTCGGGTTACTTTCACTTTCCTCTGTGAGACGCTAGTGCGCTTTTCTGGCCAATTGAAAGACAGGGAAGGCATTACAACTTCCCCCTGTGACGTTCAAGCCCTATACCACCCCCCTGCTGTGAGTGGCTGGGGAGATCAGATGTCACCCGAGTATAAAAGTCGGCCCCTCCCGCGGCTCACCTCAGATGCCTTGTGAGTTAGCTGAGGGAAAGTGCTGCTGCTGGTGCTGCTGTAGGGAGAGTGTTAGGAGTGAGTATAGGCTTCAAGAACCCCAACGGTCCTTCTCAGGGCCACATCTATCCGTGTGCAGTACTGTGGAGGGTGCTGTTAGCAGTGTTGCACAGTATTTTTTTTTTTTTCAAAATCGGCTGTCTGCAGAGCATTGCGCCCTGCAGTAATAGTCCAGGGACAGAAGTGGTGGTTAGGCAGGGAGAGTGTTAGGAGTGAGTGTAGGCTTCAAGAACCCCAACGGTCCTTCTTAGGGCCACATTTAACCGTGTGCAGTACTGTGCAGGCTGCTGTTAGCAGTGTTGCAAATTTTTTTTTTTTTCAAAATCGGCTGTGCAGAGCATTGCGCCCTGCAGTAATACTACAGGGAGAGAATTGTGTAGGCAGGGCCAGAAGACATATATTATTGATTGAATATAGTCAGTGGGCCTTTTCTTTAAAAAAAAAAAGGGAAAAATTCTATTTGGCCTGCCTCTGTCAGTCCTCAGCGTTCTGTGTACGTGTGTGGTGGGTGGAGATAGTAAAAAAATCATACGCAGCCAGCTACGTTTAACAGCAGTCTTGCGCCAATTTAATTCCTGCCTGCCTGGGGAAAATCACCGCTCTGCTGCACTTCATGTAACTGCATTTCTGTGGAACAGATTTCTTATCTGATTGAATATAGTCAGTGGGCCTTTTCTTTAAAAAAAAAAAGGGAAAAATTCTATTTGGCCTGCCTCTGTCAGTCCTCAGCGTTCTGTGTACGTGTGTGGTGGGTGGAGATAGTAAAAAAATTATACGCAGCCAGCTACGTTTAACAGCAGTCTTGCGCCAATTTATTTCCTGCCTGCCTGGGAAAAATCACCGCTCTGCTGCACTTCATATAACTGCATTTCTGTGGAACAGATTTCTTATCTGATTGAATATAGTCAGTGGGCCTTTTCTTTAAAAAAAAAAGGGAAAAATTCTATTTGGCCTGCCTCTGTCAGTCCTCAGCGTTCTGGGTACGTGTGTGCTGGGTGTAGATAGTAAAAAAAACATACGCAGCCAGCTACGTTTAACAGCAGTCTTGCGCCAATTTATTTCCTGCCTTCCTGGGGAAAATCACCGCTCTGCTGCACTTCATATAACTGCATTTCTGTGGAACAGATTTCTTATCTGATTGAATATAGTCAGTGGGCCGGCCTTCCCTTTAAAAAAAAAGGGAAAAATTCTATTTGTCCTGCAGGCTTGCGCCAATTTATTTCCTGCCTGGGAAATCACTTGTAATACAGCATGCTGAGGGGTAGGGGTAGGCCTAGAGGACGTGGACGTGGCCGAGGACGCGTAGGCCCAAGTGAGGGTGTGGGCACAGGCCGAGCTCCTGATCCAGGTGTATCGCAGCCAACTGCTGCGCGATTAGGAGAGAGGCACGTTTCTGGCGTCCCTACATTCATCGCCCAATTAATGGGTCCACGTGGGAGACCTTTATTAGAAAATGAGCAGTGTGAGCAGGTCCTGTCGTGGATGGCAGAAAGTGCTTCGAGCAAGCTATCATCCACCCACAGTTCTGCGCCGTCCAGTGCTGCAAATCTGAATCCTCTGGCTGCTGCTCCTCCTTCCTCCCAGCCTCCTCACTCCACTACAATGACACATGCTCAGGAGCGGGAAGACTCCCAGGAACAGTTCTCGGGCCCCTGCTCAGATTGGGCACCAGTGGTTCCTCTCCCACCAGAGGAGTTTATCGTCACTGATGCCCAACCATTGGAAAGTTCCCGGGGTCCGGGGGATGAGGCTCGGGACTTCCGGCAACTGTCTCAAGACCTTTCAGTGGGTGAGGAGGACGATGATGATGAGACACAGTTGTCTATTGATGAGGTAGTAGTAAGGGCAGTAAGTCCGAGGGAGGAGCGCACAGAGGATTCGGAGGAAGAGCAGCAGGACGATGAGGTGACTGACCCCACCTGGTGTGCAACGCCTACTGAGGACAGGTCTTCAGAGGGGGAGGCAAGGGCAGCAGCAGGGCAGGTTGCAAGAGGCAGTGCGGTGTCCAGGGGTAGAGGCAGGGCCAGACCGAATAATCCACCAAGTGTTTCCCAAAGCGCACCCTCGCGCCATGCCACCCTGCAGAGGCCGAGGTGCTCTAAGGTCTGGCAGTTTTTCACTGAGACGCCTGACGACCGACGAACAGTGGTGTGCAACCTTTGTCGCGCCAAGATCAGCCGGGGAGCCACCACCAACAGCCTCACCACCACCAGCATGCGCAGACATATGATGGCCAAGCACCCCACGAGGTGGGACGAAGGCCGTTCACCGCCTCCGGTTTGCACCGCTGCCTCTCCCCCTGTGCCCCAACCTGCCACTGAGATCCAACCCCCCTCTCAGGACACAGGCACGACCGTCTCCTAGCCTGCACCCACACCCTCACCTCCGGTGTCCTCGGCCCCATCCAGCAATGTCTCGCACCGCACCGTCCAGCCGTCGCTAGCGCAAGTCTTTGAGCGGAAGCGCAAGTGCGCCGCCACGCACCCGCACGCTCAAGCGTTAACCGTCCACATAGCGAAATTTATCAGCCTTGAGATGCTGCCGTATAGGGTTGTGGAAACGGAGTCCTTCAAAAGTATGATGGCGGCGGCGGCCCCGCGCTACTCAGTTCCCAGTCGCCACTACTTTTCCCGATGTGCCATCCCAGCCCTGCACGACCACGTCTCCCGCAACATTGTACGCGCCCTCACCAATGCGGTTAGTGGCAAGGTCCACTTAACAACAGACACGTGGACAAGCACAGGCGGGCAGGGCCACTACATCTCCCTGACGGCACATTGGGTGAATTTAGTGGAGGCTGGGACAGAGTCAGAGCCTGGGACCGCTCACGTCCTACCCACCCCCAGAATTGCGGGCCCCAGCTCGGTGGTGGTATGTTCGGCGGTGTATGCTTCCTCCACTAAAGCACCCTCCTCCTCCTCCTCCTCAACCTCTGTCTCGCAATCTAGATGTGTCAGCAGAAGCAGGACGTCGCCAGCAGTCGGTGTTGCGCGGCGTGGCAGCACAGCGGTGGGCAAGCGTCAGCAGGCCATGCTGAAACTACTCAGCTTAGGAGAGAAGAGGCACACGGCCCACGAACTGCTGCGGGGTCTGACAGAGCAGACTGACCGTTGGCTTGCGCCGCTGAGCCTCCAACCGGGCATGGTCGTGTGTGACAACGGCCGTAACCTGGTGGCGGCTCTGCAGCTCGGCAGCCTCACGCACGTGCCATGCCTGGCCCATGTCTTTAATTTGGTGGTTCAGCGCTTTCTGAAAAGCTACCCACGCTTGTCAGACCTGCTCGGAAAGGTGCACCGGCTCTGCGCACATTTCCGCAAGTCCCACACGGACGCTGCCACCCTGCGGACACTGCAACATCGGTTTAATCTGCCAGTGCACCGACTGCTGTGCGACGTGCCCACACGGTGGAACTCTACGCTCCACATGTTGGCCAGGCTCTATGAGCAGCGTAGAGCTATAGTGGAATACCAACTCCAACATGGGCGGCGCAGTGGGAGTCAGCCTCCTCAATTATTTTCAGAAGAGTGGGCCTGGTTGGCAGACATCTGCCAGGTCCTTGGAAAGTTTGAGGAGTCTACCCAGGTGGTGAGCGGCGATGCTGCAATCATTAGCGTCACCATTTCTCTACTATGCCTCTTGAGAAGTTCCCTGCAAAGCATAAAGGCAAATGCTTTGCGCTCGGAAACGGAGGCGGGGGAAGACAGTATGTCGCTGGATAGTCAGAGCACCCTCCTGTCTATATCTCAGCGCGTTGAGGAGGAGGAGGAGGAGCATGAGGAGGATGAGGAGGAGGGGGAAGAGACAGCTTGGCCCACTGCTGACGGTACCCATGCTGCTTGCCTGTCATCCTTTCAGCGTGTATGGCCTGAGGAGGAGGAGGCGGAGGAGGAGGAGGATCCTGAAAGTGATCTTCCTAGTGAAGACAGCCATGTGTTGCGTACAGGTACCCTGGCACACATGGCTGACTTCATGTTAGGATGCCATTCTCGTGACCCTCGTGTTGCACGCATTCTGGCCACTACGGATTACTGGGTGTACACACTGCTCGACCCACGGTATAAGGAGAACCTTTCCACTCTCATTCCCGAAGAGGAAAGGGGTTCGAGAGTGTTGCTATACCACAGGACCCTGGCGGACAAGCTGATGGTAAAATTCCCCTCCGACAGCGCTAGTGGCAGAAGGCGCAGTTCCGAGGGCCTGGTAGCAGGGGAGGTGCGGAGATCGAGCAGCATGTTCAGCACAGGCAGTGCAACACTCTTTAAGGCCCTGGACAGCTTTATGGCTCCCCACCAAGACTGTGTCACCGCTCCCCAGTCAAGGCTGAGTCGGCGGGAGCACTGTAAAAGGATGGTGAGGGAGTACATAGCCGATCGCACGACCGTCCTCCGTGACGCCTCTGCCCCCTACAACTACTGGGTGTCGAAGCTGGACACGTGGCCTGAACTCGCGCTGTATGCCCTGGAGGTGCTTGCTTGTCCTGCGGCTAGCGTCTTGTCAGAGAGGGTGTTTAGTGCGGCTGGGGGAATCATCACAGATAAGCGTACACGCCTGTCCACCGACAGTGCCGACAGGCTTACATTCATCAAGATGAACAAAGCGTGGATTTCCCCAGACTTCTCTTCTCCACCAGCGGACAGCAGCGATACCTAAGCAATACGTAGGCTGCACCCGCGGATGGAAGCATCATTCTCTCTCACCATCCAAAATGGGGACATTTCTGCTTCATCAATCTGTGTTTAATATTCCTCCTCCTCCTCCTGCTCCTCCTCCTGAAACCTCACGTAATCACGCCGAACGGGCAATTTTTCTTTGGGCCACAAGGCTCACTCATATAATTTTTCCAAACAATTTTTATACGTTTCAATGCTCTTACAAGCGATGAAACTTAAACTTGAACCAATTTTTCGTTAAACTGGGCTGCCTCCAGGCCTAGTTACCACTTAAGCCACATTAACCAAAGCGATTAATGGGTTTCACCTGCCATCTTGGTTGGGCATGGCCAATTTTTTCTGAGGTACATTAGTACTGTTGCTACACCAATTTTTTTGGGCCCTCACCTACAGTGTAATTATAGTAATTTCTATGTTCTTCGCCTGCACTCATCGTACAGAAAGGTGTGTGGGGTTGGCCTACACTTTTGCTACATAAATGTAACTGGGGCCTTGTCTATACTGCAGCTACTGAAATGTGAAAGAGACTGTTATCTCCCTAAACTGCTGCAATGGGAATTGTTACTGGGGCTTGTCTTGAGTGCTACTATTACTGAAATGGAACTAAGACTGCGCTCCTCCTATACTGCTGCTTCGGAATTGTTACTGGGGCTTGTCTTGAGTGCTACTATTACTGAAATGGAACTAAGACTGCGCTCCTCCTATACTGCTGCTTCGGAATTGTTACTGGGGCTTGTCTTGAGTGCTACTATTCCTGAAATGGAACTAAGACTGCACTCCTCCTATACTGCTGCTTCGGAATTGTTACTGGGGCCTGTCTTGAGTGCTACTATTACTGAAATGGAACTAAGACTGCGCTCCCCCTATACTGCTGCTAGTGATATGTTAGTGGGGCCTGTCCCTAATACTACCGCTGAAATGTTAATAAATCTGGGCTCTGCCTATACCGCAGCTAATGGTATGTCACTGGGGTGTGGAAACAGAGGCTTCACAAAGACATGATGGCGGCAAGGCCATTTCCCACCAACGCTGTTACTGTTAAGGTGCATATAACCACGGACACGTGGAGAGGACACATAGTGCCTCCAAAACATCCCCCTCCTCCTCCAACAATTAAAACATTCTTGGCAAATACCTTTGCATTGGTCCGTCTGGTGGCAGTCCAAGAATTTCACCTTTAACGACACTACAAGAGAGCACCACCACCATCCCCCCGCCACGGCCCACTTAATCATGGCCACATTCCGAAAACCAACTACATAAAACCGCACTACTAGGTCCCCAGTCACCACCACATTACCACCAACGAGGTTACTGTTAAGGTACATATTACCAGTCTGACTGGGGCATGCAGTGTGGGCCAAAGCCCACCTGTATTGTATCTGACGTTAGCTCTGCTGAGTAGGGCACTGCAATGGGATATATTTATGTACCGCCGGTGGCTTCCTGGCACCCACCCATGCTGTAGGTGCACACGGAGTTTAACCTACATGTGTCCACTTCTAAAGAACCCCAGTCTGACTGGGGCATGCAGTGTGGGCCGAAGCCCACCTGCATTAAGCACGACATTACTACCTCAGCTGTGTTGGGCAATGCAATGGGATATTTTTATGTACCGCCGGTGGCTTACTGGCACCCACCCATGCTGTAGGTGCACACGGAGTTTAACCTACATGTGTCCACTTCTAAAGAACCCCAGTCTGACTGGGGCATGCAGTGTGGGCCGAAGCCCACCTGCATTAAGCACGACATTACTACCTCAGCTGTGATGGGCAATGCAATGGGATATATTTATGTACCGCCGGTGGCTTCCTGGCACCCACGCATGCTGTAGGTGCACACGGAGTTTAACCTACGTGTGTCCACTTCTAAAGAACCCCAGTCTGACTGGGGCATGCAGTGTGGGCCGAAGCCCACCTGCATTAAGCACGACATTACTACCTCAGCTGTGTTTGGCAATGCAATGGGATATTTTTATGTACCGCCGGTGGGTTCCAGGGAGCCACCCATGCTGTAGGTGCACACGGAATTCCCATTGCGGAGTTGTACCTGCCTGTTACTATTTATAAAAAACCGCCGTCTGACTGGGGCGTGCAGACACCTTGACAGAATGAATAGTGTGTGGCACATAGGTTCCCCATTGCTATGCCCACGTGTGCAGCTCCAGATGGAGGTGGCACAGGATTGGATTTCTCATTGCTTCTGTACAGCATTGTGGACTATCGGCCCGCCCCTTTTATGGGGGGGTCGCTGCCTAGCCATGCCAACCCTCTGCAGTGTGTGCCTGCTTTTCCTGTGGCAGACGCACTTATAAATAGACATGAGGGTGGCGTGGCATAAGGGCAGCTGAAGGCTGGGCAGGGACAGTTTGGTGTGCGCTGTGGACACTGGGTCGTAGGGGGGGGGGGTTGGGGCAGCATGTAACCCAGGAGAAGTGGCAGCGGAGTGTCATGCAGGCAGTGATTGTGCTTTGTTGGAGGTAGTGTGGTGCTTAGCTAAGGTATGCCATGCTAATGAGGGCTTTTCAGAAGTAAAAGTTGTTGGGAGGGGGGGGGCACCCACTCTTGCCGCTATTGTGGCTTAATAGTGGGACCTGTGAACTTGAGATGCAGCCCAACATGTAGCCCCTCGCCTGCCCTATCCGTTGCTGTGTCGTTCCAATCACTTTCTTGAATTGCCCAGATTTTCACACATGAAAACCTTAGCGAGCATCGGCGAAATACAAAAATGCTCGGGTCGCCCATTGACTTCAATGGGGTTCGTTATTCGAAACGAACCCTCGAGCATCGCGAAAAGTTCGTCCCGAGTAACGAGCACCCGAGCATTTTGGTGCTCGCTCATCTCTAATTTAAAGTCTAAATTTTACAAGAATCCAGTGAACTTTGGATTATACATTTGATGTCAGGATCAGTTCACAGAAGCATTAGTGGGATCCACTCATCTCTCTGGTATTTTTGACAGCAAAAATAGAAAAATCTATAGTGATTGTATTGCCATTAATAATACTGGAGCGAACCGAACCAGTCAAACCAAGCTTGGGGCTACACTTTTTTAAAAGTTCAGTTTGCTACATAAACAAACTCAGGGGAGCGGAAAAAAAAGGAAGATGAAGAAAATAGGAAGAAAAGGGAGAGAAGGGGGAGGAATAAAAATGATAGCTCACTGGTTAGCGCTGTTGTTACCTTGTAGCATTGGGGTCCCTAGGTTAAAATCTGGCCAAGGATATCTTCCGGAAGTTTGTACTTTCAGCCTGTGTTTTTGTAGGTTTCTTCATAATAAATTACATTTATTTATGTATTACGTATAGTTATTGAGAAGGCGAAGGAAAAAGAAGCATGTTGGCTCAGTTGTTAACACTGTTTCCTTGCAACGATCGGGTCCAAGGGCAATAACTGGATGAAGGTACAAAATGGAAAAGCGTTCTGTGGTCAGATGAATCAAAATGCGAAATTCTTTTCAGAAACCACAGACACTATTTCTTGCAGACTCAAGAAGAGAGGGACCATTTATCTTGTTATCAGCACACAGTTCAAAAGCTTGCATCTCTGATGGTATGGGGTTGCATTAGTGCCTATGGCATGGGCAGCTAACACATCTTGAAAGGCACTATCAATGGTGAGCCATATATAGAGGTTTGAGAATAACATATGCTGCCATCCAGATAATGTCTCTTTCAGGAAAGGCCTTGCATATTTCATCAAGACAATGCAAAACCACATACTGCATTCACCACAACAGCATGGCTTCACAGAAGAAGAGTTCGAGAGCTGAACTGGCCGCCAGCAGTCCAGACCTTTCACCAATAGAAAGTATTTGGCACATTATGAAACAGAAAATCCAACAAAGATGACCCACGACTGTTGAGCAGCTAGAATCCAACATCAGCAATAGTAAACATGCCCCTGTCTTAATTTTAATGACATGTGTTGCTGCCATCAATTTCAAAATAAGTTTGTTTTTTTAAATGAAATGGAAAAATATCTCCCTTTCACCTCCTGATATATATTCTATTGAGAATGTGTATAAGTGGGTAAGTAACTGGCTCAGTGATAGAAAACAGAGGGTAGTTGTAAATGGTACATTGGGTCACTGTTATTAGTGGGGTACCAAAGTCAGTTTTGGGCACTATTATCAAATCAAACTACTAACAATCACTTGTCAGTTAGTATGTGAGTGCTTCTGATGCTCCGCCCCTGGTGACATCATTGAAGGTCCTACAACATGTATAAAACATAGAGCCTGACCAACAGAAGAACAATACAGTTAGGGCTCTTGAAAAGGGGAGGACAAAAATAACAAAATGAGAATAGAACTAAGGCATTATTATCTCAGACACAGAGATCCGGTGGGCTGAAGGACCTGCGGTTATGTCACTGTTGGGGGGGAGGAGCCATTTTGCAGTTTGATATAAAGTACTGTATACAGGATAAACTGACAGCAGCTACTACCAGGACCTGTGATGACGTCACCATCATGTGATCACTTGTGTGGGTGGAGTCAGGAATTACATGACATGGGGCTCATCACTGTATCTAAGAGTCTGGTGATGTGTGGAAATCAGGATGGATGTGGATGTAGCAGAGCTGTGTGTATGTGATGTGTATGAATCAGTATGTAGCAAAACTGTGCGTATCATGTGCTGTGAGTGTCATGTGTGTGAATCAGGATGGATGCAGTAAAGCTGTGTGTGTGTGATGTGCAGTAATCAAGAGGCATGTGGTAGAGCTGTGTGTGTCATGCGTGTGAATCAGAATGGATGTAGTAGAGCTGTGTGTGTGATGTGTGAATCAGGATGTAGCTGAGCTGTGTGTGTCATGTGCTGTGTGTGTAATGTGCGGGAATCAGGATGGATGTAGTAGAGCTGTGTGTGTAATGTGTGGGGATAATAATGGATGTACCATGTAGCGTGTGTGTGTGAATCAGTATGCAGCAGAGTTGTGTGTGTCATGTGCTGTGTGGGGTCAAGATGGATGTACTAGAGCTGTGTGTGTAATGTGTGGGAATCAGGAGGGATGTAGTAGAGCTGTGTGTGCAATGTGTAGAAATCAAGATGTATGCAGTAGGGCTGTGTGAGTGATGTGTGGGAGTCATAATAGATGTACAATGTAGCAGAGCTGTGTGTGTAATGTGTGGGAATCAAGATAGATATAGTAGAACTGTGTGTGGCATGTAGTAGAGCTGTGTGTGTAATGTGTTGTATGTGTAATGTGTGGGAATCAGAAAGGATGTAGTAGAGCTGTGTGTGATGTGTAGGGATCATAATGGATGTACCAGGTAGCACAGCTGTGTGGCGCATTGCACCACAAGACACACTGGTACTATAGTTTCCTAGTGATTACTAGTTTTTAATATATTTATTAATGTCCTGGTAGAAGGATTGTGCAGTAAAATATAAATATTCGTAAATGACACAAAACTATGTAAAGATTACAATAGATTATGTAAAGAGATTGCAAATGATCTGGACAAGTTGGGGACTTGGGCAGAAAAGTGGCAAATGAGGTTTAACACTGATAAATGTAAAGTTCTGCACATGGGCAGAGGAAATACATGTCACCATTACACACTAAATGGGAAACCACTGGGAAACACTGACATGGATAGGGACTTGGGGACTTTAGTTAACTGTAAGCTTAACTGGAACAACCAGTGTCAGGCAGCAGCTGACAAAGCAAATAGGATTATGGGGTGCATCAAAAGAGGTCTAGGGGTGCATGGCAAGAACATTATTTCTCCTCTTTACAAGTCGCTGGTCAGACCACACATGGAATATTGTAAACATTTTTGGGTATCGATACTTAAAGGAGTTGTCTCGAGGAAGCAGTGAATTTTTTTTTTTTGCCCAGTCCCCCTAATTAAGCATACATTACTAAGCCCCCCTGTAAATGACTTTTCTAGCTGGTTTCTACTTACAGTTCCAGCGTTTCAGCAACTTATAGAAATTTTCCCAAGATGGCCGCCGGCTCTTTTCCCGTCGCTTGCTGTAGCCCGACGTGCGCGCTCCTGAGACGCTACCAGCTGTGTCTCCCTGACAACCAGACGCCACGCAGCCGCCGACCGGACCCCTGGATTCAACGCGGCCGACCACGGCACACAGTCACCCACCGCCAGGCAGCAGGTAACCGGCGCAGCCCCCCCCGACCCAGCGACAGTACCCCCGGCCCAGCGGCAGCCCCCCCGGCCCAGCGACAGTTCCCCCGGCACAGCAGCAGCCCCCCCCCCCGGCCCAGCGACAGTTCCCCCGGCCCAGCAACAGCCCCCCCCGGCCCAGCGACAGTTCCCCCGGCACAGCGGCAGCCCCCCCCCCGGCCCAGCGACAGCCCCCCCCCGGCCCAGCGACAGCCCCCCCCCGGCCCAGCGACAGTTCCCCCGGCACAGCGGCAGCCCCCCCGGCCCAGCGACAGTTCCCCCGGCCCAGCGGCAGCCCCCCCCCCCGGCCCAGCGACAGTTCCCCCGGCCCATCACTTACCTGGGCGGCTTCTCGGCTGGGCTGGGCTTCTCGGCTGGGCGGCTCTGCACCTACCTCTAACAGAGGATGGTACAGAATGGCCGCTCCAGCGTGCTCCCGAGCAGTGACAGCTCGTCTGCGCATGCGCAGAAGAGCTGTAGCGGCGAGCACACTGAAGCGGCTCGTGCTGAAAGGAGAAGACCGGACTGCGCAAGCGTGTCTAAAAAAGCAAGCTGCCAGCGAATTTAGACGGAACCATGGAGACGAGGACGCTAGCAACGGAGCAGGTAAGTGAATAACTTCTGTATGGCTCATAATTAATGCACGATGTATATTACAAAGTACATTAATATGGCCATACAGAAGTGTATAACCCCACTTGATTTCGCGAGACAACCCCTTTAAGAAGTACATATCAGAGCTTGAGTGGGTACAAAGGCGGACAACTAAAGTAATAAATGGAATGGGTGGACTACAATACCCAGAGAGGTTATCAAAATTAGGATTATTTAGTTTCGAAAAAAGACAACTGAGGTGTGATCTAGTAACTACGTGAAAATATATCAGGGGACAATACAGAGATCACCCCAATGATCTAATTATACTCAGGACTGTGACTGTGACAAGGGGGCATCCTTTATGTCTAGAGAAAAGAAGTTTTCTTACAGTAAAGAACCCTCTGTTATGTTCTGTATCAATATCTGGTTTTATTTTTGGGTTAGAAGGGGGTTCTTTACTGTAAGAGCAGTGAGACTATGGAACTCTCTGCCTGAAGATGTGGTGATGGAGAAATCACTAAAAGAGTTCAAGTGAGGCCTGGATGCATTAATTGAGTGCAACATTACGTATTACATGGTATAGTTACTGATTATTTCAGAAGGGTTGTTTATACAGGGAGTTATTCAGATTGCCAGATTGGAGTAAGGCGGTTATTTCTTCCCCTAAAATTAGTCAAATTGGCTTCTACCTTATTTGGTTGTTTTTTTTGCTGTCCTCTGGATTAACATTGCAAGAGAATAGTCTGAACTGGATGGACACGCAGTGTCTTTTTTTTCAGCTTTACAAACGGTAATATTATAGGATTACTTTATACTGCAGCTGTACTATTAAGGCTCTAAAGAGTAAATGGAGCAGAAAATACATAAAAACTTGTGTAGCATTTCTATGTTAGAGGTTAATTCATAACAAGTGCAGCTACCAATCTCCCAATCATCTTAAAATAACTGCTAAAACAATAACCAAAGCATTGAAATTCTTTAATAAAAGCAAAGACAATTGTTTTTTTTCTGTATTGCAGTTTACTCAGCAATTGTCAGATCTGTCAAACGTCTAAGATGGTTTGCTTATTCAAGCATAAAAGAGAGACACTCATCACCAATGAAATTAGATGTTAGAAGCCTGTGTCTAAAATCATTTAGAATTTGGAAGAAAATATTCCATTTATATAGATTTTCAATTCTGCTCAAATGTTTGCAACTAATTTGATAAGCAAAACATTATTATTTGCGTGAGCAGAATGAAGAGGTACATAGAATAATGTAAAATCAGCTGAAGTGTACTATAATATCTCATGAAGACTGGACGGTGCTAGATTCATCTCAAAGATTAAAGCGACCCTTGGGGCAGGAGGGAAGTCCTATTATGTAGCACCCTCTGTTTACACCACTCGGCGATGCATCTGTCAGATCCCAAGCTTCTCTTTTGTCTTCCGAGATGACTGCAGTGCTTCCCTCACTACCCAATACACATTGTATTGGTAATGCATTGATAGTCTTGAAAGGCTTTTACCAGGAAATTACTATTGATAACTTATCCTCAGGACAGGTCATCAACAGTTGGGGTCCTCCACTCAAGACCCCAGCTGATCACCTGATTGGGCATCCATGACTAGTGCCACAACACACAGTGGTACAGAGCAGGAGCTTCAGCTCCAACTCCTTTGTAGTTGTCGGAGTTTGTAATTTCAGGCTGGGGTTTCATTAAAATCAGTGGGAGCAGCACCTGCAGTTACAAGTGCCTGCTACAACACGAGGGTTGGAGCAGCAGCTTCTGCTCTGTACCCCTGTGCCTTGCAGTTGTGACAGCAGACTCCCAAGTCAGGTCATTGACCAGTGTTCCGAGTGGCGGACCCCAACCAATCAACTATTGATGACCTATCCTTAGGATAGGTCATCAAATGTATTTCCCTGGAGAACTCATATACAACACTATACACTGCTTCCATTTTTGGCCAGTGCAAAGCGGACCATCCGAAAGCAGCATGTAATGTCTAAGAGAAGTGGGAATTGGCAGTGAGAGGAATGCGGTGGCCATTTTGTAAGACAGAAGAGGAGCTTGGGAACTGGCAAATGCATGACAGAATAACACAAAAGAAGAGCACCAGATAGTATTATTCTGTCATGTTGTGCTCCTGGGTCTTGTAAAATGGTGGGTTTCCAGGAGCACACTGCCACAGGTGTGGGATGTTTGAGCTGACTGGGTGTGGAGTTCTCTAGCCAGCCAATTATCACTGGCCTGCTGCACATAAATGCCAGCCCCTCTGGCTGGAGGATGTTGGTTTCTATATTTCCCTCCCAGTACCCTTGTGCTTGTATTCATGCATGTTTTGCTATAGGTGTGAACAGCGATGTCTTGTATGTGTCTGCACAGGTGACCGGACGTGGTGTGAACAGTCCTGTTCCGTATGTTATTCATTCCTGTGTGTTGGTGTTAATGGTGTCCTGTTCAGCTTGGATCGATTAGCATCTAGGGTGAGCCAGGCCCTCAGGTTCCAGTGTGGGGCCATCCCTATTGGGATGATCACACCACTTGCAGGCAGGACTCAATCAGTAAGTTGTCTTGTTAGAGTTGGGAACTCACGAGATAACAAGGACCCTTGTCACGGGCTCGTGAGCTTAAGTATCTTGGCTAAAATACAAACCAATATCTCATATGTACTGTAGAAAATCTGTTTATGTGTGCAGACATGCTAGGTAAGTGTTTTGGTTGTTTGTCAGCAGTTGTGTCATGTTGACTCGCAAGTGCCGTTCACAGTTCCCTTTATTGTGGTGTTCAGTGTGTGTGCGTGTTTTTGTACCCCAATCCTTCTTTCCAGGGTGTGTTTTTGTATGGAGTTATTGCACACAGAAGCAGACATGACATACTCTCTCCCTATGGCTCCACAACAAACTTTGTTCCCAAGCCTAGTAGGCCGCTTTGCCATCTAAGGAAAAGTGACACTAAGATCCATGAAAGCAGTCTTCAGCCACCTCTAAGTGGAGCCTATGAGCTTATTGCATACTATTTTATCATTGACTCCAATGTATGTCATATGCAGTAAGCTCCTAATCTTTCCCTAGTGGTGGCTGGAGACAGGTAACAATTCTCTGGTTAAAGTTTAATCAAGTTATGCAACTTTTTAACTTGCTTGGTAATTCATTTCTTCACTGTTTTAAGGATCTATTTTTCCTGTCAGTGTTAGTAAAGCATTCTTGTTTACACCCAGATGCTGGAAACCATTCAGAAATAATGATTTACACAGAAAGAAAATGTTCTACAACTGTATCCAACCTACACAATCCTCTGTGAACCAAATACATCAGCCGTGCAAAGCTCTTTTTTGTCTGGGTAGTTTGCTACAGTGTATCAATGTGGATAAAATGTATCATACCGTACTGGATATAAGTGCATAAGCAATGAGCCATGAAAAGTTTAAAGGGGTTGTGTGGTTTTAACAAAAAATATTTTAATTAGCTGCTGGGTAAAGGCAGGACTCCAAAAGAAGGGTGGTTGATAGGATTGGAGGTGGAGATATCCAGGTGTCTACCATTCACTAGAAGCAATCTGGCAGGCTAAACAGCAATGACAAGTCTTCCCATAGTAGTGACTGAGTCAGCATGGATTTATTTAGTATGCTGTCACAGCTGGGGCAGAGGACCATGATGCTATCCCATTGCTTTCAATGGGGCCAGTGCTGCTGCTGCTTAAAAGATAAGCCCTTTCCTGAAAAAAAGCCTTAGCTGCTGGAAAAAAAAATAAAAAATTATACATCATTTAGCAATGCTGTTAGGACTCCATTCATTGAATGACAGCTGAGCGCTGGCTCTGATTGGTCACAGCGCTCAACCAATCTGAGCCAGCACTTTCAGGAGGCAGGGATTTTTAAATCCCCGGCCAGAAGAAAATTTTTTAGAACAGTGCCGGAGAGCCAGGTAGAAGATGCGCCAGAGCCCCGACAATGCTGCTAGGTGATGTAATTTTTTTTTTATTTTTCCAGTAGCTAGGCCTTCTCCAAAAAACCCTGCAGGGGTTGCCTTCATCCCACTGCCTTAAATGGGGTGACAGCAGAGCTGGCTCCATTGAAAGCAATGGGATAGCATCGCTGTCCTCTGCCACAGCTGTCACAGCTGTGGCAGGGGATTCTTTTGTTCCCGCTGCAGTTCCCTCATCACTGAACACTGTGACAGTGCTGTCACAGTGTTCAGTGATGAGGGGAAATTCCCCGCAGGGATTAACGGAACCCTCGGGGAGTCCCCTCATCCCCGCGGAGACTAAGGGGTTAACAGCGGGACATTTAAAAGGTGTTTCTGGCCAGAAGCATCTATTTAACATCCTGCTGTAAGAAACGGGGAAGCTATTGGCAGCGCAGGAGTTTCCATTAACTCCTGCTCCCATAGGAGTCAATGGAAACTCCTGCAAAACACGCACCTACGTCATATCTTTTTTAGGTGTGCGCTGTTTTGCGCTTCAAATTCCGCACATATCAATGCTACTATAGGAATCCATTGCTTTTTTAGAAGCGTGCATTATGCACAAACACAAGCTCGTGTGAATGAGGCCTAAAAATGCATGAAGATAGCAAGAAAATAGCATGAAAACCGATCAGTTTTTCCCTGACCAAAATTGCGCTAGGCTGTGTGAATACAGCCTCACATATAAACAGTTAATTTTGCATGAACCAACTTGTTTGGCTCTGTTGATTGTCTGGGGTATTTTGGACATTTTATACTAGAGTGGCCATGCCCTTTAAGGGCGGGTTCATATATATAGAGGCCACAGTGCAGCAACAATGCTGCAAAAACCGTGATGCCATTCAATTTTAATGCATATCGTTGCAATTTTCAAATTGATTGTTAATTTCCACGCATTTTACTTACATAATTAGCACAGCCATTAACAATCAACTTATGAACTGCGCTATTTCAAGATGAAAACTGCCTATTGTCAATGTTTTAGGCTACTCCATAGTCACTATGTCACTCTTTCCAGGGTATGTCACACTCGCCACCTCTAGTATACTCATCTATCAGGAAAATAGGTGTCCCCCAAATTCCGCCTGCTTCATTCTCCATACACTTTTTCCTGCACACTCGCAGAAACTAATTGCGATTTCCACGAGCAGAGGAAAAATCGCAGCATGCTCTTTTTTGTGCAGACTCCACAGGGACAGCTTCCATTGAAGTCAATGGAAACCGTCCGACCAGCAGCCTATCCACAATTGACATTGCGGATAGGCAGCGGGAACCCGCATCATCACCTAGCGACCACGGGAAAAACAAACATTCAAAAGAAATCTGTACTGCGCATGACCAACGGCAAGAATCCACGGTCATTCGCAATACAGAAAATGACATGTATGCAGGGTCGCTGGCCGTGGGCAGAGCCGGATTCCGCTGTGGGCTCCGGATCGCCTGTGTGC
This sequence comes from Eleutherodactylus coqui, assembly GCF_035609145.1. Lineage (NCBI taxonomy): Eukaryota > Metazoa > Chordata > Amphibia > Anura > Eleutherodactylidae > Eleutherodactylus > Eleutherodactylus coqui. The sequence continues at coordinate 264,668,027 of NC_089839.1, read as the reverse complement.
TGCTGGCCTACCTCAGTGGAGATGTGGCCCCTGTGCTGCGGAATACATCGGTGCTATATAAATACATATTATTATTATTACATGCAGATGCAGCCACCCTTCTATTGAAGTGCATGGACAATGCTTCATCCGGGAACAGGTACTATTTGCTTGCACGATGGGCAACCAGAATGGGTTTTACTGGTCGGCCCTAAGCACCTCCCTCGAATACTGTTTCCATTCACTGGCAGCAATCAGAAATCTTTGAAATAGTGAAGAATTAAAGTACAAAAATCTATTTAAACATTGTATATATACTATTCACATCCGAAATGACTAAGCCAGAACAGAGAGAACCACTCGGAAGAGCTTCTATGCTTTTTCCAGTTTAACAAGTACATTTTGAATGCATTCATGTCAGCAAGAACTCATTTAATCAAGTTCTTAATAAATACTTTCCTACACTGTAATATTCATAAATGAGAATGCACATTTCTTTTACTGAATAACGTAGGACCTTCCCTCTTTGGAATAAATCCAATCTCACAACAACTAGCAAGTGTTCTTATTTTGCAAGCCTGAGGTTAAAACATCTTACAATCACAGAAGAGGTTGCTGATCCTGAAAAATGCCTGCAGGAATAAACATGCACACTTGAACCGCATTGAATAGTAATTTCATTTTTGGTTTTATTAGAAATGTATTTCCATAGTTCTTAAAAAGTATAAAAATGCACTAAATTTCATTGTATCATGTTCCTCTATGAATTTCCTAACAAAAGAAATTACAGTCTATTATAATCATTGTGCGCTTGGCACATTGCAAACATGGTGTCATTACTTATGCAGAAGCCCACCTGCAATCTTCCTTTGTGTCTCCAGCTCTTACACAGAGCACATTCAAATTCAAACTGCATAAGCCTAGACAGAAATTTCAGTCATAATCAACCCAAAATGGCCAAGAGATCCTAGATAGTGTAAATGTGCAAATAAACACCAGCAGAATATCTGACACCAAAATGGCAAGAATGATGGATTAAGGAGGAAATTAACTTTAAAAGACAAATACCAAGGGGCAGGCAAAAAAGATGATGGGAAATAAAGTTGACAAATAACCATGTGAAAAATAACACTTCTTATTGTATTCTTTGTGAGATTTTAGTGGCACTTTTTATGATAAGTGATACATTGTTTTAACTTTTATGCAGAGTATTGGAGAGTTTTGTAGATTCGCTGGGTTTGATTATTTATGCAGTATTTGTTTGCATGTTATTATACCTCTATGATCTAAAATGATTAACACTATACAATAATTGTTAATAAAAAGGAAACACAGAAAAATGTCCCTTAGGGCTCAGTCACACGGGCGCATCGGCACCCGCGTTACTAAGACGGACGTCTCTCTGCAGCGCCGGAAAAAAGAACATGTGACCGGCTTCATTGCCAGTCATGTGTTCTTTCATCAGCGCTGCAGAGAGACGTTCATCTTCAGGTACGGCTGTCTTCTAACTGTCAGACACACGGGCGAATCGGCGCCAGTGTAGGGTGCCGATGCGCCCGTGTGACTGAGCCCTTAGGGATCGTTCACACGAACGCTGTGGGCATGGAGTAGAGCTGCGTGAAAAAATAGTGGCCATATTGCTCTAAAGATCGCGTGAATGGGTTAATTCATGCTACTTGAATTAGCCTGTTCACTCGATCCGAGGTGTGTGGTGCGTGTTTTCCAGCTCCCATAGGAGTCTATGGAAAGCACGCACCAAAGATAGATCAGGTACTATCTTCGCACGCACCACGGACCTTACATGCGACCTGCAGTCACATGTCCTATTTTTGTTGGTGTGTGAATTTAGTGCACCTAACAGTTGTTCATGTAAATGCTTCTATAAGAACCCATTGGTTCCTATAGAAGCATGTTCTGTGTGTGCCTCTAATGTGCGCAGACAGCACTAGTCTGAACAAAGCCTTAGGTCTTCTTCACATGGACGATTTTTTGCAGCTAAGTTAAATGCGTCAAAAAAATCACAACCACTGGTTTCCTATGGAAACCTTCAGATGAACGATTTGTAGCCGTGTCCAAAAAAATCACAAGAAAAGAGATAGGACATCAGCTGCAGATTTCAGCAACTGCAATTCCCTGCTGTGTCAAAAATTAGGTCTTGATTAGAGATGAGCGAGCACCAAAATGCTCGAGTGCTCGTTACTCGAGTCGAACTTTCAGTGATGCTCGAGAGTTCGTTTCGAGTAACGAACCCCATTGAAGTCAATGGGTGACTCGAGCATTTTTGTATATCGCCGATGCTTGCTAAGGTTTTCATTTGTGAAAACCTGGGAAATTCAAGAAAGTGATGGGAACGACACAGAAACGGATAGGGCAGGCGGGGAGCTACATGTTGGGCTGCATCTCAAGTTCCCAGGTCCCATTATTAAGCCACAATAGTGGCAAGAGTGAGACCCCCCGCCCCCCGTACTGTCAGCATAAAGATCGTTCTCCTCTGCCACAGCTGTAACAGCTGTGGCAGAGAAGAACGATGTTAGCCCATTGAATTCAATGGAGCCGGCAATACAGCCAGCTCCATTGAAAGCAATGGGCTGCCGGCGATCGCGGGATGAATTGTCGGGAAGGGCTTAAATATATAAGCCCTTCCCTGCAATTCATCCAGAAATGTGTAAAAAAAAAAATATATATATATACTCACCTGGTCCCGGCAGTGGGAGTTCAGCGCGGCCGGTGGCAGTCCTCCTGAACTGCTCTGAACAGCTGTGAGTTGTATTCAGCAGCCGGGGATTTAAAATCCCCGCCTGCTGAATGAGCTGCCTCTGATTGGTCACAGCCTGACCAATCAGAGGCAGCTCTCACTCACACCCATTCATGAATTCATGAATAGGTGAGTGAGTGCTGCCTCTGATTGGCTCAGCGCAGGGCCAATCAGGGGCAGCTCTCAGCTGTCATTCAGCTGAGAGCTGCCCCTGAGCCAATCAGAGGCAGCACTCACCCATTCATGAATTCATGAATGGGTGTGAGTGAGAGCTGCCTCTGATTGGTCAGGCTGTGACCAGTCAGAGGCAGCTCATTCAGCAGGCGGGGATTTTAAATCCCCGGCTGCTGAATACTACTCACAGCTGTTCAGAGCAGTTCAGGAGGACTGCCACCGGCCGCGCTGAACTCCGTCTGCCGAGACCAGGTGAGTCTGTGGTGTGGCTTGATAGTTTGCCCATCAAATCACAGAATAATAATGTAATACTATGGTATTACATCACAGTGCAGGAGCAATAAAACCGTGGCAAGTTCCTGTCCCCTATGGGGACTAAAGAAACAATTAGTAAAAAAAAAAATCAGTTTTAACTACAGGACATCCTGCAAAAATAGACTTCTCGCACAACTCTATCAACAGAAAGCTAAAGTTATGCTTGTTAGAAGATGGTGGCAGAAAATAATATTTTTTTCCAAAGCCAATTTTTAAAAGTATTACAGAAAAAAAAACAATATGACTTTGATATTGTAGCAATCATACTGACCCATAGGATAGAGTCACTATGTCATTTTTGCTGCAGTTTGTACAGTGTAGAAATAAGACCCCCCCCCCCCCACCCCCAAAAAAGGCGGAATTGCACTTTTATTTTCCATTTTCCTCCACCTAGAACTTTTAAAAATTTTATCAGTACATTATATGGCACATTACATAGAACCATTAAAAAATACAACTCGTCTTGCAAAAAAAAGCTCTCAGACAGCTTTGTTGATGGGTTTAAAATATTGGCCTAACAAGGATATTGGCCTTAAACAAAACCACTTCTGTCTGTAAGCTCTGTCTAGAATTGAAAGAGGCTAAGATGCAAAACCAGACATAGATCATGGTCAAGAGTGCTGTTGCTTTTGGACAAAAAGCAGTTTTTTCTTTTTTGTCAAAATTGATATAATGCATAATATACTATATAGCACAACGTCATGTACAAAATAATAAGATAGAGTTCTCATCATGAACTTGCCCTTGCCCTTGAAATCCTGCTTATACTTAATGTGTGTCTGCTGCATAAAAACAAGAATGGGGTCTTCAGCAGAGAATGAGTTGTTGAGCGATACATTAAAACCATCATGAGAGGCATCATTCTAAATTACTACTCATCTATACGATATCTTAGCTAATCAAGGTCAGAACTACTCATGTATAGACCTTCTGACATGCCTTACTGAAATTATGGCCCAAAAATTAATTGAGGTAACCCTCAAGAGTCTTGTCTGACATTCATACAGTAATGACCTTGTTTTTTGTAAACTAATTTACTGAAGGTCTCAGGTAACAGAGGTGTGATGGGCGAATAATTAATTGTATTCGGTAATAAACTGGAAGCAGACATTTTATACAATGCAATCTGAAATCTAGGAGATATAGTGTAGGGTAAATCCTTAAACATTTATCTGTAAATCAAGTTTTTATGTTCAAGATTTTTTTAAGGCCTTAGTCACACGGGCGTTTTTTGCCACGATTTGCGCATGCGTCGGCCGATTTTATAAAGCCATTGCTTTGCAATGGTATCGGACACATGAGCACTTTTTATGCGCTCGTCCGATAAATTATAGAACAGAAATCGCAGATCGCACCTATCTGCGATTCCTGTTCTCTTCTCTATATGCGCTCAATGGGGCCGGCGGCAGCAGCGCCGACCCCATTGAGAACATATAGTAGACAAATCATTCTTCTCTGCCACAGCTGTAACAGCTGTGGCAGAGAAGAACGATGTTTGCCCATTGAATTCAATGGAGTCGGCAATACAGCCGGCTCCATTGAAAGCAATGGGCTGCTGGCGATCGCAGGATGAATTGTTGGGAAGGGCTTAAATATATAAGCCCTTCCCTGCAATTCATCCAGAAATGTGTAAAAATAAAAATATATATATACTCACCTTGTCCCGGCAGACGGAGTTCAGCCGTGGCCGCAGCGCTGAGCCAATCAGAGGCAGCACTCACTCACCCATTCATGAATTCATGAATGGGTGTGAGTGAGAGCTGCCTCTGATTGGTCAGGCTGTGACCAATTAGAGGCAGCTCATTCAGCAGGTGGGGATTTTAAATCCCCGGCTGCTGAATGCTAGAGAGAGCAGTTCAGGAGAACTGCCGCTGGCCGCGGCTGAACTCCGTCTGCCGGGACAAGGTGAGTATATATATATATATTTTTTTTTTTAAACATTTCTGGATGAATTGCAGGGAAGGGCTTATATATTTAAGCCCTTCTCGACAATTCATCCCGCGATCGCCCGCAGCGCATTGCTTTCAATGGAGCCGGCTGTATTGCCGGCTCCATTGAATTCAATGCGCTGGACAGCTCCGGCCCGTTTCTATTGAAACGCGGCTAGGAGCAGTACTTTTGGGCGATTTTTCGGCCCCGGTCACGCGATTTGCGGATGCGCATCCGTCATGCGATCCGCAAATAGCGGCAAAAAACGCCCGTGTGACTAAGGCCTAAGAATGCGGGTGATTTTTGTTTAAATTTTCAGTCACAACCTATATTAAAAAATCCTAAGATTCAGCATTTGTCACACTGACCTCAGAGCCCAGTAATGCTCTGATGGTTCCTGATTTGTAGCTAAACTTTTTTAGCAGTCATCACATTACAGGCAGGATTACACTGAAAAGTAAACACATCTATGTAAATAACACAGGATCCACCATTCACAATAGGTGATTAGCTGTGACTATCTAATCCCTTCTCTACAAAATGACCCCCGCACAGGTCATAGAACATGTTTAGAACAGCCTCCCACACAAGTAAATGAGTCAACTTCTATCCATTGTTTGAATGGCCCACGAAGCTGCTGTAAAGCATCTCTCTAAATGCTTTGAATGCTGTTAAACACAGTTTAGGCATAATGGCAGCCCCCATAAAAAACTCTGCAATCAGAAAATAAAAGTAAATTAGTAAAATGAAAAATGTTTTCACTAATTGGCTTTAATTAGTAAAAAATAGAGGCGATACATTCCATTCAATGTCAATACATAACATGTCTATGAATATGCAGCACATAAAATATTTTGCGAACAGCTTATCATTTCAGTGGTTTTCTGACACACAAAGTTTTTTTCCTCAGTAGAGCGTCAAATAAAAAAATGAATCTGGTAGAAAGGGATGTCCATTTTAAGACTGGATTACAATATCTAGGTTGGATTCAATTAGCTCTTTAAAGCTTGTTAACACATCAAATAGCTGTTGACTCCTTCACCCAACATCTATTCTTCTTGACCTCCCATACACAGAGCATGAATGTGTTCTAAATGGGGAGAGGGAGTAAGGCACTGTTAGACACCTCTGACATTGGCTTATTTCCCCAAGCAATAAAAGGATCTTGCATATTGAAATTCAACAACCAGGACACAGCCATACATATTAGATGGTTGGCTAGGTCAGCCAAAATCATTCAGCCTACATCGCACAAACCCTCCCCGAATAGGGGTGCTGGGCAAATAGCTGATCGTACAGGGCTCCACTCTCAACAGACATAGCAAATAGCTGATTTTGTCAGGAAAAGCCACAGCCATCCATATATTTTCCTCCTGTAGGGGGAATTGTAGTATTACAGTTGGCCATTTATATTAATTGTCTTGCAGTGAAAGGGAAGAAGTTCTGGATGGGACATATGTACCATGGAGATTACTGGCTTCAGTGATGTAATTCTGGACTGGAGTATTGGGAGGGCTACTCCTAGACTCCAATTCAGGTCTCTCACCTGGGCCAAGAAATCAAGGTGTTATAAAAAGTTGGATGTGGGAGCTGAGCAAGAGAAATGTATGTAACCTGGTCAGAGAGGTCCAATGAGAGACGAAAGACTGAGCCAAGTCTGGTGTTGTGTGAAATCTGCCAAAGGAAAGTTGGGTAAGAGCCACTGTTTTAGTAACAAGTCATTATTACTAAGTATAGCGTAAACTTTTTCTTCAAAAGAGATCACGAAGCCGGTGTGTAACTTAAAAAGGACATGCTTTTCATTAATAAACTCGTGCCATAACATATCCACACTTAAAAAAGCCGCTCAAGCAGCATGTCCTTTTTAAGTTACACACCGGCTTTGTGATCTCTTTTGAAGAAAAAGTGTACGCTATATTATTGTGACCGCTTGCAGCCGGGCGGTGAAGCCGAAGTTTTACCTATTGAAGGTGGAAGAAAAGTAACAGCTACGTTTCGGCCTATGTGGCCTTTTTCAAGCTTAACAATCATTGTATTGTACTTTTAACACATTTGAGACACCTGATGGTAATAGAGGGGTGTGTTCTGTATTAGGTGGAACCAGTAATCTAATTGGTGCTGCAATTAAGTGCTATAGCTAGTTATACTGTGCTAGGTACAATGATTGTTAAGCTTGAAAAAGGCCACATAGGCCGAAACGTTGCTTGTTTGGATATATCTTGGGAATGGTGGTTTGAATTGTTGCATGTACATTTGGTCCAGCCTAGTGTGGGCCTACTAAAGGTGCTGCTGGCTCAAATCCTTTTTTCATTTCAATCTTCAAGTTGTGAGCGAGAGCTTAGGACTGCATTTCTGCTGCCTTAACAGTCTGCGCCATACGAGGCTCACGACCTGAAGATTGCGGGTTCCATTTGGTTCAGGTAATCGGCTCAAGGTTTACTCAGCCTTCCATCCTTCCGAGGTCAGTAAAATGAGTAGCCAGCTTGCTGGGGGGTAAAAGATGACTGGGGAAGGCAATGAGAAACCATCCCACAAAAACAGTCTGCCAAGAAAACGTCATGATGTGACATCACCCCAGGAGTCAGTCATGACTCGGTGCTTGCACCAAGGGACTTTACCTTTACCCTTTTACTGCTGACGCAAGTTAAACTATTACTTTGAGGGTGTCAATAAAACCCTGGACTATTGGATTTGAACCTCTGCAGGTGTCTGCCTGTTGCACGTTGACTACTCTCCCTGGGGAGTCCCATTTAAACGGTCACAATGGATTTCCTGTAATACCAAATTGGCACAAGTTATACCAAAATTGGAGTAGCACTTACTGAGTTTATCTCCATTGTGGGTCATAGAGAGAGGATCACTAATATTCATATACTGTAATAAGGCATATGCTCTTGGCACAACCTATTTAAACTATTGTAATGCAATATAGTGTGCCATTCCTATAACCTGACATGCTAGTACAGAGGGATGATCGCATGGGCCCAGATGCAAAGCCCATGTGAGCACCACAGGAGCCCACCTGTAGCTGACAACTAAAGTCCCACTGCATTGGCTGAAATGAAAGCTAGCTCTGATCCTGGCTGTATAGCCCTTCTCGATGCTGTAATTAGTGCTGACTGTGGCATTTAAGAGGTTTAGAGAGGGAAGATGGTCATTCCTTCACCCAACAGCCTCCTCACAAAAGAGGAGAGCCAGAGGTCAAACAATGTCTTTTGAGTCTGCCAATTTACAGATGGCTATTAGTCTATTAGGCTTAGAAGTCCAGTTAGAAATGGCAGCTGCGTATATTTACACACTGTACTATATAAGTAGTGCAGTGCATTATGTAAGCATTCAACCCATCACATCTTCAAGTCCTGTTGTGGAATTAATAAATATATTTTTTACATTTTATAGTATACAAAATATAGAAAAATCACTTTTATCAATAAAATGCCGTTTATTATCGGAAACCCCCTTGCCAAAAAAAAGCTTTCAAAATTTTGCCATTTGTAACAACCAAACCTATAATATGCTCATGTTATGTAGCCCACAAGGTGAACTCCATTAAAAAAAAGACAATTGCTGTTTTTGTTAATTTCATCCTCAAAAAACGCAATAGAAGGTGACATGATCAAAAAGTTGTGTATAAATTTGTTATTTCTCTCAATGTATCGACCCACATAATAAAATATACTTACTGGGTGGCAAATAGTGTGAAAAACAGAACAAGGCCAGAATTGCTGATTTTGATCATCCAGCCTCCCCAATAAAAGGAATCAAAGCATATGTACCCCAAAACTGTAGTAATGAAAATGTCAACTCATTCCACAAAAAAGTAAGCCCCCACACAACAGCATAGAAAGCAACAACACAGCAGCATTGACAAAAAAATAAAGTTAGGGCTCTGAACATGGCAATGGTAAAAAAAAAATCTATGAAAAAAACCTTTTAATCTGCAAATGTAGTATAATATATAAAGCACTATATAAATTTAGTATCTCCGTAATTATACTGACCCACAAAATAAGATTAAGATCTAATTTGTGCCAGTATATCACACGGTGAACAGCATACAAAAAATGGCATGGTTGTGTTTGTTGTACACCTCGGCTTCCAAAAGTGGCAATAAAAAGATATCAAAAAGTCATCTGTACTCTGAATTGATGCTAATGAAAAAGTCAGCTCATCCTGCAAATAACAAACCCCACACAGCTTTATGGATAGGAAAATAAAAAATTTATGGCTCCCTAAATATGGCAATGAAATTTTTTTTATTGTGTACAACATAAATAAAACCTATAAATTTGGTATCACCGTAATAATGCTAACCCACAGAATATAGTTAATATTTCATTTATTTGCACAGTGAATGCCAGAAAAATAAAACCTTTAGAACAATGACAGAATTGTCCTTTTTTGCCCCCCTCCCAAGAGAAAAAATATGTATGTACTATGCAATGACGTATTCTGCAGAGCGTACATAAACCCACCATGTAATATTGTATTATAATAAATTGATATACATATAAAACCTCAAACAAAATCTACTATTACATATATAACTCTAGATAAATACTCATAAGGAGTTATATTTTCCAAAATGGGGTCACTTTTGGGGGTTGGGGAAGATTTCCACAGTACTGGTATTTCAAGCTTCTGCAAATGGCACATGATGTCCAAAAAGTATTCAAGCAAATCTTGTGCTCCTTCCATTCCAAGCCCTAACACACAGGCGTAACTATAGGGGATGCGGGGGATGCAGTTGCACCCGGGCCCAGGAGCCTTAGGGGGACCATAAGGCCTCTCTTTCCCATATAGGGAGCCCAGTACTATGAATAAAGCATTATAGTTGGAGGCCCTGTTACAGGTTTTGCATTGGGGCCCAGAAGCTTCAAGTTACTCCTTTGCCTTGACATGTACCCAAACAGCAGTTTACGTCCACATATGGGTCATCACCATATTCAGAAGAAATTGCTTAGCAAATTGTGGGATGTTTTTCTCCTTCTGTCTCTTCTAAAATTGAAACATTTGTGTCGAAATGTTAGTTTTATGGCCCAATGTTAGCAAATTCTACTAAACAAATAACAACTGACACCAACGCCTCCAAGGATGTGAGCTGCCCGCTGTATGGACTCTTGTAAAACCGCACAAACGGAAAACTAAAAACAACAGAAACAGCGATTGCTTCACTATATATATATATATATATATATATATATATATATATATATATATATCCACTAGACACCTGGCCCAAACTGCTAATACCCAGATCCTTGTACAGATCTAGCAGATATAATGCTGTATACACAGAGCGCTACTACCACATAATAGACAATGCCTGTTGGAGAGAGTTTCAGTAAAAAAAGTACCTGTGCATGGCTACTTCCAAACTCCGCTGTTGCTGGCAATCCCGCTGTATCAGTGACACAGTAGGTATAAATTAGACATTTAAAGTCCTGAGTAAATGCTCCTCCTATTCCAGAGTCCTGTTACTCCAATCAGGTTCAATAAAGCTCAAAACGCTGCCAGACTGGTCCATATAGTCTATGGCACCATAGGTTTTCCACTGTTTGACACTTGGAAAAAGGGATGCTACCAGCTGTTGCATGCCCCTATCAACCAAGGCTTTCCTCAGTCAAAATCTGCAGCAAAATAAACATTAGAATCTACATGCGGATTTTGTGGCAAATTTTCACATAGATTTTAACCCTTTCCAATCCAGTCTGACGTCTTCAGACATTCTGATTGAAGACTGTACAGCTCCGATGTTGGAAGATGTCCGGCAGGGTATTCTTACTATATATTACTGGCCACTCTATTGTTGGGGGCCTCTCCAGCATTTCCCATACCGCAGTACTGGCTGTAGCCAGCAGATGGTGCCATTGTATAATGGCAGAAAGAGAAAAACCCCTAGGAAACCCTGAATCCAAAATTGGGTTGCAAAGGGTTAATGCAGATTTTTTCCCCCTAAAGTTTGTGATGATGAGCTTTCGGTGTAAAATGTCTGCTTTAACATGCAGGCCACCTTATCTGATCCCTTGCTGTTCACTTTGGGGGATAGGAGCTGGCATTTCTTCATAAGTAGAGCTACACTTTAAATATGGAGAATTTGAGATTTTTACATGGTCTTAGGGTGCCTTCACACTTGCAATCCCAATATTGCGTTTTTTTAACACAAATGCCAATAGGACTTTCCAATGTTAAAAACTAGAGATGAGCGAACGTACTCGTCCGAGCTTGATATTCGTGCGAATATTAGGGTGTTCGGGATGCTCGTTACTCTTAACGAGCACCACGCGGTGTTCGGGTTACTTTCACTTTCCTCTGAGACGTTAGCGCGCTTTTCTGGCCAATTGAAAGACTGGCTGTGTTTCTGGAGGCGGGGATTTCAAGCCTTTCATAGAGAAAGCTTTAGTCCGTGGACCAGGAAGGAGTGACAGTCTGCAGGAGCGGCGCAGATCGTCTGAAGAAGTAAGTAATGCTTTTTATTCTTTGCTCCACTGTATTACCGGCGTATAAGGTGACAGTTGGGGGGTCGTCTTATACGCCCCGTCGCCTTATACGCCGGTATATATTTTTAGTGTATCACATTTCTGGATGAATTGCAGGGAAGGGGTTATATATTTAACCCCTTCCCGACCATTCATCCTGCGATCACCGGCAGCCCATTGCATTCAGTGGAACCTGCTGTATTGCTGGTTCCATTGAATTCAATGGGCTAACATCGTTCTTCTCTGCTACAGCTGTGCCAGAGGAGAACGATCTTTACGCTGACAGTGCGGGGGGGGGGGCCCACTCTTGCCGCTATTGTGGCTTAATAGTGGGACCTGTGAACTTGAGATGCAGCCCAACATGTAGCCCCTCGCCTGCCCTATCCGTTGCTGTGTCGTTCCCATCACTTTCTTGAATTGCCCAGATTTTCACACATGAAAACCTTAGCGAGCATCGGCGAAATACAAAAATGCTCGGGTCGCCCATTGACTTCAATGGGGTTCGTTACTCGAAACGAACCCTCGAGCATTGCGAAAATTTCGTGCCGAGTAACGAGCACCCGAGCATTTTGGTGCTCGCTCATCTCTATTAAAAACACATCGCACAAAAATCGCAGGTTTGTGCTTTGCGATTTTTGTGCAATGTGGTTTTAACATTAGAATGTCCGATTGACATTTGCCCTAAAAAGCACAGCAAAATCGCGATCACAAGTGTGAAGGCACCCTTAAAAATGGAATATCGGCCGTTACGTTTTTAAAGACTACTTTTTATTTTATTATACTTTGGAAACAGAATTTAATTTTCTTTATACCCACCAATAGACTTATACAGTATACGATGGATGAATTTCCTCACCACTTCTTGCTGCTAGTTTACTCCAGATTTTGTTAATTAAAATACACTTATTAGTAGAATTGTTATTTTTTTTCCCCCAATGGCTAGAAAGCTTATTTCTTAATAAATGAAAAGCAGGTTCAAAATGATACTAAATTACTCGCTGGAGATACCTAAGGCTTTGGAGAGTGAATTCACTTCAGCAAACAGACACCACAACTCAATTTAAGTTATGTCCACTTTAGAAGGAATTTACTTTTTTCTCCCTTTTTAATTATGTGTTTCTGTCTGTTAGGTATTCAACATTTTAAAATATGTTTCCGAGTCAGTGGTGAGAAAAATATACATAATGGAGACATTTATCTACAAACCTCTTCAGGAAAATATACATCATTTGTACTTCTTCTTTCCTTTAAGCAATCTTAGTGGAATTATTTAAAATCAAAGCAATTCAAGGGCTGGAAGTATTTTAGTATGTTTTTTTTTTCCTTCATACAAGGAGGACTGCTGTTCGGGTTTATCTTTTTGTGGTCGGACAGTTTATTATAGAAATAATTATCTCCTTAAAATCACTTTATTTTATGTATATATACATTAATACATTTTATAATCCAGCATGCAGGATTATAAAATTTCTCAAATTAACGGATATAGTTATTTTTTTGCGGGAAAAGCTTTTCATAAACCCAATGAAAGACAGTGCACAGTTTAAAATGGAAAAGATGTAAAATAAAGCATTTAGGGGACATTTATGACGCTTTTTCTGTCCGTTTCTGGAGTAACAAGCTGCAAATTTTTGAGCAAATGTGTATTTGTACAAAAAAAGGTTCAACCAATCTCTCATTGGTATCAGTCCTACTATGTTTTTAAAAAATAAGCAGGATTTGACAGGAGGGGCATGGTCACCCTAGACTGACCGATTTATGGATAATTTACACCAGAAATTGGCATAAATTTTACCAGGAATGCCTTCCAGGTTGGACCTGGCATATATTTCTGTCTATGCACATGGAGTTGCTGGGGATGGGGTCTATACATGAAGTGGCATATGTCTCTTAATATATTCAGTGCGTCGTATACCCAGGGTGTCACATAAGACTAGCCTTGTCAGTGCAATCAAAGATGATCATTTCAAGAGCCAAGTACGGGGTCAGACGCGATAACAGATTAATTAGATATATATGATCAAAAGTTTGTGGCTAGAGCAGACTACAACTAGGAACTGTAATAATGGTGACAAGAAATCACTCAAACCACCCAAACCAGAGCAGCCACTCCAGTGGAGCACCCACTCCTAAAAGTGGGTGAGAAGTAGAGTCCAGGTCTGAGAAGAACTGAAAATTGACCAGCCACCTAGAACTTGGCACAAAATACAGGGAAACTGAGCACTAAACTTCAGAATTTCGGAATATAAAACCACTGAACACGGATTCACGGAACACTGGCCAAAACACAAGAAGTATAACTGGCATTCTATGTACAAAGACGTCAGTCGAAAAACTCTCACAGAGAAACTGATAGGCTGGCTGGGCTTTCTGTTAACCTAGTCAACCTAGTCAGCCTTTCAGCACTGGAACCAAAGGAAAATGTTAATTCCTCAGTAACATTGTCCGTGGCCAACATTGTGACATCACTCCAGACCAACGCCGGTAACCCAGAAGTCACGGCACTGTTGCTGTTACATTTTCTTTTTACTTTTTTTTTACATTTAGGATTTGCGTTTTGAAAAAAAACATTAGTAGTGCTCTCTTGTTAGTTTTCTACTTTGGATAATGAATATATATGGCTTTATACTTTATAACACATACCTGCACTATATTGTGTACACTAGACTAGTTCTAAACTTATATGTTAAATGGTCACATCTTCTGGACCCTTATAGTTCTACTTAAAGGAAATGCATCACTTATAATTTAACTTATTAAAACTATCCAGTGAAACATTCCATTTTTTTCATCTAATTTTTATTTTTTGATTGTAGATTGTAGATTTTTTATTCTATTTTTTACATGGCTTTGGGGATGGCCATTGCTTGAGCTGCAGTTAACAGTATTAAGAGATATGCTATATAGCAGAAATCATGGACCATTCACACAATGGGCAGGAGATGACCTACAGACTTCTATGGGAAAATGATCACACACTGTGATCTGTGCAGAGGTCATTGTGCAGGGAGGGGGAAGAGATAAGCTGTGGCTATCAACTGTTGTGAATAGTGGATCTTGTCTTTATTTATATATACTAGGGGTTGCTGATAAGTCTTTGGCTTTACCCAGAAAGAAACGAGATAGGAAGATGAAACATTACATTTATTCCACATACTCTCCACTGATATCAACATACTTCTTACATCGGTATTCCAAGTTCTGTAAGCCTTGCAAAAAGAAGGATTTTGCTTGTGCCTCAAACCAGTCATCTGTAGCAGCCATGGCATCAGAAATGGTGTGAAATTTTGTACCCTTGAGGTGTTTCTTCAGGTTTGGAAACAGATGATAGTTGGAGTGAGCTAGATCTGGTGAATAAGGTGGGTGGTCAACCAGCTGGAAGCCTAGGTCCACCAGTTTTGCTGTGGTTGCTTGTGCACTGTGAGCAGAGGCATTGTCTTGCAGGAACAAGATTCCTTTCGACAGCTTGCCGCGCCTTTAGGCATTCAGAGCTGCCTGCAATTAGTCCAAAAGTTCAATGTAATACCTTGCATTGATGGTGGAACCATTTTGAAGGCAGTCCGCTAGCCGCACACCCTCCTTATCCCAGAACACAGACGACATCACCTTAGTGGCTGATTTTTGCACTCTGAACTTCTTTGGGCGAGGAGAACCACTGTGCCTTCACTCTTTTGACTGCTCATTGGTTTCAGCGTCGTACAAATAAATCCAGGTCTCATCCATAGTGACCAGCCGATCCAGGAAGTTCTTATCAGTCCGGAAATGCTGACAAATGGACCGGGAAATTTTCACTCACATGCTTTTCGGATCGGTCAAACATTTGGGGGCCCACTTTGCAGATAGCTTCTTCCTGTTCAAATGTTCATGGATAATGACACAAACACGTTCACAAGAAATCCCCATGATGTCTGCTATTCCTTTAGCTGAAATTCGCCAATTCTCCAGTATAAGGTTGTGTACAGCATCAACGATCTCCGGAACAACAACCTCTCTCGGTCGTCCAGGACGTTCATCATCATTGTTGCTGAAGTGGCCCATTTTAAATTTGGCAACCCGTTCTTAACTGTAGAATATGAAAGGCATTGATCCCCCAATGTCTGCGACATATCACCATGAATATCCTTTGCGGACTTTCCTTGCAGAAACAAGAGATTTTCTCACTCCTCTGCTCTCATTTGCTGTGAATATTGCCTTAGACTCCACTATTTTGCTTTCCCGCGTGCCTAGATCACTGTTGCCATAAGCTACAAACACAAACTTTTGAAATCATATATTAGACACATAATGCTTTCATGTGATGTAACATTCGTTACCATAGAAACAAAAAAAAGAACACAAAGCCAAAGACTTATCAGCACTAGAGATGAGCGAGTATACTCGCTAAGGCACATTATTTGAGCGAGTAGTGCCTTAGGCGAGTATCTCCCTGCTCGTCTCTAAAGATTTGGGGGCCGGTGGGGGCGGGGAGCGGCGGGGGAGAGCAGGGAGGAATGGAGGGGAGATCTCTCTCTCCCTCTCTCCCCCTCTCTTCTCCCCACTCACCTGTCACCCGCGCCGGCCCCCGAATCTTTAGAGACGAGCGGGGAGATACTCGGCTAAGGCACTACTCGTTCGAGTAATGTGCCTTAGCGAATATACTCACTCATCTCTAATCAGCACCCCTTATATAGCACTCTATATAAGTTATATAGACTTATATAGAGTTATCTTTCATTGTAATCCTGTCTGTGATAATGAGATAGCTGCTGAGTTGTCACCTCAACAGATTAGAGAATATCAGAGTTTTATTAAGATTATGTTTGCCATACATATTAAATATAAGTAGGTTAGTGGTTTAACCATTATTGCAAAAATTATCTTCCGGTTTCCAAGACTCAGCTATGCATGTTTTAGTCCATATTGGCAGAGAGTTCTATTCCTGAGATTGTTCTTTGAAAGGAAGATCTATCATTGATTAAAGATTATTCATGAAAACAATAGATTTTTTTTGTCCAACTATCCAGCTAAAAATTCAAGTGCGGCCAACTTCTTTCCAGACAATGACAGTCTGTCAATGCCCAACAAAAATGATTATTCATTGAGGGAAATTTTACATTTTAGGTGAAATTGCCAATTTCCATCTACTTTTGTCTAATGTCTATAGGCATCCTTAGTGGACATTGGGAAAGCTGATGGATTTTAGGATTTTTTAAAGTCTAGAAGTGACATTAATTTTTTTTTTTAGAAAGTGTCACAAAAAATTCCTAAATATGTTTAACATATAAAAACTTAATTTAGAGAATTGTCCAATTTTCTGATGACATGTTAATTCAAAATGACTTATCACCTCTCTGGATATGTCTATGTTATAAATAAATGTATGTCCAATAAAATAACTATTCTACAACATTGTTCTTAAAAGTCTGAATTGTGCTGTTCCTCTGTCATTCCTTCTGAAAATTTATGAATAAACTGACAACTGTTTAGGGATGTGTTCCTGCCCACTGTAATAATATCCGATCTCCTACAGTTTCAGACTGTTGCCCTTTATGATGGGGAATAGGAACATCCAGTTGTCAATTTATTCCTACATTCCTCAGTAGAATAGCAGAGGAATGCTGCAGCATAGAGAACTAAGAAAAGATGACCCAGAATTAATATTGCATCAGGAATACAAGTCTTCATTAAAACAGGCATATCAAGAGTGCTGACAAGTTCTCTTTAACCAAACTTGGATCAACTTAGAACCCTATTTAGGCCTCCTTCCCACGAACGGATTTCCGCCGCGTAATTCGCGGCGAAAATCCGCTGCGTTGCCCGCAGCTATTAGGTTCTATTGAACCTAATAGCACAATGCTCACGATGCGTAATTCCACCGCGGAATTACGCACCGCGATTTCTCCCGTCCTCACCCGCAGCATGCTCTATTTTCTGCGGGTGAGGACGGGCTGTACGCACTGACGGCTTCCATTGCAGTCAATGGAAGCCGTCCATTCACGCTATCTCCCGCTGTAACCAGCGGGAGATAGCGTGAAAAAACGCTTTCCCGCCCACCGCCGAGCGTCATATGACGCCAAATGACGCGGTCCGGCCGCGTCACGTGACACGGCCGGCCGTGCACGTGACACGGCTGGTGACGCGAGGGCGGTGGGCGGTGACGGGCGGTGACGCGCGGCGGTGGGCGGGGAAGCGATTTCACGCTATCTCCCGCAGGTAAGTATAGGGGCTCTGGGGGGCGCCGTGACGGGCTTCACAGCGGAATATTACGCTGCGGAGCCCGTCACGCTCGTGGGAAGGAGGCCTTAATCTAAGTTTAATTCTGTGAAACGGAATGGATTCAGGTGCTGTAGCTGTATTGCAAATGCTAAAGTACTGCAATATTATTGCCATATTTATATAGTCTACTATATATGTTCTTGATCTAAAAATCTTTTGTTCCGCCACATTTTTCAGGAATGCTTTTGACTGTTCAGTTTATGTAACTTCTATTCATTAATTTGCTTTCCCTACAGTAATCCCAGACTATCTACCCTTAACTGTATATATAAAAAACGTAATCTTTTATTAGGCATGAATAAAAAAAAAGATAATGCACCCTAGTGTGTCCCTGTTATACTAATACCAAAGCGGAGCACACACCCTGACAAAGGCAACCCTAACCTCCAACCTATCCCGGCAACCCCCAAGAGGTCTCATAAAGATAAAGTGGGAGGGACGGGATAAAAAAAAAAAAACTGCCAGATGTAGTCAGATTATACATATACACACAGTCAGGCCACCCAAATCTCATGGCCAATGCAAAAAGACAGGGGCAAAAATCAATGATCAAAGCTCATTAAAAAGCTAATTTTGATACTGCAAGCAAGTTATTAAAGTCCTATGCATTTTCTCTGGTGATACACAGGTTCATCAGGGAATCATTACATGGAATATCCCCAGTGGAAAAAAACTAGACAATCACAGATGAAAGCGAAAAAAAGGCCTCCAAATACTAGATCAAGATAATAGCACATGAATTAATAAAACAGGGGGAGTGCGGTACAATCAGTCACCATCAATTCCCACAGACAGAAACAAAAAGGCATGATGTCACCGCCATATAATTACTTACAATTACACCAAATACTGTCCTGGAACTGATACTGCCGTAACAGAGCTGCTGCCACCAATTCCCACAAGTTTCAATGCTGCAGGGTCATCAGTGTGAGAAGATGCTCTCACATAACATGATCTTGGGTGCAGAAATGTCTTGCTCCTATATACCTAGTAGCGCCTTATCAGGGCGAGTGCTCCGCTTGAGGCCCTTTTACACAGTACGCCTGTCAGGAGCTAAAATGTCCAACAGTTTTTGCAAGGATGATGATTCCTGTGTAGAGATGAGCGAGCGTACTCGGCCACGCCCCTTTTTCGCCCGCATACCGCGATTTTCGAGTACTTCCGTACTCGGGCGAAAAGATTCGGGGGGGGGGCACCATGGGTGAGTGGGTGGTTGCAGCGGGGAGTGGGGGGGGAGAGGGAGAGAGAGAGGGCTCTCTCCTGTTCCCCGCTGCTACCCCCCACACCGCCACGCCTCCCCCCGCCCCCCGGCGCCCCCCGAATCTTTACACCCGAGTACTGAAGTACTCGAAAATCGCGGTGCTCGATCGAGTAATTACTTGAAACGAGTACGTTCGCTCATCTCTATTCCTGTGCTTTCACACAGGAGCAAAGATGGCTTAGTGAATTGAGACAGCATTGGTTCAATGTCATTCCGGCCGCCTGCCTCCATTCACAGTAAACAGGTTGATGCAGCAGCAGATCAACGCAGCTTTTTAGGTATGCATCAGCAATTTCTCGCCAATTTTTCTTTCACTGCATGTGTTTGCACCTAAGAATTGTTATGCAAACCAGTTGATCTAACGAGCGGTTTACACAATAATCATGTCGGGTAAAAGGGCCTTTAGGTAGTGGTATAAATAGGGACACACTAGGGTATATTTTTGTCTTTTTACTGGTGCTTAATAAGCGTTAAGTTTTATATATACACCCCTACCTCACACTGGTGATCCTGATTTTGCCATGAGAAAATCTTGGCAAAGTCACAATTTACTCATTAAAAGTTTTAGCGTCAGCGATGCTTTTTCTTGCAAAATCATCACTGCCACTTGTGATTTTCTTGCAACAGACAATAAGCGTTTCTAATGTTAAGAATGCATTGCACTAAAATCGCAAGTTTGTGCGTTGTGATGCAATAAAAAGGAGGCTCCATTGGGATACATGGGAGATAAAAAAAGCAAAAAAGCAAAATGCAAAAAGATAGGACATGCATGTGTGAAAACATCACAAATGGGAATAAAACCTTTGAAAATCATGAGGCCTCTTTCACATTGGCGACAGCGTTATCACGGCAAAATTACACTTGTGTTCCCTGCAATTTTTGTGCAATACTGCTGCTTTTTCTCGCAAAAACGTTGCGGCCATTTGCAACTTTCTCGCACAATTTTGCCGCGATGTTTTTGTGATAAAGAGAAGAGGAGAAAAGTTGGATCGCAACGCACGAAAAACTTGATTTTGTGTGATGCAACAAAAGCGAAGGCTCCATGGGGACACATGGGCTACAAAACATCACGAATTGGGCAATATAAAGCAGGCCACAATTTTTCTTTCTCCCAAGATAGCAGCAGACAAAACATCCCTAATGTGAAGGAACCCGTAGGAAAGCTTGGGCTTCACATACATGCATTTTGTAGCGCTGTCGCATCGTGAGAAAATTGCGCGATTTTGTAGCCCATGTGAAAGCGGACTTTAGTTTCATAATTCTGTGTTTTCACTCACTCTCACATCGCACGATTTTATCGCACGTGTGAAGTGCCCTAAGGCCTCTTTTACACGGGCTACAAAATCATTGCTACAAAACACATGTATGTGAAGCCCGTGGTTTCCAATGGGTTCTTTAACATGGTCAATGTTTTGTAGCCTGAAAGAACCCATTGGAAACCATGAGCCTCACATACATGCATTTGTAGCGATGATTTTGTAGCCCGTGTGAAGGAGACCTAAGCATAGATACTCAAAATTTCATGATCCTTCTTGATTATTATCATTGGGATGCAATCGTTGGTTAATAAGTTTGTTTGAGAGTTTTTCCCTAAGTAGTAAAAGTTCTAATATTTCTTAAGGCTTATTCACAGGAGCGTATATTGACCGACGTTTTCACGTCCGGCCGATAGATGCTACCATCTAAGGTGTATATCCCCTTCCCTCCCCCTCACTGGCTCTCTGCCTCTCTCCTCCACTTCGGCTGTTTGCAATGGTAGGGGGTGGGACAGGGGTGGGGCTAAGCTCCGCCCCTCTCATTGCTGGCTGCAGACAAGGGGTGGGGAGGGGAGGGAGCATAGCTCCACACCTACCCTGCCCCCTCCCATTGCAAACAACCGGAGGGAGGAAAAAGGCAGAGAGTCGGTGAGGGGGAGGAAAGGGGATAGAGAGCTCAGATGGTAGCGTATATCGGCTGGCCATGAAAACGGTGTCCAATATAAGCCCTTAGGGTGAAAGTGAAGACTTTATTAACAACTAATAGCATATATTTAGGAACCAGGTTACAGATAGTCACATGTAAGTTGACATAAAAAGCTCAATATTACCCCAAACTGCTTGGTTTTCTATGCAAAAAATAAAGAATGGAGAGATCACAAAGCTGAAACCTATTTTTGGCAACCATAAATAACCATCGTTGATCGTTTCACAGTAGCTCTATGATTTTACCACAAATCGCAGTGAGGCCAGGCCATACTATAAAGAATTAATAAAAGAAGATGTAAAATAAATGAAAAAGATCTTTCAGCTCCTGTATAGCGACACATCATTTACGGGCAGGGCATTCAAATAAATGAGAGCTTTTTATTGCTTTAAAAGATCATTGAAGCCAGAGAAGATTATTACACATTTCACAGATATAGATGTTAAAGTTCTCCCTGTAATGTTTTTTGATCACCATGCCGATTACTGCTTCAATAGTTCTTTAATTAGAAAGACAGCGACCATTGTATACCTATTCCTGCTGGCATTTTATTTATGTTCCACTGATTAGTTCTGAATTGGGCAGCGATTAAGCAGACAGCTGCTATTGTGCATCCTCTGAAAGAACAGCACACTACACGCTTACCAGGATCATGGATAGCGCACATTAGCCAGGCTTTGTAAACGTTTCTTTTCTTAATATTAATGGCTGCATATAACATACTGCATAGAATCGGAGGAAGTAAGATTAACTTGACCTTTTAAACAAAATTTGCTATATGGCTTCATTGAACATGGCAGCGGTGTTTGCATTCCATGCGATGGTATAGGGTTCCACTGTACGCCACTGTATAATGGAGATATACAGTGACCCCTCGCTATATCGCGGTTCAATGATTGCTGCTTCAGTGCATCGAGAATTTTAGATAGACCATATATAATTATGCTTTTGCAGAGTTTTTTGCTATATCGTGGAATTTCTTGTGGTACATACAGGAAATACAGTACACCACTGGCACTTGCCAACGTGAGATTGTACATGGCACACTATTGGCTGATGGAATGTGTTCTGTATCGGGGGCCAGTTGATCATAGCATCGGTCTGTTTGTTCACTTTTGAGATTGCTTGGCAGTTTACCCAACAGACTGATTTGTGTAAATATAATGCCATTACTTAGCTGATTTTCACGTATCGTGGGGGTCTCTGGAACGTAACCCCCGTGATAGACAACGGATCACTGTACTCCCCTAGAAAAAGGTCTTCTAAAGGAGAAAATGGCTGTAATATGTAATTCAATGCACAATATTTCTTTCTGTTAGAATCTGTATGAATATGACATAAGAAATTAGAGGCCAATAAGGTGGCCCCATTGACTGATATAGGTGCTGAATAGCCTCCATTCAACCAAATTGGCCTGCTGATGTTACATGATTGAAACCGTGTGGGCCTCAGTTTAGTGATGTATTCACAAAACAATCTAGATCTGTCCAGCATTTGGCCCAGCCACCATGATGCTAAACTGGTTGCCCCACAAATAAAGGTTATTCCCTGGATAGGAGATAACTATACTATTTGTGCAAGTCCAACTATTGGGGCCCTCAACGATTATAAGAAAAGAGGTCTTAAAGGTCCCCAAATGAATTAAGAGGTGATCACACTTGTGTGCTGTTATTTTATTAATTTTTAAATAGGACTACTGAAGATAGGACAAGCGGAGGAGTTTCATCAGCATGTATACAAGGAAACTAGAAGAGGGAAATATTTTGAAGAGTTCACCAGACAAAATGGCAATTTGTTTCGCTATTAGTATCAGGACTCAAGCCCAGGACCTCCTTCTTGCAGATCAATGGCTCTCCCTGTTGAGCCATCCAGGCCTTTGGACAAGTTCCCCCTGCATACCTTAGCCTTGTTTCATGATCCTGTTTACCTAGTTCCTGCCTTCCTGTCTTAGCTCTGCCCTGCCCCTGATTAAGCCCTCTATATAAACCTGGCCCTGTCCCTTGACGCATTGCATGATTATTGTGCTCCAAGCCTTGATCAAGCTCTACTTCTGCTTGCTCCTCTGCGATTCTACTGAGACCTTCTGATACTTACCCCTAGCTTCTCTTCTGACTACGCTACCCACCTCATCCAACTGTACTACAAACTGAGACCTCCCATTGCGGACTCCTGGCTTCCCTTCTGACTACTCTCCAGACCTGTGGCTATTACATCTGAGGCTCCATCCCAGTACCTGAAACTGCTACAATCAGACAGCTTGCTATATCCAACAGTCTCCTTGAAGTGAATGAAACAGCAGTGTACATATGAGATCACTGCTACAATCATTTGGGGATCTTCAGGACCTCTTTTCTTGTGATCGCTGTTTCCTTGCCACTCGTTCCAATCTGCCGGAAGGTCTATCTGTTTACCCCCTCTTATACTGACCATTCTGCTCACACCCCTTCCCCCCACTTCCCTTTAAAGTTGGCAAGCCAGTTGTATTATTATCATGATATTTCTCAGTCAATTTCAATGTATCGGAACACAACACATTGATTGTGGTCTTGTGCACCTATGTATCCATTACATGAGCATGACAGGTTTTTATCCTCTAGAAAAAAAACATGAATTTTGTTCATTGACTACAATCAGATCTTAAAAAATATGAATTGCTTCACAGAGTTAATTCAACAATTTAATAATGGTTTATTATATGATAAATAAATGTTATTTGCTTAATATTCCTTTAACCAAAAATTAAGTCTTCACTGGCAAAGGTTGTGCAGATTTGCTTCTACAGTGCTATACGCATTGGTGCCACCTTTCACCTTCCTCCTCCCTTGGTCACTGTCATCAGAATCCTCCTGGTCTCCTTTGCAGAAGTCACCACACTACTCCTCCAGTTGCTTCCTCTGACTGCCTCCTAAAGGACCAGTATGCAAATTGAGCTTACCCACTGCCAGCCATTTCTGCCTCTTTCCAGATTAGGACACATTGCCCCACTAAAAGGTGCCTGAACAATAGGTTTCTAGCGATTCAGTGAAGGTGTTTCAGTATCTATTTTTTTCCTGGTTTTGACACTCAGGATGATTATATCGTTTTCCCAAACATTGCCTGTTCTAAGCTCTGCCTGTTATATTGACTATGTTTTGCATGAATGTCACCTGCCCTGACCTCAACCTGTTGAACTGACTGAATCCTTGCCTATTGCTCTGAAGCCATGCTCTGCTGCCTTTTGACCCTCTAGGATCCACTATCATTGCACTGAGACTACTCTTGGGCAATGTCCAGAAGGTTCCCTGCAGCCAAGACCAGATTACTGTAAAAGGGAATTAAATGGAATCTGTCAGCTCTTTTGAGTTCTATAAGCTAAGTTTATGGGCTGAAAGTAGCTCAAATGCTGAGTCCAGGGATGTAAGTTTTTTCATGCTCACCTTCCCCACCCTTCCTTCAGTATCAGCTGTCAAATCTGTTGTGTAATGCTTTGGGCGGACTATATGGCATGTCCACAGGATGAGAGGACAACATAACACGTGTCTATGTAGTTCATGGAATGCTTTGCAGCAGTAGGTTTGAGAGCCAACACTGAGGGAAGAGCAGGGAAGGTAAGTATAAAACTTATATCCTCGGATTCAACATGTTAGCTGCTTTCAGCCCTTAAGCTTAGCTTATAGGGCACAAAGTAGCTGGCAGATTTTCTTTAATAGGGGTTTTCTGGTCAAAAAATGGAAATTCTGAAAATGCTGAAATGTACATGGTCCAGCTAAGTAGCAGCAACCGGTACCTTTCATCTGCTGCTTTGGACCCTCTTCTTCGTCTCGTGCAGCCATCAATCTGCCACTGTGTTTACATGCATCACTTCTGCAGTAAACATAAGAGACTGTTACCTACAACTCCCAGCATGCATAGAGCTAGTTTAAAAGCCAACACTGTAGCTCCACCCACAGCTCTCAGGTCCTCCAACTTACCAGCACCAACCTCCCTCTCACTCAGAGTTCCAGAGAAAGCCTGCTGAAGTAGACACAGGACTTTCCAATACTCCGAACTGCACATGAGCAATGCAGTGCAACGCTACTACGTCTGTCCTCCCATCATGCATTGCTCACAGGATATTGGAGTCTATTGACAGGGGAGCAAGTAGCAAATGTGGACAAGATGTCAGAGGAATTGGAGATGTTTTTCAGGCAGAGTGTTATGTGACAGAAAATGAAGAAAGTAGCTAGATCTGGTAAAGTAAACCTATTACAAAATGAATTATTGTGATGATGTACATTAGAATTTCAAGTGTTGGTCTGTGCCCATTATACCCCTTTAAGGGTAGAGACTCTCTGGAGTAACCTAAAGCTGGGTCCACGCCAGCTGGTTACATACTACTCTTAGTTTTCATTATTGTTATAAATTCCCTGTCCCTTATCAGTCAGTTTAATTATACAATGTTTGCTAATTTTTAGTTACTGCTACTTTAACTTTTGTTGGGTCCAATGTTCTAAAAGTGCTACCAGCCCTTCACATCCTTTGACTATACTACCGTAATTCAATAATATAGAAGTTAACTTATATAAAATCTATGTGACAAAGTAGTGTTATGTCAACATGTAGTTTATAGGACAAACATGTTGAAAAGAGAATGTTTTTCATTCTTCTAATTTGTCCTTGATCATTGGACTTTTCAAATCAACCTTCGTTCTAATTCACAATAACATGTTGCTAAGTAACTAAACCGATTTCCTGCTGCATTTTAGTCTGATATATATATATATATATATATATATATATATATATATATATATATATATATATATATAATTACTGGAACAAGCAAATTCTTTCATATATAACGAACAGCAAAAATAGAAGCATTTTTTACAGTCTTTTTCAATATTCTATGTGCGTTCCCAGTATTTCTAATGAAGCCACAGTATTGGCCTGGCCAGTCTAAATTACATAATCATTATTCCCTTTAATCTGAAGCCTATGAAGGTCAAAATATAATAAAAGATACTAAAAATACTAAATAAAAAACACAACTATAGGTTGTCTCATGAGCGCAATCTCTGTGCATATTTACTGTTATGGCGTATGGACAACAGAAGAGAGTCCCCTACTCAGAACTCCCCCTCTATGAACCAGATTGGAAAGCCCTTCTATATCAGCAAACTGTCTGAATGGTTGGCATATAATACAACATTCCCCCTGCAGGAGAAATGTCTACTTGATCAAGGCTTTCCTTGTACAGCTACTTGTGTGGTGTGTTGGTTAAGCTGATCATTATGTTGCCTCTCATATGAATGGGATTGCCTGTGATGAAAATGATGATTTCCAAGCAGGACCAACTAAATAAACTGATGGCTACTAAGAATAGTCCTCATATTGCCAACACTTGTCCCACAGGATCTATCAGCAGGCTTACATGAAATCTGTGGCAAATCACAACAGTTTGCCTCAGTAGTGCTGTGCTAGTCATATTTAAATTCTTCATATTTTCAATTATGAATGTTGGAAATTTTGTATAGGCTTCAATCACATCTGCATTCATGGCTTTTGTTTTCCTATTCCATCATGGGAGTAGGAATACAGAACCTCTTGAATACAGAACCTCTTCTGGGAACAGATAGGTCCTATGGCAAGACTGATTGGTGCCAGACAGACTCCACTGACTACAATGAAGTCTCTTCAGCTTCTGTCATACAACCCAACATTCTCCTGACCTTAATAGCACAGCATGTTGCACTATTCCACCTGGGATTTTGGGTTGAATCTGCATCAGAGGCTGCAAACAGACTTTCGAACTTAGGTGTAAACAGAACCTTACACCCAGAGTCTGAAAACTAGTATATACACCAAATACTTTTCACAGAAGAAGGTTTGCTATATTTCTATGTAGTCTAGGGGATTCTTGGGTAAGAAATAAATCCAATATACAATAGTCTGATACAGTAGTCATAATCCCTACCATCTGTTCTTACTCTGATGCAAGAATTAGGGTGGCTTAACACACAGCATTTTTTTTAAACTCACCTGCAGTTTTTTGAGCGACACCAAAAGTGGATCCAGAAGGAAGGAGACATAGACGTCCCTCCTTTATAGTTTTCATTCCTTTTTAATCCACTTCTGTCTTTGGCTCAAAAACATGTATCAAAAAATACAAGTGCATTTTCCAAAAAACATAAAGCTGGCTTGAAGCTAAACTTCCAGTATGTTTCTGCATCCAATACAGAGTCAATATCAGCTGTGTATCTGTGGCTGATTTCAGAAGATACAGTACTCCCTTCACCTACAAAGTTTTCACGCTGTCTGCGCTCCCCGGCACCCAGTATCCAGCAGCCTGTAGTGGGCGCAGTGCGGCTGACCAGCTGATGCCACATCTTTGAAGAAAAACATGTTTATCAAATGGAAAGAGGGGGGGGGGGGATATCTAAAGAAGAATATATTGCGGTCTGCAGAAACTGTAGGGCATGTGTCAGAAAAGCTAAAGCTACTAATGAATTGAGGCTTGCAACAGAGACCAAAAGCAATAAAAAAAGATTTTGGGAGGAAGTCAAAAGAAAAGTCCAAGATGCTATTGGATGCTTGCTTACAAGATGAAAATGGTGAATTGGTTAAGAATGATGTTGAGAAGGCTGAACTTTTAAATTCCTATTTTGTATTGGTTTTCTCTCAGAAAGTAGATGGAACATCAACTGATCTTTCCTGTGCTATAAAGGGAATAAATGAATGCAGACTATCTGTAAGCAGAGAGATGGTGAGGGAACACTTAGCTAACTTAATTGAATTCAAGTCTCAAGGTCCAGATGAATTACATCCTAGAATACTAAAGGAAGCAGCAGGGGTGATTGCTGAACCACTCACCATAATCTTGAAAAATTCCAGCAGAACAGGATAAGTCCCAGAAGATTAGAAAAAGGCAAATGTTGTCCCTATCTTCAAAAAGAGGAAGAAGGTGGATTCAGGAAACTACAGGCCTGTGAGCCTGACTTCTATACCAGGAAAGATCTTTGAACAACTTAATAAACAGCATATATGCAAGTTCTTGGAAGGAATTGGAGTAATTAACCAGAGCCAGCATGGGTTTGTAGCAAACAAGTCATGACAGACTAATCTAATTTCCTTCTATGACAGTATCACTGACAAGGTTGATCAGGGAAATGCGGTGGATATAGTTTTTCTTGACCTTAGTAAAGCATTTGACAAAGTATCTAATACCATACTTATTGAAATGACCAAATATGGGATTGACAAGGCAACTGTTAGATGGATTCACAACTAGCTGAGTGATCGTACTCAAAGAGTGGTCATAAATGGCTGTACATACAAGTGGAAGAATGTATCAAGTGGGGTACCACAAGGCTCTGTCCTAGGCCCAGTGTTATTCAACATTTTTATAAATAATCTGGAGGAGGGAATTGATAGGAAACTGATCAAATTAGCTGACGGCACAAAGCTAGCAGGGATAGCTAACACTAGGGAAGAGAGAGAGAGACTATTCAAAAAGATCTAGAAAAGCTTGAACAGTGGGCATCAACTAACAGAATGGTATTTAACAAGGAGAAATGCAAAGCCCTATATCTCAGCAAGAAAAATGAAGAAAGCACATACAGAACTTCATCTGAAATACTGTGTCCAGTTCTGGGCACCCCACTTTATAAAATACATAAACAAACTGGAGCAAGTTCATAGAAGAGTTACCAAGAAGGTGAGCGGTCTGCAAATCATGTCCTATGAAGGATGGTTAAGGGATCTGGGAATGTTTAGCTTGCAAAAAAGAAGGCTGAGAGGAGACTTAATAGCTGTCTACAAATATCTGAAGGGTTGTCACAGAGCCCTATTCTCATTTGCACAAGGAAAAACCAGAAGCAATGGGATGAAACTGAAAGGGAAGAGACACAAATTAGATATTAGAAAAAACTTTCTGACAGTGAGGGTGATCAATGAATGGAAGAGGTTACCATGGGAGCTGAAGAGTTCTCCTTCAATGGAAGTGTTCAAACAAAGGCTGGACAAATATCTGTCTTGGAAGATTTAGTAAAGCCTGCAATGAGCAGGGGGTTGGATGACCTGGAGGTCCCTTCCAACTCTACCATTCTATGATTCTAGGATTTTGATTTGGATGCGGAAATTCTGCGGAATGCTGCTGTAAATGTACTGTAGCAGTGTAGTAGCACAGGTGACCTGCAGAGGGTGGTGAAGCAGTCATTCTGCTAGTAAATTAGAAAAAACACCTATGTGGGTATGGCACTGAGGAAATAAAACCTCCAGCTCTGCTATACTCCATGTCCCTGAGGGCCCTGTGACGTCTATAAGATAATGTAGCTCTGAGAAGCATAGTGTCAAATGGCGGCTGAAAGCCAGGATCCTGACATGGAATGATGCCCCATAGGATGCCACCCTGCTGGGTAAAAACAAGTGATGGAGATTTTCCTCAGCCTCATGTATTATTCTGACTCAATAACATGGCTGTAAGCGTATTGGCTGAGGTAACTTCTCTTGTAGTTATGGACCAGTACTCACACCAGGTATATGTTGTCAGACAGCATCCAACTCGACTGCAGAGGCATGGGAGAAGATTCCAGGGTTTATTCAGGTATCTTGTATAATGCACATTCAGCAGTAGGTAAAAAGAGTGATGGTTAGCCAGAGCACAGAGTAGAGACCTAAGACATAGGCTATAGACAGGAAACTCCCCAGCAGGAGGAAAGGGAGGGGTTATGCAACACAGGGGGGTACAGAGAGCCAGGAGGGACAAACTAAAGAAGGCAAGCACTTACAGATACAGTACAGGTTATACATGTCAATGAATAGAGTCAGGTAGATGAGACATGACACTCCCCGTCTGAAATCTTTAGATTTCACTGAATACTGTTTTGACATAATGTCCTTCAAAGTCCAGAAATTCTTGTTTAACCTAAAAAACAAGTAAACGAATGCAACAGCAATAATAAATGAACAAATCAACTGTTGTGGCAAAGGTAATCCACAGGTGGACTTCTTCAGTTTCTCTCGGTTGCAGTCTGCGGTGATATGCTCCCCGCCATGAGCTGTGTAGGATAATCAAGCTTCCTTAGCTGACTTCCTTCCTTGGAAGAAGAAGTACTAGTTCACTGATTGGACGGAAGAAAACTCTTACAGTGCCTCCTTTTGTCACTTTGACTTCCACTTTTCGAATTTTCCCATCGTCGTTAGGGATGACCTTGGTGACGAGACCCATGGGCCATTCGTTCCGGTGAACCTCTTTGTCTTTCAGAAGAACAAGATCACCAACCTGGAGATTGGGTTTTGGAGTCTGCCACTTCTGACGACTTTGAAGGGTGTGTAGATACTCCATCTTCCAACGGTGCCAGAACACATTGGAGAGATGTTGAACTTGTTTCCACTGACGTCTGTAAATGTCACTACAGTCAAAGTTGCCTGGAGG
Organism: Eleutherodactylus coqui; assembly: GCF_035609145.1. NCBI lineage: Eukaryota > Metazoa > Chordata > Amphibia > Anura > Eleutherodactylidae > Eleutherodactylus > Eleutherodactylus coqui. The sequence continues at coordinate 264,637,524 of NC_089839.1, read as the reverse complement.
AATAGTAGCAGTCCCAATTTTCTGGGTGAGGAGCGTGGCTGGAGTAAGAATAAATGGAGAATCAGGGTCTGAAGATACCGGAACTAGTGGTCTTGCGTTGATGATAGCAGAAACCTCAGCAAAAAGGGTGACCAATGTTTCATGAGTGAGTATCGACGACTTGTGATCCATTAACATTGAATCAAGTATTCTTCTTGTAACGCCAATCATGCGCTCCCAAGCTCCTCCCATATGAGATGAATGCGGAGGGTTAAATACCCAGGTACATCCATTGTTGAGCAAGAAGTTGCCTAGTTGTAGTTCCTTGCAGGCTCCTACGAAGTTAGTCCCACAGTCGGACCTCAGCTGTTTGACTGGTCCACGAATGGAGAAGAATCTTCTAAGAGCATTGATGAAACAGGAAGAATCCATAGACTCAATCACTTCAATATGTACTGCACGAATGCTAAGACAGGTGAACAGCACAGCCCATCTTTTGCTATTTGCGGCGCCACCACGCGTCCTTCGTGTGACTACGGACCACGGACCAAAGACATCCACACCAACATAAGTAAAAGGGGGATCGGTACTTAACCGATCTGCTGGTAAGTTCGCCATTTGCTGTTGTTGTTGTCTTCCCCTTAGCTTGTGGCACTTGACACATTTATGGAGAACGGAGGAAATGCTTCTCTTCATTCCTACGATCCATAAACCGGCTGACCTGATGGCACCTTCAGTGAACTGTCTGCCTTGGTGATGCACTTGATCATGGTGGAGTCGGATTAGCAAGGTAGCGATATAATGTCCACCTGGTATGATGATGGGGTTCTGTTCTTTATTGCATAGATCGGATTTCTCTATCCGACCACCCACTCTGAGCAATTTGTGGTGGTCAACTACTGGGTTGAGTTTATAGAGTGCGCTGCTCTTGGGCGGACTGATGCCCTTCGAGATATTGTCTATCTCTGAGTGATACACCTCTTGCTGTGTACACTGGATGATGATTTGTTCAGCAAGTTCAAATTCTGTGACTGTAGGGTGCGCTTTACACATATGCCAACCACTACACTTTGACGATGCGTTCTTTGCAAAACACTGAGCAATGTGAATTAGTCTGCCAATAGCTTGCACGAGAGATCTCCATGTCGAGAAACGTTCAAAGCGATGTGACTTCAGCTTCACCTTAGAAGTTACAGAAGTGTAAAGTGTAGAACTTAGGGCTCTGATTTCCTTGTCAGACGCAGGGTCCACCAGATCATAGATGGCATTGGTAGGTAACAAACAAGGATCTTCGTATAGAAAACTTGGAGGTGAAGACCATATGTGGTCTAGCAGATCTGATGTTGGTGCGGCTCTTGTTCCCCGGTCGGCTGGATTAAGTTCTGTAGGGATGTAATGCCACTGGTTAGGGGTGGAGAAACTTCTGATCCTTTCTACTCGGTGTCCTACATACATATAGAATTGTTTTGTTTGGTTGTGTATATAACCGAGAACAACCTTACTGTCTGTGTAAAAGGTGAATGAATCAAATGCGACGTCCATTTCATCCCTTATCACTTCGGCGATCTCTACTGCTAGCACGGCTGCACAGAGTTCAAGTCTTGGTATGGAATGCGCAGGTTTTGGGGTTAGTTTGGCCTTACCTAGTACGAATCCACAGTGTAGCTCATTGTTGGCTCCTGAGATCTTCAGATAGGCCACTGCGGCTATGGCTTCCATTGATGCATCAGAGAAGATGTGTATTTCCCTTTTGACAGCAGCTGAAAGAGAACTGGGAGCATAACAGCGCGGTACTTGGAGTTGTTCTAATACTTTCAAGGACCTTTTCCATTTTTCCCACCTTTGTTGTTTCTCAACAGGTAAGGGAGCGTCCCAATCCATATTCTCAGTAGTAAGCTGTCTCAGAAGTATCTTGCCCTGAATAGTGATGGGGGCTATGAATCCGAGAGGATCATAAAAACTGTTCACGACCGATAAAACTCCACGCTTGGTGAAAGGTTTGTTGCAAGCTAATACTTGAAATATAAATGTATCTTGTTCGATATTCCAGAGCAATCCTAGGCTGCGTTGTATAGGAAGAACCTCAGAGCTGAGGTCAAGGTCCCGCAAGTTGATTGCATGATCGTCAGATGGAAAGGCCTTCATTACTTCCTTGCTGTTGGAGGTAATCTTGTGAAGCCTAAGGTTTGCGGCAGACAGCATTTCCTTGGTTCTGGTGAGGAGATCAATCGCCTCTGCGCTTGTGGGTAAGGATTTAAGTCCGTCGTCTACGTAGAAGTTCTTCTTGACGAATTGCCGAGCATCCGATCCGTGCTCCTTCTCACCTTCTTGGGCTGTCCTCCTCAGTCCATAGATTGCTACAGCAGGTGATGGACTGTTGCCAAAGACATGTACCTTCATCCGGTAATCTATGACCTCTTTGCTGACATCATTGTCCTTGTGCCATAGAAACCTGAGATAGTTTCTGTCATCTTCCTTAACGATGAAGCAATGGAACATCTGCTGGATGTCAGCCATAACCGCAACGGGTTCTTGTCTGAAGCGAATTAGAACGCCCATGAGGCTGTTGTTTAGGTTAGGGCCTGTGAGGAGAAGGTTGTTGAGAGAGACACCTTCATGCTGAGCACTGGAATCAAACACAACTCTGATTTGTTCAGGCTTGCGGGGGTGATACACGCCAAAGGACGGAAGGTACCAGCATTCTTCTCCTTCCCTTACCGGTGGCGCAGGTTCTGCATGGTCTCTATCGAATACCTTCTGCATGAAGTCTACGAAATGTTTTTTCATTACTGGTTTTCTCTCAAGAGTGCGTTTCAGAGAGGAGAATCTAGTGGTAGCTTGCTGCCTATTGTTAGGTAGCTTTACTCTTGGAGAACGGAAGGGTAAGGGAGCTACCCAGCTATTGGAGTCATCTTGGGTGAATTCCCTTTCCATGACCTTGAGAAATTCAATGTCTTCTCTAGCAGGTGCCAACTTGTTATCGTCACTTGTTGTATTGAACACTGTTGATCCAAGACTGTCATCCCAGAGGAAAGTGTTTGTACTGTCTTGTTGGTCGTGGTGCCACTTACTGTTAGTCAGTTTCTCCTTCACCCGATAATGGTGTGGGCATGGATGAAAATAAGTACCGCGACCATTTGGCAAGATGTGTGTTTTAAATGAGGAAATCTTGGTTGGCTTTTTCATCTTGTCTATACAGACATTGCCTATGATGACCCATCCTAAGTCAAGGCGCTGGGCAAATGGTGCATCATGAGGTCCATTAATTTGCTGACGTATTTTGTGCACCCTAAGAATGTCTCTACCCAGCAGAAGTAGGATCTCTGCGCTCTTGTCAAGGGCTGGTATTTCGTTAGCTATAGCCCTTAGGTGGGGATGATGGAAAGCGGCCTCTGGTGTAGGGATCTCTCCCCTATTGGATGGTATCTGATTACATTCAACAAGTGTGGGCAAGGGTATCTCAAGGTTGCCCTTAAGAGAGGCTACTACAAGTCCGCTGGCTCTTCTCCCCGAGACCTCTGTCACTCCACTACATGTACCCAAGGTGTATGGGTAAACATCTCCCTTTATGTTAAACAAATCAAAGAGTTCTGACCTTGCAAGTGATCGGTTGCTCTGGTCATCGAGGATGGTGTACACCTTCATAGTCCTTTCTGGTTGACCCTGGGGGTACACATCGACTAGGCATATCCTTGCACAGGACTGGTCACAAATGCCTTCTCCACAGACTTCTGTGCATGAAGAAGATACAGTGGTAGGACTTTCTGCTTGATCTGTGTTCTCCCCGCCGTACGTTGGTGGGGTAGGGAAACTTGTAGCTGGTGCGGTTCTAGGTTGAGATGGATGAAGAGCTTGTACATGATCTTCACGACCACACTCAATGCATTTGATGGCATTTTTACAGTCTTTAGCGATGTGTTCAGTAGAAGCGCAACATCTGAAACATACCCCAAACTTCTTTAGAAGCTCCTTGCGTTCCTGGAGTGGTTTCTTCCTGAAGCCGATGCACTTCTTGAGGGGATGAGGCTTCTTATGTAAGGGACACAGGCGATTAGGGTTTTCAACCTTTTCATCTTGATTGCTCTTGTAACTGACTCCCTGTGAAGCTGACAAAGTAGAGGGAAAAATATCAGTCTTTTTTACTGACACTGGACCTCTGCGGCCTTTGTAGTCGATGCGTGGGTTGTCAGACTTGAATAGATGTGGACCGGGATTGGATTCCTCATAGGAGAAGCTTGGATCGTTCTTGGATTCTGCAATGTTTTTGATGAACTCACAGAAGTAGGCAAATGGAGGAAAGGAGACTTGATTTTCTCTCTTATATCTTGACCCCAGAGCGGTCCACTTCTCTTGAAGGTTGTATGGCAGCTTTGACACGATTGGGTTTACTCCACGAGCAGTGTCCAGGTAACTGAGGCCAGGTAGGTGAGTGTCTCCCTTGGCCAGCTGTAGCTCTAGCAGTAAGTCACAGAGCTCTTGGAATTTCTGATTGTCTTTACCAGATATCCTTGGAAAGGCTTGCAGACGTTTGAACAGAGCGTTTTCTATTGCTTCGGGACTACCATAGGTTCTCTCCAGTCTCTCCCAAGCGGCTGCAAGGCCTGCTGCTGGATTTTCAATGTGGACAGATCTGAGTCTCTTTACTCGTTCTGTAGACTGTGGGCCAAGCCACCGGATCAGTAGATCTAGTTCTTCCGAAGCAGTAATGCCGAGATCGTGAGTTGCAGTTCTGAAGGCACATTTCCAGCCTCTGTAATTCTCAGGCTGGTCGTCGAACCTTATCAGTCCTGTCTTGGTGAGCTCACGACGTACCATGTATTTTGCAAACTCTGACATGTCGGTTTTCTCTGACTTCAGGTGTGAAATTGGTTGAGTGGTGCTAATCACATCGTTTGTGGTGTTTTGCATGAGAGACGTAGGTACATATGGGGCTACCAGGGTATTCAGCCTGGGAGCTGGTTTGAAGTCCATAGGTTTGGTGACATGTGGATATGGAACCATGTAATTGCTAGAGGTTTGGAGAACCGCTGGTATTTTGAATTGTCCATGAATACCGGTATATTGAGCTTGCTGGGGTGCAGAGCCTTGGTGCTCCATATAGGATGGAAGGTTGGTGTGAGGAACGAGCGGAGTTCTGTGCTGACTTTGCATGCCTGGTGCTGTGGAAGAATGTGCGGCCTGTCGCTCTGGAGAGACGTCTGTTTTGTCTGGAATGTTTGCGGCAGGTGGGGAATTGAAGCATTGGCTTAGTACATAGTCTCTTGTACGCTTGAGAGGTTCCTCTGCATCCATTCCGCTGAAGTCAATGCTGTCTCTTTCGCTCTGACTCGCGGCTTGTTCTAAAACTCTTAACCTTGCTACGGCTGTAGCATGTTCGCATTGTTTCTCCAGAGCCTCTATTTCCGCCTTTCTATGTGCAGCTTCCACTTCTGCCTTTCTATGTGCAGCTTCCACTTCCGCTTCCTTATGTGCAGCTTCCACTTCTGCTTCCTTATGCGCAGCTTCCACTTCCGCTCTCTTCTGCGCAAAGACGGCCTGTATCTTAGTCGCTTCCGCTTCTACGCGTGCTTTTAGAAGCTGCTCACTGAGGGTGGAATGCTTTGAAGATCGTGACCTAGATGTACGCTTGGAGTGCCTGGTAGAGTCAGAAATGTGAGATGACACCTTCTGAAGTTGCGCAATTCTCACTTCTGTCTTAGACTTAATGTCGCGTACTAAGCTGTCTCTTCCTACACTGAGATGTTGGAAGCTTTGCAATTCCTCTATGGAATCCTCTGTGTTTAATTTTCTCAAAGCATTTTCGTACTCCTGGACCTTTATATTATAATGTTCATACGTTGCACGAAGCTGTTGCAGGGCTCCCTCTAGTGGTGACACGTGGAGTGAAGACAGACTCTGCTGAATGTTGGAGACATGACTTAGTAATGTTTCCCACAGTTTTAAAATGTCAGAGGAAAGTTCCTGCTTGAGACTTTCAAGGTTCTCTCTAACTTTCCAGGTTGGCTTAGTAGAGCGCCTGTCTCTCTCACTAGACTGCAGACTAGGCTCCATGCTAGCTTGTGCCTCAGAGTGTCCTTCAGCCATGATGCAGCACACCGGATGGAGGTAACACTGAGGAGAGTTATAGCTTGGTGGGAGGTTATGAGCTGCAGCTGTGGTTGTATGTGGAGCTGCTGGAGGAGTCTTTACAGCAGTGTCTGGCTGGATTTATACACTCTTTTTACTATTCTGACTCAATAACATGGCTGTAAGCGTATCGGCTGAGGTAACTTCTCTTGTAGTTATGGACCAGTACTCACACCAGGTATATGTTGTCAGACAGCATCCAACTCGACTGCAGAGGCATGGGAGAAGATTCCAGGGTTTATTCAGGTATCTTGTATAATGCACATTCAGCAGTAGGTAAAAAGAGTGATGGTTAGCCAGAGCACAGAGTAGAGACCTAAGACATAGGCTATAGACAGGAAACTCCCCAGCAGGAGGAAAGGGAGGGGTTATGCAACACAGGGGGGTACAGAGAGCCAGGAGGGACAAACTAAAGAAGGCAAGCACTTACAGATACAGTACAGGTTATACATGTCAATGAATAGAGTCAGGTAGATGAGACATGACATGTATGTTGGCGCTGTGGAACTGATAGAAGAACCATGTTACATGTTTGGTGGAGTTGTACCATGATGAGACCTTTTTGGGTTAAAATATTTTCCTCATACAGCTTGATAAGTTGGAAGACGATAAACAATAACCCATAAGTTGCTCTTCTTTCCATACTTCCTGGCTCAATTGGTTCACAGAAAAAGGGCTTGCTTTGGTTTTGACTTGCAGCTGCTCGGGCAATCATTCCACGCCATTAGCGGTCTGCACAAGTTCCTTCCATGTCTGAATGGCAGAAAGAAATGTCCCAGCTATGCTACGTGGAGGAACTGTGTGCGGAGCACTCAAGGGAAGCTGACAAATATTTGCTGCTATGGCAGCCTTGGATAGACTTTGAGTCTTCTAAGGAGTTTCAGTTTGTATTAGAGTCCTAGGGGCTTGTGTTTAGACTCTGAAATGATTTTGAACACTCCCCCGGGGTGGCTGGTATTTCTAATCAGGCACTTTTCCCTCATGTTATAATATTTTTTCCCGCTTAATTCTCCTTTCTTCTATATTTCTACTTTCTTTACTACTATAAATGGAAGACTTTGGTCTCCCATTTAAATTGCATCAATGTGATTTTTACCCATCCTTTCCATTAGTTGGCGGACCATCGCCTGTGGATTACTAGCTGTTTTCCTTACTGTTGCTCTACTTCGTGATAGTGGGAGGTAGCTCTCTGCAGGTTATGACCCGCAGACATTTACTAATGTGTATGTTGCATGTTATATTCTTTAGTGCTGTTCTTTAATATGGTCTTGTGAGACCCACTTGATAATAAGTATTTTATGTGAACAATTCAACAAAAATGGTTTTAACATAAAACAAGTGATGTGCTGTGCTATATGGTTTAGGATATTTTTGAAACTTTCATATTGGTGACCAATTTTTAAAATGGTCTTTCAATATTTGATTGTGGGAGTCTGATTCTGGGCACCATTGCAGATCAACTGAATGAAGGGTGCCCAGATCAACTGAATTGAAGGGTGCTACAACAAAAGTCTTTTCCTTTAATGACTGAATGTTAGGCCATGTTCACATGTTCAGGATTCTGTCAGGATTTAGTTGTGAATTCCATGCCTAAATCTTGATAGATTATGCTGAAATTCTGGAATAACAGTAGTTTTCCTGTGAATAAGTATCAATTTACAAAGATTACACAAAATGCAACAATTTTTCAGTTGCATATAAAATAAATAAAAATCTTGTTATTTGTGTAGCACCAACTTATTCCACAGCACTTTCGAGTAATTTATTTATTACCCCCCAACAAGCTGGGTATTCATTTTACCGACCTCGAAAGGATGGAAGGCTGAATCAACCTTGAGCCAGCTAGCAAACTGATGCAGGGATTGAACCAGCAACCTACTGGTCAAGAGTGAGAGCTTAGGAATGCACTTCTGTTGCCTTAGCACTCTGCACCACACAGGATATATTTGTTATGATATCTCCTGGTGTTCTTTTGATATTCTCTCGAAGCATTCAGCTCATGTGTCACAGAGGTGGTGGTCACACATGCTCATTAGCATAGTTCATTCACCTGCATCGGCTAGTACATGGACAGAAGAGTGATTCTTGCAATTGTGCAGGTCTACCAGTAAGAATCAGTGTGCAAGAACAGGCTTCTCGAATCAAATGAACACCAAAGGGTGTTGTAACAAATATATAACAAAAATATCACGGGAACTTTTTTTTAAGGAACCCAACTAAACATTTGTTATGCTTGAAAATAAATCATTATTTTAGAATGAATCTAATAAACCATGGAGATATTCCATAATCACACAATGAACTGCATGACTGCTGATGCTGAAAGAGTTTAATTGGTCTGTTTGCTGGCATTAAAAGGGTTAAGAGGATGCTCTCAAACCAAGAAGTTGTCTCCGGAAAGAAAACACAAGAGGTTGTTTCCATTGTGCAACTTAGTCAAATGGTGTATTTTATATAGGTAGTGATCTGAGGTGTGGCACTACAGTAAAATACTTAATCTCAAATACAGAACCGCTGTTCTAGCTATTCTTTATTTGTCAGGAGTAGTGATGAAGGTTTCCATTTAATGAAATAGTTGGCTAGAATAGGGAATTAATGGGTTAATTTAGCTTAGTCAATTTTACTTTAGTACAATTGTTTGAAGACCTGTGAAAACTCTCTGTAAGCAGGAAACAGGACCTTCAGCTGCCATTGGTGCACAGGACTCAAGAGAAACAAAGATCTGTCAGATTAGTTGAGGGGTGGAGCTAGCCACAGCTGAGATGGAAAAATAGTCTCCTGAGCGTAGGAGACTGGAGAAATTCCCCTTGCCCTGATCTGTGTCACAACACAGAAATATAAAAATGTTGAGAGGCGGGAAAAGAGCTGACAGTGAGTAGAAGCAGACAGAAGGAGAGAAGGATGTCCGCAGCCAGAGCAGTGCAAGAAAAAAGATCCTCCCTGCTGGCATCCTCCTTACCCTGATGCTAGAGAAGCTGAATCATCTTTCCATGAATCCGTTCTGCAAGTAATCACTTATCCACTACACTGAGAGAAGCCTGCACTTGCCTGCAGATCCAGAAAACCTTTCAAGCCGAGCTTTCCCTCCATGCTTTAACCGAACAGCCAGAAAATATGCAACACCACATGCTGCCGAGTCCAGAGAACCTTCCTACAGTCCAGCTGAGTGAGTACTGGAGAATTTTAGTTTATGTTTCAGGCTGGCATTTTACTGTAAGTGTGGTCAAAGGGGTTTCAGTCCTAGTCAGTCTGTGTTAGCCTTATTTATTAATGAAGTTCCTTTAAATCAGGCACTGGCATCACGACTTCCTAATTTCAATACACAGCCAAATCCTGTTGCATACCTTAATTCTGTGTACAAGATTGTATAGAGCAAACTGCACTTATCACCACTGTGACATGGTTCCTGAGCCACCCCTGTAGCTCTGAGAGTGCAGGCTTCTTCACCCTTGTGGCAGGTTGAATATAATATTGTTTTTATGTAACTCTGTGTAGTTTGTGGGCAGGTCCATATAAAACAGGACAAAAATGCTAAATTTGTCTCATTAATTTGAGACAATGAACAAGGCATCTGATGCGCTTAATCTTCAATTTTATAAAAAAAAATATTTCATTGTATAGTGCTGCCACTTGTGTTTGTATCTGCAACCTGAAAAAAGATAGTGGATTGTGTATTGTCACATGATAAATAGGTGTACTTTTGTTTGGGGATTTACAGTGTAAAACACTCAGGAATTTGTTAAAATTAGCACCACAATTACTCAATAAGTATGCAATTTAAAAAGCCCTGAATAAGCCTAGAATCATCCTCTCATCTCCTGAAGGTATGATATATTCCCCTGACTCTAAAGGGATACTTTTCCTACAGTTGTGGGAGATACCCTTTGATGCTGATGGTGTACTCCCTGTGTTGTTGCGCCTGGCCTAGAGGTTTGTAGTGCTTCCATTATCAGTTGGAGGTTAGGTATGTACTGCTCTGGGCGGTGTCTAGTAACCACTGATTGCAATAGAGAGGATCTCCAGGGAGTCCAGTAAGTAGAATAACCCTGCATAAATTATTGAATTCTGCTTTTGCCTTCATGAATGAAAAATTTAAGGAGATGGCTTTATGTGCACTCAGGAATCTGTATGGGTCTATGCTTGGGGCTTATGAACTCTCGGCTTTGCCTATGATATCTGGACTTTGCTTTTGGCCTCTGGATCTGCTTGTGGCTTTTTAACAGCTCTTCCTATGACTTTTTCTGGCTCTGCCTGTGGCCTAATGGCCTTTGTTGGCTCTGCCGCAACCTTGGTTGGCTCTATCAATAATAACTCTTGATTGCTCTGCCGATGGAATACTGGCCCAGGTTGGCTCTGCCTATAGCTCTTTTATGACTTTGTCCATAGCCCTTTTATGATTTTGCCTGTATCATAATAGTCCTTGTAGTTTTGCCTATAGCATAATAGCGTTTATGGACATTGCCTATAGGATAATAGCCCTCTTATGGCTTTGTCTATAACATTCTGGCTATGCTCATAGTCTTGCAACTATGCCTATAGGCTTTATGGTTTTTGCCTATAGTCTAATAGCCTTTTATGGCTTTTGCCTATAGCATAATAGCCCTTATAGCTCTTATGACTAAACCTAAATCATTACAGGTATGCATGTAGGCTTGCAGCTATGCCTAATAGATAGCCTTTATGGCTTTTGCCTATAGCCTGATAGATAGCCTTTAGGGCTTTGCCTATGGACTTTATGGTTGTGGATCTTACTGGTAGCCTGATAGCCTTTATTGCTTTAGCCTATAGACTTGATGGCTCTACTTACAATAATATTAGCATAATAGCTTTTATGGCTTTACTGATAACCTTATGGTTTTGCCAATAGCCTTATGGATGGCTGTGGCCTTTATGATTTTGGCCTTGTGACCTCTGCCTTATGCCCTAAAAATCTTTTATGATTTTACCTGTAGTTTTGTTATGTTTTGGGGCTTTGCCTATAGCTTTTGTGGTTTTTGCCATGTGGCCTAGTGGCCTTTGTGAGTTTGGCCCTTTAAATTTTGTGGTTTACCTATTGTCGAGACTTGTCAATGGTGACAGTGTTGTGATACATTAACCACAATGCGGAAGCAGACTGGTCGCTCTGCTTATATACTGGTTGTTGGTTGAAACTTTGTGTAGGGTTGTCTGCTACTGCCTGTATCCGTATAGTTGAATGTTGATATTTCCCTCAGTGCCCCCCACCTCTGAGAGGTTTGATTAGGTATGGTTTCTTCTCTGGCTTTATATTCCTACCCCTCCCTAACTCATTGCTGTTTATCTTCATTTCACTTGGTTGTGGTGCTTCAAGCAGTGTACACGTCCTCCTGGAGTTAGCAGTACATCTACCTGTTAAGTTATGGTTTGTTACCCACATGCTGGCTCATTAATATCAAGGTCGGTCTTCTCCTTTTCCCCCTGTTCAGGTCAGGTAGCAGGCTGAAAGGCGTTCAGCAGGTTCACACTTTTCAGAGTGGTCTATTTGCTTTCAAGTAGGGACCATCCTTGGTTGTGAGCAGGGTCAGTTTTCCCATTTGTCTGGTGCTGACACAGCCTTGCAGGCGTGGTGTGCATTATGCCCAGGATGAACATGATACCTTTGGTCTATAGTCTTTTGGCTTTGCCTATATTATTTTGGATTTTAATTAGGGCCTCCATGCACTACTAGTGACTGTGTTTGGCCTTGGGCTTTTGGCCTCACCTATGCATATTAGCCTGTAGCTTTGTGGCTGCTAAGCTTTGCCTATGGCTCTATGATCTGCCTTTGATTTTTAACCTCTAGGCTCTGTCTATTGCTTATGACCTGTTTACTCATATCTTATGTGTTATGCTTCTGGCTGGTGACCTTAACAGGTGATCTTCAGTGGAAAGACAATAGATGAAGCCTTTTTCCTCACTACACATATTCATTAAGGTATCTATAGCAACAAAAAGCTTTGGGAATCTAAGGTAAGACTGTTCTGATGATTGATAAGAACAAGATGACAAATAGATAGAAGTTACAACTTACCTCCGGTGGGAAATTTTTATATAAGAATCTTTCTTACTAAAGTTGCATCCTTACGTGGAGTAGTTATAGAATGCTTTTATACTTTGGCGCATTTGGCTATAGCAATTCTAAACAGATCCTCCTAACTTTTAAAACAACAACTTCAAACTAGAATTTTGGCTTGGATTCATCCCAAGCCCAATATACAGTATTAGAGTACTTTTATGTAAATAGTGTGTTCCTTTTGGGAATCACATTGCCGAAGAACAATATCTAAGCGTCTTCCATAGTCTAACTGGCTCTACTAGAAAAATCAGTACAATGGGGTCTAAAAAGCAGCTATATATTCTGTAATATGGAACATCTTTTTAGTTGGCAGTTTTCATCATCAAAGGGGAAAGCCGATACTTCAGGGATACAAGTTAGTTTTGGCGTTTATTTTTTGGTGGATTCTCCAATCGAATAAGTCATTAGCCATCAGTAGAATCTTATTTCAGGCTAGTTAAATCTCTCATGCTAGCTAAATCTCGCGCTGTCATTGGCTTAAGGTAAACATAATATTACATACCAGTTTTTTTATGAGCCCATGACAGCAGCACTAATTCCCCCTCCCCAATCCCACCCCTACTGCTGTATATCACTTTAACTTTATGTAATAAAATGTATTAATTTTTAAGTATAAAAATTACAAAAAGTACAAATAAAAATGGATAGTCCTTAATTAATCCATGGATTTTGCTACAAGAACTGCGGAGGTAAAGGGTGTGCCTGCCTTTAAAGAGAACTGGGTGGTACCTGTTTCCTATCTGGACAGGAGGCGGTCTCTCACTGGTGCTGTCATGGACTTATGGAAAACTGATTACCGGTAAGTAATCTTATGTTTCAAATTTTCGACGGCTCCTAAATACACTCTGAATGTTTGATCAAGGAGAAAAATGAAAACGTTAAACCCCCATGTAGCACATGGCATTTAATTTTCTAACTACTTGCATGGATTCTTTTAGTAAAATGAAATAAAATATTAGACAGACATCGGTCTATTTTATTAGACAACCCCTATCTAAACGATAGGTTACCAAAACATCATAGGATGACTTTTAGAAGGGCAAGGATGGTGAAAGATATAGTGGCTTCATGTAAATTACAGACTGTGGCAAAAACTGAATCGACTTTGGCTAATTTGATCTTGGGTACTCAACAAGCCAAATTTATGGGCATTTATAGATGTAATATGCCTCGATGTAAATGCCACAACAATATTTGCCATAGGCTCCATATTTTCTAGAGTGCTGTAAAAGGAGAAGAATTTTTTAGACTTAATTTTCTAAATTTCTCCTTGAATTATATAACATTTATGCACTAGAATGCAGCTATGGCCTACAATATGTAGGTAAGACTACTATGAGTCTCTCGGACCGCATAATCAAACATAGACCTAATGTACAGAATGGTTAAACATAGTGTATCGTGGCATGCCCATTGAGTACAGAAGGCTGGTGTCACCCAGGCTTCAGCACATTTACATGTGCATTTATGCCACCCATTTACAGAATTGGCTTTGCGTATTTGTACGCGCATGTGCGTGTTTTACTGTTTCTCTTTGTGCCCACATAAATACATTCCTGTGAATCCAGCCTCAGGATTTTAAGGGTCATCGAACTGAATATATCGATTCTAGTGCAAGGGAAACATTTGAGCTGGACACTTCATATTTGAGAAAACAAATTCTTACTCGCAGCATTTCTTGCACGTCTGCCTAAAACTTTTGCACAGTCCTTGTATCATTGATATTCAATCCATTTCAAAGTAGTGGCTTAGTTTTATTGTGGAATTACACTGATATTTCTTGACCTGTCAGAAAGTTTGCATCAGTTATCATTTCTTGTGACACCAATTAAAATAACTTTTTGTAATTTTAGCATATATACAGACAATACTTTTCTCAGCACAGCTGAAGTTCTAAAGAAGACATGTCTGTGTACTCGGTGGCATTATCTCATCTCAAGTGCGATACTTCATTTCACAGGAATAAAGTTTAATTAGAATGTACCAAGATCATTTTTCTTTTCCAGTTACCAAAATATTTTTCTCTCCCACTTCTTAAAAGCACACATAAAAGGAAGCAAAAAAAGTACATATTGGGCATAACTTTTATTTAGCATTAATACTGTATAATAGCATAATCTTCAGTCCAATAAACACCTTTGCGCAAGGCCAAGTACTAAAGGTAGCTTGAAAAATGGACTGAAAATGTTAAGCTATTTACCATGTACTTACTCTAGTTACACTTTATTAAATATTTGGATTCAGAAGTAAAAAGTGTGAACACAGTTTTGTCGCTTAGGTATTCATTCTAAAGGGCCATTTACACGGGACGATTATTGCTCAAAATTCGTTCAAACCAATGAAATTGAGTGCTAATTGCAACACGTAAATGCAAAAAAATCATTTACTGTTCGTTCACTTCTCATTAACACTGACTTTAGTCAACATAAAAAGCATCATGAGATTCTCGCTAAGTGTAAATGCTCCTCGATCAGCTCTTCACATAGAACATGAAGTGCTGAGCAAGAAGCCCACAATCCAGCGGTGAACTCTGCCTGTCTAAACACTCTACACGAGCGTTAACGACCTTAGCGGTGATGTCATGTAGACCCGTGTTTCTCATCTCCAGTTCTCAGCCCCCACCCAGCCCCCTGGCAGGTCATGTTTTGAGTATTTACCCAGTATTGCACAGGTGATGTAATTATTGTCGGTGCCTCAGACATTACCACAGGTGTTCTTGCTATAGGATATCCTGAAATCATGACCTGTTGGGGGGGTGCTGAGGACTGGAGTTTGGAAACTCTGATTTAGATGACTGTCATCCCATCTAAATGGGGCAAAAGGCTTCTTGCACGCAAATGATTTTAAAGTTGCATCCAATATTTTTGGGCACAGCTATTATCAGACAGCGCACGTGAATGCATCCGTGTGCTATCTAATGTATAGGACCACACATATGATATTACAGGATATAGACATTTAATACCAGCCTGGTTGTTGATCCAAGTCTTGGAGTCAGGTAGGTTGATCCAGGGATTATTTTGACTGCCATTATGGAGTCGGAAAGGATTTTTTTCCCCCTAAATGGGCTAATTGGCTTCTGCCTCATTGTTTTTTTTTGCCTTCCTCTGGATCAACAAGGGGGGTGGAAACAGGCTGAGCTAAATGGATATTGTCTTCTTTCAGCCTAACATACTATGTTATATGTGCATGTGATATTTTTGTCTGTGAATCAAACAAGAATAAGACAAGCTTTGACTTTCACTTCTAGTAATAAAAAAAGCCCGTGGGCATATACCCGTTTAAATGAACGAGTGTTATCTCTCTCTCTGCTTTTTTTTTTGGACTCATGTTTTTGGTCCGAAACCTGGACAGAAATATTATCTGTGTGCATGTATTACTAGAGCAAAAAAAGGGAATCAGGAGAATCTGTTAACAAAATCAGTATTCAACTGTTGGAAATCACTTTAGGGCTCAGTCAGACGAGCGGAGATTCGAGCGTCCATTGCCACCCATATGTTCTATCTTTTGTGGGTGCAGATTTTTTTCCCACAGACGCGTTGTGTTTTTTTTTCTGCGCGGAAAAACGTGCGAATCTCTAGTCGTCTGACTGAGCCCTCAATGCAATTTTATTCACATACTTCAGAAAAAAAATCTGAGCAAAACATGTATGTCAAGTTTTTTAAATCCACATCTCTATTTTTTGCAGATTCCACATATAAAAGATGCAGTTTGCAATGGGGCTAATCAGCATGCAGATCCATTTGCACTTCCACATCAGAAATGTGAGTTTTCAAACTTGAAATTCTGTGTGGATTCTTTGAAAAATCCACATTAGATTTTTCTATAAAAAATCTGACAAGTGTGAACATAGCCTAAGGCTACTATACATGATGCAGTATACATAAAAACAGAATGTAGGACAACACAACAAGTAGGGAATACATGCAATACATACAGAACAACTCTTGTCTGGATTCCTTTTCCAGTGCTTCTTATCCTGCTGTTTCAGTGTTGTAGAACGTAAGGATGGATGAGCAGCAGTCCGAGGGTTAAGAGCTAGAATGTTCTGGAAAACAGTGTGAAATACAATCATTATTTAGAACAGACTAAAAGAAATAATATAACATTTTGTTATATTTACAAACAACTTGGAACCAAAGATTAGCAAAATCTGGAACTTAACAAAACAATACTGACTAACGGGAGACTGAAGGGGAATCACCATATAGTCGGGCACTTTTGGGGTGTGTTCACATGTCGCTGATTTGCTGCAGATTTTTGTCACAGACCTGCAGCAAATTAAAACCCTTCAATTTGAAATCTATGGAAGGGGTGAAATCTGCTGCAGATCTGCATCAAAATCAGAGCAAATCATCAGTGTGAATCATCACTTAAACAGACGTATTTGAGCTCGCAGTCACGTACAATAAATTTGCAAGCGTAACATGCAGCAAAAAATGGGTTCTTTCACGTGAGTATTTGACGTGCGCAATTCAGTCGCACATTTAAAAAAAAAGCAACATGTTCTATTTAAGGGCGCCCACCCACTGGCGATTTTTTTTCCTGCGAAATTCGCAGCATTTTTTTCTCTGCAGGGGTCTATGGGACTTGTAATGTTAAAATCGCGATCGCGCAAAATCGCGTTTTTAACATTACAAGTCCCATAGACCCCTGCAGAGAAAAAAATGCTGCGAATTTCGCAGGGAAAAAAATCGCCAGTGGGTGGGCGCCCTTAGGGTGACTACCCACTACAGTTTTTTTTTCACTGCGAAATTCACAGTGTTTTTTTTCTGCAGGGGTCTATGGGACTTGTAATGTTAAAATCGCGATCGCGCAAAATCGCAATTTACCGCAAAATCGCGATTTTAACATTACAAGTCCCATAGACCCCTGCAGATAAAAAACACTGTGAATTTTACTGTGAAAAAACCTGTAGTCAGTAGTCACCCTCAGGGCGCCCACCCACTGGCGATTTTTTTTTCTTTGCGTTTTGCATTTTTTCTCAAGAGCAATTAGAATTGAATGTACTCCTGTCCACTGGCGTTTTTTTTGCGTTGCGTTGCGTTTTTTAACATAGGAACTGTCAGTTGCATATGTGTCCTTATTTTTCTCCTAATGCACCCATGAAAGTCAATGGAAATTAATGGAAAAGCCGCGAAAACGCGGCAAAAAACGCTGCGTTTTTCACGCACGAAAATCGCAAACGCCAGTGGGTGGGCGCCCTTAGGATGGATTCGCGCAAAGTATAAAAATACACTTCAAAATCTTCATGTGTTACATACAAAATTTGATCTGGATTTGCTGTGGATTTGGAAGAAAATTGCTGTGAATTACACTTTATGCATTACAATTATCAGTATCCACAGCAGTTCTGCGCTATTTCCACTGAATATCTGCACCCAAATTCAAATCGAAAGCTGGAACATACTAAAAAAAGAGTGAAAAAAAGGAATGAACAAACAAAATGAGCAATATTAACAATTATTGAAAATGTAAAGAAAGGTAGCACATTTTTTTGTGCAAGATAGACTTATTATAAACAGCATATATGCACAGTCTACATTGGAATAAAGAAATATTCCACATAATTAGATGTCTAATAACCTTTCTGTGCAGGATAGATGTGGAATGAACAAGATATATGTGTGGTTTATAACGGAATGAACAAAAATTTCATCGAAGCCGATTTATAATTTTCTTGTGTACCATAAACTTGGAATGAACAGGGTATATGTATAATTCATACTGCAATGAACAGATATTCCACAAAAGCAGATGCACGAGATAGGGGATGAACAGGATACATGTTTGTGTGGTTAATATGAATGAATACTAGAGATGAGCAAGTATACTCGCTAAGGCACATTACTCGAGCGAGTAGTGCCTTAGCCGAGTATCTCCCCGCTCGCCTCTAAAGATTCAGGGGCCGGCGGGGGGCGGGGAGCGGCGGGGAGGAACGGAGGGGAGATCTCTCTCTCCCTCTCTCCCCCCTGCTCCACCCTGCTCCCCGACGCAACTCACCTGTCACCCGCGCCGGCCCCCGAATCTTTAGAGACAAGCGGGGAGATACACGGCTAAGGCACTACTCGCTCGAGTAATGTGCCTTAGCGAGTATACTCACTCATCTCTAATGAATACTAAACAAATAGGTGCCTAATAGTTTTCTTGTGAAGATAGGCTAGGAATGAAGAGGATATACATGTTATTTATAGGGATATGAACAGATATTCCACATAAGTAGAGGCCTAACTACTTTTTTGTGCCATCCTGTGCAAGATAGACATTGAAGGAACAGGATATATATACAGTTTACAGTAGGATAAACCTATATTCCACACATGTAGATGCCTGATGATTTTCCTTTGCAAGAGAGACATGGTATATGTCTACTTTATAGTGGAATGAGCAGCTATTCCATTTCATTGGATGCCTAATAATTTTCCTGTGCCTAATTGAAGAACTGGAATAAACCAGATATATAAACTGTTTGCAGTGGAATTAACAGATATTCCACAAGAATACATGCCTATTAACTTTCCTGTGCATATTAGACATGGTATGAACAGATATTCTACATATCTATCTATATTTACTGCTTTACTCTGAGACGACTCTTGAACACTTTATGGATCAGCCCTCTACACGCGGTTTTGTTTTGTACGGCTTCTTTCAGTTCATTCATTTGCATGTCATGGTCAACTTTGATAGCATCAAGCCAACATGTTCTTTGGTGGCCTGGTCTTCTTTTGTCGCTGCCACTCCAAGCATTATCAAGGTTTTTGATTAATTAGCACGCATTAGGTGGCCGAAGTATGAGAATATCGGTTTCATAATTTTGCCCTCCAATGAAAACTTAGGTTTGGTTCGGCCTAGAACAGTTTTGTCTGTGATCTTGGTGGTCCAAGGAATTAGTAGAAGATTCCTTCAGCACCAAAGTTCTAAGGCATCAATCTCCCCCCAGTCCGCTTTCTTCAGTGTCCAACTTTTGCAGCTGTAAGCTGTGATTGGGAAGAAGATTGAACTGACTATCCGGCATTTCATTACAATGCTTAAGTCTTTTTTTTAGGATCGTAACAATACTTAAAATTGCACTGCGACCTAATGAGATTTATCATTTTATTTCAGGTCCTGGTTCTCCATTGTAATCTGAAGAAGATGAAGTCTTGAACAGCTTTAATTTCTTCATTGTTGATTTGGATTTTTTACATTTTTTCAATACCGTTATTGGCTGTTGTCATGATCTTAGTTTCCTTGATATTCTAGTATAGGCCTGCTTCTTCATTTCCTTCTTTAGCTTTTAGTATCAGTTGTTAAAAATCTTCCTAACTTTCTGCCAGCCAGGTTGTATCATCTACATATCTGAGATTGTTGATGTTTTTTTCCACTGATTTTGACTCTGATGTTGGATTTGTCTAAATTGCCTTGCATGCAGATTGCTTCTGTATACAGGTTGAAAAATGCAGGGGATAAGATGCAGTCTTGATATATGCCTTTCCTGATTCTGAACCATGCTGTTGCGGCTTGCTGGTCACAACAGCGTCGTGGCATTGAGGCCTTGACGCAGGCCAAGTCCTGTCACCTTGTTATGCAGGACAAGGGTTAATGCACCACCTGCAGAGACTGCTGGTTGCTGTCTCTCTATGCTGCATGGATGCGTGCTGATGATTAGTCATTCCTGGGAGAATGTTGGGGGTGTGGTTCTCTAGTTGCTCTGCCAATCATCAGGTGTTGAGAGCTTTATTTTCTTACCCATCCCTTTGCTCACCGCTGCTTATTCAGTTCCATAGAGGAGTAGTTGGAGAGTGGTGTTCCTCTGTGCTGGGTGTATTGCTACTTATCCAGATAAGTGCTGCCGTTTCCTATTCAGTTGTATTTCTCTTTCCATTTTTGTTTTGCTTTGCTGTGTTGGTTCATCTCTCCAGGGGCTCCTATAGGGACAATCAAGATCCAGGAAGAAGACAGTGGGGCTGCCTTTATCAAGGTGATGACTCTGCTTTTAGGCAGGGACCCTTCACCTCCTTTCACCAGGCTTCCATCTCCCTGGAGTGGTGCTACTGATAAGCATAGCATGATGTTCTACTATATCCAGCAGTGTGTATGTTATCCAAAACCGTGCTGAGCATGGTACTCTTGTGCCACACGAGCTTCACATACTGGCTTTCATATTCCTGGTGTGGTGCGCACTGTTCTATAGTGCATAGTATTAACAACTGCAGAAAGTGTGAACGTCACCCTGCGTCAGTGCTGAGTGTGGTTCTCGTGTGCCGCACAGACGTGACACATGCTGTGTTACCATTGGAGGTCCTAACTGTAGCCTCTTGGTTTACATATAATTACTCTATAAGTTGCCCCAGATGTCCTGGGACTCCCATTTGTCTTAGGGTGCTTTCAAATGACCGACAAAATCGTGGGAGATTTATGTGTTGCGAGACACATAAATCTCACACGAATATGAACTCCATTCTTTTGAATAGGGTCACATACATAAAATTGTGGCATGTTCTTTCTTTGGGCATTCCCTCAGAAAGCATCATAGGGCGTGTGAGGAGCATGCGATGTGAGGTTTCCCATTGCAAGCAATAGGAAACACTTGCGGTTCCTCTAGTGTCGCTGACAGCCAGCCCGAAGGATAACTACTTCCCTGAAGTGATGTGAGGAGCTTCACGGCCCGATATCACACTCACCTGTGTGAAATTAGCCTTGGGCATGGCCACAGCTTGTCGTGTTCAATGCAATCAAAGGCTTTGCTGTAATTGATAAAGTATATGTACACCTCTTTCTGCTATTCCCAGGTGTTTTTTGTGATCTATCAGAGCACGTGTCAAACACAAGGCCCGCGACTCATTTTATGTAGCCCGTACAGGGATTTTTGGTCGGCCATGTCACTGCCACAGCGCGACCAAAAATCACGTGAATGAGAGGCAACCATGACCAAGTCGGTTCATTCAGTTCCAACGCTATATAGATATATTTATATAATTATATGTATATTTAAAATTTATTCACTCCACTATAAGCTACCCCTGTACTCTGTCCATTCTATATCTATTACATACAAAGGAAAATTATTATTAGGCATCTGCTTATTTCTAATACTTGTTCATTCCAGTATGAACTACTGTATACATACATCTTGTTCATTCCACATCTAACCTGCATAGGAAAATTATTCAGTACCTGTTCATTTGAAATATCTGTTCATTCCACTATAAACTACACATATTACCTGTTCATTCCACGTCTATCATGCACAGATAAATTATTATTCATTTACTTATGTGTAACACATGTTCATTCCAGTGTAAAGAGTATATGTATGCTGTTCATTCCAGGTTTATCTTGCATAGGAAAACGATTCAGCAGATGCTTATTTTGAATATCCGCATTCACTTATACCCTGTTTATTTCACATCTATTATGCAAAAGAAAATTATTAGGCTTCTGCTTACAGTATATGGAATATATGTTCATTCCACTAAAAACTACACATACATCCTGTTCATTCCATGTCTATCTTGCACAGGAAAATAACTGGTCATCTACTTTTGTGAAATATATTTTCATTCCACTATAAAGACACTTATATTCGGTTCATTCCATATCTGTTACACACAGGATAATCAGATAACTGCTTACAAAGAATATCTGTTCATTCCACTATAAACTAAACATATATCCTTTTCATTCCATGTCTATCGTACAGAGGAAAATAATGGAGCATCTGCTTTTGTGAAATATCTATTCATTCCACTATAAACTACACTTATACTCTGTTTATTCCATGTGTATTCCACTCAGGAAAATTAATAAGCATGTGCTTACATGAAATATCTGTTCATTCCACTGTAAACTATACATACATCCTGTTCACTCCACGTCTGTCTTGCACAGGAAAATTGGCATCTACTTTTGTAGAATAAATGTTTATCTATATATATAAAGACGAAAGCCCTCACTGACTCACTAACTGACTGACTGACTGACTGACTCGCCAAAAGTTCTCCAACTTCCCGATATCGTAGAAACATGAATTTTGGCGCAAGCATAGATTATCTCCAAAATAGGAAAAGTAATTGGGTCCCAACTAGAGATGAGCGAGCACTAGAGATGAGCGAGCACCAAAATGCTCGGGTGCTCGTTACTCGGAACGAACTTTTCGCGATGCTCGAGGGTTCGTTTCGAATAACGAACCCCATTGAAGTCAATGGGCGACCCAAGCATTTTTGTATTTCGCCGATGCTCGCTAAGGTTTTCATGTGTGAAAATCTGGGCAATTCAAGAAAGTGATGGGAACGACACAGCCACAGATAGGGCAGGCGAGGGGCTACGTGTTGGGCTGCATCTCAAGTTCACAGGTCCCACTATTAAGCCACAATAGCGGCAAGAGTGGGCCCCCCCCCCCTCCCAAAAACTTTTACTTCTGAAAAGCCCTCATTAGCATGGCATACCTTTGCTAAGCACCACACTAGCTACAACAAAGCACAATCACTGCCTGGATGACACTCCGCTGCCACTTCTCCTGGGTTACATGCTGACCAACCGCCCCCCCCCTCCCCCCCACAGCGCACACCAAAGTGTCCCTGCGCAGCCTTCAGCTGCCCTAATGCCACACCACCTCATGTCTATTTAGAAGTGCGTCTGCCATGAGGAGGAACTGCAGGCACACACTGCAGAGGGGTTGGCACGGCTAGGCAGCGACCCTCTTTAAAAGGGGCGGGGCGATAGCCCACAATGCTGTACAGAAGCAATGAGAAATAGAATCCTGTGCCACCACCATCAGGAGCTGCACACGTGGGCATAGCAATGGGGAACCTATGTGCCACACACTATTCATTCTGTCAAGGTGTCTCTGCATGCCCCAGTCAGACTGGTAATATGTACCTTAACAGTAACCGCGTTGGTGGTAATGTGGTGGTGACTGCGGACCTAGTAGCGCGGTTTTATTTTGTTGGTTTTCGGAATGCGGCCAGGATTAAGTGGGCCGTGGCGGGGGGATGGTGTGGGGGCTCTCTTGTAGTGTCGGTAAAGGTGAAATTCTTGTACTGGCACCAGATGAACCAATGCAAAGGCATTTGCCAAGAATGTTTTCCCTGTTGGAGGAGGAGGGGGATGTTTTTGAGGCACTACATGTCCTCTCCACGTGTCTGTGGTTATATGCACCTTAACAGTAACCGCGTTGGTGGTAATGTGGTGGTGACTGCGGACCTAGTAGCGCGGTTTTATTTTGTTGGTTTTCGGAATGTGGCCAGGATTAAGTGGGCCGTGGCGGGGGGATGGTGGGGGGGCTCTCTTGTAGTGTCGGTAAAGGTGAAATTCTTGGACTGGCACCAGACGAACCAATGCAAAGGCATTTGCCAAGAATGTTTTCCCTGTTGGAGGAGGAGGGGGATGTTTTTGAGGCACTACGTGTCCTCTCCACGTGTCCGTGGTTATATGCAGCTTAACAGTAACCGCGTTGGTGGGAAATGGCCTCGCCGCCATCATGTCTTTGGGAAGCCTCTGTTTCCACACCCCAGAGACATACCATTAGCAGCGGTATAGGCAGAGCCCAGAATTCGTAACATTTCAGCTGTAGCATTAGGACAGGCCCCACTAACATATCACTAGCAGCATTATAGCGGGAGCGCAGTCTTCGTTCCATGTCAGCAATAGTAGCACTCAAGACAGGCCCCAGTAACAATTCCGAAGCAGCAGTATAGCGGGAGCGCAGTCTTCGTTCCATGTCAGCAATAGTAGCACTCAAGACAGGCCCCAGTAACAATTCCGAAGCAGCAGTATAGCGGGAGCGCAGTCTTCGTTCCATGTCAGTAATAGTAGCACTCAAGACAGGCCCCAGTAACAATTCCGAAGCAGCAGTATAGCGGGAGCGCAGTCTTCGTTCCATGTCAGTAATAGTAGCACTCAAGACAGGCCCCAGTAACAATTCCAAAGCAGCAGTATAGTGGGAGCGCAGTCTTAGTTCCATTTCAGTAGCTGCAGTATAGCCAAGGCCCAAGTTACATTTATGTAGCTAAAGTGTAGGCCAACCCCACACACACTTCTGTACCATGAGTGCAGGCGAAGAACATACAAATTGCTATGATTACACTGTAGGTGAGGGCCCCAAAAAATTGGTGTACCAACAGTACTAATGTACCTCAGTAAAAATTGGCCATGCCCAACCAAGATGGCAGGTGAAACCCATTAATCGCCCGTTAATGTGGCTTAAGTGGTAACTAGGCCTGGAGGCAGCCCAGTTTAACGAAAAATTGGTTCAAGTTAAAGTTTCAACGCTTTTAAGAGCATTGAAACATATAAAAATTGTTTTGAAAAATTAGATGAGTGAGCCTTGTGGCCCTAAGAAAAATTGCCCGTTCAGCGTGATTACGTGAGGTTTCAGGAGGAGGAGCAGGAGGAGGAGGAGGAATATTAGACACAGATTGATGAAGCAGAAATGTCCCCGTTTTGGATGGTGAGAGAGAACGTAGCTTCCATCCGCGGGTGCAGCCTACGTATTGCTTACGTATCGCTGCTGTCCGCTGGTGGAGAACAGAAGTCTGGGGAAATGCAGGCTTTGTTCATCTTGATGAGTGTTAGCCTGTCGGCACTGTCGGTTGACAAGCGGCTACGCTTATCTGTGATGATTCCCCCAGCCGCACTAAACACCCTCTCCGACAAGACGCTAGCCGCAGGACAAGCAAGCACCTCCAGGGCATATAGCGCGAGTTCAGGCCACGTGTCCAGCTTCGACACCCAGTAGTTGTAGGTGGCAGAGGCGTCACGGAGGACGGTCGTGCGATCCGCTACGTACTCCCTCACCATCCTTTTACAGTGCTCCCGCCGACTCAGCCTTGACTGGGGAGCGGTGACACAGTCTTGGTGGGGAGCCATAAAGCTGTCCAGGCCCTTAAAGACTGTTGCACTGCCTGTGCTGTACATGCTGCTCAATCTCCGCACCTCCCCTGCTACCTGGCCCTCGGAACTGCGCCTTCTGCCACTAGCGCTGTCGGATGGGAATTTTACCATCAGCTTGTCCGCCAGGGTCCTGTGGTATAGCAACACTCTCGAACCCCTTTCCTCTTCGGGAATGAGACTGGGAAGGTTCTCCTTATAGCGTGGGTCGAGCAGTGTGTACACCCAGTAATCCGTAGTGGCCAGAATGCGTGCAACGCGAGGGTCACGAGAAAGGCATCCTAACATGAAGTCAGCCATGTGTGCCAGGGTACCCGTACGCAACACATGGCTGTCTTCACTAGGAAGATCACTTTCAGGATCCTCCTCCTCCTCCTCCTCCTCCTCAGGCCATACACGCTGAAAGGATGACAGGCAAGCAGCAGGGGCACCGTCAGTAGTGGGCCAAGCTGTCTCTTCCCCCTCCTCCTCATCCTCCTCATGCTCCTCCTCCTCCTCCTCCTGAATGCGCTGAGATATAGACAGGAGGGTGCTCTGACTATCCAGCGACATACTGTCTTCCCCCACCTCCGTTTCCAAGCGCAAAGCGGCTGCCTTTATGGTTTGCAGGGAACTTCTCAAGATGCATAGCAGAGGAATGGTGACGCTAATGATTGCAGCATCGCCGCTCACCACCTGGGTAGACTGCTCAAAGTTTCCAAGGACCTGGCAGATGTCTGCCAACCAGGCCCACTCTTCTGAAAATAATTGAGGAGGCTGACTCCCACTGCGCCGCCCATGTTGGAGTTGGTATTCCACGATAGCTCTACGCTGCTCATAGAGCCTGGCCAACATGTGGAGCGTAGAGTTCCACCGTGTGGGCACGTCGCACAGCAGTCGGTGCACTGGCAGATTAAAGCGATGCTGCAGGGTGCGCAGGGTGGCAGCGTCCGTGTGGGACTTGCGGAAATGTGCGCAGAGCCGGCGCACCTTTACGAGCAGGTCTGACAAGCGTGGGTAGCTTTTCAGAAAGCGCTGAACCACCAAATTAAAGACATGGGCCAGGCATGGCACGTGCGTGAGGCTGCTGAGCTGCAGAGCCGCCACCAGGTTAAGGCCGTTGTCACACACGACCATGCCCGGTTGGAGGCTCAGCGGCGCAAGCCAACGGTCGGTCTGCTCTGTCAGACCCTGCAGCAGTTCGTGGGCCGTGTGCCTCCTATCTCCTAAGCTGAGTAGTTTCAGCACGGCCTGCTGACGCTTGCCTACCGCTGTGCTGCCACGCCGCGCGACACTGACTGCTGGCGACGTCCTGCTGCTGCTGACACATCTAGATTGCGAGACAGAGGTTGAGGAGGAGGAGGAGGAGGAGGAGGAGGGTGCTTTAGTGGACGAAGCATACACCGCCGAACATACCAGCACCGAGCTGGGGCCCGCAATTCTGGGGGTGGGTAGGACGTGAGCGGTCCCAGGCTCTGACTCTGTCCCAGCCTCCACTAAATTCACCCAATGTGCCGTCAGGGAGATGTAGTGGCCCTGCCCGCCTGTGCTTGTCCACGTGTCCGTAGTTAAGTGGACCTTGGTGAGGGCGCGTACAATGTTGCGGGAGACGTGGTCGTGCAGGGCTGGGACGGCACATCGGGAAAAGTAGTGGCGACTGGGAAATGAGTAGCGCGGGGCCGCCGCCGCCATCATAGCTTTGAAGTACTCCGTTTCCACAACCCTATACGGCAGCATCTCAAGGCTGATAAATTTGGCGATGTGGACGGTTAACGATTGAGCGTGCGGGTGCGTGGCGGCGTACTTGCGCTTGCACTCCAACACTTGCGCTAGCGACGGCTGGACGGTGCGCTGAGAGACATTGGTGGATGGGGCCGAGGACAGCGGAGGTGAGGGTGTGGGTGCAGGCCATGAGACGGTTGTGCCTGTGTCCTGAGAGGGGGGTTGTATCTCAGTGGCAGGTTGGGGCACAGGGGGAGAGGCAGCGGTGCAAACCGGAGGCGGTGAACGGCCTTCGTCCCACCTTGTGGGGTGCTTGGCCATCATATGTCTGCGCATGCTGGTGGTGGTGAGGCTGTTGGTGGTGGCTCCCCGGCTGATCTTGGCGCGACAAAGGTTGCACACCACTGTTCGTCGGTCCTCAGGCGTCTCAGTGAAAAACTGCCAGACCTTTGAGCACCTCGGCCTCTGCAGGGTGGCATGGCGCGAGGGGGCGCTTTGGGAAACAGTTGGTGGATTATTCAGTCTGGCCCTGCCTCTACCCCTGGACACCGCACTGCCTCTTGCAACCTGCCCTGCTGCTGCCTCCCCCTCTGAAGACCTGTCCTGAGTAGGCGTTGCACACCAGGTGGGGTCAGTCACCTCATCGTCCAGCTGCTCTTCCTCCGAATCCTCTGTGCGCTCCTCCCTCGCACTTACTGCCCTTACTACTACCTCACTGCAAGACAACTGTGTCTCATCGTCATTGTCCTCCTCACCCACTGAAAGGTCTTGAGACAGTTGGCAGAAGTCCCTAGCCTCATCCCCCGGACCCCGGGAACTTTCCAATGGTTGGGCATCAGTGACGATAAACTCCTCTGGTGGGAGAGGAACCACTGCTGCCCAATCTGAGCAGGGGCCCAAGAACAGTTCCTGAGAGTCTTCCCGCTCCTGAGCATGTGTCATTGTAGTGGAGTGAGGAGGCTGGGAGGAAGGAGGAGCAGCAGACAGAGGATTCGGATTTGCAGCACTGGACGGCGCAGAACTCTGGCTGGATGATAGCTTGCTGGAAGCACTTTCTGCCATCCAGGACAGGACCTGCTCACACTGCTCATTTTCTAATAAAGGTCTCCCGCGTGGACCCATTAATTGTGCGATGAATGTGGGGACGCCAGAAACGTGCCTCTCTCCTAATCGCGCAGCAGTCGGCTGCGACACACCTGGATCAGGAGCTCGGCCTGTGCCCACACCCTCACTTGGGCCTACGCGTCCTCGGCCGCGTCCACGTCCTCTAGCCCTACCCCTACCCCTCAGCATGCTGTATTACCAGTGATTTCACAGCCAGGAAATAAATTGGCGCAAGCCTGCAGGCCAAATAGAATTTTTCCCCTGGTTTTTACAAGGAACACCCACACTGCGTGTATTCAATGAATACTAAGTTTAATAACAGTGTTGTGGCCCTGCCAATTTGTCCCAGAACTGCAGTGATGCAAAGTAATTCGCTACCTACAGCAGATCAGGGATTTCCCATGCAGGAAAAAAATTGCCGCACGCCTGCGGTAAAACGTAGCTGACTGCGTCTGATTTTTTCTGAACGTTCAGCGCACAGCACACACGTACACAGAGCCCTGAGTACTGTAAGAGGCAGGCCAAATAGAATTTTTCCCCTGGTTTTTACAAGGAACACCCACACTGCGTGTATTCAATGAATACTAAGTTTAATAACTGTGTTGTGGCCCTGCCAATTTGTCCCAGAACTGCAGTGATGCAAAGTAATTCGCTACCTACAGCAGATCAGGGATTTCCCATGCAGGAAAAAAATTGCCGCACGCCTGCGGTAAAACGTAGCTGACTGCGTCTGATTTTTTCTGAACGTTCAGCGCACAGCACACACGTACACAGAGCCCTGAGTACTGTCAGAGGCAGGCCAAATAGAATTTTTTCCCTGCTTTTTACAAGGAACACCTACACTGCGTGTATTCAATGAATAATGTATGTCTTCTGGCCCTGCCTACACAATTCTATCCCTGTAGTATTAATGCCGGGTGCAATGCTCTGCACAGCCGGTTTTGAGAAGAAAAAAAATATGCAACACTGCTAACAGCAGCCTGGACAGTACTGCACACGGATAGATGTGGCCCTAGAAAGGACTGTTGGGGTTCTTGAAGCCTACACTAACTCCTAACACTCTCCCTGCCTAACCCCCACTTCTGTCCCTATTGCAGGGCGCAATGCTCTGCAGATCCAATTTTGGAAAAAAAAAATACTGTGCTAACACAGTACTGCACACTAGTAGATGTGGCCCTAAGAAGGGCCATTGGGGTTCTTGAAGCCTACACTAACTCCTAACGCTCTCCCTACAGCAGCTCCAGCACGATAGTACTTTCCCTCAGCTAAGTCACAAGGCATGTGTGGCGAGCCGCGGGAGGGGCCGATTTTTATACTCGGGTGACATCAGATCTCCCCAGCCACTCACAGCAGGGGGGTGGTATAGGGCTTGAATGTCACAGGGGGAAGTTGTAATGCCTTCCCTGTCTTTCAATTGGCCAGAAAAGCGCGCTAACGTCTCAGAGAGGAAACTGAAAGTAACCGGAACACCGCGTGGTACTCGTTACGAGTAACGAGCATCCCGAACACCCTAATATTCGCACGAATATCAAGCTCGGACGAGTACGTTCGCTCATCTCTAGCGAGCACCAAAATGCTCGGGTGCTCGTTACTCGAGTCGAACTTTCAGTGATGCTCGAGAGTTCGTTTCGAGTAACGAACCCCATTGAAGTCAATGGGCGACTCGAGCATTTTTGTATGGGACCGATGCTCGCTAAGGTTTTCATTTGTGCAAATCTGCAAAACCCAAGAAAGTGATGGAAACGACACAGAAACGGATAGGGCAGGCGAGGAGCTACATTTTGGGCTGCATCTCAAGTTCCCAGGTCCCACTATTAAGCCGCAATAGTGGCAAGAGTGAGACCCCCCCCCCCCCCCCCGCACTGTCAGCGTAAAGATCGTTCTCCTCTGCCACAGCTGTAACAGCTGTGGCAGAGAAGAACGATGTTAGCCCATTGCTTTCAATGGAGCCGGCAATACAGCTCCAATACGGCTGTATTGCCGGCTCCATTGAATTCAATGGGCTAACATTGTTCTTCTCTGCCACAGCTGTTACAGTTATGGCAGAGGAGAACGATCTTTATGCTGACATTTTTTTTTTTTTTTCACATTTTAGGATGATTTTCAGGTAAGGGCTTATATTTTTAAGCCCTTCCCGAAAATTCATACTGAGATCGCCGGCAGCCCATTGCTTTCAATGGAGCCGGCTGTATTGCCGGCTCCATTGAATTCAATGGTTAGTGCTCGTTTAATCGAGACGAGTACCGCGTGGTGCTCGTCTCGAGTAACGAGCATCTCGAGCACCCTAATACTCGAACGAGCATCAAGCTCGGACGAGTATGCTCGCTCATCTCTAGTCCCAACTCGATTATTCAATTCTAGCGCAAAAGAATTGGCGTCGAAATTTTACGTACATAATCTAAATCTGTCACTTCCCAAAGCCTTAGAAACTTAAAATTTGGCACTGGCATTGATTATGACATAAATAGGAAAAGCTAATGGGTCCCAACTCGATTATTCAATTCTACGCGCAAAAGAATTAGCGTCCAAATTTTATGTACGGAATCTAATTTTTTCACTTTCCGGTGTCATAGAAACAGGAAATTTGGCACGAGCATTGATTATGTCATAAATAGGAAAAGTTCATAGGTCCCAACTCGATTATTCAATTCTATGCGCAAAAGAATTGGCGTCAAAATTTTACGTGCGGAATGTAATTTTTTCACTTTCCGATGTCATAGAAACGGGAAATTTGGCATGAGCATTGATTATGTCATAAATAGGAAAAGCTAATGGGTCCCAACTCGATTATTCAATTCTATGCGCAAAAGAATTAGCGTCCAAATTTTACGTACGGAATGTAATTTCTTCCCTTTCCGGTGTCATAGAAACAGGAAATTTGGCACGAGTATTGATTATGTCATAAATAAGAAAAGCTAATGGGTCCCAACTCCATTATTCAATTCTATGCGCAAAAGAATTAGCGTCCAAATTTTACGTACGGAATGTAATTTTTTCACTTTCCGGTGTCATAGAAACGGAAAATTTGGCACGAGCATTGATTATGTCATACATAGGAAAAGCTAATTGGTCCGAACTCGATTATTGAATTCTAGCGCTAAAGAATTGGCGTCAAAATTTTACATGCGGAAGGTAATTTTTTCACTTTCCGGTGTCATAGAAACAGGAAATTTGGCACAAGCATTGATTATGTCATAAATAGGAAAAGCTAATGGGTCCCAACTCCATTATTCAATTTTACGCGCAAAAAAATTAGCGTCCAAATTTTACGTGCGGAATGTAATTTTTTCACTTTCCGGTGTCATAGAAACAGGAAATTTGGCACGAGCATTGATTATGTCATAAATAGGAAAAGCTAATGGGTCCCAACTCCATTATTCAATTTTATGCGCAAAAGAATTAGCGTCCAAATTCTACGTACGGAATGTAATTTTTTCACTTTCTGGTGTCATAGAAACGTGAAATTTGGCATAAGCATTGATTATGTCATAAATAGGAAAAGCTAATGGGTCCCAACTCGATTATTCAATTCTAAGCGCAAAAGAATTAGTGTCCAAATTTTACGTATGTAATCTAATTCTCTCACTTCCTGATGTCATTTTATATAAAGGAAACGTCGCATGGTTGCCTCCCCGTGGTATTTCCTGGGTAACGCAGAGAACTATGCAAAATGGTGAACATATTTTTTTTCCTCAGTATCTCTAAAGTAACCACGACTTTATAAGATTTTCCATGTGAACACCAGATAAACACCAGTACCAAATTTACTCGGGCGAAGCCGGGTATATCAGCTAGTTTCACTATAAACTACATTTACATCCTGTTCATTCTTCTTGCAGAAGAAAACATTTTATACCTTTCTTTAAAGTTTTACTAATTGGTAATATTGTTCATTCTTTTAGTTCATTCCTTTTCTTCATTCTCTTTAGTATGTCCTCAAAACCCAAATGTAAGACATACACATTTTGTGGTGGATTTGTTTGTGGCATCTTTTTATGTTTTTTTTTAACACCCTGAATGTATTAAAAGGAACTTGTCAGCTTGAACATGCTGTCCAAACTGAAGCCAGCATGTTATAGAGCATAAGGAGCTGAGCAGATTGATATATACACTATTTCAAGCTGGCAGATTCTCTTTAATGGTAGCATTATGGGATTAGGCGTGGTAGTACTGCAGAATAGCACTACATACATAAATGCCAGAATGGACATGGTGTTTATTTAGATACATTATAATATTTATATTAAACTTCCAAAAGGCAATTATGAATTTTTTTCTTGTTGAAAAATTATGTTGAAATGTATCACTTTTTGAAAACTGCTATTTTCAGTTTGTATATTGTTTAATCTAATTTTCTTCTGATGACAGTGGGACAGCCATTTACCTGAGCTGCTGCTCTAAACTGTAGGCATCAACTTCAGAGCTGATAAAATGACCCATTGACTTACTGTCAATGAATGTTGTGAGCATGCTTTGCATCATGTGTGATAGTCAATGTGCTGCGAAGGGGAGGAGGGAGGAGGATCTGTGCCTTCTCTATCTGCTATTATTAAAATGATCATCCACGTTTAAATCAGAGGTGAAAAATCATACAAATAATAATATGAATGGGTGAGTGCTGCCTCTGATTTGCTGAGCACTGTGACCAATGAGAGGCAGCTCTCAGCTGTCATTCAATAGCTGAGAGCTGCCTCTGATTGGTTACAGTGCTCAGCCAATCAGAGGCAGCACATTCAGCAGGCAGGGATTTTAAATCCCTGCCTGCTGAATATTACTCAGAGCAGTGCAGGAGAAGAGCCAGCTGGATGTGGATGCAGCTGCAGAGAGGTGAGTATAGATTTTTTTTATTTTTAACACATTTTTAGGATGGTTTTCAGGGAAGGGCTTATATTTTAAGCCCTTCCCCGAAAATCACTGCAGTGCTGGCGAGAGCCCATTGCTTTCAATGGAATCGGCTGTATTGCCGGCTCCATTGAATTCAATGGGGGAACATCATTCTCCTTTGCCACAGCTGTGACAGCTGTGGCAGAGGATCACGATCTTCACTATATGTTCTCAATGGGGTCGGCGCTGCTGACACCAACCCCATTGAGCAGAAGGTGAAACCCCTGCATGCGACAGCATCCAGGGGTTTCACATACACAGAACACCGGTTTGCTGCAGAACGCAGTTAGATGCGTTCTGCGAATCGGTGTCCTATAATT
Source organism: Eleutherodactylus coqui (assembly GCF_035609145.1). NCBI lineage: Eukaryota > Metazoa > Chordata > Amphibia > Anura > Eleutherodactylidae > Eleutherodactylus > Eleutherodactylus coqui. The sequence continues at coordinate 264,604,464 of NC_089839.1, read as the reverse complement.
TTCGCTGCGGGCGTTTTTCCGCATATAAAATTCGCACATGTGACCACTGCTATTGAAAAGCATTGGTTCTATCTAGTGCAAATTTTTTGACGTGCGTAAAAACGCCCGTTACAAACGCCCCTGTGACAGAGCCCTAAATGAGGAATTATGAGTGACTGTCGGCCCGTGTTCACATGGCCCCTGAAGTCACTGGTCGCTCCATTTCTATGATTTTTGAGCGACTGCCCGTTTGCAGTGAATGAAGGTGGGTGGCCGCAAAAGATCTCCAGCTGCTCCTCCAGTCCCTGGCAAACTACTGTGTGAAAGCAAGGAGCAGTAGTCACTGGGATGACCATTGGGTGTCTATGAACTGACTGATGTACCATATAAAAGGTACCTTTTACCTTTTATTAGCCCCTGAGGGTAATAAAAAGACAGCTGAGATACTAGTGGGCACATGACTAGCTGAAAAATGATGAGCCTATTAGGACGACATAGTAATCAGCATGCAAATATTTGAGTTTTCAGGAATCTAAAAAAAATGGAAGTATTTTTTTGACAATAAATTCCACTTTATTTTTTTTTAACCTGAAACTTTCCTCCTCTGTATACAGATGTCATTATTTAGAAAAACAACTTCCTATTTTATGAAGGTGTTAAATGTTAACATATGGATATATAATTGGGCTACTTTTTAGGCATAAATTTACAACTAACAAAAGCCAGAACTGTTCCAGCGATATTTTTCTTCTTGGATCCTGTCCATTTGATCATTATTTTTTTCATTTGCAATGATCACTGGCGCAAACTAACAATTTTACAAGGTAATTTCATACATTACAACAAATTCACTGGGGAGAACATGCCGGGCAAATATATATCATTTTATCCTTTTCAAACAACTTTGAAAAAAGTAAACTTGTACTTTCCTACTGAGACAGGATGGGTGAAGGCAGAAGCATTTAATAGAAATTCAACACTTATTTCAGACAAAGTCCATTTGATTTAAATATGGCCTTAGCTACACATCACATCTGCCATACTGCAAAGTCAAGCCCCGAAATGCAACTTTTGTTGTGATTGCAACTGTTTCTTCTTGCTATAGATGACAAAAAGGGATTCCATTAGCATACTGCCTAAACTATGAATAGGTATCCGCAGTGCCCCCATGTGGGTTATATTCTGCAATTCTGCAGTGTTTCATAATAAACAAACTTTCAAGTTTTACTTGGAGGAAAGCTCCGAGTCATGGGGGTCGAACCGCTTCGACTTCTACCTGCCTGTATCATTAAGAATGACTGCTCTCTCCCTACTTATTGGAAGAGCTGTCACTTTAGGCTGTTCAGGTAGAGAAAGGCCAGCACAGTGCTACCTCTGTGACTTGGAACACCCTTCTGAGTCAAACTTCAAAGTATGTCTATTCTGAAAGACTACCGCAATTCACAGCACTGCATACATGGTTGCAATATACATACCTTTCACAAGTTCATGCTGTCCTTGGTTCATGCAGTATAAGACTGGTGATAGGCTTCTTTAAAGTAGCCATATTCTCCATGGTTATGGTCCAAGGCTTTTTAGAGGTGGCAAGTGGATCCCAGTACATTTCCCTGTCTCTGATATTTAACATTGTGGTATTGAACCAAGAAAACCCTTTGTACGCGTATATATATATATATATATACATATATAAAAATATGTATAATAGCATAAAGTAGTGCACTAGAATAGAAGAAGCTTCTTAGGGCTCACTCACAAAGACATATGGGGCTGTATATTACGCACATATTTTCCATGCACGTAATACACAACTCTTGAAGCCCACTGATTGACATAGGGGCATTCAGACATGCTTTTTTTCCCACTAGCAGTATATCCTTCTTTGGTGCGTATTACATGCATTATAGTCTATAGGAGTTTAAAATACGCATGTTACATGCATATTTAACTGTGTATTACACACATGCAAATTACGAGCGTAAAGCGTAGCCCCCAGACTTCATGTGAGTGAGACCCCAGGTGATTGGATCACTGAATTTTGTCTGTGTGTAAACATACACTGCAAAAATGTTTGGCTCGGTTAACTCCTACCTCTTATTGCTCTTGTGATATAGTTGTCCCAATTATTTATAGCCTTCAGAATATTTCAAGATGTCCCATGGCCAGGGGCATAGCTAAAGGCTCATGGGCCCGGGTGCAAAAGTTTATCTTGAGTCCCCCCAACTTCTCTTTACCCTTAAACGCAAAGGCGTAACTTGAAGCTCCTGGGCCCCAATGCAAAACTTGTGACAGGGCCCCCAACTATAATGCTTTATTGATAATACTGGGCTCCCTATATGGAGAAGAGAGGCCTTATGGACACCCTGAGGCGGGGTGCATCCGCATCCCCTGCATCCCCTATAGTTACAGCAGTGCCCATGACTGCATGTTTATTACAATTAATATTTTTAGTTCTTTAATCTTCAAATGAAAATGTATTAAACCGAGATGATTATAACACCATATATGAAAGATTATTATAATTGGTTAAACAAATGCTGCACACAATATATAATGTTGCAAAATGGACTCAATTCTAGTGCTTCAGTTGTATTAGTGCAACTGTTCTTCCTTTGGTTTTCATTCAGCAACTAATGCCCCTTAATTTGGGGAGAGCAGCTATGGTTGCCAAATCCCAAACCCTCAGCAAGTACCATACAGCAAGATCTACAGAAGAGTTTACAAATGGCAAAAACCTTTGTTTGTGTGTCCACTATTAGGCCGGTTTCACACAGGCAAAAAAATCGTGCAATTTTTGAGCGATGCAAGAGTGCAAGAAAACGCAGGATTACAAAACTCAGAATTTTCAAGAGCTTCATTCCCATCTGCAATGTTTCCTGTTCTGCAATATTGCGACATTTGGAAACTGCTCCATGTCCTAACTTTCTGCGTTTTGCAATTTCTATTCCCTCACTCATGTTTCTCTATGGGGCCTCTACTTTATCGCATCGCAATGCACAAACTTACGATGCGTTTTTAACATTAGTAACTCCTATTGCCATCAATTGCGTGAGAAAATCGCAAGTGGCAGCAATGTCTTGCGAGATTATCTCAAACACAAAAATACGATATTGCCGTGACTTTCTCGCAGCGATATCGTAGTCGCCCGTGTGAAATTAGCCTTGGGAAGACACTGGATAACTGTGGTGTTCATGGAAGGACACCAGGAAGGAAGCGGCTGCGGCCCAAAATACCAAAAAACATTGCAGCCAATCTCGTTTGTTATGTGGATGTTCTACAATGTTTCTGGGAAAATGTTGGACAGGTGAGATAAATTTGAAAAAAAAATGAATTTTTTATATAAAAAGAAGAATATAAGAGCAGCAGTTCATGAACACAAGTTAAAGAAATCTTGGGAGATAAAACAAGAAAAGGACGTAAAGCAGACAAGTAAGGCTGCCTGTCCATAGCGATATTCCACCGTGGGGGAGGAGGGGGTAGAACTGTAGGGTGTCCATAATGAGCCTATTTAAATAATTGTCTCACTGCAGAGAATCGCGGCAAATCGTGGCATGTCACGATTTGAATTGCGCGAGCGGAGAATCGCTATGATTCTCCGCTCATGGACGTTGGGCTGCGCTTTCCATAGTTCTATTGAAAGCATGCCATGCGAGCTGCGTGGCGATAAATCACACGCAATGACAACTTGCCCGTGGACAGCCAGCCTTAGTCAAGTAAAGAATGGTTGAAAAATAAGATTTGTGATTCAGAATGGGAGTCAGAGTCCTGACCTTTAATTTATCGAGATGCTGTGATCCGACCTGAAGAGGGCTGCACACAAAGCATCCCAGAAATATTGATAAACTGAAAACATTTGCACGGAGAAATTGCCCCAATTTCCTGACCAACAACCATATTTACAGATACTGGAAACATTTGATAAAGTTCATTGCTGATAAAGGGAGAGTTAACAAATATTAAAATCAAGGGGTCATTTACTTTTTCTACCTGAACTGTGGATTTTTACAAAATGTGCTCAACAAAAGACATGGACAGTACAACATATGAACATATATTTGTATGTTGGTAATTTACTTAGATTGTGCTTGTGTATAATTGTGACTTAGATAACAATCAGACCACATTTTATTAGCAGCAGTCAAGGCAAAACTCCAGGTAATTCCAAAGGGTTCACTTACTTCAATATACAGTTGCAAGAAATCACAATTGAGTTCAGGAAATATTTTATCACTCAGAAAGGCTATGAACATTATCTGAATCTTTTGATGGACAAGCTAAGAGCTAACAGAGTGTTCCCAGAGTTAATGATGAGAACTTCACACAGCGCTCAATAGTAACTCTGCAGCAATATGCCAGGTGGAACCACTGGATATACAGGAAATCTGACACTGACAGATTACTCCTCATTTTATAGTCCATGGTGCTTTGACCGAGCGCAGTTTTATTTAAAATGCTTGTTTTACCAAAACTTTCCCAATCTGTTCTGCAACTGTTCCAGCACTCGCTGGTGCTGCTGGGTTCACAAACACTAATCAATCATGTTTTCAATTCCGTGTTTCCAGTTTAATTCCTCAAATGAGTAAATCTGCTGTAAAAGTCAATCACTGTCTCAGGCTAATGTTTTATTTCTTAGCTGTTCTTGCCCTATTAGATATTGTATACAGAATGCAAAGTACAGTGTGAATGGATAACTGGGAATGTGCAGCAAGATACGTGCCTATATAAAACCATGAGACATTTTAGAGCATGTCATATTAAAAGTAAGACATATGTCATGGCTATGCCTCCTCATACACAGTAGCAATTGTCCATGAGGTGGGTTGAGCCGGTCATCTCAGACGGCACCACCTTGTGGAAAAGGTAAGTGGTTCCGATGTAATAATTTATACTACTACATGTCAGCATGTATTGAAGTGAAGAACCAGTGATTGAAGTACCGCTTCTCTTTAGCACTCAGTGTGGCACATCCTGGGATGGTTCTTCTGTCTGTAAGGTGAAGGGGGACAAACAACCAGACAGGAGGTGTGGGCAGTACAGCAGCAATGCTGCAGAAGCAAGGGGCATCACATGACTCTGGTTAGCTGCTAAATTGCTTAAATTACACTCAGGCACAGCATGGCCATATGGTAACTCATCCCCTTTGCTGTTTCTTCCATCTCTGAACTATAGCACCAGGCTTAAAATAAATGCTTGGTATGCTTTCAATCTTTGATGCATTTGCTGCTCTCAATCTCAGGAGAGTTTACATCCTTTGTTCATCTATCACATGAGCAACAGCCCCACCAAGATGGCCCTACTTACTGGTATACTAATACTAGGACAGGTACAGACACTATATTTCACAGCATGCACGACCCTTTTGAGTTAGTAGGCGTACATGCATCTCTACATAGAAAAATGTGATTGTTCCCAGCAAGAGAAACCAAGTAATCTTGTAGATATGATACCTTTTATTGGCTAACAAAAAGACATGATGTTATAGCTAGCTTTTGAACCTCTCAAGGTTCTTCCTCAGGCATAATGAAATCTGATAAGGCATGTACACTACCGTTCAAAAGTTTGGGGTCACATTGAAATGTCCTTATTTTTTAAGGAAAAGCACTGTACTTTTCAATGAAGATAACTTTAAACTAGTCCTAACTTTAAACAAATGCACTCTATACATTGCTAATGTGGTAAATGACTATTCTAGCTGCAAATGCCTGTTTTTTTGTGCAAAATCTACAAAGGTGAATAGAGTCCCATTTCCAGCAACTATCACTCCAGTGTTCTAATGGTACAATGTGTTTGCTCATTGGCTCAGAAGGCTAATTGATGATTAGAAAACCCTTGTGCAATCATGTTCACACATCTGAAAACAGTCTAGCTCGTTACAGAAGCTACAAAACTGACCTTCCTGTGAGCAGATTGAGTTTCTGGAGCATCACATTTGTGGGGTCAATTAAACGCTCAAAATGGCCAGAAAAAGAGAACTTTCATCTGAAACTCGACAGTCTATTCTTGTTCTTAGAAATGAAGGCTATTCCATGCGAGAAATTGCTAAGAAATTGAAGATTTCCTACAACGGTGTATACTACTCCCTTCAGAGGACAGCACAAACAGGCTCTAACCAGAGTAGAAAAAGAAGTGGGAGGCCGCGTTGCACAACTAAGCAAGAAGATAAGCACATTAGAGTCTCTAGTTTGAGAAACAGACGCCTCACAGGTACCCAACTGGCATCTTCATTAAATAGTACCCGCAAAACACCAGTGTCAACATCTACAGTGAAGAGGCGGCTGCGGGATTTGGGGCTTCAGGGCAGAGTGGCAAAGAAAAAGCCATATCTGAGACTGGCCAATAAAAGAAAAAGATTAAGATGGGCAAAAGAACACAGCCATTGGACAGAGGAAGACTGGAAAAAAGTGTTGTGGATGGATGAATCCAAGTTTGAGGTGTTTGGATCACAAAGAAGAACGTTTGTGAGACGCAGAACAAATGAAAAGATGCTGGAAGAATGCCTGACGCCATCTGTTAAGCATGGTGGAGGTAATGTGATGGTCTGGGGTTGCTTTGGTGCTGGTAAGGTGGGAGATTTGTACAGGGTAAAAGGCATTCTGAATAAGGAAGGCTATCACTCCATTTTGCAACGCCATGCCATACCCAGTGGACAGCGCTTGATTGGAACCAATTTCATCCTACAACAGGACAATGACCCTAAACACACCTCCAAATTGTGCAAGAACTATTTACAGCAGAAGCAGGCAGCTGGTATTCTATCGGTAATGGAGTGGCCAGCGCAGTCACCAGATCTGAACCCCATTGAGCTGTTGTGGGAGCAGCTTGACCGTATGGTACGCCAGAAGTGCCCATCCAACCAATCCAACTTGTGGGAGATGCTTCTAGAAGCGTGGGGTGCAATTTCACAAGCTTACCTCAACAAATTAACAGCTAGAATGTCAAAGGTGTGCAATGCTGTAATTGCTGCAAAAGGAGGATTCTTTGACGAAAGTAAAGTTTGATGTAAAAACAATGTTATTTCAAATACAAATCATTATTTCTAACCTTGTCAATGTCTTGACTCTATTTTCTATTCATTTCACAACGCATGGTGGTGAATAAGTGTGACTTTTCATGGAAAACACAAAATTGTTTGGGTGACCCCAAACTTTTGAACGGTAGTGTATATATATATATATATATATATATATATATATATACACACACATAATTATGACAAGGCACAGACATAGATGTGATTAAAGGGGTTGTCCCGCGCCGAAACGGGTTTTTTTTTTTTTCAACCCCCCCCCCGTTCGGCGCGAGACAACCCCGATGCAGGGAGGTAAAGAAAGCTCACCGGAGCGCTTACCTGAATCCCCGCGCTCCGGTGACTTCTCTACTCACCGCTGAAGATGGCCTCTTCCTCCGTGGACCGCAGCTCTTCTGTGCGGTCCACTGCCGATTCCAGCCTCCTGATTGGCTGGAATCGGCACGTGACGGGGCGGAGCTACACGGAGCTACACGGAGCCCCATAGAAGACTGCAGAAGACCCGGACTGCGCAAGCGCGGCTAATTTGGCCATCGGAGGGCGAAAATTAGTCGGCACCATGGAGACGAGGACGCCAGCAACGGAACAGGTAAGTATAAAACTTTTTATAACTTCTGCATGGCTCATAATTAATGCACAATGTACATTACAAAGTGCATTATTATGGCCATGCAGAAGTGTACAGACCCACTTGCTGCCTCGGGACAACCCCTTTAATTTGCACTTCAAAGAATACGACAACAGGATGAGTAGAAAAATAAATAAATACTTAAATAGTCCACTGATAAAGATGTGCAGGTTTTATGGTCCCTGAATTAGTGTTAGGGGGTCATCAGGCCAGCAGTGTTTTCTGTGTTATAGATTTCTCATACTTCCCATTCACGCATGAATCCTCTTGAAGAATTTAACCCTCTAGTGAAACTGACAAAAGGTGTTCTAAATTTATACTTCCAAATTCTTCTATGGCTTTGTGATTTGAAATTGCCTTTAAGTATAATAACTTTCATTTGTTCTATGTTGTGTCCATGACTAGAGAAGTGCTCTGCCACAGGTATTTCTTTCTTTCTTTCTTTCTTTAACTGTGTGGCGATGAAATCTCATCCTCGCTTTTTTGTCCTGTTTCTCCAACATAAATGGCCCCAACAGAACACTTACTGCACAGGATCGGGTACACAACATTGGACGAGGAACATGTGATCCGGGCGATCTTATTAACTCTATATAGAGTCACAAATAAAATACCATGAACACGTTGTTTCAAAGGTTACCATGTGCATAAGTCCTTATGGATGTATCTTATATTATATGGTTGACGTGCAAGAAAAGAAACAGATCACAAACCTGTGAGATCAGTGCCAAATTGCTACAGGTATTCGTAGGAACCTAACAATCAGTTATTTCAGCTATTTGTTAACATTATATTAGACCCCTTTGTAGCTTTTCTTATGATTTGAGACATCAGTATAAAAGTCTAATAAATGAGGTCTCTGCTCTGTGGATATACTCTGAGTATTTTACTACATTCTCTGAAGAGTTTCATGCCCCAGTGTATAGTACATTTAACATTTTCATAATTAAGGTATCACTCGCACAGGCAGAGCACTTCAACCATTAAGTGCACCAGACCTCTCACAAGCAGTGATTGGCTTGATTAGTTCTACCAGAATGTAGAAGTAGTACATGAGCATTCAGGTGATAAATGATTGCCAACAGCAGCAAGAAATGAACCGTGTATCCCTGGAAATTCTATGTCTTCGACAGTTAAATTCTACTACTACTTAATTTTAATTAAACTAAGCATGTGAAATCTAGCTTTAACCATCTATTCTAGTCATACACAAGTATCTTTAAAAGGGAACCTGTCAGCTTAAACAGACTGTCCAAACTGCAGGCAGCATGTTAGAGAGCAAGGGGAGCACAACAGATCAAGGAATAGTTTGTGGGAAAAGATTCAGTATAACTATTAATTTATTCATAATTAAATCTCTTCTTGTTCTGAACTTAGAAGTCCAGTGGGCGGTCCTATCAGAGGGCGGCAGCTGTGTAGAACTATTGAGAAACAGTCCAAAATTACTCATAGGACCGCCCACTGGACCTCTAAGTTCCTGGTGAGCAGAGATTTAAATGTATAAAACACAAGTACTACTAAATCCTTTCCCTCAAAACTATATATCAATCTGCTCAACTCCTCCTGCTCTATAACATGCTCGTTACAGAATGTATGGGATTATCATTGTGGCAAGTTCCCTATAAGTTATAATCCTTATGGGTATATATTTTACCTATAAGCTATACATATATATTCAGTAGACATGTGCAAGGAAGAGTACTGCAGGGAGTGTACATTTCACCCAAATGTTTAGCCTGGGTGAGATAAAACTCCAGTACAGGTCTTGCTTCTGGATTCCAGTGAGCTCAGCTGGACCCACTAAGGTAATGACTGGGACATAAAAGGCTGCAAGCTCAGGCAGTCAGAGGCTGGAGTGAGCATATCTACCTGGTGGACTTCTACTGTTTACTGACCATTGCTGCACGTTAGTAGTAAGGGAGAGAACTACTGTTTGGTTAGCGCCTTGATGGACAAGCATTTGGTTTGTTAATTGCACAAACTATATGTGTAGCTAGTGGCAATTATTTTCTTGGATGTTCAGAGATAATAGAAAACTCAATGGAAAACAAACTTATTCCGACTTTTACAACTGCATCTAGGGATAGAGGGTTTTTTCCTTTATTTTTATGGTAATTTGTGTGTTCCCTCTGACTATGGGCTCAGTCCGATGCGCCCGTGTTAGTGCAGGAGGAAGACGGGCGTACCTCAAGACGGACGTCTCTCTGCAGCGCCGGGAGAAAGAACATGTGATTGCCTTCATTGCCGGTCATGTGTTCCTTCTTCAGCGCTGCAGAGAGACGTCCGTGTTGAAGTACTGCTGTCTTCTTCCTGCAGTGAGGGTTCAGTCACATGGGCGTATCGACGCCTATGTACGGGTGCTGATGCACCCGTGTGACTGAGCCCTAAGGCTGCCTTCACACAGGCGAGAAAACCTCACACTAATAGGAACCCCATTCTTTGGAATGGGGTCATACACATGAGTGATGTTTTCCAATGCAATGCAGGAAGCAAATCACAGCATGTTATATCTTGTTTTCAATGGGGCTAGTGGCAGCATCGCACCATGCCCTAGGTGCACGTGATGTAAGGTCTCCCATTGAAAATGACAGGAGAAACACTGCAATCCTCTGCTGAGGCTGAGTGCCATGGCGGCTGATCACCACATCCCCAAAGTGATGGGTTTGAAAATGCCTTGCATCTGTGGGGAATTCACATGGTGGGGAGTGCAATATGGGACCATCATTCATGCCCCTATGTAGGACTCCCAGTGTAAAGTTAGTCTAAGTCCTGTTCACTTTTTTTTTAAGTGTTGCTAAATTTGCAAATTTTTACTCCATAAACCTGGTAAACGCACCTTGATAAATTTATTCTGTGTTTGAAATGGTGTTCGGAGACTAAGGGTACATGCATTGAATTTATACATCCTAAACATCTCCCTTCTGCGTAAAACCTCAAATCTCTACCTTCTGCTAGAATCAATATGTTCAATCAGGATGACCTTAAAAGCCTTCAAATCCTTTTTATACACTAGAAGGGCATGTCGGGATACGCTATGCTTTATATACCCATTCTGTACATTCCAACTGTGTTTATTTATTTGCATTTGAAGGCTCATGGTGGTCTTTCTTACATAATGTAGCCCATTACTACATTCTAATACGTAAAGTTATTCGAAGAGCAATTCAGAAAGTCATGAAATCAAATTCTTCTCCCGTTACAGTACACAGAAAGTAAGACATCTGTTGCATATATTGGATTTGCACCGTGGTACACCTATAGTATTTTGAAGATTAAGCAGGTCGGAAGGAATTGGTTTGCAGTTACTCGACGTAAAGAAAAGGTAATGGGGATCTATTTTTTTGCTCTTTCCTCAATATGTTTACATATATAGTTTTCCAATTGAATTAGTTAATCTTTTATGGTCATTTCCTTAGTTTTAAATGTTGTCCTTTTTTGTTTTCTTTCCGGTTCTTTTGTCTCTCCTGCCCCTTCATTAGGTAAAATGGCAATTGGCTGTACAAGGTGGAAAGGGCCTACTTAAATTTGTTTTTAACTTTTCTATATACCATTATTAAGAGCTTTGCTTGAAACGCATAGGCCTGTTATACTGTATGCACATTTTTACTCAGATTATGCAGGTGGAATAAAGTCATTTTTATATATCTGAAGTACTGGAACTTCTTCCTTGCCCATGGTGCTCAAACAGCGGCTTCCTGTAGCCATGCATTGGTGGAAGAAGATCAGGTTGCTGAAATTTTTCCTGCCTCCAGTGAAGTCATGCAATAAAGTGCAAAGTTGATCAGATAGTACAGAAAGTGCATTTTTTGTATTGGTATAACTGTGTTAGCAAGTGTGGCCATGTATACTATATAACAAGTACTACTAAGGGCTCTCACATAAGTGTTTTCCATGCATGTAGCTCCCACGCAGTGAGTACACAATGACACACATTGACATGCATACTCACTGCGAGCAGACAATCCCCACACACTGTTTTGGCGTGCATGCACGCGTAATATCCGCCAAGATAGTGCATAGTATGATTGTTCTCAGTAAGAGAAACCAAGCAGTCTTGTAGATATGACACCTTTTAATGGCTAACAAAAATACATGATGTCACAGCAAGCTTTCAGGATATCACTCCTTTCGTCAGGCTAATGAATGAAACTAGTTTGAATGGCACATAAATATAACATCTGCATGTATAATCTGTTTAATATTTGTATGTTATAATTATGTGCCATCCAAACTAGTTTAATTCATTAGCCTGACGAAAGGGGGCAATATCCCGAAAGTTTGCTTGCTGTAACATCATGTATTTTTGTTAGCCATTAAAGGAGATGTCCCGAGGCAGCAAGTGGGGTTATACACTTCTGTATGGCCATAATAATGCACTTTGTAATATACATTGTGCATTAATTATGAGCCATACAGAAGTTATAAAAAGTTTTTTACTTACCTGCTCCGTTGCTAGCGTCCTGGTCTCCATGGTGCCGACTAATTTTTGGCCTCCGATGGCCAAATTAGCCGCGCTTGCGCAGTCCGGGTCTTCTGCTGTTCTCTATGGGGCTCCGTGTAGCTCCGTGTAGCTCCGCCCCGTCACGTGCCGATTCCAGCCAATCAGGAGGCTGGAATCGGCAGTGGACCGCACAGAAGAGCTGCGGTCCACGAAGATAGAGGATCCCGGCGGCCATCTTCAGCGGTAAGTATTGAAGTCACCGGACCGCCGGGATTCAGGTAAGCGCTGTGCGGGTGGTTTTTTTAACCCCTGCATCGGGGTTGTCTCGCGCCGAACGGGGGGGGGGTTTAAAAAAAAAAAAACCCGTTTCGGCGCGGGACATCTCCTTTAACCCTTTCCAATCCAATTTGTATCCTGGTTTTCCTAGGGGGCTTACTCTGACAGCAGAGAGGCTGGCAATATACAGTAAGAGAACCCTGACGGATACCTTCCAACATCTGAGCTGTATAGCCTTAAATCATAATGTCTTCAGAGGTCAGACAGTGGATTGGAAAGGGTTAAAAGTTATCATACATACAAGATTACTTGGTTTCTTACTCTACTGGCTAACACGGTACCAAACTTTTTTTTTCATACAAGATAGTGCATGCCATGTTCTTTTTCCACACGCCTTTCACGCTGTGAGATGCCCAATTGCAAGTCAATATAAGATTAGTACCACGTATCACAGCCGCACACTAAGTGCGCTTTAAAATATACTCGAGTGAGCGGACCCTAATTCAAGACTTTTCTGTTATCTTTGAGTCTTCAGTCCTATTGTGTTCTTTTTGGGTACAATGTATATATTAAAGTTTGCTAGACATTGTGACATCACAACTAATAAGGAAATTATTTAATTTTGCAACGGCGTGTAGTATGTACCTTCATTAAAAATAATTATTAATTCCCTTGGATTCTCTTAATTTGACATTTTACAAGCAAAAACACCGGTTATTATGACACTTTGTGTCTAAACAAGTCTGGGAATGTTGTTTTTGATCAGACTCTTATTTAGAACATTTTTTCTGAGATAAGGCTTGTTTAAAATATTTCCTACAGCTTCCTGCTAAATCATGATAAACTAGTCTAAGCCCCGGGTAAATTAGTTACCATAATTAACTTAGCTACATGTTAAAACCACAAATTACCTGAAAGTACATTGGATGGCATTTTTATTGTTGAGGGAATTTAGATCTTGTGAGGCAATTTTTGTTCTTATGTTGCATTGTGACAGGTCAAAATTAATGTAATGAAGGTACAATTAATGGAATTAATAAGCTCTGCTGTAGGTTACTGAAATATAATGAAAGGGTGATGCTAAATCCTCCAGTGATTACAGTGTGTACCTTCACAGATGGATGACTACCTGCAGATGCTAATTCTTGCTTTGTCCAACAAATACCTATCAGGGACAGGCCACTGTGTTTATTACACGTGTCATTTATTTCAGGAGATTAATGTTTTAATACGCTTTCTGTATAGGATGTGCACCAAGTAGAAATTTCAAATTGTATTAAGTAAACATTTCTTGCTATTATTTCCAGAACACATTGTGTGACATTTTAAAGGGTACTGCTCCAAATTCTTAACCTGCTAGTGACTGCTTCTACGCGGTTTCATGACGGTCATTAACAGGTCTTATTCTGATACATACATCTCTTAACAGTGCTGCTCCAGAATATTGACATGGGTCTCCCGGGTCTAGGGCTGGGACTGGAGAAAGCACTGATCTCAGCTCTTTAACCGTTTACATGCTGCAGTCAATGTGAACGCAGTATGTAAAAGGCTACAGAGGGGACTCCCTCTGTTACCCATCAGACTTTCTCGATAGGATTTTGGGCTGCAGATGAGTTGCTATAGCATCTGGAGGCTTGAAGATGGCATTTGGGTCTGCCATTCTCAGTAGCCTATGAGTCTCATAGGCCAATAAAATACAAAAAAGTATTGCAGTGTATTATGAAAATGATCAACTGTAATGGCCTTTAAGTTCCCTCGTGGTAAAAAAAAAAAAAGATGAAGGATTATGGGGGGGAAAAAAGATGCAAAAACAAAAAAGGAAAAAACTCTATCTTTTCCCCCTTGCATTTAAAAAAAAAAATCACAACTTGGTATCAATACATTTGTAATAACCCACATAAAAAGTTAGTACATTATTTAGGCTTCATAGTGAACACTGTGGAAAAAAAAAAGAAATATGGTGTAAATAGCTAATTTTGTACACCTCGCCTCACAAAAATGAAAGTTTGTACTCCATCATAATTACTTCTCTTTTTGGGAAAGACCTGTACCTGCTGTGTATACATAGCACTATGGGGAACAAAATGTTAACACAACATACTAACCTTTTCATAGCCAAACTAGAGGAAGAATTTTTGTTTCTGGGGTTAAGCCTCTAGCATGCTTATGTACATTGGTGTTCTACTAATAATCTGGACTGATTCTGTAAATGAGCTGCTGACCTTCCACAAGAACTGCAATAAATTCCATCCAACTGTCAGGCTCACCGTCAGCCACTCACAATCTCAGATACATTTCCTGGAAACTATATACATAAAAAAATATACCATACAATCATCAATATACCATAAACCTACAATACACTTAAAGGGGTTGTCCCGCGCCGAAACGTTTTTTTTTTTTTGTTTAACCACCCCCCCCCGTTCGGCGCGAGACAACCCCGATGCAGGGGTTAAAAAAACAAACAGCACAGCGCTTACCTGAATCCCGGCGGTCCGGCGTCTTCATACTCACCTGCTGAAGATGGCCGCCGGGGTCTGCTCCCTCCGTGGACCGCAGCTCTTCTGTGCGGTCCATTGCCGATTCCAGCCTCCTGATTGGCTGGAATCGGCACGTGACGGGGCGGAGCTACACGGAGCCGGCATCCTGCACGAGCGATCCCATTCATAAAAGAAGAAGACCCGGACTGCGCAAGCGCGGCTAATTTGGCCATCGGAGGCCGAAAATTAGTCGGCACCATGGAGACGAGGACGCCAGCAACGGAGCAGGTAAGTATAAAACTTTTGATAACTTCTGTATGGCTCATAATTAATGCACAATGTACATTACAAAGTGCATTAATATGGCCATACAGAAGTGTATAGACCCACTTGCTGCCGCGGGACAACCCCTTTAAAGCCCTTTGTCTACAGTTAAGCTCTGCGGTTTAGACATTGAAGACAGAAGACAACATCTCTCTAGCCTCTGAGGAATATATTCCTACAACAGGGATGACATCCACTGGTTATAAATGGGCAAATCCACAACGATTCCATGGAACAGCCTCTTGGAATACAAACAGAAGGAAGAGAATAGCAGAGTGCCCCTAGTAGTCACATACAACCCCCAGATCTACATCTTAAGAAGAATCACTGCTGATCTCTAACCCATGCTCCATAAAGACAACTAACTTAAGACTCCTGAAGATGAGTGTGAAGTAATTGTACTCTGAATGGAGTGCTATTGCGTTCTTTGGCGACCATAACCACACTCCTTCACTTTACTTTTATGTTCTGCAGTGCCTGTTCACATTGACCCCAGACAACCACACCATGTTAGAACAGGCAGGGCAGCCTAATTAGTAGGCGAGCCTGACGACTTAGTAGCTGGGAAATCCAAATTAGTCCTCAGTATTTTTGATTAGCATCGTAAAATCACGCTTTAGAGCGCAATATCATTAGAGACAAGTACGCATTTGACTGCCCCATAGACTCCAATTGCACACAACAATAAAGTATGTCGACAATTTTTTTGCCTGACGGAAATGCAGGCGCAAGAATGTGAGGGAACCCATTGAAACCAATGTGTTTTAATGGTTGTGGCTACCACAGCCAATTTTCTGCACATAAAACCTCACACAAAATCTCCCGCATGCAGGAGGCCTAAAGGAAATATTCCCAGATTTACCCCTCCTCTTGCACTAAGAGCCATCTCCTTATTAGAAGTAACCTCTTATCACCATCACAGACTGGCACTTTTCCCTGTATCAACAAAAAATGCAAGACCTGTACCCACATCCTACCAACGGATACCACCCACATACCCACACAACAGGACTATAAAATTACCGATGCTTACTCTTACAAGGTACCATCATGGAATGTATTTTTGAAGAAAAAAACGAAACAGAAACTACAGTCCAAGGTGAATTTACACAAACATAAAATGTAGAAGTTGGATACACCCATGGGGAGCCATTTCTCTAGACAAGATCAAATCTTCATGGATCTGAAAGTTTTGATTTGCAAATGACAAAGACAGAGAAAGTATTGGACTTAACCCCTTAACGACCAGCCCATAGTGTTTTTACGTCCTCCCGAAGTGGGCTCTATTCTCTGAGGACGTAAAAACATGCTTCCTGCAGAGAATAATGCCCCTCGGGCTGTGGACGTGACAGCTCCATGCTGTCAGTGTCCGCAGGTAGCTGACAGCATGGAGCTGTCATCCCGGGCTGTTCGGACACCCCCCCGGCATTGCGATCGGCGCTATGCAATGGATAGCGCCGATCGCAAAAAAAGTAAATAAAAGTACACAAAAGTTAAAGATTCAGCTGCTCTGATGGATCGGATCCATCGGAGCAGCTGAAATTACTCACCCAGGTCCGGCACACTGCTCCCCGCTCTCCTGCCGCTCCGGGGCCCGAAGCCGGTGTTCTGCGCATGCGCGCCAGGCGGCATTACGTCAGCCGCATGCGCAGAAGGCCCGGCGGCGCGGGAGATTTAAAATCTCCTGGCTCCCGGCTCCTGTAGGAAGCCGGGAGGCAGGAGATGTCAGCGGGGACTGCGGTGAGCGGTCCCCGGTACCGCGATCGCCGTTATCCAATGGTTAGCGGCGATCGCGAAAAAGTTAAAAAAAAGTTTTAAAAAAGTCAGTTTCACCTCCCCTCATGGATCGGATCCATGAGGGGAGGTGAAAATACTCACCCCCAGTCCTCAGCGGTGTCCCGATGTCCCGGGACCCGAATCCCCGTCTGCGCATGCGCACCCGATGATTGACATCGGGCGCGTGCACAGACGGGCTCGAGCCCCGGGGAATTTAAAATCCCTCTGCTCTTGGCTGCCATGTGTAGCTAGGAGCAGAGAGATTATACCGGGGACATGATCACTGTCATCCAATGGATGACAGTGATCATGTAAAGTAAAAAAAAAGTGTAAAAAAGTAAAAAAAAGTTTTTAAAAGTTTAAAAAGCGTACGTTTCATCTCCCCTCATGGATCATATCCGTGAGGGAGGATGAAAGTACGTACCTAAGGCCCCCAGATTTATCCGCGGACCTTACCACAGCTTCTGCACACGCGCCCGTCGCCAAAATGGCGGACGCATGCGCAAAAGCTGTGGATTGCCAGGATAATTTAAATTCTCCCTGCTCCTGGCTACAAAACGTAGCCAAGAGCATGGAGATTTCACGGGGGGCCGCGGTGAGCGGTTCCTGGTCACGTGTTCGCCATTATCCAATAATGCCGATCACGTAAAAGTAAAAAAAAAAAATTTGAAGTTTCATCTCCCCTCACTGATGCGATCGGTGAGAGGAGATGAAACTTTTTACCGGAGGCCTGCGTATTTGAATCCCGACGCGATCTTCCTCCGTGGACCTTCCAGGATTCTGCACATGCGATTGCCGGCAAAAAGCCGGACACATGCGCAGGAGTCAGGGAGCCCAGGAAACTTAAAATCTCCTTGCTCCCAGCGACCAACGGTCGCCGAGAGCCTGGAGCGGTGACGGGTGGCCTCGTTGAGCGGTCCCTGGTCACGTGATAAAAAGGTAGTGAACTACCTTTGGCCGGTCTCACATGACCGGATAGGAATTACGGATTCTGCATGCTTCTGATCCGCGGTATTACGCCGATCAATCGCATTGGATTACACAATTCCGCTCACATTAGCGGGTCGGAATTGCGTAATCCACTCGCAGAAAAGAGAACGCAGCAGGTTCTATTTTACTGCGGATATCGGCAACATAGAGCCCATTGTGCTCCGTGGTCGCGGATATACCCGCAGCCCATACACTACTACATTGTATACGGGCTGCGGGTACCCGCGTCATCGCTAAGCGATGGTGCGGGAAATACAAACAAAGGTGTACTGCGCATGACCGCCTGTGTGAGTACGCAGTTATGCGCAGTACATTACGCAGCCGTACGCAGGGTCACAGCCGGGCTCACAGATGGGATCCGCTGTGGGCCTCCGCAAGCGGATTCCGCCTGCACCCGCGTGAGCCCGGCGTTATTCAGACAGCTACCTGTGATACGTATTTTACAAGAAGCCCCGGGAACGCTCGCCTTCCTGCAGTTCCAGGAGCACCTTGTTGAGCGCCTTCTGTGTGAGACCGCCGCACCTCATCAAGCTTACGGAGACTCACGGAACGCCACTTTTTACACCCCATACCCGCCACTGAGGTCATGAAATACCCCCAAAAAGCATGAGAGGAGGGGGGGGGATACCCGGTTTTATTGCCCCATGGGCCCATTCCAACCAGCCTCCGTAATTACCCCTGTCTTCGGAAATACTACACAGTTCACATTTTTACTTTTATCTAAGATTTGCGAACGCCAAAAAGGGCGCGGAGGGGGAGGGGGGGAACTTTTAGGGAGTCAATCTTTATTCTTTACAAATAAGCAATGGGGCCTGGAATTTATTCAGTTGTGCCCTAAAATCCAACAGGTGTTCCGTCCTTTATAGGCCTTGCCATGCGTCCTGTAAGTAGATTAGGGCCACAATGGGTATGTTTCTGAACTCGGGACAAACGGGGGTATCCATTTTGGGGGTGAACGTTTTCATTCTTATGTGCACTGTACCAAAAAAACTGTTTTTAAATTGAAAAAATTGCCAAAAAAATTGAAAATCGTAACTTTTTCCTTCTGCTTTGCTTAGATTCATTCAAATACTGTGGGGTCAAAATACGCAGTACACCCCTAGATGAATTTGTTAAGGGGTCTAGTTTTCAAAATGGGGTCATTTGAGGGGGTTCTTTATAGTTTTGGCCGCTCAATGGCTCTATAAGTGGGCAATGGGGCCTGAAATTTATTCAGTGGTACCCTGAAATCCAACGGGTATTCCTTTCATTGTAGGCCTAGCCATGGGTCCTGTAAGTCTATTAGGGCCACAATGGGTATGTTTCTGAACACGGGACAAACAGGGGTATCCATTTTGGGGTGAAAGCCTTCATTTATATGTGTGCTGTACAAAAAAAACTGTTTTTAAATTGACACAATAGCCCAAAAAATGAAAATCCTATTTTTTTCCTTTTGCTTTGCTTGAATTCATTCAAAAACTGTGGGGTCAAAATATGCAGTACATCCCTAGATAAATTCGTTAAGGGGTCTAGTTTTCAAAATGGGGTCATTTGTGGGGGTTCTATATGGTTTTGGGCGCTCAAGAACTCTACAAGTGGGCAATGAGGCCTAAAAGGACTTCAAGCAAAATCTATGTTCTGAAAGCCACCGATTACTCCTTTTATTTTGGGGCCCGTTGTGCATGCGGACATAAGATTAGGGCCACAATGGGTATATTTCTGAAAACAGCACAAACAGGGGTATCCATTTTGGGGTGTAAGTCTTCCTTCATATGTGTGCTGTACAAAAAAAGCTGTTTTTAAAGTGACAGAATTGCCAAAAAAACAAAAATCCAAATTTTTTCCTTTTGCTTTGCTTGAATTTATTCAAAAACTGTGGGGTCAAAATACGCAGTGCACCCCTAGATAAATTCGTTAAGGAGTCTAGTTTTCAAAATGGGGTCATTTGTGGGGGTTCTCTATGGTTTTGGGCGCTCAAGAACTATCCAAGTGGGCAATGGGGCCTAAAAGGACTTCAAGCAAAATTTGTGTTCCGAAAGCCACCGGTCACTCCTTTCATTTTGGGCTCCGTTGTGTATCCAGACATAAGATTAGGGCCACAATGGGTATGTCTCTGAACACGGGACAAACAGGGGTATCCATTTTTGGGTGCAAGTCTTCCTTCATATGTGTGCTGTACAAAAAAAGCTGTTTTTAAAATGACAGAATTGCCGAAAAAACGAAAATCACAATTTTTTCCTTTTGCTTGGTTTGAATTCATTCAAAAACTGTGGGGTCAAAATATGCAGTACACCCCTAGATAAATTCCTTAAGGGGTCTAGTTTTCAAAATGGGGTCATTTGTGGGGGTTTTCTATGGTTTTGGGCGCTCAAGAACTCTACATGTGTGCGATGGGGCCTAAAAGGACTTCAAGCAAAATTTCTGTTTTGAAAGACACTGACTACTCCTTTCATTTTGGGCCCCGTTGTGGACTCAGATATAATAAAGGGGCCACAATGGGTATATTTCTGAACACGGGAGAAATAGGGGTATCCATGTTGGGGTGTAAATCCTGATTTTCATGTAAACTATAGGAAAAAAATATGTCTTTAAAATGACAGATTTGCAAAAATATGAAATTTTACTTTTTCTCCTCTAAATTGAATTAATTCCTGAAAAAAAACTGTGGGGTCAAAATACTCATGACACCCCTCAGTGAATACATTAAGGGGTGTAGTTTTTAAAATGAGGTCATTTGGGGGGGTATCTATTATTCTGACACTCATGAGCCTTTCCAATCTCGGCTTGGTATAGGAAAACAAAGTGTTCCTCAAAATGCTAAAAAGTAATGTTAAATTTGTACGTCTCCTAAATAGTTAAAAAAAAAACGAAAGTTTTTCCAATGTGCGCCCAAAATAAAGTAAACGGGTGGAAATATAAATCTTAGCAAAAATTTCTATATTATGTTTGCACATATTTAAGATATTGCAGTTGGAAATGTGAAAAAATGACGATTTTTTCAAAATTTTCCCAATTTTGGCGCTTTTAATAAATAAACACAATTTCTATCGGTCTATTTTTTCCGCCTAAATGAAGCACAACATGTGGCGAAAAAACAATGTCAGAATCGCTTGGATATGCAAAACCTTTCTGGTGTTTTTCCATGTTAAAGTGACACATGTCAGATTTGCAAAATTTGGCCTGGTCATTAAGGCGCAAACAGGCTTGGTCACTAAGGGGTTAAACTAATGATGATTTTTCAGATATTAACATGTGGGCTTAATCTGCCCTTGAGTTATTATATATATATATATATATATATATATATATATATATATATATACATATATACACATATATATATATACACATATATATATACACATATATATATATATATATATATATATATATATATATATACATATATATATATATATATATATATATATATATATAATACCACGTAGACATTTTATACTCCTCAACCTTTTCTGTAATTTTCTAATTGTCACCTCTTCCCCTTTCATCTTATACACAAATCATAGTCCTATACCTATGGTTTATCATTTGAAATGCTGTGCTCTCCCTCCCATTTGTTAAACCTTCCTTTTCTAATGTGAATTAATTACACTGTGTCTCTATTTTGTGGTATATGAAGGTTTCCTCAGTTTTAGGGCTAATTTACATGAGCGTATATTGGCCAGCGATTTCACGGCCAGCCGATATATGCTTCCATCTGAGCAGTCCCCCTCCCACTCACTGGCTCTCTGCCTCTCTCCTCCACTCTGGCGTTTGCAATGGGAGGGAGCGGAGCTAAGCTCCACCCCCATCCCACTCCCATTGCAAACCGCTCAGAGGGGAGGAGAAAGACAGAGAGACAGTGAGGGGGAGGGAAGGGGGGGACTGCTCAGATGGAAAAGTTTATCAGCCAGCTATAAAAAAGGCCGATATACGCTCGTGTAAATAAGCCTTTGATTTGACTTACTAGAAAATGGACATTAAATAGTCTCGAAAGCTCGCATACATAATATTCTTCTGGTTAGCCAATAAAGGCATCACCTTTACAATGCTTTTGTCTATTTTTATACTAGAGTATTTACTACTACTGAGATTTTCTGACTAACATGGTGCCACGTTATATTTGCTCTATATGTGCTCCACCAGCGGTGGTAAGGGAAGCCATTTTCTTCATTTTTTTTTAACAGATAATTAATCCCAACACTGCCATTAAGGCTCATGTGTAGAAATACATATATCTGTATTTTAAAGGATGTCATCCAGTGACCATTTCTAACCCAAAATATAAAAGTATGTGTTTAATAGAGATGAGCGAACCTACTCGTTTCGAGTAATTACTCGATCGAGCACCGCGATTTTTGAGTACTTCCGTACTCGGGTGAAAAGATTCGGGGGGCGCCGGGGAGCGGGGGGTAGCAGCGGGGAACAGGGGGAGCCCTCTCTCTCTCCCTCTCCCCCCCACTCCCCGCTGCAACCCCCCACTCACCCACGGCACCCCCCGAATCTTTTCGCCCGAGTACGGAAGTACTCGAAAATCGCGGCGCTTGTGCGATAAAGGGGCATGGCCAAGTAGGTTTGCTCATCTCTAATGTTTAACATATAGCTTTTTTAATTGGATGAAAGGCAAGTATACCTGAAGGATGCCACCCTGTGACCATCCATTGCCCATGTTTAAAAGAAAGAAAAATCTACTCGTATGCGAATAAGTATAGTATATAAAATAGAACATTTAATGTATTTTCTAGCGTATGCCATGTAAATGTACTCAATATATATCTTGAGAAATTGAGGTTAGCACAAGGAGGGTTGGCATATCTGTAACCTACTTTGTTAAGACCTCTTAGAAGACATTTAACAAAAACATTTACCTCCCTTCACATAGGAAACCACTAATTATGACATCATCGGCCCAATAATAAACTCAGCTGCACTGAATTAACCAACTAAACATTGCTACTTCTCTATATGCCAAATCTTATATGTCTTCAATAGCAACTTTACCATCTTCATATTATATGAAGCACTCAAAGTAGCCGCCCAAAGAATTACTTTTTAATGCCCATTCTCCAAACCTACTATTTCTACAACTATGGGGCCACAAAGTTTAATTGCATTCACAGTGCAAGGTTCCAGCTTTGTTTAAAAGGAAAAAAAAAATAGTAATTATATTGCAAAAATCACGTCGTGAAAGCCTTTCCTTCCTCGTTATTCTACAGTATTCGATATAGGAAAGGCTAAATTAGAGGTCATATTAGGTACTTCATATCTAAATTATAATATGATTTAAGAGAGTTTAATAGAATGAAAGCATTTTAATAAATAATCTATTTCACAGCAGGGTTTAACAAATTGGTATTATGTGAGCTTGGCATCTGTAATCTACATCGCTGCCTTTATCTTAATGAGAATTGGCTTTGAAGTGGCTTGAAGACAGAAGAGCAAAAAAGAAAACAAATATTTTATTACTGCTGTGTACAAATTCCAGCGTTCCAAGCCGTACCATCAATTCTTTGAACTCGAAACGGAATTGTACTGGCTTCTCCTTATTATTCTATTATTAAACACAAAATAATGTTTCATTCAGTCAACGTGCAGTTTAAAAACAGACTTCAACCTCTTCAGTGCCAAAACACAGAAGTGCCTATGTTTCTACTCAGCTGCTTTGCTTCTAGTGACTTCCAACGACTGTCAAAGGGTTAAAGTCAACTGGAAAGAAGCAAGAACTATCAAACTGCAACATTCACCAAAAAGCATAAAACATGAGCCTTTGTTTTCTCTTCAATGCTGAAGGCAAAAAAAAAAAAAAAAAAAAGATGGGAAGTAAAGCCCCATGAGTTTTCGTTTCTAAAAGCGTTGAGCAATTCTGGTAGTTTAATGGGCTTCAACAATCACTTGAAAAATGTGTCTCCATAAAATGGAAATCCTGTACACCTAAATACGACGTGAAAAGCAGCGTGTAGGCGATGGTCTGTAATTTTAAACCAACAAAGGAAAAATGTAATTCTCATAAGATTTTCTTCACTCGTATGGCACTTAGAAAGACATAAGATTTTAATCTACTTGTGGTGCCTACACTATAATGATGGATAAAAATAACATTTACCAAACAGTTCACAATACGATGGTGGAGCCATCTACATTGTCCGCATAAAGACAGTGCCGTATGCTATGACTGCTTTTATGTATCAGCATCTGCGTCCTCTGCATCTCATTCATCACGTAGGATATGTCATAAGGAAGTTTCAAGAATAACATTAACAGAGCTGGAATGGATGTCATTGCGGAATTCGGAGTAGAACATTTCTGCAGGTATTTGGAAAGCAGGGTATAAATTCTAACTGCAACTTTACAGGATATGACTCCAGTAATGATGATAAAAGACCACCTGTTAGAAAATGAATGCTATTTAAGCATAGGCTTGCTGTTATAATTACCCATGTGCTCCATTCTACTGCACAGCTACAAAGATTTTCCTATTTACATTTCTAGAAGGACTGGGAGTTTTCCATGAGGGAAATACAAAATTGTATTCGTACTTAACTCCTCCTACAAAGGATATAAGCCAAAGACTCCAAATAAGATATTAGCAAAGTTTATTAAAGGGGTACTAATTTTTCAGACAACTTCTGTTCATCTACTAGCTTTTGTTAGTCTCATCATTTCTGCAATATAAGTTTTTTAAATATTTAGTTTTTTTTACCAGTGTAAATCTTGTTTAAAGTGGCTGCCACTAGGGGGTTGCCTTTCAGCTGCTTTGCAATGTACTCTTTGCTGTTAGGTACAGAGCTTCTGTGGTAACATGATCATAGGGATGTTTACACATTACATAGCAACATAGGAAGGGATTATCTTCACAAATGGCTCCCATGCACTCAGAGGCTGCAGGCTAACAGACCTGCAGACACTGATAAATGAGGTCCACAATCTCTGCCTCTCCTGCTATTACAGCGTCTGTGTGTGTCTGTGCACACGTTCTAATGGGTTTACTAACTATTTGGCCAGAATGTGTCAGATTGCCTGAATTAACCTTGGAAAGCAGAGCGGGGAGGGGAGGGCGGGTATATAGATACTGCCTACTTGCTGATTGGACTAGAGACAGTACAATGCAGCATGGGAAGTCAGGGCATGGAAGTTCAGGACAGTGAATTACTGGCAAGATGGTAGGCTTGCTACATGACCCCTCCCTGAAAGTAGATTGCAAACAGTAGAACAGCAAAAAAAAAATGGGGAATACCACCTGAAAATCAGAACTAGCAGATATGAGTGGGCAAGGAGAACCTGCTGTATTTTAGAAGACTTGCTGAAAACTTGAGGTACACTTTATATATTTATAATACATAAAAACACCCTAAAAAAAGACCTGCTATTCGTGTGTATGCCTCACAGGCCAATTTAAAGTGGACCACATGTGGAATAAAACTCACATACTCACATAACAATATGCAGCAGCATTTGATATGGGAGCACATACATAATAACGAACAATCAAATCCATTTTATATATATATATATATATATATATATATATATATATATATATATATATATTGTAGCAACCCAGGGATAATTCGCTCACATCACAGGTAGACACCAATAGGTTCAACTACAAATGTCTATTTATTTTAAACTTCACAGCAATGGCAGCTTGCTTCAGCACAGCACTTTATGCAAGTAACTCAACTTAAATGTCCTTTTACTTCAAGGTTTTGATAAACAGTCCAACTGGGGTTCTCACCCACTCTCCAGGGCAGCTTCATACAGTTGTCTTCAGGACTCACTCTGTTTTCCCTCAGGTAGGCTTTACCCTAAGCTTCCTGAGGCACACAAACAGTCTCTTTCCAGCATCCAGGTCTCTCTCCAGACCTCTTGCTTCCAGGGCCAGACCTCCCCAAGTGTCCCACCAGGACAACATCTCTCCGCCTGGTCACAGCGTCTCTCTCTGCTTGCAATAGGAGTCAGGTTGAACAGAAGTCTGGTCGCAACACAAGTCTGGTTCTCCCAGACACACACCACACCTCCTTCTTACTTCCACCTGTTCCTTTACATAGCTTGCTAGTTCAGGTGGAAAATCTGGCCTGGAGTATAATTGGACCGATCTACATAACAGAAGCTAACAACCCCTGTGACATACATCTTCCGTTCTATACCATACCGGTGGGTGTTTTTCCTTTTGTTTCAGGCACCAGACTGACTGTCTTTTGCCCCCTACAGGCCACTCTCTGCGGTGCACCCCTACAATATATATATATATATATATATATATATATATATATATATATATATATATATATATATATATATATATGATATGAAACAACATATAGCAAAGAAATGCCAACCAATGTAATGGACTGCCCTGCATCTGACACACATGTTGCTAATGCTTTTTCTGAGGGTCGAACCTCAAATGAATGGTGGTAACTCCAAAAAGGTACACCCGGGCTTTGGCCATTATGAGTTATATACACTATGATTAAGTATTTTTTTCTCTTTTGACACTTTATATCCACTTGTACTTGAGTTTTTGTGATAAGTGATTAGTTATATTTTGTGATACTATCAAAGTTCTTTGTGGGTTATTATATAATTATGTGGATCCTTGGTAGCTAAGGTGTTTACTGTTGCAATCTCTTTTTCAAGGCTTTAAATTTTGGGGTATTTATTTAAGATTTTTATTTTTATAATTTTGGCATGTTTGCACATCTTTCCTTTTGGTATTTCTAATATATGTGTATGATGAATATGGGATCTTGAATTTGTTATAATATATATTGCACTGCATTGGTCCCTTTCCCCCAATTTCTTTTGGTTTTACTATATTATTTATAAGGGTTGTGTGGTATTTTTTGATATAGGACTGTGTTATCAATTTTCCTTATGATATTTAGAGGTGGTTTTGTATTAGTATTAAGTATAGATGAGCGAGTATACTCGCTAAAGGCAATTGCTCGAGCGAGCATTGCCTTTAGCGAGTATCTCCCCCGCTTGAGACGGAAGGTTCGGGTGCTGGCAGCTGGCACGGAGCTGCGGGGAAGAGCGGAGCGGAACGAAGGGGAGATCTCTCTCCCTCTCTCCCCCCCGCTCCCTCCT
Organism: Eleutherodactylus coqui; assembly: GCF_035609145.1. Taxonomy (NCBI): domain Eukaryota; kingdom Metazoa; phylum Chordata; class Amphibia; order Anura; family Eleutherodactylidae; genus Eleutherodactylus; species Eleutherodactylus coqui. The sequence continues at coordinate 264,577,477 of NC_089839.1, read as the reverse complement.
GCTGACAGCCGCTACTCACCGCTCCCCCGCGCCGGCACCCGAACCTGCAGTCTCGAGTGGAGGAGATACTCGCTAAAGGCAATGCTCGCTCGAGCAATTGCCTTTAGCGAGTATACTCGCTCATCTCTAGTATTAAGCAATATAAAGAAACAGCATTAAATAGTGTTTTTTAAAAGAATACAGGAAAAGAAATTGAATGCAGATTGGTTAACTTCCATTGAAATCCTGGGTTCAAATCCAGCCAAAGACAACATCTACATGGAGTTTGCATGTTCTCTCTGTATCTGCATGGGTTTCCCCAAGAGACTCTGATTTTTCCCTATACCACAAGAACATTCTAGTACTTGACTTTCTATTACATTGGCCCTAGTGTGTATCTGGCATAGATAAATTGGATTGTGAGTGGCTTATGGACTGATGATGACAATATGTGTACAGCAGTGCAGAATATATTGAACTATATGAGCAACAAAAAAAACACTGAAAAATCCACAAAACTTAAGATATCCAACATATATCAAGCTCCTAGCAAATATAAATGACTTGTTAGAATAAGACAGTAATAATGGCTTTGCATGTAAAGCCCCATTTAGACACAAAAATTATTGCTCAAAATTTGCTCGAAAGCTGTCTTTTGAGCAATAATCTTTGTGTCTAAATGTGCTCATCTTTCAGTTTTCTGCCAAACGATGTTTTTTCAGTTCTGCTTGAAAACCCTCGCTTAGCAGAACAGATGATTAGCAGGACCACACGCTGTGTCAGCTGTCCATGGTGCTGAATACTCCAAGGGGAGACTGTGGCTGAACAATCCAGTTAATTACAGAGCTCAGATGTCCCTCTGAGTTCTGTAACAGCTCCCAGAATCTAATTTGCATGTGAAGGAAGCTGATAAGTACTAATAGCAATTAGTGCCTATTAGTACTTTTATGCAAAATGATCGCTGATCTTTCAATTTTTTGAAAGATATCTGTGTGTCTAAATGGACCTTATGTATTTAAAATGAATACATCATGGTGCCAACAGGTGAGTTGTAGTGATGGGCCTGAGTGGCATGAGCACCGCAGCCCCAGACCATGTAATGTGCTGAGTGGTAGTTTTGTGTGGTGTCATTCTGCGCTTAACACCAACAGAGTAGCATTTCCCTCTGGTACCAGTGATTATAGTCTGGGTGAGTTGTCTTTTAGCCAAGTCAGTCTATCAGTTTCCATGTAAATCCACTCGGTAAAGAAAAAAAGATCTTGTATACACAAGCTATGCTGAGATATCTGTGCCTGCTGCTACATTAATACTAGTGCAACGCACTGCCCCCTGTGTAGTTGGGTCTGAGTTGGACTTGAGGTTGCTGGCACATTCTTTTGGTGACCCTTGAAGACTTTGTCGTTGACTCATTGCAGGATTCCATATTAAAAGGATATTATATGCTTGAGAAAGGTAAGTGAAGATTGCCGAAATGCGTTGCATTAAAATTTAACACCCGGGTGCACAGATGTTTTCTCTGGACTCTGGAGCGCAGGGATCTTTTTTCTTTACCAAGTGGATCTACTTCAGCCCCCTGTGGGTTGCCTTCTCCAGGACGACTCTCCAGGGATCTGGATTGGGATCCAGAAATATATGTGTAAGGAGATCGTGGATCTGGGTGCTGGTAGTTTCTCTAACCAGAGAAGTCCACCGAACACCAGGTGAGTGTACACCTTTCATTCACCTCTGTTATATATAATTTTCTGGCTACAGTTCGTTTTTTCCACACGAGGCGCTTATCTATTTTTGTTAGTTTCCATGTAAAGGTATTTAAACTGTCCCATTGGTAAAAGGGTTGCTGGTTGTACATCCTGTGTATTAGCTCTTGCTGCTACAGTGTATTCTGGGCTGCATAATTCAGAGATGCTGTATTAGCATTGTATTTATTTTCCCTAAATCACATGATTTAGTGATTAGTACCAGGTGGCACCAGTGCATCTCAGACTGGTTCTATCTGATCTCTCTCTCTCTCTCTCTCTTTCTCTCTCTTAGTGGGGTTGCCCTTTTCAAGATGCATGCTTTGCCCTAGGGGACTGGTCTAGTTCGTGTGGTTCTAGTAAACTAGTTTGCCAATTTCTCAGCTCTATGCTGCCAAAGTACTCTTTGTTAGTCTGGATAGACCCAGACCACCTGCCCAATGGTTTGACTCAAATCCAGCTTGTCACTCGGAGGTTCTAACAAGTCATACCAGATGTGACAGAATCTGATTTTATTTATAGCTAGAAATTCACAAAGGGTAAAAAGTTGAAGGTTACTTGCTTCTTTATAGATAAACACTGAGTGCAAGTGACGGTTATGCTGGCAGTCTATCTTATAGCAATGGCAGAAATGGAAATTGCTATGGTGTTTTCAGCAGCCAATTTACCTTATCAAAATGAAATTAAAGTAGTTTGTGGGACAACCCCATTACAGAGTTTATCTCATAAGGGCAACTACTTATAAGTTGGAATGGAGAACTGCTTTGCATATCAAGAATGACTGGCCATGGCTTTCCCCAGTGAGAACAGGTGATCACCAGGGGTTAGAGAAGGTGGATGATTGCCAAGCAAACATCCATTTAGAAACGAGTTGTCTGAATCAAATAACGCCTTCAAGTTTTCTAGAAACTGATTTCATATTACTAACCAGATCTTAAATTTTCCATGTACTCTGTCACACATCAGAACAGCAGGACAGTCGTAGATTTGGTGACTGTCCCTGTAAAACCCAGTTGTGAATATTTTGGCATAAGCACCCCTGTTTGATCCCATCTTGATATCTTTTCTATGTAGTGTTATTATTTTCTGTGTATTTTTTTTTTATTTGCTTTCTTTAGCGATGGAGAAATAAAGACAAAGCTATAAGTCAATCTTCTATGCACCATGCCAGTACCTGTTCGATGAAGTGAGAAAGTTCCTGCCCCTTTCATTGCAGTTGGGCTGTTTATCTTTTGACTTGTAATTAACCTGAAGAAAATAAATTAGTGCCTTCTTGTTTGATACAGGTTGTTTTTATAAGCAAGAAAAATAATTATTTGTTGCTTAGAAATGTAAAATATTTCCTACAGCGACTGTCTTAGTATTATAATTACTATACTGTACTTGCTGTAAATTGTTAACGTTTGGTTTGCTGTTCAATAATGTTACAATATAAAACCTCCAGTGCTTTTAATGGGGTGAATACACAGTAATTGCCATCAGGAATGTGTTATTGTTTGTCCCTTTCTTATAAATTCTGAAAAAACAAATCTAAAAATTGCATACAGTATATGCATGTTTTTTTTTATTAACTCTCAGAGGTCTAACGACATAGGAAGAGCAAATACTCCAGTCACACTGTACCCCAGTTTCCTGAGGGGCCTAATGGTTTCTCTTCCAAATAAGAGGATGTCAGTACTATTAAATGGGACATCTATTATGGGGGAAGAGGGCTATTACCGATTTTGCATCCAAGAACTGTATCAGACCTTTAATAAACTATAGTTGCTTAAAAGTGTGACTAAACTGTGAAAAGTCATACTGACATGTCCGATCTGTAGGGTCTGGGTGTTTAGACCACTGGTCGATTTCTAAAACAAAATGGCAGAAGCACTCAGCCAAGTGCCGTGCCTCTTCAATGGTGCCCCTACAAACTCAAACTTTGAGCCCATAAACTGTAGCAAGGAGAGCCAACAGTCACAGTGATTAGAGGAGCTTTTTTGCCTCTTCATGTTAGCAATTAGGGGGGGTCATAGCACTTGGACCCCGCAAATGAAAACTTTTGGCTTGTCTCTATGACAGGTCATGCCCTTTCCTGACTACAGGGGTACAGCATTTTAGCAGATATGCTATCCATTCTAACATAGAGTTATGCAAAGATTGCTAATAGAGCACACAAGCCATAAAGACAACATTCTCCAGTAATGATCTCTAATGAAAAGACTAAGTTGTAAGAAACAATGATTGATAGACTGCTTTTATATAACATCTTGGCTCTTGCTTGTGTTGAATTTGTTTTGTGCTTAAAAGGGGGTCTGTCACATCCTTTGACCCATGGGCAGGCTGCATATCTTTACAGCTTCATCCTTAATGATTCCTCTAGAATGACAATGGCCCCAGTTATTTTCAGGCCCAGACACAAGTAGGAAGTCTCCACTGCCTAGAGCCAGGTGAAAGACCAAATGAAGATGACATTCCAGCATTGAAGCGTCTTGAGAAGGAGGTCCCCACTTATCAGTGGTTAAAACCTCCAATGCCCCTTGTAGTGCCCTAAATGCTGCATATAAACATCACCATATTTCCATCTCAGCAGGTTTCCCCATACAACACTTGATTCATTCAGGAGTCTTTCTGATGTAATCAACTCTATCTCCATGCATGAAAGCAGGCCTTGCTCCCATTGGATGACTCTTAAGCTTGTTGGATTTTATAATCCAAAATTCTTGTTTGTGACTTAGGGCCGATTTATAGACAAAGATAATTTTTCAAACGACTGAAAAATTGAAAGATTTTGAGATCTATTTGCATTAAGTGTTCATGGCCATTAACACTTTATCATCTTCCATTGCATGTATATGGGTCTCCGGGAGCTGTTTGCAGAAGCCAGCGTGTGATAAGTCACAAGCCTAGCTGTGCAAGCAGCTGCATTGTTTTTCTCACGGCTCCCGGCAGGTTACACTGTTATCTGTTGGGAGCTGCGGAGATAAGAGCATACAGTCTGTTGAGAGACACTTTATCTCTCAGTGCTTAAATGATGGGTTTTAAGTTCACCGCATTTACATATAATGATTATCGCTAATTTTCGGTCATTTGAATGAATTTTGAGCGATAATTGTTGTAAATGGGCCTTTACATGTTGTACTTAGCATCTGGAGATACTATTTGTTGACTGGGATATATCTTCAGTCTTGGGGCTTGCTTAGTGATTTGGTGATATAACTATTGTCCACCTTCTTGCAAATTGTTTTTTAATATGGTTTATTAAGAGTTATATTTTAGTGGTTTTGTGGTTATGCTTCTGTGAATTTTACTTCCAAACTTTGTTTTATGCAAGGGCTAGAACAAAAAAAAATCTGCACAGATGGCGGCTGCAAAAGGTATCCAGAAACTGGTTAGAGGTCGTAACCGGTCTTCTTTAAAGGTCTATTTACATGGAACAACTTTATAAACCACTAATGAATGACTGGTGGTTTAAAAAGTAATTTCCGAGGATCTGATCGATAGTTCCCTCATGAGGATCTTTGCTGCCGGCAAGGAACAGGGTAACTGCTCTTACTAGAACATTCTGCTAATATTAATCACTTTTACATTGACATGTCCAATCAAGATCAATAATAAACCATCTTTTTCCCCTTTTATTTACAATGGTCAAATAAGTGAATCGTTATGATAATTGGTTAGTGTAAACAGCCCCTTAGAAACCATGGACACCACAGTTCCGGACTCACTTTAAAGTATATTATCTAGCTGGCCCGGCATTGTAGCCCAAGTGACCCCAGTACACATGGTTTGCACTTCTGAATTTAATTATAACACATATATCAATGTATCAGGAGTTCTTGTGACTTGCAAAAATATACATTTCTTCATAAAGTATACTGCTGCAGTATGACTTATTATTAGTACTTTTATGTAAATATGCTTTACTACTACTACTGTATAAACATATGTACCTGAAGTTAGAAGACAAAGAAAGTTCAATACTTATTCTTGTTGAGTAATTGGGATTTACTATGCTTTAGTGGTGTGATTAGGCATGGCCATGCAGCGCTTTTCTGTTTTCTGGTACATTTCCACACCATATAGTGTAAATCCCAAGCATTTTATCCAATTTATTTTATTGCAAGTGTTTAGACAAAAAATAAAAAGTGTGACAAAGCTATCTCTGCATGTTCTCTAAAACCTGGTGAAATTGTATTTAGCACTTGTCAAATCAGTCACAAAGCTTTTTCTTTTTTTGCCGCAACATTCTTTACATTTCTTCTCATTTATTGATGTTGCCTTGTATAGACATTGAGCTTTCAAAACAGCATTAACAAACATCTCAAGGCCATGTCAAAGGCTAAACTTCAAGGTGATTGTAGATAAAACCAACAAAAAAAAAAAGAATTCGGCTGACAGTGGAAGGGAACATAGAGCAGAAGCAGCTTAAATATAAAGCAGAAAATATGCATCTTCTGCAGAATGAGGTGAACAAGCTTAGAAAAGATGCAATTTTACATTACTTTGGAAATGACAAACTGATAAAACTGCGAGAGGTAAGAGTTCCTGCATTAGTTCAGATTTACCATAGGGAAATTCTAAGAATACATTATTGGTCTAATACCACTTAACACAACAAAACCTGTCACCACCATCTCACCCCTAAAGCTAAATTCAAATCACTTCTAATGCCTTCACTTTTCCCAATGAGCCCATGTACCTCCACAATTAGTTACCAAAGCTGTATCGTGCCATATGCAAATCAACAGAGAAGAGTCATTTGGCAAGAAGAGTCGCATTGATTTACGAGCTGCCAAACTAGTCATATCCCTTTCTCTGGATAGGCTGGGTTTATTGTGTAACAGAGACACAACAAGCTTTACATCAAGAAAAGGCTGTTCTTAGCTCAACAGCTAATCAATCAGTGTGACTCTTCTTGGCCAGATGACTCTTCTCTGGTCATTTGCATATGACAAGCTATAACTTTGGCACCTTATTGTGGAGGTACATGAACTCAATAGGAAAAGAGAGAAGCAACATTTTTTATTCCCTAACAGCCAGTGAAGAGGTTAGATGGTGGTGGTGAGAGATTTCCACCAATTTGCACGTGATTTATCTATTCTTGACAGTATTAACCATCAGCAGGCATTACCTTTCCAAACTCTTAGGCCCAATGTGCACATGCGGATTTCATTTATCTCTGTGCGGAAGATCCGCAGCTCTAGCCACCCGTAGGAAACAATGGGGCGTCCGCAACTGAATTAAACCCTGCAGATTTGATTTTTAGGTGCTTAGCGGATACCCCATATGGATCTAAAATCGCAGCATGGTCTATTTTATCACGGATGTGGCTCCATTCATCTCTATGGGAGATGAAAACACACAATCCGGGATTACCCGCAAGCCATTAAAAAATCATTTTTAAAATGATCCGCAGTGCATCCGCTGCAGATATCTGCATTGAAAACCCGTGAGTGCCGTAAACATTGGGCCTTAATGCTGCATTAGAAACCTTTTTAGATTACTAAAGTATTCAGGGAGCAATAAAATAGAGGAATCCAAAGTCTACTGGAAATCATCAAAACATACAGCAGAGATAAGCTCTGTTCACATCTTTTTCTCCCTTTTATTGAAGATATGCATCAAAAGTAAAGATGAGTGGGGGCTGCAAATTGGCTCTTGGCAGCATCATTTATGGATCCCTGGTGACAGAATCCGATCACATATCTCTTCTAGTGTTCATGGGGAGAGCAAAAAAGGAACTGAACCCTGCAAATGTCACCACATTCTCTCCTTCCACAAGGACACAAAATAAAATCAACATCATGTTCACCGAATCAAAGCACAATAATGTTGCAGCACCACCAGTATTCTCAACCAAACCTTCTCAAGGAAGATCAGGTAATTCACCCTCTCACCATCCTCGGAAAGGAGGATCCAAAGCTGCCAGAAATGAAAGTTCTGCAGCTAATGCTGAAATAGTGGCTGAACATGTTGTATCTGATTGATCAGAAACACATAATTTAGCAGGACTTGCTTCAGTACGATCACTCTCTGTCCTCCTCCCTCAAACCGGTGTCTGAGGAATCTCTTAAAGCTATGTTGCTGGATTGGAGAGCATTACTCCAGAAAGACATTATTGCTACTTTTAAAAACCTAGAAATAGTTTACAGCACTGGGAGATCGTACTTCTCACATTGAATCTAAAATTGCAGAATTCTTAACAGCACACAATAGGTTAGTGGGTACAACTAATGCCCGTGGAATTTCCCGTGGAATTTCCGCCCTTGGAAGCTGCCATAGAATTGCGTTAGCAAATGCAATCCTATGCAGACAGCTGCAGTTTGTCCGCACAAAATCTCACGCGGCAAACAAACCGCGGCATGTTCTAAATGTCACTCACCGGCTGCCGGGTCCGCTCTGCGCATGCGCCGGCTGCCCGGCACCCGGCACATGAAAAAGCCGGAGCTGCGGGGTGCGGGTGAGCATGCGCTGCTATCTGCAGGGGCTCGGGTCGGACCTGGCCGTCTGCAGGTGGCCTAAAGCAGAGCAGCTTGCAGAATATCTTACAGATTTCTTTGTTGCGGTCCTTCCAGATACACCTCAAATTGATCTGTTAATAAACTGAGTGAACCAAATACCCAAACCAAACTCTCTACCTGCGTCAACTCTAAGATATGTTATCCTCCATTTACATTTCTACCATTTTAAAGATAAACTGATGCTAGCGGCTAGGAATGTATAAAACCTTCCAGACAGATTTAAAAGTCATTTCGATTTTTACTGACCTATCTGCAGCCAAAGGCGTCACAAATTTGCTATAGGCATGAAAATTCTGCATGACGACAATATGGTGGTTTCCTGTGAAATTAGTGGTAACAGGAGAGGAGAAGAAACTAGTTTTTGACTGTCCTGCCAAGCTGGCAGAGCTTCTCCAGGACTTAGGACTTACTACTGTTCCAAATTCACCTAGAGAAATTCAAGCTATGAGACTGGAAGATGAATGGGTGACAAAATCAACCCCATTAAAGATGTAAATTATATCAGTTAGTGGCCATACACCTTCTCCTATTTTTGTGGCTTGACGGACATGCATTACCTTATAACATTCCTGTGGTTAAATTTTGTTCAGCTTCTTTGATATTTCTTTTGAGTATATATAGTTCATGAGTGACATACATGCACATTTTAAATAGACATTCAAAAATTGGTTTGGTACCGTGTTAGCCAGTAGAGCAATGTGTGATTGTTCTCAGAGCGAGAAACCAAGTAATCTTGTAGATATGATACCTTTAAAAGGTAGATAGCCATTAAAAGGTATCATATCCACAAGATTACTTGGTTTCTCGCTCTGAGAACAATCACAGTTAGACATTCTTAACCTCTAACCCCCATCTTAGCATCATGTTCAGCTTCTTTGATATTTCTTTTGAGTATATATAGTTCATGAGTGACATACATGCACATTTTAGTTAGACATTCAAAAATTGGTTTGGTACCGTGTTAACAATAGAGCAATGTGTGGTTGTTCTCAGAGCGAGAAACCAAGTAATCTTGTAGATGTGATACCTTTAAAAGGTAGATAGCCATTAAAAGGTATCATATCCACAAGATTACTTGGTTTCTCGCTCTGAGAACAATCACAGTTAGACATTCTTAACCTCTAACCCCCATCTTAGCATCATCACTAAAGGGTCTTTCATAATCAAATATTGTGCTGGTTTGATGTTATTTTCATGTTACTATCAGTTTCCAAATTGTACTTGCAATTCACTAGGCTTCTACGGAAAATTCTATATCCACATATTGTTACCTGGTAACAAGGTGTGTCACTATGTTTAGAAAACTCTAGAAATGGCCTTCCACATAATCTAGCACTTTGGGAAGTGGCTAAAAACTTGAATGCAGATAGCTTGTGCACACAAGAATTGCACCTTAATCAGGAGGATATTTTCCAGTTAAGACACAAACCTTTCCATATATTGTTGTTGTTCTAGCAATTAACAAAAAAGGAAGAGTAGTCATTGTGGTGAAAAATACTTTAGCTTTTTCTCCAATTAAGAACTTTATTGACCCAATGGGAAGATATATTATCTTGGAATATACAATAAATAATATAATTTATACTATAGCTGTAACTTATGCCCCAAACAAAAAAAAAACTAAATTATTTGGTGCTTTTTTTTAAAGAAAATCAACCATTTTAAGATTAGGTCTATCCCAATTGCAAGGGATTTTAAAAGAGTTATGTGTCCATCTCTAGACCCATTTACTTCTTGAAAGTTATCATCAATTTACATCTATTGACACAATTGATATATCAATTGACAGTAAGGTGTTACATGGAGGTTTGAAAACCGTATTGAAAAAGATATTACCTTATTTCACACTTGCACAAAACCTACACTTGCATAGGCATGTCCTTCACTGATAGTCTGCACAGACTATCTTCTAAAATGGGTACATTTACTTAGTCTAATCACAAGCCAATCTCTCTAATTATTTCTGAAACATAATAACATGCCTACAATTTCTTGAAAACTGAACAACTACTTTTAACATTTCTCTAAATACTTGACCAAAACATTCTCACTACTCAATTTTTTTCATAACAATCATACATCTTAGATACAGCTATCCATAATATGGCGTGCTTATAACGCTTACATTAGGGGACACTTTCTATGCTTAGGACCTGCAGACAAATAAGAGAGACATTTCAGAATACATATATCAAAAATATAATTGACTTTAGTGAGTTAAACAAAGCAAAATACTGCCCAGCTAGATCAGACATGATACCTAACCTCCAAGATCAGTTACATCAACTATATTTATATAAATATGAACAAGTGCTGCGGAAAATTAAAGCCAAGTATTATAGTCAAAATAATAAAGAGATAATAAAATAAAGAGGGAGAAAATATAATAAAGAGTGAGAATAAAAATTATACTGAACCCACTAGTAGCCTCTTTTCTGCTAGGAATAGAGAATATACCTACAGAATTCAGGAAAGAAGCAGCTCATGTTCTTCTTTCAGTTAAACTTTCCATAGCCAGATGCTGTAAAGCCCTTGAACCACCAAAATCTAGGCGATTATAGAGTTATTCTCAGAACACTCTCAATATGAAAAAATGTTTGTCCTTAAAAGTGATAGGCTCAAAGCGTATTATAATTTAACCTTGCACATATGGCAGTTATATAAATGCATGCATAACCTCCACAACACAATGGGGACACTACGGATACATTTTGATCAAGAAAGTATATGTGGAAGCATTGGTTTATTATCCTAGACAATGCCTTGGAATCACTACTTTGAACCTTCCCCCCACCCCTTTCCAGCACCCTTCCCAAACCCCATCTGTTATTTCTTTACTAATCTTGCTATATTATCTATGGAAACAAAGACAAAAGATTGTATACACAATGACTGTTTATTGTTATTATGAAGTCTTGCATTTTCCAATAAAAATTATTGAACATAAAATAATAAAGTAAGAACATTATTTGCATTGTGTCTCAATCCAGAGCTAACTCTAAAATATTGTATATTTTTAGTGCACAAAATGAAAAACAAATATATACAACCCCTTACACCACAGTGAATACTACAGCTGATTATTATGCTTCTCTTTATAATCTCCAAGATGACCCATCAACTCCCCAAGCCACTACTGTGGAGATTTCTAACTTTTTAAATTCCTTTTTGCTCCCTAAGGTGTCAGTGCAGCAGTCAGAAACATTATCTGCCCATACATCTCTAGCAGAAATTAATAGTGCTACCAAGTCACTTAAACCGCATAAAACTCCGAGCCCTGATGGTTTAACAAACAATTACTATAAAGTTTTTCACTTTGCCTTATCCTCATATCCTCTTTTTAACAACATACAAAGAAGTAAAATCCCCAAAGAGATGTTCCACGTCATGATTATTCTCCTCCCTAAACCAGGCAAAATCCCAGACAGAGGATGATAGTTTCCAGGTCTATCATTACTTAACATGGCCTTAAAGACATATTCAAAGTTTTAAATCAATAGGTTGGCAGATGTTTTACGCACTCTGGTTTTTCAAGGTCAGGTAGGATTTGTTAAAGGTAGATACTCAGTTGATGAAAACCATAGATTTGTAAACCTTAATAGCTTCATCGAAAAAAATGTGGATGCCTTCTCTGCTTCTTTCCCTTGATGCAGAGAAGGCTCAAATTTGGGATATCTGGAGTAGCAGATGATTCAATTATGGCACTATACTTCATCCCATATGCTGCTGTACCAACTTTAGGATATACCTCTAAAACATTTAATATCTCCAGTGGCACTCAGCAAGCATGTCCATTTTCCTCTTTAATATTTACATAATTTACTACATAATTATAACTAGAGATGAGCGAACATGTCCGTTACGGACACATCCGCACCCGGACACCGGCTTTGCCGAACACTGCAGTGTTCGCGCGTAAAGGTCCGGGTGCCGCCGGGGGGCGGGGAGATGCGCGGCGGCGCGGGCGGCAGTAGCGGGGAACAGGGGGGAGCCCTCTCTCTCTCCCTCTCCCCCCCACTCCCCGCCGCACCCCCCCGCGCTGCCACGGCGGCCCCCGAACTTTTTCGCCCGAACACTGAAGTGTTCGCAAAGTTCGGTGTTCGGGCGAAAAAGGGGCGGGGCCGAACGTGTTCGCTCATCTCTAATTATAACCCTTACCGAACCAGAATCTTTATAACCTGCTGTACTAGAAACACTAAATACATTTAGCAGCATCTATTATTACAAGCTAAGTGTCACACCCACTACATCTCAAATCTTAGGTATATAGTATATACATATTTTGTAAAAAAAAAACAAAAAAACAAGCACCTAAAAAAAAAGTTATTCTTTTGCTGCAAAACTCAGCATGCAGTTACATCCCAGGCGGATCTGCAAATGAGCTGTGGCATGGTTAAATACACGGTCTTGCCACCTTAAGCCCTAAAAGTGATTCCACTGTTGGCCTATAAAAAGGTTCTCAGAGGCTACTTGTATGTATTGGAATTCCTTTTCCGCTTGTGTAGACTACCAGACGCTTCTCTGATGCAATTGCAAAGATTTTGCACAGTTAACACAGCCTGAGAAGGAGTGCATCATTTGAATGCAAAATGTTGGATGGTTGTATCAATGAATTGCCGCCACCTGAGCTGTCCTGACCAAACTGTTAGGAGCTGTTGGGATCAGTAGATGTGTGAGGGCATGCACAGAAGGCAACTGGGATTAGGATGCCCTTGACAGACCACCAGTAGAGAGGAGCATCTGATTGTATGACAAACTAATCAGCACCAACTGTATTGTTGACCACGATTCACAGACAGGTGGCACCATCGTTACAGGCCCCCATGTCTGTCAGAACCACTTACTGGTGTTTGGATGAAGGACATTTGTTCTCACAGAACCCACTACATGCATTACCTTTGACACCCACCCACCATTGCCTCCATTTATAGTGGTGTCGTGAACAATTAAACTGACAGTCGGTCACCCCTAGTAGGGGTATGAAGGACAATGACAGCTCAGTGTCATATTCAAAACATTTTGCAGCCACATGTGTTGCTTCTCATAGCAGGGCTTCCAAGAGGCAGAATTCACACATAAATGTTGACAGAGGAATGCCCACACAACGTTGCTACACTTCCATCTAAAAAAGCTGATTAGTAGAGATGAGCGAGCCGAGTTTTTTTGTAATGCTCGAGAGCTCGTTTCGAGTAATAAACCCCATTGAAGTCAATGGGAGACTCAAGCATTTTTTAAGGTGACCTATGCTCTGCGTTGTTGTTAATGGAGCCGCGGCTGCTGCCGGCCGCTTCATTGAGAACAATGGTCTGCTGGCACCCCTGAATTGTTTTTCAGGGAAGGGCTTTACATATAAGCCCTTCCCTGAAAAAGAATCATTTTAGTGCAAAAAAATAAATAAATAAATAAACTTACCTCTCTGCCGCTGCCCATGTCCCCCATGGGGATGAAGAACACAGATATTTCCTTCATCCCCGCTCGTAAAAACAATTCCCTTCTGCTGCAACTGTCTCATCTGTGACAGATGCAGCAGAAAAAGTCTTCAATTCCTTACCGCAGCTGTCACACATGACAGCTGCGGTAGAGGATCCTGCTGCCAGCACACTGTCATTGGTTTTCAGGGAAGGGCTTTAAACATAAGCTCTTTCCTGAAAAACAATAATTTAAGTGTAAAAAAATAACTTACTGCCCGCCGCTGCCGTGTCCCCGCGGGGATGAAGAACACATCTGCCGCATGCGTCAGATGTTTCCTTCATCCCTGCTAGGAAAAAGAATGCCCTGCTGCACCTGCCACATCTGTGACAGATGCAGCAAAGGAATTCTTCATCCCTGCAGGGAATAAAGAATTTCTTACCCCAGCTGTCACAGATGACAGCTGCTGTAGAGGATCCTGCTGCCAGCACCCAGTAATTGTTTTTCAGGGAAGGGCTTCAAACATAAGCCCTTCCCTGAAAAACAATAATCAGCAGCTGCGGCTCGATTGAAAACATGTGCGGAGGAGAGAGTGAAATTATTTTGAGCACCATATGGGGCATGGCTCGAGTAACAAGTACATCAAGCAGGATAATACTCAAAGGGGCATCAAGCTCAGAAAAGCATGCTCGCTCATCTCTACTGATTAGGTTTACCGCAAGTTGCTTATTATTACTATGAGACCATAATTGATCAAGCCAGACATTGGAAAGTTAATACAGTCATAAAGCATTGGGTGAATATGGAAAAACCTGTCTCCAAATACTGTACATGCCAATGTTTTAATCTAGCTACTAAATGGCAGTTTCTGTAACTAAACCTCCTTATATTACTTTTGAAGCTGGGATCACAGCATGGATACACATAATTTCCAAATCCATTGTCCCCTTCAGAATGCCTGAATTACCTTTACAGGTGATATCCTTTATAATTCCAGATATCTCAATTAGTAACTGAATCACTGCAGGGATCATTTCAATCTTAGGTATATGGGAAGGTAAATCACCTAATGTTCTTTAATGACATGCCTGCAAAATTTCATATTCCTAGCATAAATTCTTATAAATTCGTCAGAATGTGCCATTTTATTACTCAGATTACTAATTTGTGTTCTCCAATTTAAACAAAGGGTTCTCACGACTTTATATGGTTATTTTGGGCAGATCTTTGAAGGAGAAACCCCCTTGATGACTTCATTGAGAAAGAGATCTAGATATCTCTGTAGGCATAGAAGACTGGAATAAGACATTTACATTAGCGAGCCAGATGATGTAAGATGGTGGCTGTGGCCAAAAACTGTAAGGGTATGTTCATATGGAGTGGATTTTGCTGCGGAATGTCTGCAGCTTGAATACTACAGCACATCCACAGCTGAAAGTCAGCATTAAAACCTGCCTTTTGTTGTGCAATTTACCCCATCACTGAGAAAAGGTGGTTTCCCCAGCATATCCGATGCTAAAGTTGACAAACTGTAGATTTAAATTCCACCCCGCATGTCAATTTCTGAATGGGTTTGTGCGGATTTTTTCTCATCCACTTTTCTGCAACTGTAAATGCTGCAGATTTTCTTTGAGGAGGGTCAGAATGGGAAATCTTCCCCTGTGAACATGCACCAATAGTTACCATGTGTCATATGTAGAGATGAGCGAACCTACTCGTTTCGAGTAATTACTCGATCGAGCACCGCGATTTTCGAGTACTTCCGTACTCGGGTGAAAAGATTCGAGGGGCGCCAGGGGGCGGGGGGAGGCGTGGCGGAGCGGGGGGTAGCAGCGGGGAACAGGGGGGAGCCCTCTTTCTCTCCCTCTTCCCCCCACTCCCCGATGCAACCCCCCACTCACCCACGGCGCCCCCCGAATCTTTTCGCCCGAGTACGGAAGTACTCGAAAATCGCGGCGCTGGGGTCGAAAAAGGGGCATGGCCGAGTAGGTTCGCTCATCTCTAGTCATATGTAGTAGTGTTCTGTTTTTTTATGTGGCAGAAAGACCATTGAGCCTTCATACCTATATACCCCGTACAATAAAAATGGCATTATGTGGTTTGCTTTAACTTTTCTTCAGAGTGTAGTCAAGAAGACTGATTCAGCACTATATCTCAATACTGGTTTCCTATATTCAATAATTAATAGCCTATCTGAGTAGGAAGTCATGGATATACTACACAATGGTGTGGCGCACGGGCCCCTGTGAGCCCCAAAACATGGATTCCAATTTTGTATTGTGGCCCCTGTAAGAGATAAAGAATAAAACCCAATTGCAAAGCTGAAAGGTAGCATGTGAGAAGCAGAAATTCACTTTCCACATCTCTCTAAGTTCTGTGGAACCGCTGCTGCGACTGAAGTAAGGAAAGCGTACGCAAAGTGGCCTCCTTCTGACATGATCGCCTTGTTGGACCTGTGCTCATTCCAAGAAATCTCAACGTGGATCGGTACCTGCATCTCCTGCAGACAACAGTGGATGACTTCTTGGATGATACGGGTGATCATAACAGAAGGATGCTACTTCGCATACACTTTCCTTACTTTGGTCATAGCAGCGGTACCCCTGGGACTTAGAGAGGGCAGAAAGCAGATTTCAGTTTCTCATATGCGGCTTTCAAACTTTGCAATTGGGTTTTACACACTATCTTTTACAGGGGCCACAACACAAAATTGAAATGCATGTTCCAGGGCCCCCAAGAGTCCATGCACCATACCATTATGTAGAGCATCCATGCTTTCCTATTCAAGTACGCTATTGTTTTCTCAATACAAGACACCAGTATTGAGATATAGTTCTGGATCGGTCCTTTTAACTACACCCTGTATTAATACAATACACCCGAAGACTCATCATGAACTACTAAAATATAGATTTCCCCCTCCACCCAAGTATAAAATATTCTAATAAAATTCCAAAAAAGAAGAAAAGCAAAACACTGAAATAACCACCAAACATATACTGTGATGTAAAGTAGTATATGTTAGCTTCATGAATACTTAAACGGTTGCCTATA
Source organism: Eleutherodactylus coqui (assembly GCF_035609145.1). Taxonomy (NCBI): domain Eukaryota; kingdom Metazoa; phylum Chordata; class Amphibia; order Anura; family Eleutherodactylidae; genus Eleutherodactylus; species Eleutherodactylus coqui. The sequence continues at coordinate 264,560,796 of NC_089839.1, read as the reverse complement.
CTAGATGTTTTCTGATTTTGCAATTCCCTTCCCACATTTACCTGCCTTAAGGGAAATCAGATCCAGGAAGAAGAAATCCTTAGTGAATACAAATATCTATTAAACATTAAAAAATTTAAAATATTTAACCCCTTGAAAACTCGTGGGATCTTGAATGCATTTCAAGGTAATGCATCTGCTTTCCCTCGAGTGCAGGCAAGTTACATCTGTTAATATGTAATGTGGAATAGGACTCAATATCGAGACCTACTTACTGTACATGATTTCCCTAAAGCAAGATAAGTGCCAAGAGCAGAGTGCTAAATGAGCAAAACATCCAGTCTGACCAGGAAAAATGCATGCACTGTATGTTATTATACCTTTCAAAATCCCTCTCCATGAACCAGTACATCATTCACTTCCTAATGGGTCTCCTGACACGTACAAAATATCCCCTTATCTATTTTATTTCATACTACATCGTTCTTATTCTACACCAACACATTAAACAGTGTTGTAATGAAGCTAAAGGGTAAATAACATTAAAAAAAAAGTTTAAAACTGAAGTAAAGCTATTCTGAAATCTTAACCATATTAAAAGAATATACCACTTTTAACTAAATGAGGCTTGTTTGAAAGATAATGGGGTCCCTTGTCTAAAAAACTTATTGTTGTCCTGAATAGCATCTGTGTTCTCAGTCCTATTGGTACTACACAGTATTTTTCTCGCCTCAATTTTCATGTTTTTGTGTTACTTAAAAAAAGGTCCACCTATCATTGTTAATAATTACCATAGGGAAAAAAAACAACTTTGAGCGGAGGAGCAAGGCCATTTTTTCATGGGCGTGCTTAAGCATGGATATCTAAAGAGGATTTCCACTACAGCGGTCATGGATCCACATATGGATTAGCCTCATTGAATGGGGATAATGCATGCATACAAAACCGACGCAGAATCCATGTCATTTTGCATCAGGGCATATCACTTTTTTTTTCCACCACACAGATTGCATTAAATCAATGGCAAATCCACGTTCATATAGGGGTCCTATTCACTTCAAACAAAATCTCCATCGAGGGAAGGGCCCTCTTCCTGAAAGGTTCAATAAACAATTTTAAGCTCACAATGGCTAATCTCTACGCCCCAAACTCTAACCAGGTCCCCTGGATTATAGGCCGATTAGAGGCTCTTAAGGAGTTTGCAGAAGGCCCCATATTGCTAGGAGGCGACTTAAACATCACCCTGAACCCAGTCCTGGATTCCTCAACACACATTCCACAGAGTAAACTTAGGAGCCTTTTGTGGTGCTTGACGGGTCTGGGAGTCGTGGATGCATGGTGCCAACTCTCCCCCTCTGCTAAAGATTATACCTACTTCTCACAAGTACATTCCTCATTCCAAAGATTGGACTACGTGTTTCTCTCCTCTTCCCTTCTGCCATCCTTAACTAACTCTCGTATAGAATCTATCACTATTTCCGATCACGCCCCGCTACACATAGACCTCCTTCCCCTGCAGGCCCTCCCGCGTGAATGGAGATGGAGCCCTAACCCTTCCTTCCTAGATTCTGCAGAGGATAAATCCTCTCTTCTGGAACAATTAAAAGAATTTTTCCAGATTAACTCCCTACAAGGCCAAGCAGTGCCTGTGGTCTGGGAGGCCCACAAGGCCTTTATAAGAGGTATTCTAATCGCACTAGGGTCTAAGAAAAAGAAATTACAACAGAAAGAAATAGACGACCGCTTATCCCAGATCGCCAAATTAGAATACACTGTTAAACTCTCTCTCAATAGAGAAAATTTAGATAAACTGACCACTTTACGAAAGGAACTAAAGCTCTACCTGGAGTCAAGATTCAACAAAAAATGCCTACATTTTAAACACATAATATACGCTCAGGGAAACCGGGGAAGCAAATATGTGTCGGCTCTGATCAAGAAGGCACGAAAGAAAAACCAAAGTAACACAATTAAATCGCAGTCAGGCTCACGCGTGTTTCATCCACAGAGGGAATTGCCAAAGAATTCCAGGAGTTTTACTCCCAACTTTACAACCTTGGGTCTCACTGATCGGTCAACGACCCCGGCGCCCCTAGTAAACAGATAGCTGACTTTCTGTCCAACTTACGACTCCCTAAGTTAGAGAGTGATATAGCAACCTCCCTGACCGCCCCAATCACAGAACTGGAAGTAGAGAAAATAGTGGATTCTTCCCACCCAGGATAGAGCCCATGCCCTGACGGTCTCCCGCTAATTTACTATAAGACCCTTTGCCAAACACTTATTCCCCGCATGACTGAACTCTATAATTCCCTATTATCAGGTAACCCCCTCCCAAGACAAGCCCAAGAAGCCCATATAACACTTATACATAAAGATAATAAGGACCCGGAGTTATGTAGCAGCTACAGGCCCATTTCCTTGATAAATCTGGACGTTAAACTGTGGGCCAAGCTCCTAGCCAAACGTATACAAGATCTCATACCTAACTTAATTAACAAAGAACAAACCGGATTTGTCAAGGGAAGGGAGGGGAGAGACAATTGTTTACGTATCCTACACGCAATCCAATACGCCCAGGCAAAAGGAATTCCCCTCGCCTTAGTAAGTACAGATGCCGAAAAGGCATTTGATAGGGTGGATTGGCTTTGTATGCGTACTGTACTCTCACATTTTAATTCCCCCCCCCCCCCCCCGCCTTCATCTCGGCCATCTTCTCCCTTTACGCGGAACCCCACGCTAGATTAAAGATTGATGGTACACTCTCCCCGTCCTTTGCGATTAGAAATGGAACCCGTCAGGGCTGCCCCCTCTCTCCCACCCTATTCATACTTGCACCAGAACCCTTGTTGCAGAGCGTCAGACTAAACCCCAATATACAAGGTCTTTCCGTGAAGAAACAAGAGCTCTTCATCGCCGCATTCGCTGACGATATTGTATTTGCGATCACCTACCCTGAAACTAGCATTCCCAGGCTCACCTTATATCCTACCTATTATCCTTTACAGGATACGTATGCTCCCGATCCATCTCCCCAGGACCTTCTTTAAGACCCTGAGATGGATTTTCACAAATTATATCTGGAGGCAGAGGAGACCCAGATTAGCATACAGCCTCATGATTAGAAGGGGGTCGGAGGGGGGATTGGCTTGCCCTACATCCACGACTACTACCTGGCGTCCCATGTAAGTTATTGGATGGAGTTAGTTAGCCCATTGAGAGACCCCCTCTTGACCCATATAGCCGAATCTTCGCATGGGCCCTCTTTCTGCGAAAGCCTTTGGTTTCCCAGGAAGAAAGTTTACAGAGCCAAGAACTTTAACCCTCTCCTGAGGGGCCCTTGCGAGGCTTGGGATACTGGTGGGGAGACCATCCCCGATCACCCCTCTTAGTTTGCTACCCTGCTTCTTGGGGGCTACTGGAGACCCATGCCTAATGAGTCTTTGGTCCAAATTCTCAGATAAGTCCTTTAGAGACCTGTAGGCACTGTCACACTTAGGTCCCGAAGGAGCCTTACCGTCTTTCCTTCCCGAACAATCTCTTTCCTTTCTTCAGAGAGCCCATATACGAGGCGTCATAGGAGATTATTACAAATCCAATGTTTCCACGAGGCCTCTCTCAGAATTCGAAAAAACACTGAGTAATGGCAAGCTCAAATCTAGGAAAATCACTTTTCTCCGCAGACAGTTTATTGCCCCCACTCAGGTGTCCAAACCAGCCTTTATAACCTCCTGGGAGAAAGAATTACATATCAACCTCTCTTCAAATGATATTAGATTAATTCTAAAAACGGCCTATGGCCTATCATCCTATATCATTTCATAAGAAGCACATTACAAACTCTTGGTTCGCTGGTACAGGACGCCTCAGTGGCTTTACGACCATAAACTCTCTACACATAACAATTGCTGGAGATGTGATACAGGACCAGGGACATACCTGCATATCTGGTGGGAATGCCCGATTGTGGCGCCCTTTTGGCAGGAGGTCGAAGCGACATGTCGGAAGCTTTTCCCTAACCCTACACTTACTTCTGAGATACTGTTTCTCTGGAAACCCTCAGCTTGTTTCCATCCTCTAAAACAGAAGCTGCTTGCTCATTTGCTTGATGCGGCTAAGGCACTGATCCCTCTTCTCTGGCTCCAAAAAGAACCCCCCTCCCTGATTCAATGGAAGGACAAGGTGGATTTGATTTGTAGCTTGGAGGAGTTGGTCGGCTGGTCGAGGTGCACTCATGACGGATTTCTTGAGACCTGGGGCCCCTGGCTAAATTCAAGAGCCGTTCCGTAGAAGGAGTCTGGGGCATCGGAAAAACAGAAGGGCTCTCATTAACCAGCCCATAGGGTCACCTCGGAAGTACTACCCTATAGAGTTATGAGCCTGAATTGGGGGAGTGTCTATCCCTCCAACAGGGAAATATAGCTGCCCTATATATGACAGTTACACACTGGCGCTTCATGGATTCTTTTACCATCCTCACCCTCCTCCCCCCTCTGACCCTCCCCCCTTCTTTTCCCTACCCCCCCATCCCTAACTCCCGTGTAGGTCCCTTCCGCTATTTGTTTTTGTTTGGTTATGCTATGCGGAAAAGTCCACCGATTTGTAAAAGAGGATTTTGTTAGTCACATCCCTGTGAGGAATTATATTGTAAATTGCTGTTTGCTCTCACTCCCTGTTATAACAAAAATTGATTTGAAAAAAAAAAAAAGAAAATTTCCATCATAGTCTATACAGTGCAGATTTGTAGAATTGTTATGGATTCCAAAAGCCTCATGTGGCGCAGAGTGTTAAGGCAGCAGAAATGCAGTCCTAAGCTCTGGCTCACGACCTGAAGGTTGCGGTTTCAGTTATCCGGCTGAAGGTTTACTCAGCCTTCCATCCTTCTGAGGTCAGTAAAATGAGCACTCAGCTTGCTTGGAGGGGTAAAGCATGACTGGGGAAGGCAATGGCAAACCACTCCACAAAAAAGTCTGCCATGAAAATGTCATGACGTGACATCATCCTAGGAGTCAGTCAGGACTTGGTGCTTGCACCAGGGGACTTTACCTTACCTATGTCAAAACTAATTTGTGCAGTGCGAACATGGCCTAAGGAGTAAAAGATGTTAGAGGGTGTATTCCCTTTTCAGTCAATTATGGGTAAAATGGTAATACAGTATGATGTTTGTATGGGGCAGCCAAAAGAAAAAACTATCAGGACAGCACCTCAAAGATAAAATACAGTAAAATGTAAAATAATAAAAGAAGGGAACTTACTTGGCGCTAGCGACCCAACCGATATGGTAGGTGGCCATGCATTATGATCCTGGCAAGATAGATGTCAATGGCATGACACTCCATCAGATTAACATTTGTAACTGTGACGAGACGAAGGCCAGGATTACAGAGAGAGCCAATAGGGCTGTTTGATGCAGTTTCTATAACTCACATTTACTTTCACGAGAGTTACAGAAACAGCAAAACAGCTTGGCTTTTCCATAAGCATACAGATGGGTCCTCCCATCTCAGCCATGACTGACTGAGATGATAAAACCGCTTTCATTTACCTCAGATCCAAGTCTATAGCCACATGCTATACATAATATAATATATTGGCCCAATGTGGCAATCTGGCCAAAACTGGACTATGTATGAGGACAGAGGAACCGCACACCCAACAGCATATAGTCCAAAACCTATTATTATTGGAGAGACCCTGATCAATTGAGTAATACTGGGAAAGCCTCATCTCCATCCTTACTTCAAAGAAATCTTGTTTTAGGGCCTTGTAAGTCATTCTATAATTCTTGCCTAGCAATATAGCTTAGCTTGGACTCGGTTGAGCAGGTTGAAATCAGTTTGCAATCTTAATGGCGTCTTCACATGGGCATAAATGCGTGTGCAATACACAGAGAATAGAACTCGCTGGTTTTAATGGCTTCATTTACATTTCCTTTTTTTGTGCAAACATTTCATGCATACAGAAACAATGCAGCATGCTCTACTTTTGTGTGCATTTGCGTACCAAAAGGTCCCCATAGAAGTCTATGGGGGGGTGGGCAATACGCTGTGCAATTTCCCTGGAAAATGAATGCATCTGGAACTCATTATGCTAAATAGCCAATTAAAGTGTGGCGAGGATGCAGAAAACGATGCCCTGCAGGCACGAAGAGTGCTGTAAAATACACTGATATATGCCCAAAAAAATAATTCATTCCGCAAATACGTTGTGCTAGGCCACGTGCAATTGCACATACACCCATGTGAAGCCATTCTTACTGTTAAGCAACAGGTCTTTATGATGCCATCTTCTGGACCCTGCACCCCATTTTAAAGGAGCCCCATATTTCTCTGGAACCCTGATTAAGCAACACTGTTTTACACAAAAACATTGTACGTTTCATGTTATGCAAACAGAATTTCCAACATATTAAAAGAAGAAACACTAACCGCAGTTTTATCTACTTTCTTCAGTGTTCCTAGTTATAACACTCATTTGACCAACACCTAGTCTTCACAACTGCCCCCCAGACACATGGATACATGGCTGAACATGCATGTGTTTCAAAAGATGAAACTGAAGTAAGAGGCCTTTTACAAGGTATGCTAATCATTCTGTGTACATGCTTGCAGTGACTGAATGACAAACGCTAGTTTGCTTATCGCTCTTTATTCAGTCCATGCAGGCATAAAAACTGAAAGACGATCTGCCTGTGTAAAACGAGTATCTGTTTACTATGAATGAAAGTGGATGGTTGGAGCAATTTCCGGCCCACTCCAACTCCATTCACTAAGCAATAATCGCTCTTGTGTGAAAGCTTCTGTACCCAACAATCATCCTGTGTAAAAGGACTCTATTGCATTGACAGACACTTTTGGCTACAGCTTATCTCCCCTGAGAACAAAAGGATTGGGCATATTGAATTCCAAGTGTCTGATCTTTTTTTTCCCCCAACATCTGCAGTCCGGGCATAAACACATTAGATGATTGGCTGTTCCCACCAAGAATTGGTGGGTTAGGTGAAGGTAAATCTGTTTGACCACCTTTTATTCTTTATCGCTACTGGCTAACATCAAAATCTGTATGCATTGCAAAGTCAATTAAAGAAAACCTGGAAATATAAGCAAGCTACTTGAAGCAGAAATTCATAAATTATTTCAAAGATCACGTGTTGAGGATTTCCCTCTAAAATTGGTTAATTAATTTTTGCATAAATTTGAATAAATATTCTTTTTCTAGTACATTTTATAATCTAAAAACCCTCTTCAGTTTGAATGTTTCTAAGAAAAGTCCTGTGCTTAAGTAAATTACAGCTAGATGAGTACATTTGAAGTACACATCTATTGGATGATAATCCAAATGTGAAATTCAGAGTAACTCTAATTCAGAATATTAAAATAGACACAAAGGACACAATGCCCTAATGCAATGTTGTTTTGGGATCAGGCCCACTATCCACTGGAGATCTCCAATGATAATGTAGAGAGCAGCAGGGTGAAGTCAGGTTTTGTGTGGCCTCCCTGCTTGCCAGAGGTAAGGCTTGGAAAATTTTATTCTCAATCGATTCTCCAAAGTAAAAATTACTCTGATTTGTAGAAATTTTCATCTGCATCTTGCTGATGGACACTCAGGAAAACCACAAGGGATTTTAATTTTAAGCAGCATTAATACAAACATTGTATTAGTAAATTGTTTTTCAAAAGGTTTTTCACCATAGTCTACCAACTGAAGTTACATTTGATCTCACAAGCATCTAATAAGCATCTCAATGATAGTAACAAAGGTGTTGGATAATGTAAGGACATTCCTGCTCCACCCTTAGGGCTTAGTCACACGGGTGCATCAGAACCTGTACACGGGCGCCGATGCGCCCGTGTGACTGTGCCCTTACTGCAGGAAGAAGACAGCCGTCTTTCAGGACGGATGAATCCCCGCAGTGCAGAAGAAAGAACGAATGACCGGCAATGAAGCCAGTCACATGTTCTTTCCTCCGGCGCTGCAGAGAGACGTCCGTCCTGAAGTGCAGCCGTCTCCTTCCTGCAGTAACACGGGTACCGATGCGCCCATGTGACTAAGCCCTTACAATGGATGTTTATTAAATATATTACTGTAGATGTTGCAAAGGTGTTAGGTGAAATTTCAGACATCCAACAGACATTTCTACAAATCAGAGTAATTTTTGGAGAATCAATAATAAATACTGTATATATATTTCGCACACATACATACATATACACAGCTGACAAAAGAGATACTTCCCAACTCAACTGCTATAGATAATGCGGTCAATGCTCACCACAGCATCTAAGTGGTTAGACAGAGACACATGACACATCTCTGCAAATAATATGCAAAATATATATGTAAAAAAATCTTAGAGGTCAAAAGCTCCCTTTTCTAAATTTTCATAAAAATCTAAGCCATAAAAAATAAACATAACTGGTATCACTACATCCGTAAGCCTAAACTAATAAGATATATTATTTATTTTGCACAATGAATGTCGTAGGAAAAAAACAATGCAAGAATTTTAAACAATTTTCCATTCGTTAAAATTAAAAAAATTTAATGCTGAAGAGGCCCCCCTCGGCTTATACTTGAGTGAGGTAAGAAAAAACAACAATAACACCCCTGCAATACTCACCTCCCAGCCTGCGCCTGTGTCCCCGGCGCAATGGTTTCCCCGGCGGTTCAGCAAGCTCCTTTAGAATTCTCCCCACTGTCATCTCCATGCTCAGCTTTGAATTCCCCCGCCTGTGTAGGTAAGCGCTGTGATTGGATTGAGGGCCAGCCAGTTACAACCGGCGCTCGATCATTCACAGCCATTCAGTGGATGACATCACTGAATGGCTGTGATTGGTTTATCGAGTGCCGGCAGTGATTGGCTGGTGCTCAATCCAATCACAGCGCTTATTACACAGCACTGACAGAGGGGGGAATTCAAAGCCGAGCAAAAAGATGACAGCTGGGAGAATTCTCAAGCAGCTTTCTGCACCGCCGGGGAGACCACCGCATCGGGGACACAGACGCCGGCTGGGAGGTTAGTATTGCATTTTTTTTTTTACCTAGTATATACTCGAGTATAGCTAGGCTTATACTCGAGTCGATAAGTTTTACCAGTTTTTTGTGGTAAAACGTATTGACTCGGCTTATACTCGGGTCGGCCAATACTCGAGTATACACGGTAAATCTAACATGCCATTTTTAGTGCACATTGAAATGAAATCCCCCAGAAATGGTGCAATTGCCATTTTTATCATTTAACACCACTTAATCATTTTTTTAATGTTTCTTCAATACAGTATGTGTTACCATTAATCCCTTTGCATCTGATGTCTTGTTTTTTTTCAGAATGAGTTGTATTTTTCAATGATATAATTTAATATACTATGTAATGCAAAAAAGACTTAAACATTTCTAAGTGAGGCAGAATGTAAAAAAAGCACAACTGCAATATTCTTTTTTACAATATACTTGGTGCAGCAAAAAAATGACGTGTGTACTTTAGTCTGCACATCAGTGTATTTATGGCACTACCAAATTTATATGTCTTGTGTCTGGTACTTGTTTCTTATGACTACCGTACCTTTTCTATTCTTTCCATTGATAGGCCAGTATGAGGGTTGTTTTTTTGCGGGACAATCTGAAGATTCTATTGCTACCATTTAGGGGTACAGATGACTTTTTAATACCTTTTCTTTTGTATGCCATTGCGTATTTATTTTCTGCTGCAATTTATTATGCAGAATAGATAACACATTATTTTAGTAAATCAAACTTTTAAAAAAAGGGGGGTTCCAATTTTAATTTTTTTGTTAAAAATCTGATAAAATGGTGGATCATTTTTTTTTTACTTGCTACAATAATTAAACTTTATTTCACTTGTTTTTTAATTGCAGAATACACAGTTTAGAGGGGATGAACTACAGAAGTGGATTCATTACAGCAGAGGTCAGTGATATTGTGATGGACCCCACCACCACCATCACCAAAAAACAGAAAAAACTGGGATGACATTTTATGCCATGCCACAGACAATGCTTGTTAGGCAGAAATACACTGCAGCACTAGGGGACTTTTGCAAGGCCTCAGGCTGCCATGACACCCAAATGGTACTATGCGATCTTGACGCAGGCGAGCCACTCAGGTGACAGAGCGTGCTTCCTTCTCTGTTGGACTATTTAAATGCCACTGTAAGAATTGCAATGGCAATACAAATATTTAACAGACACACTCTAGTCACGGTTGCCAAGTCAAAGACAGGTAACAACCGCTACACATAAAGTGGGCTCAGCTCCCGCATCCGTTCCTTACACCTCCTGCTGCCAAAAGGCATACATGTACATTCTCTTGTGCAAAGGGACTAAAAAACAACTTGTCCCACAAAAACAAGACCTCCTATGGCTAGATTGATGGAAAAATAAAGTTGGAAGGCTTGAAAAATTGAAATGTAGCCATTGCAATTCCATTTTTCTGGAGCAGAGATCCAAACCCCAATTCAGCAGAATAATAAGTAAGCTCCTAAGCAACCTTATTGGTGTCTGAAGGCATCCATTTTTTTATCAATATCTATGATGGGGGTTTATAGACCTCAGAGATCTCAATAAAAGGTACATATATTTAAAAATGGAATGCCGCAGAATTATGGACTAAAAAATTACATGATGACAAAACAGCAAAGAGACTTTGCATTAGGACATATGGTATAATTGCCCTATTCTTCTATCTGCAATGGAGGTCAAGCAAGAGTAAGCCTCACTTAATGTTGCAGTCTGCAGTGGAACAACAAAACTGCTCCAGATACTAATGGGTTCTGCTGCCAGAATCCCCTGTAATCAACTAATTTTGTGAAGGCAAGTTTCTTCTGTAATTAATTAATGGACGGTCTATGTTTCTTCTGAGACCTACATAAAGCAACTCTTTGCGCTGGTTGAGTGAGCTCTCTGAGGGAGTGTCTTTGCTATATTTCTGCCACAGCAAGGTCCCCGCTAGTGGGAGCCAAATGCAGAGAAGACTGGTTTTTGAGTTGCTATTTGAAATAAAATAGGATTTATCAAAGATGATGATGATGATATCCTGGTAAGAGTCTTGCTAGAAAATGTTTTTTTATCTTGCATCCCTTTAAACTCAACTTTTATTCCTACAACTACACTGCCAAATTATAGTGTTCTGCTATGATTTCCAGGCGAGTGGTGCAATACTAGGAAGTGGTCACCCTCATGAAAAAAAAGTATGATCTCTATTGGCCTGTACACTTTATTTTCTAAATCCAAATTAGCTATGGTACTACTTAGTGAAACATATTTTATTATTTTTAGGTTCTGTTTACAGATGTGTTCATCCATTCCATTGTCCTGCTCCATCATAGGAGCAGTACAATGATACTGAAGGCAGTGTTGCATCCATTACATGACCGACAAAAGCGATGCCCTATGGCCCCATTGAATATATTTTGGTCTAATGAGTTTCTGTCATGGTGTCCATTGTTATTTATCCCCATATTTTTAATGGAAGTTCACTAAAGACTCTCCTAATGGAGCCTCAATCACACATGTGAATGCAGCTTTAAGGGCCATTTACATGAGACGATTATCGCCCAAATCTCAAGTTCAAACAAACAAATTTGAGCAACAATCGTGCAGTGTAAGGCCGCCTGTGTGATATAGAGATATTGATAACGTGTCCCCCGACTATCCATAGCACCTTGCCACTCAGGATACTAGGAAAGCTGAGTTCAATGTTTTAATCTACCTTTCCTCCCTCACATCCCTGATGCGCATTTTCCCTCAGGAAGCCTTTGGATCATGAATAAAGATAAGGCAGTGACAGGTAGATGTTAATTCGCCCCCTGTCAGTGAGGCTTAACATCTCGGATATTTCTCGTAGACGTGCTAGCACTGCGACTGCTAGTGTCTGTATCAAAGGAGAATTTAATATTGGAGATTATGGGTCACATGGAGGCCACAGCTCAATATCAGGTACATTTTTAGATCCAAGAGAACACTGTGGACCTGGCGCAGTTACTTCCGTCTCTGTGTGACCCCCAGAACCCCCAGAATTGTCTATAGGCATAGCCAATCATCCATTCTCTATCATGCTTAGTATCTATGGATAGATACATTCCTGATATTAAAACACGATGGCCATATCTTCCCCATTGGAGCACCCCCAAAGAAAATCTGGCAGAAATATTAAACCTGGGTTTCCTACAGATCTTCCCTGCATATACTCAACCCGCCTTGATGATGTCAGAAAAAGGCTGGCGAGGATAAAGTTTTGTGGAGGCTTTAAAATTCATTCAGTTCCTTATCCAAATGGCCAGACCATGGTGGTATGCTGTGCCATATGGACTGTCCATTTGTTTCCAGAAACTCTGCCAATCAGAACATTTGGCCGGATATCCCAAATCGGGTTGTTTATTTTTCTCCCTGTTTTATTTGAAAATGCTGTCTTGTTGTGTTCACCTATATACCCTTATACACCCATGTAACAACCTTTTCTATATATCCTTTGTATATTATATCTGCACTGCTAGTTGTTTTTTTTTAGAATAAATCTACAATTTATTAGTCAGCCTTGTCCATTTTAAAACGGACTATAAATTCCGAAGATTGTGTTCAAAATTCATAGTCTGGATCCCAGCTTCCCTTAACAGCTGGTGTTGGCCACATATGCATTTGTGTGGGTATTACAGGGCACTGAGCCATTAGAGTAGTAGCAGGGGTAATCTGAGCTTTTGGTCTACATGCGTGCAAAAGCCTGAGAAAGCTGGATACAGATCCACCTGTATTCTAATGACTCCATGCTTGCAATCCTGCTAGAGTGATCAATTGAGGCTCTGCCATGACAAGCGGTCATAGCAGCAAAAGCGTTTGAAACAGTCGATCTGTGGCAAATTGGTGATAGAGGTGGGATCGGTCAGGCTCCCCCCTCTCCCATCCATGACAGCCTGCACACGAACAGGTCAAATTCTGCATGTGGGAGCTTGCAGCGGATTCTGATTCTGTGCCTGGCAAATGTCCGTGTATACCTGTATTTAATCTGTATGCGGATGGTCCGGATAGCTTGCCATCGGGCATGCACAGTACAGATTTTTCTTTAAATCCCTGCATTTCCCGTCTATCATTAGGTGATGGCACAACCTTTCCGCAATGTTATACTTCAATAGAAGCTGTCCGTGCGGAATCCGTGCAAAAATAGAACATGCTGTTATTTTCTTTTTCTGCGAGCGGAAAATGCAATCACTGTCTGCTGGTGTGAGCAGATACGCAAATGTTTTATTCTTGCTAATGGATCGTCCCCACAGGTGACGATAGATTTCGCAATCCAGATCCGGTCGTGTGCAGCCGGCCTAAATGCAAACAAAAAATTAAAAATTGCTCATGATTCGTTTACTACTCATAATCAGTGTCTTTCAGTTAGCATAAAAACCATTGCTGAATCGTGGGCTTGTTGTTCAGTGTAAATGCTCCCCGCTCAGCGCTTTACACTGAGCGAGAAGCCAGCGAGATGCCAATGATCCAGCAGTGAAGTCTGTCAGTGTAAGGGCTTATACACACGGGCATCAGTGTTTTTACATGCGCCTGCTGGTGACGGAAAAACACGTGAACGGGTGCACAAATCTAACGTTTGAGCCCACAATGCCATTGGGTGGGGGAGACAGTTTAGCAGAGCTAAATCCTCCTTTCTTCCCCCTTGTCTCTCCGGAAAGGGAAGGAGGCAGGATAGGGCGGAAGCTAGTGTGCTAAGCTCCCACCCCCTCTCCGCCCCTTGCCGCAGGCAGCAATAGGATGGGGTGGGACACGGCGGGAGCTTAGCAACTAGCTCTGCCTCTGTCCCACTCCCTCCCATTGCAAACAGCCCGCAAGAGGTGGAGAGGAGGAAGGAAAGGGGAGACAGTTTTAGCATTTACACTACTATTAACTCCCTCCCACCTCCCTTCTCCAGCAGCTAGAAGTCTATGCAGCCACCACCGGGAGCTTTTGCACCGCAGAAATATGCCCATGTGATCTGATGCATTGTAAACCAATGCATCAGAAGGGCAGAGTATATTGGCCAGGCGTGAAAACTGGGCTGATATACGCTCGTGTGAATCCAGCGTAAATGCTCTGCACAAGCGCTAATGAACTTAGTCTTGACTTTAGTGCTAGTGCAATCGATGAGACAACTATTATCCCATGTAAAAGGGACTTTAGTTGTATAATGCACTCAGGCTCCTGCAGCTGAACTGAAATAATGATTTAGGCAACAGGCAAATAAAGCCTAGTCCTATAGATTAGACCATCTGCATTGATCAATGTTGTGTTTAACTATTACTCAAATTGCTACTTGTCAGTTCTCAGTGCTAATAAAGTAAAATTAATACAACCAAAATGTATAAAGTAAGATTAGAAGCGCACATTATACGGGGAAACCATTTCCCAAGTGAGCTGATTAAGACTCTAGTCAAATTAAGAACATATTAGATGAAGTGTACGGCTTCTAATGCACTTAGTTTTATCATTAAATTAGAATTTACAACAGTTACAGTGAAAAGGATTGTAATTTGTGAAAAACTTTTTTGCAAATAGTTTACTAATATACTGTAAATACTGAGAACCGTATAACATACAGGACACAAAATAATGATCTTTATATGGCGCCAACATATTCTGCAGCCCTTTACGAATCAGAGGCCACAAAAATCAGGCATTACATATACTATGAAACTAATAAGCATCTTGAACAAGAGGAGCAAGCTTGAAATCTATGAGGAAATAGAGGTAACAAGAGGTACACGTGCTTGTTCTATACAATGCTCAAGCCATCTTTTATATGAATAGGGTAGTATATATAAACCCATATGAGCTGCTCACCAACCAGTATCTTTACAGAAATGAAGTGTGGGAAATACGGTGGGATGAAAAGATCAGTTATGAAGGAGAAAATAGAAGAGGGCAAAATGGAGAACAGTTAGATTAGGGAATGTTATGACTCTCTAAAGAGATGTGTTAGGGCACACTTAAACCTGTGGATATTGGGGATTAAGCTAATTGTCTGGGGTAGCTCATTCCAGACAAATGGTGCAGCTCAGGAAATATCTTGGAAATGGGAGTGGGGGGTGTGGACTACAGAAGGAATTAAACAGTGTATTTAAAATGTTTCATAAATGATTAATAACATAAGGATCATACTGCATATATAGCAAAAGTTCAAGTAGAATTGTAATGTCTTGCTGAAACTTTGATGTAAAGATAATATTCTGCCTTGCCAACAGCAATGACATAGGGGACATACCATATAATTCCCAACCATTAACATGAATAAACAGGACAGACAGTAATTGCACACTACTGGTACCGTAACCAACTAATTACAACATGTCTAAATAATAAAGGTCAAGGTTACAGCTAGAGGGAGGTGGAAGGGTATATGCCTTGAAAGCATGGGTGGGGGAGGAGGGGATTACGAGGCGTAACCAAGCTACTCTGCAGTACTCAGGGTAGTTCGGTGTGGATAGGCATAAGGCAACAATCTGAATCCTTTTCGATGATGAAAAGTCTACCATAGCTACAGCTACGTACTTCCCAGAGTACTCTCAAACTGCAGCAAAGAAAGACATGAAGTTGAATCCAACTCACATGTATTAAATAACTATAAATATCCATATTAAAACCATTCAATACCCATATGCTTTCTGCTTTTTCACTATGCAATATGACTGAATCTCTGAACCCACATTTCTATATTTGCAACAACAAGCCTGTAATTTCAATAACATTTTTCAATACTGCTCCCATCAACAATGAATTAGGAATAAGTGGGGGAAAATGCCATATTACGTATATTTTGCCATAAATGTTTTTCCCAAGTGTGTTTTTGCACAAAAATGTGTGACATTTTGCTTTTTGCACTTCTAACTCCACTTTTCAAGAGTGAGAAGAAGGTAAATGGGGGTTTGAGTGAAGTTATGTTGTTAGATTTATGAATTGCAACTTTTTAAAAAGTGACAACATTTGAAGCAATTTTGTTCCAGGGAAGCGGTTGCATAAAATAATCATTCCTTTTTATCTAGGGACTCAAACTGATCACAGATGCGATAAGTTTATAATACATTCTGCATCTTTTGATAAATTTGTTGCAAACAGCAACTCCACCTCTAACAACATTGGCTTTAAAAAGAAAAACAATGTGTCGCGTTGTGCTCCTGGGACAAGTAGTTCAATAGGTTTCTGCAAGCACACTTTTACAGGTGTGGGATGATTGAGCTGGCTGGGTGTGGAGTTCTCCAGCCAGCCAATCACCACCGGGCTGCTGCATATAAATACACATTTCTGGATGAATTTCAGGGAAGGGCTTATATATTTAAGCCCTTCCCGAAAATTCATCCCTCCATCGCCCACAGCGCATTGCTTTCAATGGAGCCGGCTGTATTGCCGGCTCCATTGAATTCAATGCGCTGGACAGCTCCGGCCCGTTTCTATTGAAACGCGGCTAGGAGCAGTATTTTCGGGCGATTTTTCGGCCCCGGTCACGCGATTTGCGGATGCGCATCCGTCATGCGATCCGCAAATCGCGGGAAAAAACGCCCGTGTGACTACGGCCTAATGCAGTTATTCCTGCGTCAAGTCCTGGTGAATGGCTCTTCCAGCTCCCACAATCCTGTCTTCTGCTTTGACCCTCCTACTCTGGCAGCATGGTAGTGTAGGCTTGTAAGGGCAACCGATGCCTGAAGATTATGTTGGGTTTTGCCGCCTACAGTCTTTGAAAGGAGAAGCTTCCATAGATTCCCTGCCTATTGATTGTGGTTCATTCCCTTTCCTGCCTCCTATTCCTTGTCCTACTGATCCTGATCCTTGATTAGGCCCAGACGGAACTATCTTTTTTATGGCCAAGATGGGTCACGTGGTGCTTCCTTTTGTCTGGATTTATACAGTAGGCGGTAGAATCACTTTTAATGATCTTGTTTGTAACACACAGGGAAAGTCTTTACTTCCCAATTCTCAACGATTTACACAAGGCAGTTTCATCGACCATCTGCTCTTGAACAGGACATCTTATAGATGAAGTGACAAGACTCTTTTAAAAACCAAAAATTTAAGCCGAATTTCAGAATGGTTATTGTTTAGAATGATGTCTTATCTGAAGAAGCCACAGCCATACATAACTATATTTTTCATGTATTTGATAACATATTAACATCTTATTTTGGTTATAAAACTATAAAAGCATTCGTTATAAGCCCCTTTAATATCACAGGAATACCATGTTTTGAACACGTTCTACATACAAACTATCCTAATGCATAAAATCAATTATCACTGGTTTTAATAGAGAAAGTCCATTTTAAATGCAAGAAACTAAGACACGTGAAACCTATTTCCATGCACATTACATTTGAAAGCAGCTCATTGTGTCTGCTACAATTAAGAGCTATGTGGCCACCATGTGGTACGATGTGACAGATATCAGTGATAACATTTAGAAGCATGGGAATGCATGTGATATTCCGTTTGACTTCAGCAGTTCAAAGACAACAGTTTCGTTGAAATGTCATCGAGCGTTTCAATCACACACATGAATACAGAACCAGTAGCGGAGGCTTGTAAAATTGCTATATAGAGTTCACAATCTGTGGTTGTTTGCTGAAGGTCAGATTTTATCTTGCCATTTTATTTGTGTGTTAATACCTTCTGAACTCATAATCCGATGATTGTTTTGCAAATTTGAAATGTTATATTGTTTTATATTGTGTATTCCTTTTAAGTCTTTTATTGGATACATTTTTTATGTGTGGACACTTTTTCATTCCCTGTGAAAATACGATAATTTAAATTCATTGCTGAATTAGACACTAGGAAGTAATATTTTAGTTTGTTTTGTTTTTTTGCATATCTTATGTTTTAGATATTTTTTAAGATTATGTGTTTGAGGATAATGAATGGGTTGCTTAGAGGGGGAACTTGCTTGCCAGCTAGCTCACAACTAGAGTGAAATCCATAATACGAATGAAGATACAGTGGTCATAAATAGAAATGGGAAGGCCTGGCAAAAAAATGAAAAAATGGGAAAAAAGTTTTTTCTTCAAAACCATTTATTATGATATATAGTATGAATACCATGTCATAGATAAATTATTTATCATTGGAAAAGAACATATTTTACACACTTTTTTTTTTATTTTTACGGAAAAAATGGCTTTGGAAAAAAACCCTTTTTTCTCCGGTTTCTTTCTAGGCCTTCCCATCTCTATCATAACTCAGTAAGCCAATGTAAAATTATTGTCTATGCCATTTAGGAAGTCATTATTAGCACTGCAATAACTGCCTGCATGAGCCAGGAGGAAGAGTTGCTTTGTATGACTGGCTCCCATTCTGGTAGAGTTGAACTATTCTTGTATACAAGCTTATTCAGACAAGTATAAATCTCTTCCGTGTTCTGTCTGTATGTGCAACTATCTGCACACAGACAGCATACAGGTCTATAGCAGTCAAAATATGCTTTTTTTATATGGACCAATGGTCTTGGGTAAAAAAAAAAGTTAGCAGCATATCCTATTTTGGTCCAATTTCTGAAAGTTGCCAATTCAACTCAAAGGGTGCAAAACTCCAAAGAAATTAACTGTACAAATTGACTTATTAATTGATGCCAGAAAAAAAATAGGCCTCCTTTGCACTTTTTTGAATAGGAGTAAAATGGATGATACACAGAAGTAAAGAAAGCAGACTGAATACAAATGAGAGCAAAATTGAATCTGCTCATTTCAGTAATGATAACCATTCATTGGGATGGCCAACATGGGCTACAATATTTCCACTGCAGGGGAAATGCCTGACTGACCATGGCTTCCACAACAGTGGTGCTGGATGAAGGACTTGGGATGGTCAGTTGATTACGCCCAGGGCTGTATTCTGAAAAGAGTTGCCCCTGATCAGACAACCCCTTTAATTAATATAAATTTACCATTAATTGCCCACGGAGAAGATCAAGTAAACTCAGGAATATCATAATAGAACATTAAAGAGGTTTTCATAGGATATTAAAAAAATCTTGTTTTTGTCCTGTAGTTTAGGGGAATGTTTTATGAATTTCTCTTCCTGGGTTTATCATGGACTAGTGAATATAGACAGATATGTTTATCTAAATGAAAATTATGAACCTGAACCTTTTGTCTATAACTTTATACTAGTTTTTGACTTTGAATGGCCTTTTTTCTAGGTTTGATTGCTCTGTAAACTGCTAAATCACATTTCCTGAAAATATCAATAAAAAATTAAATAGTAAAATCTGCATACCAATATAGGATTAAGAATGCAGAACACAGTACACCATAATTAGATCTAAAATCCCAGAGGGAGAGAAAAAGTCTATTAAGTATGCAGATACAGTGATTTCTATGTAAATGAATGGCTAAATTCATATCAAGTTCCATTTTTAATTTTTTTCGCTAAGGGCGAAATGCCAGGGTCGTAGGTTGTCTTTAAAAAACACTCCATATTCTAATTTCCACAATTCATTATGTATGTTAATTGCAATGACAAAATGCTTGGGGGTCAACTGCATGTTCCATAATGCTCTAGATAGCATGATTACCTCTCTCAATATAGCTCCCACCTCTGGCTGCCATGTGTTTTCAACAAGCATTGCAGATTTAGTACAGTAATGGAATCAGGCTTCTTAAGACAGATTTTGGTAGTTGACAATTTCTACTGAGTAAGCATGTTCGTAATTAATAAACTAAATTATATAATTAAAAATGTAAGTTAATTAGCAAACACTTTATGATAAAACAAAAGTTCGTAATGAAATATATTTATAGGATTTTATTTTTTGCATTTTTTTTTAAATTAACCAGAAAAAATTGGCTGAATTATTAATATTTTTACTTGCGCATATTTAAAAGAATTATCCAGTGAATCATTTCCATACCCTAAAAATCCTGAAATGCTGCTAATAGCTGTTACAATGTTTCTAAAAAAACCTTTTCCATCATTTACTGCTGTCCTATGTGCCCTTTGGTGCAGAATTAGTCTCCTTCCACTTCTGGTAGCTGAAAATATAGTTCCCTCTTGAAGTGCTATTTCAGTGAGTTTTCTTTTCATTCTGGCCCAGTATATATAAGTAAGTTAGTGTTACCTTGGTTAGTTATTCTCTGAAACTCCCAGCCTCTTTCTCCTTAGATGGTCGCATGATCTTAATTACCTTCCAGTTGAGATTTGCTTGGAGTTATGATATTAGGGAATAGTCAATTTCAGAGTCTGAGAGATAATGTTGCCTGAATCCTACTACAGAAACTGCCTAGAGGGGAACACTAGCACTCCTGTCACAGTTACTGATAATGATGACCAAGGGCACAGCTAAAGGCTCACGGACTCGAGTGCGAAAGTTTATTTTGGGGCCCCCCAACTTCTCTTAACCCCTTAACACATAGGTGTAACTTGAAGCTCCTGGGCCCCAATGCAAAACCTGTAACAGGGACCCCAACTATAATGCTTTATTCATTTATTTCATGCCTTATGGAGACAATAGATAATAATGATTATTAAACTGTCCCCCCCAGTGGGCAAAAATGGCATAGTGTCAGCTACTGCTGGCCTGATGCATCATAGGATTGGTTTGAAAGTGAAAATAAAAAGATTTCAACCTCAAGATGGTGCCTGATAAGCAGGCAGGCTGCAGTGCATGAAAGTGACTGCAATACATAGAGGAGATCCCAGAGTATTACAGGCAGTCAGATAAAGAGAGAATAGAATGAAAAAATTTGTTTTCACGGTATTGGTCCTTTAATTCCCCTGCAGAAGAGGTATCCTCATCGGTATTGGTGAATCTTGACACCACCGGAAGCTAGCAGTTTGTCAGGAGGAATGCCCCTCGCACACCCCTAGATCCCGATTGGCGGAAGATTTTAAGGTCCTACAAGGTGCAGGAGTGGATAAGGAGCTGAAGTGGCATGGCATGTAAGTGAGCTGCAGTCTCTTAGCCGGCGCTGTGTTACAGCCCTGTGACCTATCCTGTGACCTACCAGGATAAGGGAGCCGCGCTCCCTGTGTCAGTCCCCAGCCGCTGTTGCCTCCCTTCCGTACGGATCCACTCAGCCGTTTGCCCCGTGCCACTGTCTGATCCGTCCTATGCTCGTGGACTGTGCCTCTGCTGCCTGTCAGTGTCTCTGCGCCCCCCCCCCCCCTCTGGCCAGTGGGCTCCCTGAAGGCGGCCGAGATTTGTATGTGAAATGGGGGTGGGGGTCGCCGCAAAATGAGCCCTGCTGTCCTTGGGGAGTGTGCAGCTGGTGGCTGTTACTGTCTGCCCCCCCCCCCCCCTGGTCCTCTGGACACTCTGAAGCCGGGAGCTATGTCACAGTTGGATGGGGGCGGGGGGGGGGCGTAGCGTTAAAGCCGCTTCACGACCCATTTGCCTCCCTGCTTTGAAACCCCCGCGGTGCTGCCAAACTCATGGGTGTTGCAGCTTCTGGATGAGCATCAATGAAACCATTGCTGCAGATAGGGCCGCTGTATATCCCTTTTCTTAACATGTGTAGTGCCCTTCCAGAGCCTGTCCCAATCCACTCCAGGGGGCATCACCCCCCTCCCCCTGTCAATCTTGACTCCACCAGGACTTCCTGGTGGCGTCAAGATACACTAATACCATCCTCATGTATACTGCCATGTACTGCAGAGACTATATCTGCACCTTTGGTACCACTAAACAACCAGCATGCCTTTACACAGTTGGAGTTTAGTTTTTTAAAGATGCCTCTGTAAAAAATTGGACATTTACGGATAACAAAAAAATATATATATAAATATATGACACTTGCAAGAGTGTGGCATTAGGTGCATATACATTGTGCATATGAAGTTGGGGACAGTATACGTTGCTGCACTATGCATGTTCTGTTGGTAATTGCCATATAAGACTATGTGTATATGCTCATATCAAAACCAGAGAGATAAGAAAATGTATGTGATCCTCATACCAGTAAACATCCATGTCAGAAAGTCGATAAATGGTAGGATTGCCCCCCACCCCCCCCATGTTACCCCTCCAAAATAGAGAAATACTTGATGAGAATATATTCCCCAATTGGTAGGGGGGTGATAAAATGAAGAAAAGTTACTCTAGCACTTGAGGCTGTACACATGGATTTGACAGTAAAGGCTGGGATTTTTCTTTCTGTTATCACCAAGTAAAAGTTTTTATTCTGCTGCCTAGCTGAAAATGAAAGCTGTTCCCTGCACCTAAAGCTTTGATTTCGGTATATGATACCAAGATCTAAGCTCCATCCTTTACATTCATGCCAATCCTATAAAATCCGGATGTATTAAAGTGAAACAGTTAAAGGAGATGTCCCGCGCCGAAACGGGTTTTTTTTTTTTTAAACCCCCCCCCCCCGTTCGGCGCGAGACAACCCCGATGCAGGGGTTAAAAAAACCACCCGCACAGCGCTTACCTGAATCCCGGCGGTCCGGCGTCTTCATACTCACCTGCTGAAGATGGCCGCCGGGATCCTCTGTCTTCATGGACCGCAGGGCTTCTGTGCGGTCCATTGCCGATTCCAGCCTCCTGATTGGCTGGAATCGGCACGTGACGGGGCGGAGCTACACGGAGCTACACGGAGCCCCATAGAGAAGAGGAGAAGACCCGGACTGCGCAAGCGCGGCTAATTTGGCCATCGGAGGGCGAAAATTAGTCGGCACCATGGAGACGAGGACGCCAGCAACGGAGCAGGTAAGTATAAAACTTTTTATAACTTCTGTATGGCTCATAATTAATGCACAATGTACATTACAAAGTGCATTATTATGGCCATACAGAAGTGTATAGACCCACTTGCTGCCTCGGGACATCTCCTTTAAAGTAGTAATACACTTTTAGCTGTTTACTCTTTCTAATCGGAAAAAAACCCATCCTGTTCAGCTTTGGAGGTTTCTGGCAGAAGTATGCCTGTAACTTTTGGAAGGTGGCATAAAAAGTAAATCAGGAGATTTTGTACATTTTCAAGGGCTAAAAATTTAGGCCCTTAAAGCCTTTTGCACAAAACTGTCTTACAGATTATTGTATAAACCAATATTGTACCTCCATCTGCTTAGATTTTATACTGAGGAATATAGAGAATCATTTTCTCATGCATTCCATGGAAATTTGCTAAAAAGTACAAAAACATAACAACTCGGTCTATTTCATGCTGCATTATCAGGGCATGCCATGAATGCATCATACAGTGGCACACAAATTGTTCATGCGTCTGTAGTAAAGTGTTATATGAAGTCCCTACATATTTGACCCTTAGGGCGCCCACCCACTGGCGGTTTTTTTCAAAATCGTGATTTACCGCGATATCGCAATTTTGCGTGATAGTGATTTTAGCTTTGCATGTCCCATAGCCCAAAGACCCCTGCAGAAAAAAAAAAACGCTGCGAATTTCGCAGTAAAAAAACGCTAGTGGGTGGGCACCCTTAAAAGGTTTTTCCAAGGACAAGTTAATCATCTATTTCCTGGATACTTGATAAGTATCTAATCAGTTGGGTCTGGCTGCTGGAACCCCCAGCGATAAAAAAAAGGGATTTCGGAAGTCCCTGAATGAATTTAGCAGTGGTCACACATATACACTACTGCACTGTTCATCTGCATAATCTGATTGTTCTCAGTAAGAAAAAACAAGTAATCTTATAGATGTGATACCTTTTAATGGCTAACAAAAATACATGATGTTACAGTGAGCTTTTGAACCTTTGCGGGGTTCTTGCTCAGGCTTAAAGCATTGAAGCCTGGGTAGGTTGGAAAGCTTGCTATAACCTTGTATTTTTGATAGCCATTAAAAGATAGCACTTCTACAAGATTACTTGGTTTCTCTTACTGACAACAATCACATTTTGCTCAACTGGCTAACCCGGTACCAAAATGTTTTTGTTTAACTGCATATCACTGCCGGAGATTGCTGAGAACTTGTTCTCCATCTCCAGCAGGTCCACAGAAATAAACAGAGTGGTAGTCTGCACACGTGATCACCACCTCAATCAGGGTCACTCAGGACCCCCTTTTCTTGTGATTCTGGGAAGTCGGAGCTGTCAAACCCCCACAGATTAGATACCACCTAACCTGTGAATAGATAAGTTAGTTATGTGGAACAACACCTAGGGATCGGTGGGATTAAAAAGCAGCCCTGGCACACAGGCCCCACCAGCTTACATACAATATTGGTGCCTCCCTTTTTAAATGATAGTGGGGTGCGCTATCAAATTGTGCTCAAGGCCAAATCAGTAGACCTGCAGTTAGGCTGGGACACTTATCCAGGTTGTTACGCTTGCATAAATACTGATCTGCAGTTTTGAAACTTTTGTCTGTTATTTTTAAATAAAGAGGTGTATTAAAATGGATTTTTTTTCTGCAGATTCCAAAAATGACCATCAAAATTTCGTATCAAGTCAGGTTTTTTTAACAAATCACAAAAGTGTAAGAATTAATAGCTGATTACGAAAATGAAATTGATTTATCAGTATCGCTTCAAGATTTGCCGCACTCACAAAGCCTAAACATGAACATAATCTTGGCACGCCAGTGGGACTCATACCTCACACCACCTCTCCCTTCTTTCTTTATAGTGACTGTTCGGTTGTTTCTCTTTGTGGCATGTACAATGGCTTCACGTGGTTGTGTCAATCATCCAGACATATTTTGCTAAATATGTGGCTGTTAGAAAACACCTTTCATGATCTGCCTTTCGGAGATCAGAACGAAGCGTGGGCTCCTCACAAAGTGTGCTGTGCAAGTGTGGAGGGGTTGAGGAACTGGAAAAGTGGAATCAATGCTGTTTGGTGTACCCATGGTGTAGCAGGATCCAAGAAATCACAGTTATGACTACTACTTCTGCACAGTGAATATTATGGGCCGTACCAGTACCAGTAAGTGCAACATTGTGTATCCCAATATGCCATCTGCCAGAGACCAGTACCCCATAGTGAATCTATCCCTGTGCCATCCTTGTCCAATGTCAATCCCCCAGCAGACACCAATTCGGATGATGATACAAGTGATGAGATATACCAACCAGACAGTATGGAGGATGAAACCCCAGTGACCTTTACCCACCATCAACTGAATGATTTGGTTCACAATCTGAATTTACCTAAAAATGCATTAGAGTTGTTAGGATCACAACTTCATGAATAGAATTTACTGTGTCCTAATACGAGATTTTCCTGGTATAGACACCGAGAAGCAGAATTGCTTCAGTTTTTTGCTGAAGAAGGTGGTTTGGTATATTGTCGAGACATTCCGGCAATCATGAAATACTTCAACATTTTTTACAATTCAGGAGAGTAGTGGTTAGTCATAGATGCCAGCAATCCAGTTTAAAAGGTGTTTTATTGCACAATACTAACATCCATCCATTCCAGTAGCACATTCTGTGACTATGAAAGACATAAGAAAACCTTACATTTCTGTGCAGTACACAAGCTTCATGAATGGTCTGTGTGCGGAGATTTGAAGATGATTGTAATATTGCTCAGCCAACAAGCAAGCTACAGTAAATTTCCTTGCTTTTTGTGTGAATGGGACTCCAGAGCAAGGACTGAACATTGGGTTCAGAAGCAGTGGCCAGTCAGAAGTACTTTCACATCTGGCGAAAAAAACACTGTTTCACTTCCACTGGTTGATCCCCCGAAAATACTCCTGCCACAGTTACACATAAAACTAGGCTTAATGAAACAATTCGTGACAGCTTCAAGCAGGGACAGTAAATGCTTTCAGTACCTTGGTGTTAAGTTTCCATCAATCACTTCTGAAAAATTCAAAACTGGCATTCTTATAGGCCCACAAATACAAAAATTAATGGCGGACTGCATATTCGAGAAAACCATAACTTAGTGCGAATATCGAGCAAGAATGCATTCAGAAATGCGGTAAAAAAATTTTGGGGGAACACGAATGGTGCAAATTACACTATTTTAGTTGACCAGATGTTGTAATCCTATAAACTACTTGGTTGCAGCATAGGCATCAAAATTCACTTTCTTCATGCTCATCTAAATTACTTTCCTGACAATCTTGGTGATTTTAGGGAAGAACATGGCGAGTGCTTTAATCAGGATTAGAGATGAGCAAGCACACTCGCCCGAGCTTGATGCTCGTTCGAGTATTAGGGTACTCGAGATGCTCGTTACTTGAGACGAACACCACGCGGTACTCGAGTCAATTGCACTTCCTTCCCCGTATGTTTAGCGCCATTTTCTAGCCAATAGACATGCGGGGAAGGCATTACCACTTCCTGCTGTGACGTGCCAGACTCCCCCCCCCAGTAGTGAGTGGCTGGGCTGATCATGTGACCACCAAATGCTTAAAATGGTCCCGCCC
Source organism: Eleutherodactylus coqui (assembly GCF_035609145.1). Classification (NCBI taxonomy): domain Eukaryota; kingdom Metazoa; phylum Chordata; class Amphibia; order Anura; family Eleutherodactylidae; genus Eleutherodactylus; species Eleutherodactylus coqui. The sequence continues at coordinate 264,534,507 of NC_089839.1, read as the reverse complement.
GCGGCTTGCCTCAGATGCATGCTGGCAGAGGTTAGGGATAGTGCTGCTGCTGATATAGGGACAGTGTTAGAGTAGGATCCTGTCATCAAGAAACCCAACGGTCCTTCTTAGGGCTACTCTTCATAGTGTGCAATGCTGTTGTGGCTGGCTGGGAGCAGTAGTGCACTATTTTTTTTTTTTTAAGCATCTCGGGCTGTGCAGGCCATTTCAACTATAGCGTTCTCAGTCTGCAGTGCATAACGCAGAGTTTAGGGACAGAGATGCTTCCATAGGTAAAGTTATACAGTCCTGATCCTCCGTCCAAGAACCTCAATGGTCCTTCTTAGGGCTACATCTGACCATGTGCTTTACAGTTGTGACTGGCTGGGTACAGTAGTGCATCAATTTTTGTATTACACATTTAGGTCTGTTCCAAGCCTTTCAGTAATAGCGTTCTCAGCCTGCAGTGCCGTACAACCAGCTCTCACCGTGAAACTGCACTCTAACATTTCCTAGCCTACTGCAAACTACTTCAATTATACCATTCTGTGTCTGCAGTGCATAACGCAGAGCTTAGGGACACAGCCACTTCTATAGGGAAAGTTATACAGTCCTGATTCTCCGTGCAAGAACCCCAACAATCCTTCTTAGGGCTCACACGTTTTTTTTCTCCACTGCGCTGCGAGAGTAAAGGAAAAGTCTCGCAGCGCAGTGCGAGAAAAAAAAACGGTATCACGCCGGGATATCGCCAGTCTTTTCAATGGGGCCAGTGGCAGCAGCGCTAGCCCCATTAAAAAGAGATGGAGAATGCCGCGGACTTCTGCCACAGCTGTGACAGCTGTGGCAGGAGTTTCCTTCATCCCTGTGGATGATATTGCTATTCATAAATGAATAGCTAAGGGCTATCTGTCATTGGCTGAGCACTCAGCCAATAGCTAAGCACTAGCTGCTATTGCCTGAGCCCTCAGCCAATCAGCACAGCCCTTTCAGGAGGCGGGGATTTTTAAATCCCCGCCTGCTGAAAGAGCTTAACAGCAGTGCATGGGAGCCAGCTGGAGGACACGTCTGAGCACTGGAGAGGTGAGTAATTAAAAAAAAAAAAATGTTAATACTTATTGATGATTATCAGGGAAGGGCTTATATTTCAAGCCCTTCCCCGATAATTACACTGCGGGGCTTGCCAGAAAGCAGTGTTTTCAATGGGATCGGCAGCAGTGCCGATCCCATTGAAAGCAATGGGGTAGAATGCAGCGGACTTCTGCCACAGCAGTCACAGCAGTCCCCGCAGGGATGAAGGAAACTCCTGCCACAGCTGTGGCCGAAGTCTGCGGCATTCTCCCTATGTTTTCAATGGAGCTAGCGCTGCTGCCACTGGCCCCATTGAAAGCACTAGCGATATGCCAGTTCTATTCCGGCGTCTTTCTTGCGCTGCGAGGCAAGAGTTTTCCCATGCTCTCGCAGTGCAAGAAAGAAAATATCGCCAGTGGGTGTCCACCCTCAGTGCTACATCTGACCATGTGCTTTACAGTTGTGGCTGGCAGCAGTAGTGCACCAACTTTTGTATTACGCATTTAGGCCTGTTCCCCGCATTTCCGTAATAGCGTTCTCAGTCTGCAGTGCCGTACAACCAGCTCTCACCGTGAAACTGCACTCTAACATTTCCTAGCCTACTGCAAACTACTTCAGTTATACCGTTCTGTGTCTGAAGTGCATTAGACAGAGGTCTCACCGCTAAACAGTACTGTAATATTTCCTGGGCCACTGCAAAGTATTTCAGCTCTGCCACTTTTCAGAGCATCTCACAATTGCCTTTCCTTGGTGGGGTTGAGATATCCTCAGTTACCAGCACTATCCACTGGCTTTAGAGTCTTCTCCCACTCCATACAGCCTCTCTTATCTACAAGTCTCTGTGAGCGTTAAATTACCCCGAGGTATCAGCGCAAGATAGAGGGTTAATTTTTTCAAGTCACAGCATAGAGCCTCCGCTATCTACAAGTCTCTGTGTGCGGTGAATTAAGCCACAGTTGTCAGTGCTGTACAGTGGGGTAATTTATTTGGGCCCTGCTCTATTCTTAATCCGCCATGATGAAGAGTAAGGATAAGGGTCGAGGACGCGGGTGTCCAAGTGAGGGTGTGGGCACAGGCCGAGTTCCTGGGCGGGGTGAATCACAGCCGGCTGCTGAAGGATTAGGAGAGAGGCATGTTTCTGGGCTCCCCAGCTTCATATCACAATTTACGGGTCCGCGTGGTAGACCTTTATTACAAACAGAGCAGTGCGAGCAGGTCGTGTCGTGGATGGCAGAAAACGCGTCCAGCAATGTATCAACCACCCAGTCTTCAACGCAGTCCACTACTCCCGGCCTAGGGACTGCAACTCTAAATCCTCTGACTGCTCCTCCTTCCTCCCAGCCTCCTCACTCTCTGAAAATGACATATTCTGAGCAGGCAGACTCACAGGAACTGTTCTCGGGTCCCTGCGATGAGTGGGAAAAACAGTTCCTCTCTCACCTGAGTTTGTCGTGACCGATGCCCAACATTTGGAAAGTTCCCGGAGTCCGGGTGATGAGGCTGGGGACTTCCAGCAACTGCCTCAAGAGCTTTTTCTGGATGAGAATGATGAGACACAGTTGTCTGTCAGTGAGGTAGTAGTAAGGGCAGTAAGTCCGAGGGAGGAGTGCACAGAGGATTCGGAGGAAGAGCAGCTGGACAATGAGGTGACTGACCCCACCTGGTTTGCTAAGCCTACTGAGGATAGGGCTTCAGAGGGGGAGGCAAGTGCAGCAGCAGGGCAGGTTGGAAGAGGCAGTGGAGTGGCCAGGGGTAGAGGCAGGGCCAGGGCAAAGAATCCCCCAACTGTTTCCCAAAGCACCCCCTCACGGTAAGCCTCCGTGCAGAGGGCTTGGTGTTCAAAAGTGTGGATGTTTTTTTTTTGTTCAATATATATATATTTTTTTTTTTTACAATATCAGAAATTACAGCACGTCCAAAGCATATTTATAACAAATATTATCTCAAAACCTGTTTTGTAGAAGGTACATCTTTTGGAAAACAAATTTGATAATACAAACATTTCCTTCTTCTTCAGCTAGAATTGTTCTCTAAGTCAAAAGAGAAACTCTCGAATACTTATACTTGGCTTTAAGATGTCATAACTGAATCAAATTACTTATAGATTTTCTTGAGGTGCTGAGTAATTTTGTTGCACTTATGAATAGAAAAGGAATGGGATGATAGGAGGGAGGGGTGGGAGAGATGGGAGTGTAAATTAGTAAAGGGAGAAAAAGGGAAACAATGGGGTGGTAGGGGGGTCAGGGGAGGTTATAGAATCTCTTTTGAGAAGTAGAACTTGAATCCTTTAAAAATGTATCAAAATACGAGACAAACTTTATGTTTTTTGTAAGACAGAGTCAGCAAGGAAGCACGAGTTGGGAACAACTACTCAATGCGTCTGTGCTCCTATCTACTGTGGACTGCTCTACTTTCTATTTATATTGTCTAAACTCAAAATTTTAATCAAAGAGTAGATGAACCGTGGAACCCCTCGAGATTCATTTTATATGGATGTATGAGAATCTTCTAATTTAAAATAGTTTACCCAGGGATCCCAACTTTCCCCAAAGACTCCAATTGTGTCATTCCTGTAGGCGTGTATTTTTTCGTAAGAACAATGGTCTGATATCATCTTGATTAGGTCCTGCTCTGAGGGAGTCTGGGGACATCTCCAATATCTTGCTATCAGTAGTTTGATGGAGAGTAGCCCATGCGTAATAAATTTTCTATGTTTAATGGGGACCCCTTCTATTCCCAACAACAAAATCGCCAGTTCAGGTGAAGGATAAATATCAATTTTCAGAACTCTTTTCAAGAGAGAGAAGAATGTCTGCCAGATGATTTGGATGCTTGGACAGCTCTAGAAAATATGGAGCAGTGATCCTCCCTTCCCACACCCCCTCCAGCATCTGTCCAAGGTCCCCGGGAAAAAATCCACCAGTCTTGCTGGGGACCAGTACCAGTGTGTATTGACTTTGGAATGTACCTCCATAAGACTTGCACATAGAGATGAACTGTTAGCCCATGTGTGTGCGTTTTTCCATTGCTGAGAGGAGAACGATCCTCCCACTTCTCTCTCCCAGTTTAGGATATGGGCTCTTTTGGGGTTGTTAAAGTTTGAGCTACTCTCCCCAATGAAAATCTCATATAAGAACCTTAGAGAGAGATTATAGGGTGAGGGTTCAAAAAAGTGTGGATGCTTTTTTAGTGAGAGCGCGGACGACCGACGAACAGTGATGTGCAACCTGTGTAGCACCAAGATCAGCCGGGGAGCCACCACTACCAGCCTCACCACGACCAGCCTGCGCAGGCATATGATGGCCAAGCACCCCACAAGGTGGGACGAAGGCCATTCACCGCCTCCGGGTCACACCACTGTCTCTTCCCCTGTGCCCCAACCTGCCACACAGATCCAATCCACCCCCCAGGACGCAGGCACGAGTGCCTCCCGGCCTACACTCACACCCTCACCTCCACCGTCCTCCACTCCATCCAGGAATGTCTCTCAGCGCAGCGTTCAGCTGTCGCTAACACAAGCATTGGAGCAAAAACGCAAATACGCCACCAGCCACCTGCATCCACAAGCTTTAAACGTGCACATTGCCAAATTAATCAGCCTGGAGATGCTTCCTTACAGGCTTGTGGAAAAAGAGGCTTTGAAAAAAATGATGATGGCGGCGGCGGTCCCGCGCTACTCGGTCCCAAGTCGCCACTATTTTTCCTGGTGTGTCGTCCCAGCCCTACACCAGCACATCTCAACTCAAAGACTTCCCATTGCGTTGTTGAGCTATCTGAAACCTACAAAAAATTAATTGTGTGGGGACACATGGATTTCCCATAGCTATTTAACTCACAGCACCTTGGGTCACACAAGGTGGAGGCTGGGCGCGAGCCTGACCCAGGGCCCACTCACGTACTTCCCACACAGTATTGCGGTTCCTTCCTCGGTCATGGTTGCTCGGCCTTATTATGCCACCTCCTCCTCCTGCTTGGAGTCTGGGGATCAGCGCTGGGCAACATGTATTTTCTCTCATGTTACCAAAGTTATCTGAGACAGTGGTTTGGGCCAAACAGAAGGAGCGTTACTGCATTAATGAGACGTTCAAAGCTGCACTAGCATCCGAGTCCGCTTTTTGCCCACGATTAATGAGGGTGTGAGCCGAGGTCCATGGCAGGGTGAAGCTCTGCCATGTTAGGGCACTTTGATTTCTTCATGTGTAATACTTTCCTTGGGTTCCAGGGGCTCGCCTATGCTGTGGGTGCACAAAGACTTCCCATTGCGGTTTTTACCTGTCTGGCACAAATACACTGACTGACTAGGGTAGAAATGTGGGCCGAGGTCCTTGGTGGGGTGAAACTCTGCCATGTTTGGGCACTCCGATTTCCTCTTGTGTAATAACATCTTTAAGTTCCTTGGGCTCACCTATGCTGTGGGTGCACAAAGACTTCCCATTGCAGTGTTTTATCTGTCTGGCACAAATACACTGACTGACTAGCATTTATATGTGGGCCGAGGTCCTTGGCGGGATGAAACTCTGCCATGTTTGGGCACTCTGATTTCTCTATGTGTAATACTTTCCTTGGGTTCCAGGGGCTCACCTATGCTGTGGGTGCACAAAGACTTCCCATTGCAGTGTTTTATCTGTCTGGAACAAATACACTGACTGACTAGGGTAGAAATGTAAGGCGAGGACCTTGGCGGGGTGATACTCTGCCATGTTTGGCCACTCTGATTTCTTCCTGTGTAATACCATCTACTGCACCCACAGCATAGGTGAGCCCAAGGCACTCAAAGACTTCCCATTGCGGTGTTGAGCTATCTGACACCTACAAAGAATGAATTGTGTGGGGAAACATGGATTTCCCATTGCTATGTAACTCGCGGAACCTTGGGTCACACAATGTGGAGGCTGGGCGCGAGCCTAACCCTTGGCCCGCTCACGTACTTCCCACACAGAGTATTGCGGTTCCTTCCTTGGTCATGGTTTCTCGGCCTTATTATGCCACCTCCTCCTCTTGCTTGGGGTATGGGGATCAGCGCTGGGCAACATGTATTTTCTCTCATATTACCACAGTTATCTGAGACAGTGGTTTGGGCCAAATAAAAGGAGCGTTACTGCATTAATGAGACGTTCACAGCTGCACTAGCATCCGAGTCCGCTTTCTGCCCACGATTAATGAGGGTGTGAGCCAAGGCCAAGGTCCATGGCAGGGTGAAACTGCCATTTTTGGGCGCTCTGACTTCTTAATGTGTAATACTTTCCTTGGGTTACAGGGGCTTGCCTATGCTGTGGGTGCACAAAGACTTCCCATTGCGGTGTTTTACCTGTCTGGCACAAATACACTGACTGACTAGGGTAGAAATGTGGGCCGTGGTCCATGGCGGAGTGAAGCTCTGCCATGTTTGGGCGCTCTGACTTCCTCATGTGTAATACCATCATTAAGTTCCTTGGGCTCGCCTATGCTGTGGGTGCACAAAGACTTCCCATTGCAGTGTTTTACCTGTCTGGCACAAATACACTGACTGACTAGGGTAGAAATTTGGGCCGAGGTCCTTGGCGGGGTGAAACTCTGACATGGTGGGGCACTCCGATTTCTCTATGTGTAATACTTTCCTTGGGTTCCAGGGGCTCGCCTATGCTGTGGGTGCACAAAGACTTCCCATTGCAGTGTTTTATCTGTCTGGCACAAATACACTGACTGACTAGGGTAGAAATGTGGGCCGAGGTCCTTTGCGTGGTGAAACTCTGACATGTTTGGGCACTCTGATTTCTCTATGTGTAATACTTTCCTTGGGTTCCAGGGGCTCGCCTATGCTGTGGGTGCACAAAGACTTCCCATTGCAGTGTTTTATCTGTCTGGAACAAATACACTGACTGACTAGGGTAGAAATGTGGGCCGAGGTCCTTTGCGTGGTGAAACTCTGACATGTTTGGGCACTCTGATTTCTCTATGTGTAATACTTTCCTTGGGTTCCAGGGGCTCGCCTATGCTGTGGGTGCACAAAGACTTCCCATTGCAGTGTTTTATCTGTCTGGAACAAATACACTGACTGACTAGGGTAGAAATGTGGGCCGAGGCCCTTGGCAGGGTGAGACTCTGCCATGTTTGGCCACTCTGATTTCTTCCTGTGTAATACCATCTTTGTGCACCCACAGCATAGGCGAGCCCAAGGAACTCAAAGACTTCCCATTGCGGTGTTGAGCTATCTGACACCTACAAAGAATGAATTGTGTGGGGACACATGGATTTCCCATTGGTATGCAACTCGCGGCACCTTGGATCTCACAAGGTGGAGGCTGGGACCGAGCTTGACCCTAGGCTCGCTCACATGCTTCCCACACAGAGTATTGCTGCATTGTGGAGATGTATAGAAGTGCTGGCACCTGAGTCTCCTTTACGCCCGCGTTTGCGGCTCCTGACAATTTTGTGATGGAGGTGGCATGGGATTGGAATGATGATCGTACGTCAATTTATCATCAATTCTCAACAGCATTGTGGGCTATTGCCCACACTTTCAAAGAGGGTCGCTGCCTGGCCCTGCCAACCCTCTGCAGTGTGTGCCTCTGGTTCCTCCTCATCCAGTACGCACTAATAAATAGACATGTGGGTGGTGTGGCTATGAAGCGAGCGTGTGGCATGAGGGTAGCTGAACACTGCGCAGGGAAACTTTTGTGTGTGCTGTGGACGCAGGATCATGCGGTGGGGTTGGACAGCAATGCCAGCATGTAACCCAGGAGAATACGCAGCGGTGTCACCTGCAGGCATTAATTCTCCTTGGTTGCAGGTAGTGTGGTGCTTAGCTAAGATGTGCCAGCACGTGCGCCTTGCTAATGAGGGTTTGTCCGAAGTAAATTGTTATGGGGGGTGACGCCAGACTCTTGCCCCCATTTTGGCTTAATAGTGGGACCTGGGAGCCTCAGATGCAGCCATGCATGAGGCCCCTGCCCTTCCCTATCCGTTTCTGTGGTGTTTCCATGACTTTCTGATGTTTTCTGGTGTTTGACAAGTTATCACGTATGCAGAGCATCGGTTCCATACAAAAATACTCGAGTCGCCCATTGACTTCAATGGGGTTCGTTACTCAAAACGAGCTCTCAAGCATTACGAAACGTTTGACTCGAGCAACGAGCACCCGAGCATTTTGGTGCTCGCTCATCTCTAATCAGGATATAAAAGTGATGGAAAAGAGATATCAGGGAAAGTGGATCGCACATGTGATGGCCGACTACTGTTGGATGTTGAAAAGAGACTGTACAGATGAACACCGAAGAAAATCCAAAAAGAGGAAATTTCAAGGGAAGCCAAGTGGTAAATGTTTGCATCTTCACACGTTACAAATGTTATCATATATGAATATCATTAAAAAATTACATTTTTTGTCAATTTCATATTTCCGTGAAAAAAAACTGACGTGATACGGAATTTTAAGGTCATTTTTGGAATCTGAGGTAAAAATCCATTCCAATACACCTCTTCATTTCAAAACAACAAAACCTTGAATATCTGCTCATCTGAAGTTAGGTTCACTTAGAAACTGAATATCTGCTGTTATATATTGGTTCAATCCAATAGATCGGGCTTCTCAAACTTTTTCTACTCAGGTCTCACTAGCCAATCCATAGTGATGGCAGGGCCTCACCAGCAAACAAGTACTACCACACAGAGCCAGTTACCACCATGTAGTATGAATATTACTCCCAGCAGAGCCAAACAAAAGTCACCATGTGGCACACATACCTCTACCACCCAGCAGTGCCAAATGCCACAAAGCAGCACGAACTATCCTATCAGCAGTACAAAACATCACAGTTTAGCTGAAATGAGAGCAGCATTTTACCCCCTTTCCATCCCTCCCCCACTACCAGTAGTAGCACTTCTCCCCGAAGGTTATATTTACATGGCGGAATCCAATGCAGATTTTTCTATGTGCATTCCACCTCTATAAGCACAGCTTTGCCACATATTTCTGATATGTATTTTTCTGCAGATCCACATGTAAATTAAGGGCTTCGTCAGGCAACAGTTTTTGCACTTAAAAAATTCACACAGAGTCTTGAACCCATGAATTTTCCTGCATATTTGCACACCAAAGACCCCATAGAAGTCTATGAGAAGTGCACAAATATGCATTCTATACCCATAATACGCAATACACTGTGCAAAAGCACGTGAAAAAGAACATATCAGGGCCTCATTAGGCTAAATCAGAGCAGTGTTTTTTTTACATGTGCATGTGAACATGCCATGTGTGTGCAAATAATAAGTACTGTGCACTGATACACGCTAAAAATGACTCATTCATGCACAAATTGGTTGCACTGAGATAAGCATATTTGGGCATATGTAGTACCCCACAGTTGGGTACTCCAGCACTTTTGGTGATGATTACAGTGTTAAATTGGGTTTAATGTAATGTATTATAAAAGTGTGAAAGGTTATAATGTTATGTGTTCATATTTCTCACTGAATTACTTGTTCTGTTAATATCCTCCAGCCCGCTGTGTACAGATCACCAAGCAACAGTCAATGGAGTATTTAGCTAGGCTTAGCAAAGAATAGAGAGTCTGGGATTGGTAAAGACCTCTAGATAGATAACAGTTCAAAAAAGAAAAAAGCCAGTGCAGTGGGAAGAGGAACATCTGAAGTGTGAATACTCAAGAGGAGGAGCATTTTAATAACAGAAGAGAGAGAGGAGGAGACAAGAAGGAGATGCTGGTCAGCTACACATAGACACAGCAAGAAAGGAAACCAAGTTAACTAGAGATAGTTCCAACCAGGGATCAAAGCTAGAAGGCAAAACACAGAGGATAAATTTAGTTCCCTGTACCAAGCCCCTGAGAAATCGCAGAAGTCAACAATGCCTGAAAATCTGTCTCTTCTAAAGTCATTTTATGTGAACTATATGCAACAAGTCAAGTTAAACCCTTGACTGCTCTTGAAGAAGAAAACTGTTTTGGTTTACTTTTACACCCTTCCTACCACTGATTCCATCTGAAAACATCTGCACTGAGGTACCACACTAAGCACTCCAGGCAGGACAGACGTTCTACCCCGTTATATTTATTTCTCCACTTTTTAAATTTTTTATTTTTGTTCGGAATGGGTCCCTACCCGTATACGGACTGGTGTCATGACAAAAACAACATCTTTCCCTATCTGACTCCGATAAGCAGTGCCCCACTGCAGTATCACCACTGCATCAGTATATTGGGTGGGGTCACAGAGCGATGGGCCCCAGCCAAACCAACTTTTGAATGATCTATCCTGAGAATAGGTCATCAATAGTATTTTCATAGAAAATACCTTTAATCTAAAAAAGCTTTATTCACACAGTGCAGTTTTTGTACCATTTCAGGATAGCATATAGTTTAAAAGAAACGTGCTATAAAGATATACATTACTCCACATGATGTATATATTTTCTGCACTGTTAGGGCGCCCACCCACTGGCGATTTTTTTTCCTTTGCGTTTTACGTTTTTTCTCAAGAGCAATTAGTTTTGAATGTACTCCTGTCCACTGGCGTTTTTTGTTTCAGTCCATTGCAATTTTTAACATAGGAACTGTCAGTTGCATATGTGTCCTTATTTTTCTCTTAATGCACCCATGAATGTCAATGTAAATTAACGCAAAAAGCCGCGAAAACGCCGCGAAAAACGTTTTTCACGCACGAAAATCGCAAACGCCAGTGGGTGGGCGCCCTAAAGCTGGTTTTCCGGGACATAAAAAGTTAAATGAGCTCCACAACTCACAAACTTCAGTGGTGATTCTACCATGAATGCTGAAGCCTCTGTGTGGTGGAGTAGTCAAGCACACAATGAATGGCACATGACCATTGGCTTCTGGGTACCATGCAACGGACACCAGAGCTGTAGAGCTGGATGGGGATCTGCCAGGATAGGCGAGCATACAATTCTATTTAATTTTAAGCCCATTTAACTTTTTTTATGCCTCGGAAGAGCACTTTAACCCCTTAATGACATGGCCTATTTTGAGCTTAAGGACCAAGCCTTATTTTTCAAATCTGACATCTGTCACTTTCTGTGCTAATAACTTTTGAATGCTTTTACTTATCAAGGTGATTCTGAGATTGTTTTTTCGTGACATATTGTACTTTATGTTAGTGTAAAAATTTCATCAATAAATTTTGTCCTTATTAGGAAAAAAAATCCAAATTTACTGAAAATTTGGAAAAATTCACAATTTTCAAACTTTGAATTGTTTTCTTTGTAAGATAGAAAGTCAAACACCACAACATAGTTATTAATTAACATTTCCCATAGGCCTACTTTACACAGCAATCATTTTTTAAGTGTTATTTTACTTTTTGCAGACTCCACAAAGTATATAAATTTAGCAGTAATTTTTCACATTTACTAGCAAATTTCAAAATCTAAATTTTTTAAGGACCAATGCAGTTCAGACATAGTTTTGCCGAGCCTGTATATCAGAATCCCCCATGAATTGCCCCATTTTAAAATCAGCACCCTTCAAAGTATTCAAAATGGCATTTAGAAAGTTTATTAACCCTTTAGATGTTTTACAGGAATTAAAGGAAAGTGCATCAAAAATTAGAACAGTTCATTTTTTTCTACTGATTTTCAATATAAAACCTTTTTTTATATAAAACAGTAGGAGTTAGCAAAGAAACAAAACTTGGAATGTATTACCCAGATTCCGCAGTTTTTAGAAATGCCCCATATGTGGACGTAGCCTGTTGTATGGGAACATGGTAGGTCTCAGAAGGAAAGGAGCGCTTCTTGTCTTTTTGAATGCAGATTTGGCAGGAATAATTTTCAGACCCCATGTAGTGTTTGCAGTGCCCCTGAGGTAGCAGTACATTTGAAACCCCCAATAACTGACCCCATTTTGGAAACTACACCCCTCAGGGAATTTATTAAGGGGTGTAGTGAGCGGTTTGAACCCACAGATGTTTGAGGAATTTTTTTTAACAGTTTGAGTTCAATACGAAAAAATCCAATTTTTCACATAATGTTTAGCTTTAGGCCCAGATTTTCATTTTTCACCAGTGGCAGAAGGAAAAACGTACCCCATGATGCGTTACCCAGTTGCTCTCGAACACGGAAATGCCCCATATGTGGACGTAGCCTGTTGTATGGGCACATGGCAGGACTCAGAAGGATAGGAGCGCTTCTTGGCTTTTCGAATGCAGGTTTTGCTAGAATAATTTTCAGACCCCATGTAGTGTTTACAGTGCCCCTGAGGTACCAGTGCATTTGAAACCCCCAACAACTGACCCCATTTTGGAAACTAGACCCCTCAGGGAATTTTTTAAGGGGTGTAGTGAGCGGTTTGAACCCACAGATATTTGAGGAATTTTTTTTAACAGTTTGAGTTGAGAACGAAAAATTCAAATTTTTCCAATAATGTTCAGCTTTAGGCCCAGATTTTCATTTTTCACCAGGGGCAGAAGGAGAAAACCTAGTCCATAATGCATTACCCAATTACTCTCGAGCACGGAAATGCCCCATATGTGGATGTAAACTGTTGTTTGGGCAAATGGCAGGGCTCAGAAAGAAAGGAGCGCTTTTTTTGAATGCAGATTTTGCTGGAATAATTTTCAGACCCCATGTAGTGTTTACAGTGCCCCTGAGGTACCAGTGCATTTGAGACCCCCAACAACTGACCCCATTTTGGAAACTAGACCCCTCAGGGAATTTTTTAAGGGGTGTAGTGAGCGGTTTGAACCCACAGGTATTTGAGGAATTTTTTTAACAGTTTGAGTTCAATACAAAAAAATCACATTTTTCACATAATGTTCAGCTTTAGGCCCAGATTTATATTTTTTTAACAGTGGCAGAAGGAAAAAACGTACCCCATGATGTGTTACCCAGTTGCTCTCGAACACGGAAATGCCCCATATGTGGACGTAGCCTGTTGTATGGGCACATGGCAGGACTCAGAAGGATAGGAGCGCTTCTTGGCTTTTTGAATGCAGATTTAGCTGGAATAATTTTCAGACCCCATGTAGTGTTTACAGTGCCCCTGAGGTACCAGTGCATTTAAAACCCCCAACAACTGACCCCATTTTGGAAACTACACCCCTCAGGGAATTTTTTAAGGGGTGTAGTGAGCGGTTTGAACCCACAGGTATTTGAGGAATTTTTTTTAACAATTTGAGTTGAGAACGAAAAATTCACATTTTTCCAATAATGTTCAGCTTTAGGCCCAGATTTTCATTTTTCACCAGGGGCAGAAGGAGAAAACGTAACCCATGATGTTACCCAACAGGGAAATGCCCCATTTGTGAATCTAAACTGTTTTTAGGACGCAGAGCTCAGAAGGGAAGGACTTAGCATGTGGCTTTATGTACAAGCTGTGCGAAGTACATCAGGGTAAGGGCGCCCACCCACTGGCATTTTTTTTCCCCTGCGAAATTCGCAGCATTTTTTTTCTGCAAGGGTCTATGGGACTTGTAATGTTAAAGTCGCGATAGCGCAAAATCGCAATTTACCGTGAATCGCGGTAAATTGCGATTTTGCGCGATCGCGATTTTAACATTACAAGTCCCATAGACCCCTGCAGAAAAAAAAAGCTGCGAATTTCGCAGGGGAAAAAAAACGCCAGTGGGTGGGCGCCCTTAAACGTCAGGGCAATAAAAAAATTAAAATTTCAGGGACGTGTGGTAGATCTTAAAACACTCATTTATACAGAGGCCGGGTTGTGTGGGGCACGTTTCACACTGGTATATGGTGTCTTTTCTTATCCCCTGTTTGTAGCACACTCTGCACCTCTTTTGGGTCCTTCCCTTCGTCGCAGTGGAGGGAATTTCACTGAGAAAATGCTGCCCTGGTACAATTCTTGTGGCCTCGCTTCCAGAAGTACTGGGCCTCTCCCCCACCTCCTGGTCCCCAAATATTAGGTCCTTGATAACTTCCTCTTGAAATTCAAGGAATGTCCCCCTGTGGCCTGCACCTCGGAACAGCACGTAGGCATTATACAGTGCCATCTGTACGAGGTGCACGGCCAGTTTTTTGTACCACACCCGTGTTTTCCGCATGTCTCTATAGGGCTCCAGTACCTGGTCTGATAGATCGACCCCTCCCATGTACTTATTATAGTCGAGGACGCAGTCTGGTTTGGGGGTCTCTGCACTGGTACCTCGTACTGGGCAGGGGGTACTGCTGTGGCCGTGTATTGTCGTCAACATAAGGACATCCCTCTTGTCCTTATATTTAACGCACAATACATTGTCGCTGCATTGGGCCCGGCTCTCACCCCTTCTGAGCAGTTGCCCAAGCAGCGTCTTAGGGAGGCTTTTTTGATTTTTCCGAACAGTGCCACATGCCACTGTTCCTCTGGAAGCGAGGCACTGAAACAGGGGGACACTGGTATAAAAGTTATCCAGGTACAGATGGTAACCCTGGTCTAATAGTGGGTGCACCAGTTCCCACACTATTTTCCCTGTTACTCCCAGCATGGGGGGGGGCATTCTGGGGGCTCAATTTTAGTGTCCTTCCCCTCGTAAATACGGAACTTGTGGGTGTACCCTGATGTACTTTCGCACAGCTTGTACAACTTCACACCATACCGTGCCCGCTTACTGGGCAGGTACTGGCGGAATTTTAGCCTCCCCTTGAAGTGTACCAGGGACTCGTCTACTGCAATGTTTATCTGTGGGGCATACGCCTGGGCAAACTTGGCGTTAAAATGGTCTATTACGGGCCTGATCTTATACAACCGATCGTAATTGGGGTGATCGCTGGGGGGGGGGGCACAGCTGGTTGTCATTGTAGTGCAGAAATTTTAAAATACACTCAAAGCGCGTCCTCGACATCGCCATGCGGAACATTGGGGTGTGGTACAAAATATCGGTAGACCAGTACGCCCTGATTGTTGGCTTCTTTATTAGCCCCATGGTTAGTATAAGCCCCCCAAATTTTTTTATCTCTGGTGCATCCACAGGGGTCCACTTATCGGGTCTGGCATAGCTGGAGGTGGGATTTTCTTCTATAAAATTCTGGGCGTACAAATTCGTCTGGGTAACAATGTGGGCAATGAACTCTTCAGAAAAAAAAAACTTGAAGAAGTCCTTCCCTCTGAGCCCTTCCGTGTCAAATTGAATCCCTGGGTTCCCAATAAAATCAGGGATCTGGGGTCTGTAATCTTCCGGGGTACTCCAGTGAGCATCTGATGCATTGGGGTCAGTGGCGGTCCTTGGACGCCTTCTCGGGGGTGCAGGGAGCTCAGACTCCCTGGATGAGGATGAGGAGTCAGAGAATGCCAAAAAAGTGGGGTCGTCATCACCACTACCTGAGTCCGAGTCTGATGCAATGATTGCATACAGTTCCTCTGAATTGTACCTCCTGCGGGCCATATTTATATAAAATGGGGCACACAGGGAAAGTTTTATTAGATGGGACACTGCGGGATGGGGTGACCACGGGACGGGGGTCGGAAAGAACGCGGAAACTTATGTGGTGTATTCACGTAAGTGTTTTTTTTTTTTCCTTTTTTTTTTTTTTTACACAGACGAATACACTGACACAACACGGACTAACGACACACTACACACTAGACGGACTAACGACACGCTACACTAACTAATGACGGGTGACGGGACAGGTAACGAAATGGGAACAACAGGAACTTTTTTTGTTTTTTTGGTTTTTTTTTTACACAGACGAATACACTGACAGTACACGGACTAACGACACGCTACACACTAGACGGACTAACTAAACGCTACACTAACTAATAACGGGTGACGGGACAGGTAACGAAATGGGAACAACAGGAACTTTTTTTTTTTTTTTTTTTTTACACAGACGAATACACTGACAGTACATGGACTAACGACACGCTACACACTAGACGGACTAACTAAACGCTACACTAACTAATAACGGGTGACGGGACAGGTAACGAAATGGGAACAACAGGAACTTTTTTTTTTTTTTTTACACCAAGGGATACACTGACTACACGCTGCGCTACACTACACTGCTGATCGCACGCTACAGCTCACTCACTACACTTCTGATCACACACTACAGATCCCTCACTCACTACACTACACTGCACTTCTGATCACTCACTCCACTCTGCTACACTACACTGCCTGATCAATCACTCACTACACTACACTGCCTGATCAATCACTCACTACACTCACTCCACTACACCACACTGATGACTAACTCCTCTCCACTACACTGATCACTAACTACACTCCACTACACTACACTCCACTCCACTCCACTACACTACACTACACTGATCACGCTCTCCCTGCCTAATCTACACACTAATCGCTCTTTTTTATCACAGTAGGTGCTCTATCTACAAGCACCGGATGCTTGCACATGGAGCCCCTACTGTAAACAGCGCGAAGTCCGCTGCTGCGCTGTGATTGGTCAGGGAGTTTTTCCCTGACCAATCACAGCGATCGTGGGGGAGGGACCGCTCTGATTGGTCCCCAGCCCGGACGCAGCACTTGTCTGCTGACTATGTCAGCAGACATCACTGCTGTCTCGCCGCGATTGTCACCGCGGCGACACTTTAATGACATGACGTACCAGGTACGTCATGTTGCGGGAAGTATCCCGCTACCATGACGTACCAGGTTCGTCCAGGAGCGGGAAGGGGTTAAGGTACCTTTACACAAGGCAATCATTGCCCGAATAATCACAGGAAACAGCAAATTCAGCAATAGTCATATATTGTGTGTACACGCAGCCACCAACAGGGCACACGCTACTATCAATCCATGTAAACAAGCAGCCATTCATCTATGAGCAACTGCCTGTTTTCAGTGAATGGAGATTGGTGATTGGAAGAGATCTCCAGCCACTCCATCTCCATTCTCTGAACAGCTCTCGCTAACATAGTAACACAGTATATTAGGGCACTTTGTGATTGTCCCCAGCAAGAGAAACCACGTAATCTTGTAGATATGATACCTTTTAATGGCTAACAAAAATACATGATGTTACAGTGAGCTTCCGAAACGTTGGTTTTGTAGCCCATGTTTCCCCATGGAGCCTTCCTTTCTGTTGTATCGTATGAAAACGTGATTTTCGTGCGGTGCGACGCAACTTTGACAGTAGAAAATTCTACTGTCAAAGCCTAATCTAAGTCCTAGCTGCAAAAAAAAAAAAAAAAAACCCCACATACATTAATTACCTTATAAGCGCTCTCTACCGCCGCAGCTTGTCCCCGGGTCCCGGCACGGTTTCTCTTCATCATCTTCTGGCCGGGAATTGAAAAATTCCTGCCTCCTGGAAGGACTGGCTGTGATTGGCTGACGCTTAGTCAATCATAGCCATTGCTAGATGAATGGCTGACATTGAACCAATCACAGCCATTCATCGGGTGCTGGCTGTGATTGGCTAAGCATCAGCCAATCACAATCAGTGCTTCCAGGAGGTGGAGATTTCTCAACCCCCAGCCAGAAGATGATGAAAAGAAACAGTGTCGGGGACTGAGAAGAAGCTGCAGCAGCTCCCCAGACAGCGTGGGGGAGGGGATGTATACTTATTTTTTACTTCAGGTACAGCTTATTTTCGGGGTAGGGCTTATATTTCAAGCATCCCCCCCTTCCCTGAAAATCCTCGCATGTGATGCTACGAAGTCGAGAAGACGCAGCAATATCACATGGACCAGTGACACATTTTAGCTGCGTTTTTTTCGCAGCAATGCTGTGTCACCCATGTGAAGGATGCCTTACACGTGTGAAGATAACTTAAGCCTGCAATCACACATGCATTTTGCAGCCAAACACAGGAGTGGATCAAAAAGAGAGAAGTAGCAGATTTTCTTTTACACCTTTCCTTCTTTTTGTATCAATTTCTGTGTTAGGCTTAAAAAATGACATAAAAGACTGCAGGCATGATTATTCTCCTTATTTTTAATGTAGTTTCAGTATTGCCCCAAAGACCAAGTTCCAATGGTCACATTGTATCATTGTGAAGGTCAATCGCCACCAATACTGCTGGTAATTAGTGCTGTATATGTGGCGGTGTAGTTATATTCATCCTCCTACTCACCAGTCATGCTGTGTTCTTTACATGATTAATCATTATCAGCCGGATGGTAATATTGGTTAGATAATTGACCCCAATGGCTGAATAACTAGATGTTTTATTTTCTCGAGGCAAAACCATGATTGCCCATGCGGAGCCAGCCTTAGGGTGGCTTCACACGAGCGTGTTTTTGTGTGTACATAGGTGCGTACATAGGTGCGCGCCCATGTACGTGCAGAAACAAGTGTGAATGCAGGTCGGTGCATTGATTTCAATGAAGCCACAGCTCTGCCGGCAGCCCCTCCATTCTTTTTCATGGGAGAGTTTTACATATAAGCCCTTCCCTGAAAAAGATAAATTTTAGTGTAAAAAAATAAATAAATAAAAAATATACTTACCTCTCCGCCGCTGCTGTGTCCCCCGCAGGGAAGAAGAACACATCTGCCGTATGCAAGATGTTTCCTTCATTCCCATTAGTTAAAATAATTCCCTGCTACTACATCTGCCACATCTTTGACAGATGCTGAAGAGGAATTCTTCAATTCTCAACCGTAGCTATCACACATGTCAGCTGTGGTAGAGGATTTTGCTGCCGGCAATTGATTTCAGGGAAGGGCTTTAAATATAAGCCCTTCCCTGAAAATCAAGTAAAAGTGGTTTAAAAAACAAAGAAAATAGATACTCACCTTGCTTCAGCTGCCGGGGCTCAGCCGCATCTTCTCCTGCTGTCCTCTGCACTGTGGTGCTGATCTATCAGCAGCCGGGGATTTAAAATCCCGCCTGCTGAAAGAGCTGAATGTGATTGGCTGAGGTGCTCAGCCAATCACAGGAAGCTCTCCCAGACACGGGACACGGCAGCAGCGGACAGGTAAGTGTTGAAAACAATGCGTGCATTCCCTATGGTGCACGCATGTCCTATCTTTGCAGGCACACGCCTGTAAAGCACGGACATGTAAACACACCATAGGGAATGCATTGTTGCAAATAGAAGTGTGTTTTCGTGCGTGCATATGCGCACACAAAAACACGCTCGTGTGAAGCCACCCTTAGGCCTATATTTAATATTGCTAGTGGTGTGCCCACATAATTTTTTGCTAGAAAGTTGCTTATAAAATGCGGTCAGAAATACGCAGAAATATACAGCATGGTCTATCTTTTTTTGCACGGCCGATATGCGCACGTAAAACTTGCGTATGTAAACAAAACTATTGAAATCTATAGATTTTATCTACTGCGTGTTGCATGTGCAACTATGTCTGTGTGAAGCCGGCCTTAGACCTGTGTTACAAAATGTATTTGCGCAGCGTTAGGCTTCATTCACAGAATCATATATTGGCCGCGCTTTCACGCCCGGCTGATATACGCTGCCCATCTGATGCATTGGCTTACAATGCATGAGTTCAGATGGGCATATTTTCGCAGCGTAAAAGCGCCTGGCTAGCCAAGATAGCGCATAGGAGCGCATTTCAGCCAGGCGCTTTTACGTAGGCCAGGAAAGATAGTTTAGGGACTATCTTCCTAGCCAGAATACGGCGGCTCTCATAGACCCCTATGGGGGCCTATGGCAGCTGCCGGAGAAGGGAGGGAGTTTAGCAGCGTGACTGCTAAATTCTCACCCCCTTCCCTCGGTATTAGTGTATCTTGACGCCATCAGGAAGTCCTGGTGGAGTCAAGAGTGACTGATTGGCTGCAAAATAAGGCTTGCCTACAGGTACTGGCAGGCCAGTGTAACTATAGTTAGTGCAAAAGTATAGTGGTGCAGCAGCACTCAGCAAAAAATACACCATAGGCAGGTGCGAGGTGAGGACAGGAAAGGGTGCAAGCTCACCAGGTTCCAAAGCTTCCAGAACCACACAGTCCGTCTCCAATAATAAGGATAAGAGCAGCACAACCAATTGTCCAGAAAATATCCTGCTTTATTTTAATCCATACACAGAAGATGTATATAGTTTGTATATAGTCTGTGATGTATCTCATGGGAGGTAGCTTGAAAAAGACTCTTTGGAGCTGAAACGTTGCTGCCCTTTTCTGTGTATGGATTAAAATAAAGCAGGATATTTTCTGGACAATTGGTTGTGCTGCTCTTATCCTTATTATTGGAGACGGAGTGTAACTATAGTGTCCCGGCTAGCAGGCTCCCCACTCGTTCCCAATGCTCGGTGCTCCCGCTGTTCCGTTTCTGCCCCTCATCTGGCAGCAGCTGTTGTGTTCTTGGCGATCTGATGTAATGTCCGCGGGCCTCTGCTCCCCACTCATGCTGCCCCGTTGGCGACCCTCTGCTGAGCCCCAGTGTCTTAGGAGCGATGATCACCGATGCACCGCCTAGAAGAAATGTGAGGCCCGCTGCGGAGTGCCGGTGCCTTAGGAGCGGTGAGCGGTCATCACCACCAAGGCCAGAAGAAATTAGAGAGGCACTAGACAGCTGACGGCTGCCCAGCTCTCACTGCAGCCGACCTAATTGCGAGCGCTGAGTGGGGGAGCGGCTGTGAGGGAGCATATAGGCGCTGGCCAACAGGCTGTCCCAACGGAGCCGGACGACACATGCGGGCCCAGCAACAACATCGGGGTGAGCATGAGACTGGCTGTCAGCCAGCACAGACTCAGCAACTGCTGCCGGCTAATGCAGCAGTGAGGCGGGGGCTGCCTGGGAGCCAGGAACGGGAGGTACGCATACAGTTATCGCTGCACACTGCACATTGCTTTATGGCTGCCCCGCAGCCTCGCGGTTACTTCGGTTCGGCGTACATTATAACATGTTAATGCTGCCATGTAACAAAGGTAACATGCCAGCATTGATAGCTCATGATGTACGCCTAAGAACCGAAGTAACCGTGAGGCTACGAATGCCGGCCAGCCATTAAGCAACGTGTGCAGTGTGCAGCTAGGACCTTGATACCTTCACCCTATCGGGAGCTGGGGTTGTGACAGGGGCGTTCCTCCTGTGAAACCCCTAGCTTCCGGTGGCGTCAAGGTACACTAATACCCTTTCCTCTTCCTCTCCGCCCCTTGCTAGCTGTTTGCAATGGAAGGGGGCAATGTTGAGAGCCGGCGAGGGGACGGAAAGGGGGAGGCAGTTTAGCAGAGTGTTTTGTCAACTTGAAAGGCAACAAGTTCGGAGACGGCTTTAAAGTTGGGCTAGTGGCTTGATACAACACAATTTATTAATACAAATGAATAAATGATCAAATAAAACAAAGTTACATAAAAAAAGGTGATATTGCATAAATGTGTACAACGATTCTCTACAGGTAAAATACATACAGAAAGTGATAAGACATAAACACACTTTACAATACAAATTGCATCGGTTAGAAGAAGGGGCTTTCCTTAAAAACTTCTGCCTGGAGTTCATCTTTTCACAGGAGAAGCCACAGTGAAAAGCAAACAGGTTTCATGGACCAACACTGTAGGAGATCATCTCCTTAGAGGTACAAGATGCTTCTGATGCATTACAATTTGTCTCCTATGGTATTTTATATGCTATAACTGCTTAGTCATCTGCCATATGCTCAAAGCTTTGCATCAATGTTATCAAACTCTAGAATTGAGCAGTTTCTACAAAGTGATAAGATCCAGTTAGACAAGGTCTACCACCTAGACAATAGATATGTAAATGGAAGTCTCCTACAAAGACAGATTTGTTTAATTTGTGCTTACAACCAACATCAAAACCATTCTCTTAGTTACACACAATAAACAGGTAGAACAGGTCTGGGGTTAGGTCCTTAGAATGTGGGGCCTGGTTTATGTATGAAAGCCTGTTTATATATATATATATATATATATATATATATATATATATATATATATATATATATATATGTATAATCAAGAATTAATGACTACAAAATAGCCATAAAACATATTTTCATTACACAGAGCTAAACTGTCGCTAACCGCCCAATGGCAATCCGGGCTCGGCGTATATAATCTGGACTGTCTGAACGGGCGCACGAATGGCTACGCTCATGTGAAAGAGCCCTTAAGCAGCCCTTAAAAATTTTCTTGTGCAATGCACAGTGGGCGGAACCCATTGACTTCAATGGCTTCGTTCACCTGCAGATATTTTGCACATGCTGTATTTTCCTGGACCTTTGTGTACAAAAATGGCAGATATTAAACTAAGTACCTTAATTGTCCATTTCAATGAAAGGGAGCATGGTTGTGCGTTTTTTTTTTTTTGCACACGCAAATGCGCATGATTTCCGCATGCAAAAATATTGTCAAGCAAGTGCATGTGTGTGAAAATACACAACACACATTGTGCAAATAAGCGGCTTGTTGTGTGCCTGTCTGCGCATATTACTGTAATTTTTCAGGCACAAGGCTAGTTCACATGCACGCAAGGCACCCTTTCTATTGTATTTAACAGCTATTTAAAGGCATTCTAGCTGCCTTCTTTTCCTGTGCTTCGCACAGTGATGCATCTTAGCTCCTGCATAATTTTGCACCCACCATAGATTTCAATGGCAGTTTTGCTGCGCAAAACACAGGAAAAAAAAGGCAGGACCTACTCTGCGGTTTTAAAAACCAACCCATTGAAATCAATGGGTTCTATTCTCTCTGTTTAGCTGGCACAGATTTTACGTGCCCAAAAACACAAACACATCTGAACCTCATTAGACTGAATCGCCTTTTAATGCATTGAAAGGGTATGTTGAGCGCATGAGTAAACTGGCCCTGCGTGCGCAAAAAGTACAGTACTATGCACACACGGGCGAAAATGTTTCTCATCCAACCTCATTCATGCGCAAATACTATGGCGAGCAGAGATGCACATCCGGTCATGTGAAGCCGCCTTAATTCTTACCATCATAGATTAAATAGATATAGCAGAATGTATAGACAGGTCTAATTATTGGCCTTGGGTTTTCCTTCTCATCTGTAACGCTAAAGCACTGTTTGTATCCCCTTTGTTGCACGGAGACCTTGATACACAGACTTCTGAACTGTTTACATGGCTAGAAAAATCAAGTTTCACACCTGCCAATTTAACACTCAACCCACTAAGCAGCAGGGATCCAAGTTACTGTAATATGCACTTAGCAAGCGCTGCAGAAGCATGGGCTCCAATATCCCAATCTATTATATATGCACAAACATCTGTTAGACAGCAAAACATGAAAACCAATTTCAATACCTCAATATCCAGTGGGTCCTTGCTCAGCATGCAAGCCATGTTGCTACAATTCTTTAAGTGTCTTTTGTAACAGCTTTGTAAATGAGACTATTATGATCTTTTTTTAGGCTATTTCTGTTTGTAAATTTACTATCAGATCCCGGCCAGGAGGAAGGGGCGCTTCAGTGTGACTGGTGGCTGAGCGGAGGGAGGATTCAGCTGCTCTCCAAAGCATGTGACTTTGTACAAAGTCCATGCTGCTTCCTCTGGACAGAGCTGTCATGATTACGGGATTAAGCAGTGACAAGAAAGTTTTTAGACTTTCTATTTTTACTCTGTTTACAATATGTACTAAAGGATTTTAAAAAATTGAAATTGTATTTATAGAAGCGTGGGGCATGACCAGCAATAATGTCACCGATGTGGGTCTGCATAAACTTTGAGGGCTCAGTCACACAGGCATTTTTTCGCACAATTTACAGCTGCGTTTGCGATCCACATCTATATAGACCCAATGCTTTGGGAGCGGTCACATGTGCGACTTTTTCATGCGCACAAATGCATGCGGCCAAAATTATAGGCCACAACGATTCGCATGTAACTGCGATCTGTGGCAAATCGTTGTGTTCTCTGTATGTGCGCTCAATGGGGTGACGGCAGCAGCGCCGACCCCATTGAGAACATATACTAAAGATCGTTCTCCTCTGCCATAGCAGTCACAGCAGTGGCAGAGGAGAACGATGTTCTTCCATTGAATTCAATGGAGCCGGCAATACAGCCGGCTCCATTGAAAGCAATGGGCTGCCGGCAAGCGCTGTATTAATTTTCGGGGAAGGGCTTCAAATATAAGCCCTTCCATTAAATCCATCCTAAAAAAGTGTAAAAAATAAAAAAAATCTATATTCACTTCTGCAGCTACCGGGGCTCAACCGCGTCCAGTCGACTCTTCTACTGAACTGCTTTCAGTAGTATTCAGTAGGCAGGGTTTTAAAATCCCCGCCTGCTGAATGGGTTGCCTCTGATTGGCTGAGCACTGTGACCAATCAGAGGCAGCTCTCAGCTATTGAATGACAGATGAGAGCTGCCTCTGATTGGTGACAGCGCTCAGCCAATCAGAGGCAGCACTCACTCACCCATTCATAAATTCAGTTGCAGACCATGCAGAAGCCGCTCTGAAATGCAGCATGAGGTGATTTAAAAAAAAAACAAACTAAAAGGTCCGCGAATAGAATCCGCATATTTCATTTCATTTGTGGACGCATATGTTTCCCTATTGGTGGCTTGATCTGCGGATCTTCCATGCACATGCAGCAAATTAAATCTACCCGTGGACATTGGGCCTTACGCCATGGGTATTCGATACAATGGAGTAAAGCTTTCAGGAGAATAGAACAGAGCAAACAAAATTATAGAAAATGAGTGCAGGAATTTTCTACAATTTTCAATAATTTTGTTTGCTCTATCTTCACACATGACATCTGAACTGCAGAAATTCTGTTGGTTTTCTGCAGATGTCAAGAGTTAATGAGCTTTGAGAAATTTGCTGCAGTTTATGTTGCGGATTTTACTTATGTACTTGTGTTTGTATTTGCAGATTTTCTGCTGCAGAGTATGTTTCTTTTTTGAGATGGCAGTTCCTGCACTGAGGTCACACTGGCCAACTTTATTTTCAAGCATCAACTAAGGCTGGGCTCACACGACCAGGTTGGATTCTGCATGCAGGATGTCTGCAGCGGATTCTGGCTGGGAGCCCAACTGTTGACCCTGCGTACTTAAATTAACTGTACTGCGTATGACCGATGATAATGGCGGGTACCCGTAGCACATACACAGTGTTAATTGCTGAAGGGCTGCTGGTCGCACTCCTCCATTAACATCAATGGAAGCAGTCTGAGTGGAATCCACAGTAAAACAGGGCATGCTGCGATTTTTTATTCCACTCGGGGAATATGCAATTCATACCTGCAAGTGTGAAGGAAAATTTGAAACTGCATGCCCTTCAATACCTGCGTTAAACCGCAATTATGGAATCCACATTTGAAATTTGGTCATGTTAGACCCGCCTAACACATATCTTCAAGCAGAATTAGAGTTTCAAAATCTGCAACAAAAAAGGTGTTTGAGGACTTTAGTGTGTTTTCTATGTTCTCCATTAATCTCTATGGAAAAAAATCCACTCCATTTCTGTGCAGTTTCTACAACATTAATAGGCGTGCTGTAAATTTGTAGTGTTTTACAACTTACCAACATTTTTGCAGCAGAAAAAATCAGCGGTGTGAAGGTTTGCAAAATCTCATTCACTTCGCTTGTACTGTAAATGCTGCAGAAATTTTGCAGCAGATGCTGCATGTGTGAAGGCAGTCCTAGGCTCTGTTTTTTCTTCTTCTCAATGGCATTGTATTTTCCCCTCATCATCATGACAGCATACAGTGGAGGTTGTCCTCTGCTGACCTGTAGGGATAGGAGAATAAAAGGACCTCCCCCTCCACCAAGCACCAGTGTTTCCTGTCCCTACAGGACAGCAGCGGCAGAGACTCCACCGCATGCTGCTGGGTCCAAGGACAGGCTGCAGGCACCACTGCGGCCGTCATCCTGACAGCAGCCGCAGCATCAGAGAATCCCGGCGTCACTTCCGGTGATGCGGATGACGTTGGATGCCCCACAAGGAGGCGGAACGTCAGCCAGAGCATGCAGGAGTGTGGCCTCAGCGAGTAAGTCCACCAAATTCAAACTATGAAATCCTCAGCAAACGGAGGAACGCTGCTGAGGTCTCGCAGTATCGCTGGTACCAAGGAAGGACTCTGGGACCTGCTGTGGTGATGTCGGCTAAGGAAGAGCCCGAGACTCTCCAAACTGAGTGGTCCTGTGGGCAGACTAGACACACCTACACCACACTCATTCCATTTATTGGGTATTCAGTGTCATTGCAGCAAAGGGATACTCAAAAGCCTAGGGAGGCAAGGAAAAGGAGCAAAAAGTGCCCAATGTACTTTGGAAAGTTGGACGAAATCACTTTGTGCCATGTGTACGTCTAAGGTTCTGCAAGAGGAACAATCGTCCCTCATGTCCAATATCTGGGCGGTGGTGCGGGAAGAGGTGCAGTTTTCATATGAGCAGCTCTAACCAGGCCCCTCAGCAGCTGCAAGAGGGATGGTTCTAGCGGTGTTAGATTCTGATTCCGACATAGCGGAAAATGATCAAGGACGAGGCGCAACAACCCCAATCGGTGCAGGATGAAATGTTCGCGGCTCTGTTACCTCGGCGCAGATCAGTCTTTCCCGTAAATACTACCCTTGGGCGACTGATCTTAAACGAATAGCAATTCATCGAACATAGTCCATTGATTTCAAAGGATTTTAATATCGGCTTCTGTTCTCAGAAGAGGATATTGCCACCATCGATGAAGTACCCAAAGTGGATGCGGCCATTTCTATGGTGACAAGGAGGTCGGGCTTGCCCTTTGATGACGTGTCCTACCTGAAAGACTTCATGGACAGTAAGGTGGATGCGGTAATCCATAAAGCATGGATAGCATCGGGCCCCGTGATAAAATCAAATCTTGCGGCTACTTCTGTAGATCGGTCCATGTCCATTTGGCTTGATCAACTGTCCACATTAATCGACCAAAAAGCCATGAGAGAGGAGATTGCTAGCGGCATTCCCCTGCTGCAATTGGCCACTTGCTTCTTAGCAGTTGAATCCATGGAGTCCATCCATTTTGGGGCCCACTCAGCAGCTTTATCTAATACTGGCAGAAGGGCCATCTGGGTGAAAGGCTGGTCTGGAAATATCACCTCCAAAAACAAACTCTGTGCCTTGCCCTTTTGGGGACACCATATATTTAGGCCAGACATGGATCGCCTCTTGGAAAAAGTGGCAGACAAGAGTCAGGGGCTCACGGTTGACCGACCTCCTGAAAGACCTTTTACACCTTGTGCCTCATCCTCCGGTTACGTGGGGAAGACTGGGAGATGGTCCTATCTCAAGGAGGAGAAGGGATATGGTTCCATCCGTTAGTCCCGTTTCAGCATCTCCCCAACAGGTGGGTGGGAGATTAGCTACATTCCATACCAGATGGTGGAACATCACAACCAATAAATGGGTATTAAATCTAGTGGCTTAGGGTTATAGAAGCGAGCTCAGGTCACGTCTCCCAGAAAGATTCCTGATAATATCTACAGTCTCACTCACTTCAGCAGGCTTGACTTGTGTGTGTCCAAGGCCTGCTAGACCTTGGGGCCATTTTTACTCTCTGCTATTTCTCATTCCCAAGCCCGATGGTTCGGACAGAACTATAATTAATCTAAAAAGCCTGAATAACTTTATAGTATATAGGAAGTTTAAAACGGTGACCATTAAAACCATAACTCCTTTAATTAGTGCAGGCAGTATCATGGCCACCATTGAACTTAAGGATGCTTACTATCATGTTACCATTTACCCTAGTTCCCAAAATTTTCTGAGATTCGCTTTGGGCCCTTTGGTTTTTTATTCGAAGGTGGGTATCAAGATGGTAGCTCATCTGTGTGGGTTGGGGATATTTATTATCCTGTGCCTGGACGACTTTCTACTGGTGTCAGATTCTTCTGCAATTTTAAAAGCTCAACTAGACATCACACTTTCGTTGCTTCAGGGCTTACGTTAGATTATCAATTTCCAAAAATCCAGCATGGATCCTGGACGTAAGAAAACATTTTTAGGAGTAATCCTAGATTCTCATCTTCAATGCTCTTCCTTACCTCCCTTAAGGAAGCAGCATATCCTTCAATACATGTACGGCCTTATATGGGAAATCGAGAGTCTCCTTCAGGGAGGCCATGCGTATCCTGGGTTAATGACTTCCTGTATCAATATCATACACTGGGCCCAGTTCGTGAACTACAGGCTCTTAGGAAATGATATAGAACACAGGCTTTGCTCAACGAGACAGTCCTTATTTCTTCCAAGGTCAGATACTCCCTCTGAAGGTGGATGTCTGCAGGCAACCTTTCTTGGGTTTCAGAATGGAACCGGGATCCCGCGACAATTGTGATGATAGATGCCAGCACTAGGGGTTTGGGTGCCCATTACTAGGGAGGACACATACAAAGTACCTGGGGCCCTCATATGAAAGCTGACACTTCCAACTTTAGAGAATTGAATGCGATTTGAATCCAAGAGGCTTTGGTTCCCTCTCCTGAGATCCCTCTCAGTTGGAGATCCCATCCACCTGCCGTCAAGGCCGGATCTCCTTCGCCAGGGCCCTCTATGTTACCCAGACGTTTAGACTGACTGTGTGGATGTAGAACGGGTAAATTTTTAGGACAGGGTCTGTCCAGCAAAGTGGTGTCAACCATTTGTGAGAGCCTCAAGCCCTTTACTAAGAAGACCTATTTGAAGGTTTTGGTAAAATTCTCGGAATGGATAGGCCAGAACATTCAGAAGTTAGAACATCCAGACATTCTCAATATCCTGGACTTCCTTCAAGAAGGCCTGGATAAGGGGTTAAGCCCAAACACTCTGAAGGTCCAGGTTGCGACCTTGGGGGCGTTCTTCGATTGCTGACTCGCAGATCATAGGTGGGTTAGGAAGTTTCTTAGGGGAGTGAGTGGGCTCCACCCATTCATTATACACACTGCTCCTCCCTAGGATTTGTCTATAGTCCTCCAGGCATTTTGTGACCCACCAATTGAACCCCTTGTGGACTTACCCATCGCCCTTCTGACTTATAAAGTGTTCCTCCTTGTGGCTATTAAGTCGGCTAGACAAGTGGGTGAAATACAGGCCCTGTCTCATAGACCCCCTTATATGATGGTCTACCCAGATAAGATCACATTTACTCTGGACCCGCTCTTCTAGCCCAAACTCCTGTTAGATTTTCATAGAAATCAGTCTATAACTATTACCTAGTTTAGATGTGAGGAGAGCTGTGCTAGCGTATCTAGAGGCAACAAAATCCTTCAGAAAATCTGACAAGCTTTTTATTCAATTTCAAGGGCCGGCCAAAGGAAGGGCCGCTTCTAAGGACTTGATTATTTGATGGGTCAGGCAAGCCATCCCGGAGGCTTACAAGTCCCAGGGCGTTCCCCCCTTTCCCCCGAAGGACTGAAGGCCCACTCTACCCAGGCTGTGGCGTGTTCTTGTACTAAGAGGACACACTCCTCCATTGATGAGATTTGTGAGGTAGCCACGTGGGCCAGTATCCACACATTTGCAAATCATTACAGACTTGGTCTGGAAGCTAGTCGTGATTCAACCTTCAGTAGGAAGGTGTTACAGGCCTAAATCCCTCCCTAAAGCACTTGCTATAATTTGGTATTCCTCCACTGTATGCTGTCATGATGACGAGAGGAAAACAGTATGCACACGCATTTGCACGGGCAATAAAGAATACCAGCATGCTCCCATTGATTGCAATGGCAAATTAATTAGTTCAGTATGTGCTATTTTTAGCAAATATACAGGAAAAAGAGCATGCTGCATATTTTTTGTGAAAAGGAAATGCGCATGCAAAATACGCTTCCATGAACATTCCCATTGAAATCAATGATTCTATTCTCTGCGTATTGCACGCTCAAAATTTTGCACGTGCAAAACGCTGCACAAACATGCCGGCATAACTTCACACAGGAGAGCGAGATATCAGGCCTGTGAATTCCCTGCGGATGTGGGCGTTTTTATGTTAAAACCGCCTTGCATCACTTCGGAGAAGAATCTAGGATGGTGGGGTTTCTCCCATTGTTTTCAATGGGAGATCTCACATTGTATTGCATTCAACTAGCACATGGTGCAATGCTGCCGCCAGCCCCATTGAAAACAGTTGGCGCTGTGATGCAAGAGCATGCAGCAAGATAGATCATGAAGCAATTTGATTCCCCCATCGCTCATGTGTATGACCCCATTCAAAAGAATGGGGTTCATACTTGTGCGCCTCACAGCACACAAATCTTTCTTGTCCCTGTGAAGGCAGCCTTAGGCCTCATTCACACGAGCGTTGAGTTTTCATCGTGTCCAAAAAATGAATGAACAGGAATGTTTTTATATGGCTGTGAATGAGGCCTTAGGGTGTTTTCACGCGGATGTTTTTTCCTGCGTTAGTTCCATCTAATTGTGATTTGGAGAGTACTCACGCACGAAAAGAATACATTCATTTAAATCTAGTCCCATGAGTGATTTTTCTCTCAGACTGATGGTCCATTCTATGGCGAATTTAAGAATCACCCTTTATTTCTTGTGTTAGCCTGAGAAAATTGCCTCACCTTCGCCTGCACAGTAACCTTAATGTTTCATTGAAAAGTTGCAAGTCAACCATCTGCCGAAAGAAATCCAAACATTTGACATTTTTTCCAATTATTGGAGGATCACTTGCAGCTTTTCTGCCATAACTCTTAAAGCAATCTTCCATGCTAGAAACAAAGATGGCCGCACAAGCTTCTCTGCCTGCCTGATCCTCACTGTGTATTAGTATGCATCATTACTAGAGATGAGCGAGCACCAAAATGCTCGGGTGCTCGTTACTCGGACGAAATTATCGCGATGCTCGAGGGTTCGTTTCGAGTAACAAACCCCATTGAAGTCAATGGGCGACCCGAGCATTTTTGTATATAGCCGATGCTCGCTAAGGTTTTCATTTGTGAAAATCTGGGCTATTCAAGAAAGTGATGGGAACAACACAGCAATGGATAGGGCAGGCGAGGGGCTACATGTTGGGCTGCATCTCAAGTTCCCAGCTCCAACTATTAAGCCACAATAGCGGCAAGAGTGCCCCCCCCCCCTCCCAACAACTTTTACTTCTGAAAAGCCCTCATTAGCAATGCATACCTTAGCTAAGCACCACACTACCTCCAACAAAGCACAATCACTGCCTGCATGACACTCCGCTGCCACTTCTCCTGGGTTACATGCTGCCCAACCCCCCCCCCCCCGCACGACGCAGTGTCCACAGCGCACACCAAAGTGTCCCTGCGCAGCCTTCAGCTGCACTCATGCCACACCACCCTCATGTCTATTTATAAGTGCGTCTGCCATGAGGAGGAACCGCAGGCACACACTGCAGAGGGTTGGCACGGTTAGGCAGCGACCCTCTTTAAAAGGGGCGGGGCGATAGCCCACAATGCTGTACAGAAGCAATGAGAAATATAATCCTGTGCCACCGCCATCAGGAGCTGCACACGTGGGCATAGCAATGGGGAACCTATGTGCCACACACTATTCATTCTGTCAAGGTGTCTGTATGCCCCAGTCAGACCGCGTTTTTTTATAAATAGTCACAGGCAGGTACAACTCCGCAATGGGAATTCCGTGTGCACCCACAGCATGGGTGGCTCCCTGGAACCCACCGGCGGTACATAAATATATCCCATTGCAGTGCCCAACACAGCTGATGTAACGTCAGCTTTAATGCAGGTGGGCAAAAAATTAATTGGATTACACTGTAGGCGAGGGCCCCAAAAAATTGGTGTACCAACAGTACTAATGTACGTCAGAAAAATTGCCCATGCCCAACCAAGAGGGCAGGTGAAACCCATTAATCGCTTTGGTTAATGTGGCTTAATTTGTAACTAGGCCTGGAGGCAGCCCAGTTAAAATAAAAATTGGTTCAGGTGAAAGTTTCAACGCTTTAATGAGCATGGAAACGTATAAATATTGTTTACAAAAATTATATGACTGAAGCTTGTGGGCCTAAGAAAAATTGCCCGTTCGGCGTGATTACGTCAGGTTTCAGGAGGAGGAGCAGGAGGAGGAGGATGAATATTATACACAGATTGATGAAGCTAAAAGGTCCACGTTTTTGATGGTGATAGAGAACAATGCTTCCATCCGCGGGTGCAGCCTACGTATTGTTTAGGTATCGCTGCTGTCCGCTGGTGGAGAAGAGAAGTCTGGGGAAATCCAGGCTTTGTTCATCTTGATGAGTGTAATCCTGTCGGCACTGTCGGTTGACAGGCGGGTACGCTTATCCGTGATGATTCCCCCAGCCGCACTAAACACCCTCTCTGACAAGACGCTAGCCGCAGGACAAGCAAGCACCTCCAGGGCATACAACGCGAGTTCAGGCCACGTGTCCAGCTTCGACACCCAGTAGTTGTAGGCGGCAGAGGCGTCACGGAGGACGGTCGTGCAATCGGCTACGTACTCCCTCACCATCCTTTTACAGTGCTCCCGCCGACTCAGCCTTGACTGGGGAGCGGTGACACAGTCTTGCTGGGGAGCCAGAAAGCTGTCAAAGGCCTTAGAGAGTGTTCCCCTGCCTATGCTGTACATGCTGCCTGATCTCTGCGCCTCCCCTGCTACATGGCCCTCGGAACTGCGCCTTCGGCCACTAGCGCTGTCGGATGGGAATTTTAGCATCAGTTTGTCCGCCAGGGTCCTGTGGTATAGCATCACTCTTGAACCCCTTTCCTCTTCGGGTATGAGAGTGGAAAGGTTCTCCTTATACCGTGGGTCGAGCAGTGTGTACACCCAGTAATCCGTAGTGGCCAGAATGCGTGTAACGCGAGGGTCACGAGAAAGGCATCCTAACATGAAGTCAGCCATGTGTGCCAGGGCACCTGTACGCAACACATGGCTGTCCTCACTAGGAAGATCACTTTCAAGATCCTCCTCCTCCTCCTCCGCCTCAGAGCATACACGCTGAAAGGATGACAGGCAAGCAGCATGGGTACCCTCAGGAGTGGGCCAAGCTGTCTCTTCCCCCTCCTCCTCATCCTCCGCATGCTCCTCCTCCTCCTCAATGCGCTGAGATATAGACAGGAGGGTGCTCTGACTATCCAGCGACATACTGTCTTTCCCCGCTTCTGTTTCCGAGCGCAAAGCGTCTGCCTTTATGCTTTGCAGGGAACTTCTCAAGAGGCATAGCAGAGGAATGGTGATGCTAATGATTGCAGCATCGCCGCTCACCATCTGGGTAGACTGCTCAAAGTTTCCAAGGACCTGGCAGATGTCTGCCAACCAGGCCCACTCTTCTGTAAAGAATTGAGGAGGCTGACTCCCACTGCGCCGCCCATGTTGGAGTTGGTATTCCACTATAGCTCTACGCTGCTCATAGAGCCTGGCCAACATGTGGAGCGTAGAGTTCCACCGTGTGGGCACGTCACACAGCAGTCGGTGCACTGGCAGACGAAACCGATGTTGCAGGGTGCGCAGGGTGGCAGCGTCCGTGTGGGACTTGCGGAATTGTGCGCAGAGCCGGCGCACCTTTCCGAGCAGGTCTGAAAAGCGTGGGTAGCTTTTCAGAAAGCGCTGAACCACCAAATTAAAGACGTGGGCCATGCATGACACGTGCGTGAGGCTGCCGAGCTGCAGAGCCGCCACCAGGTTACGGCCGTTGTCACACACGACCATGCCCGGTTGGAGGCTCAGCGGCGCAAGCCAGCGGTCGGTCTGCTCTGTCAGACCCTGCAGCAGTTCGTGGGCCGTATGCCTCTTCTCTCCTAAGCTGAGTAGTTTCAGCACGGCCTGCTGGCGCTTGCCCACCGCTGTGCTGCCATGCCGCGCGACACCGACTGCTGGCGACATGCTGCTGCTGACACATCTTGATTGCGAGACAGAGGTTGCGTAGGAGGAGGAGGAGGAGGGTGGTTGAGTGGAGGAAGCATACAGCGCCGCAGATACCACCACCGAGCTGGGGACCGCAATTCTGGGGGTGGGTAGGACGTGAGCGGTCCCAGGCTCTGACTCTGTCCCAGCCTCCACTAAATTCACCAAATGTGCCGTCAGGGAGATATAGTGGCCCTGCCCGCCTGTGCTTGTCAACGTGTCCGTTGTTAAGTGAACCTTGGCAGTAACCGCGTTGGTGAGGGCGCGTACAATGTTGCGGGAGACGTGGTCATGCAGGGCTGGGACGGCACATCGGGAAAAGTAGTGGCGACTGGGAACTGAGTCGCCGCCGCCATCATACCTTTGAAAGCCTCCGTTTCCACAACCCTATACGACAGCATCTCCAGGCTGATCAATTTGGCTATGTGCACGTTTAACGCTTGAGCGTGCGGGTGCGTGGCGGCGTACTTGCGCTTGCACTCCAACACTTGCGCTAGCGACGGCTGGACGGTGCGCTGACAGACATTGGTGGATGGGGCCGAGGACGGCGGAGGTGAGGGTGTAGGTGCAGGCCAGGAGACGGTAGTGTCTGTGTCCTGAGAGGGGGGTTGGATCTCAGTGGCAGGTTGGGGCACAGGGGGAGAGGCAGCGGTGCAAACCGGAGGCGGTGAATGGCCTTCGTCCCACCTTGTGGGGTGCTTGGCCATCATATGTCTGCGCATGCTGGTGGTGGTGAGGCTGGTGGTGGTGGCTCCCCGGCTGATCTTGGCGCGACATAGGTTGCACACCACTGTTCGTCGGTCGTCTGCACTCTCAGTGAAAAACTGCCAGACCTTTGGGCACCTCGGCCTCTGCAGGGTGGCATGGCGCGAGGGGGCGCTTTGGGAAACAGTTGGTGGATTATTCGGTCTGGCCCTGCCTCTACCCCTGGCCACCGCACTGCCTCTTCCAACCTGCCCTGCTGCTGCCCTTGCCTCCCCCTCTGAAGACCTGTCCTCAGTAGGCGTAGCAAACCAGGTGGGGTCAGTCACCTCATCGTCCTGCTGCTCTTCCTCCGAATCCTCTGTGCGCTCCTCCCTCGGACTTACTCCAATTACTAATACCTGAGTGATAGACAACTGTGTCTCATCGTCATCGTCCTCCTCACCCACTGAAAGCTCTTGAGACAGTTGCCGGAAGTCCCCAGCCTCATCCTCCGGACCCCGGGAACTTTCCAAAGGTTGGGCATCGGTCACGACAAACTCCTCCGGTGGGAGAGGAACCATTGCTGGCCATTCTGGGCAGGGGCCCGGGAACAGTTCCTGGGAGTCTGCCTGCTCCTCAGAATGTGTCATTGTAATGGAGTGAGGAGTCTGGGAGGAAGGAGGAGCAGCAGCCAGAGGATTCAGAGTTGCAGCAGTGGACAGCGCAGAATTCTGGGTGGTCGATAGATTGCTGGATGCACTTTCTGCCATCCAGGACAGGACCTGCTCACACTGCTCATTTTCTAATAAAGGTCTACCGCGTGGACCCATTAATTGTGAGATGAATGTGGGGACGCCAGAAACGTGCCTCTCTCCTAATCCCGCAGCAGTCGGCTGCGATACACCTGGATCAGGAGCTCGGCCTGTGCCCACACCCTGACTTGGGCCTCCGCGTCCTCGGCCTCCGCGTCCTCTAGGCCTCCCCCTACCCCTCAGCATGGTGTATTACCAGTAGTGCAGAAACAGAACGCTGTAATTAAAAGTGCCGCTTAATGGCCTGTGGTTGGAGGCTGACTTTGCTTACGGAATGCACAGCAGAGGCAGGAAAGAATTTTGCACAAGCCTGCTGTAACTCTTAGCTGGCTGCATATGAATTAGGACAACTACCCCCAGCAGAGACCCAGTACACTTGTGGACAGGAATACAGCGGTGATGTAAGAGGCAACACAGAGGCAGGAAAGAATTTTGCGCAAGCCTGCTGTAACACTTAGCTGGCTGCGTATGAATTAGGACAACTACCCCCAGCAGAGACCCAGTACACTTGTGGACAGGAATACAGCGGTGATGTAAGAGGCAACACAGAGGCAGGAAAGAATTTTGTGCAAGTCTGCTGTAATGCTTAGCTGGCTGCGTATGAATTAGGACAACCCCCAGCAGAGACCCAGTACACTTGTGGACAGGAATACAGCGGTGATGTAAGAGGCAACACAGAGGCAGGAAAGAATTTTGCGCAAGCCTGCTGTAACTCTTAGCTGGCTGCATATGAATTAGGACAACTACCCCCAGCAGAGACCCAGTACACTTGTGGACAGGAATACAGCGGTGATGTAAGAGGCAACACAGAGGCAGGAAAGAATTTTGCGCAAGCCTGCTGTAACACTTAGCTGGCTGCGTATGAATTAGGACAACTACCCCCAGCAGAGACCCAGTACACTGAGGACGGTCACAGGCAGCCCAAATAGATTTTTTTCCCCAAATGTTTTTGGAAAGGCCCACTGCCCATATACACTAAATATGTCTTCTGTCCCTGCCTCACCACTACTGGCCCTGGACAATGTAAAATTACTGCAGGACGCAATGCTCTGCACGGCCGATATACAAAAAAAAAAAAAAAGTGCAACACTGCAAAAAGCAGGGTCCACACTACTGCACACGGTTAGATGTGGCCCTAAGAAGGACCGTTAGGGGTTCTTGAAGCCTAAAATAACTCCTAACGCTCTCCCTATAGCAGCTCTGGCACCAGCAGCACTGTCCCTGATCTCTGTCAGAATGCATCTGTGGCGAGCCGCGGGTGACACCTGATCTCGCCAGCCACTCACTGCAGGGGGGTGGTATAGGGCTTGAACGTCGTAGGGGGAAGTTGTAATGCCTTCCCTGTCTTTCTATTGGCCAGAAAAGCGCGCTAACGTCTCAGAGATGAAAGTGAAAGTGACTCGAACATCGCGTGGTACTCGTCTCGAGTAACGAGCATCTCGAACACGCTAATACTGGAACGAGTATCAAGCTCGAACGAGTACGTTCGCTCATCTCTAATCATTACTCTAAGGCACTAGACACCTGCTTTGATTAACCAGGGCTGCCCAAGTGACCACTATTGGCCAGTCACTTCAGCATGTAGTGTCTTAGACTACTGATGCATACTAATACACAATGTACATCAGGTAGTCAGAGAAGTGGTTTGACCATCTTTGCTTCTCCAGGACTGGAGGGTCACTTTAAGTTACACCATGTCACCTCTGCATTAGGGGCAACTACATCCCAGTGAGGAATAAATATGTCCAAATGCATTTATGCTTACACTGTATTTTCTTCTCATTCTCATTTTTAGTGGCTCGTTGCCATAGTTGCCATAATTAAATTTTTTATGTCGATGGAGGCATGTGGGGGCATATTTTTTATGGCATTGTATATTATCTGATTTCATTTTTAGGGCTTAGTCACACAGGCTCATCGGCACCCCGTGTGACTGTGCTTTTACTGCAGGAGGAAGATGGCCGTACTTCAGGACGGACGACTCCCCGCAGCGCAGAAGAAAGAACACATGACCAGCAATGTAGCCTGTCACATGTTCTTTCCTCCGGCACTGCAGAGAGACGTCCGTCCTGAAGTGCGGCCGTCTCCTTCCGGCAGTAACACGGGCGCCGATGCGCCCGTGCGACTAAACCCTTATACAGCATTTACTAAACAGGGTATATAACTTTATTCAAAAAGTTTGGACTTTTACACTTGTGGCGATACCCATTATCTGCTCGGCCAGCGTTCCATTTTTTATTATATATCTCTGCGGGGGGAAACGTGAGACCCCCATTTATCAGTAAGCTATCCCCTATTCTGTGGTTAGGCGGATAATTTGTAATCCTGATAGAACCCCTTTAAGCATGTCCAAAGTCTCTACTAGTGTAGCATTTCAACTAAACCATTGACGTTGTAGTTAAACAGATTTGAACCATGCTGCTTTCTTGTAAGATATTTTCCAAAAATTTTTTGGGAATGGATGACATTGACTACTTGACAGCCGGTTTGATTCCAAACGTTTATGTATTCCGTTGATACATCGCTGGATAAAGTCGTCATCCACACCTGGGTTCCTCTGAGGACAAAACCACAATTCGAACTTGTCTCTATGAAATGATTCTGTACGCAGTTCCAAGAGGTTTACAACATGCAGACAAAATAGTATAATTCACATCAGATTATATGCGCCATGGAATAATCAATATAAATCATAACAACATTCACAAATGTTTTGGTTCCAGAGAATAAATCAACTATGTGAAATGTTCTATTCTCCTTATTTGTATCTATTAGGCTGTAATGCTCTGCTGCATTCATTTCTCCAGTACGTCTCCATTGGTTAATATACAGCAGCATACATCGTAGGTTTTACTGGGAGATCCCTTGGTAGATCTTCATTTTTTTACTACGTATTCAAATTTCGGTTTTAAATGATAAATTAGCAAATATTCGTGTTGCAAATAAAAAAACATGAATCGCTGATTGGAAGCAGCTTTTTTTTTGCATGTTTTATTAAACCACAATGAAAGCCGTAGCGATGACAGTGACAATATGAAGCACATGCTCCTGTGTATTGTTAACAGGGAGAAAATTTAGTCACATGTAACAAAACTGTCAGAACTGAATTAAATAGTGCAATGAAAAAAAGTGAAAAACAGCAAGGAATAGGGTAGGAAGCAGGAGAAGGGAAGGGAAAGGATAGAAGAAAGAAAAAAATGGAGTGGATAACCACACAATACAGAAGCAGAGTTCAAAAGGAGGACTATTTGAGGGGCAGAAGCTGAGCTCACACCCGGGCCCTTGAGTCTAAAAGGGCCACCTGCTACATTCAAGGATACCAGTGCTATAAATAATGTATCACGGTTTGGCAAATTTGGCATCGTGCTTAGGGGCTTCAAATTACCCTACTGGTGAAAGTACCATAGACCAGTGTGTGCAGCCATATGGTGCCTTTATGATGCACATGTATTCTTCATGTGCGTCCATATAAAATTAAAGGTACATAGATATATAATATTGGACCATATAATTCTAAGGGTGCTATGTTACAGTTCCCTACAATATAAATCTTTAGTATTGCTGAGCCCTACATCTCATGGACGTCAGAAGATTTGTGGTCAATTACGTGAATAGCAAAGCCACATGTTTGGGCCATGCTTTATGGTAGATGCATGTTACAGAGCCATAGACCCTCTGTGTGCCACCCTATGGTGCCTTTTGTAAAGCAATCTTCTGGGGAAGAATACCTTCATAAAACATGTCAAGAGATGGAATTTTCTGTTTGTATGAGGAAGAAACCTTTGTGAATATGTGAGTTAACAGTATTCGTCAATAAGGAAAAAACTATGGCAATGTGAGCTTAAAATACACCACAATGTATCATTTAAAAGAAAGCCCATCTAGTGTAGTATATCTATATAGACATAGTGTGGCGATGGCTGCGTGGGGAGAAGGGGTCGGCAACAACACAGCGGCACCCTCAGTCCATGTAAAAGTCCGAATTACTTTTATTGAGTGGTAGCAAGGAAATCCAGTGCAAACACATCAGCCACTGGCAAAACATATACTTAGTGATATGAAGAGTAATAAACGCTTGGCCATCAAGGTGCTAACTAGAGATGAGCGAGCAAACTCGATAAGGCATAAGCGAGTAGTGCCTTATTCGAGTACCTGCCCGCTCACTTCTAAAGATTCGGGTGCCGGCAGGGGGCGGGAACAGGCAGGGGAGAGCGGGGAGGAACGGAGGGGAGATCTCTCTCTCCCTCTCTCCCCCCCCCCCTGCTCCCCCCTGCTCACCGCCGCAACTCACCTGTCACCTACGCCGGCAGCCGAATCTTTAGAGATGAGCGGGCACGTACTCGAATAAGGCACTACTCGCTCGAGTAGTTTGCCTTATCGAGTATGCTCGCTCATCTCTAGTGCTAACTAAACAGTAATTCTCTTACTGCTAACACTTTTTTTATGCCTACCTTTTTCTATCAGTGACCTAAAATATATTGCAGGGGGTGTGGCTGCCTTCTTTTTTCCATGGACGCACCCTTCTACATGGTGCCGAAATTATGGAGCAAGTACTGACTAGTAGAGCATAAACATATCTGCTATTCCAGCCAGTAAAATGACCCCCTTGGGTCACACTAGGAACATCTTTATCCTTGAGCTTCGATAGTTGCTCGGCATGAAATTGTTACCTACTCTGATTAGGAAGGCAACCTTTGATTATTTTTCTCTTTTTTTCTCTCTTTTTGTATTGTCTGTCTTTAGCCCCATTCTTAATTTTAAACTAAGTATAATAAAAGTTACGTTTTAGGGTTCTCCCTTTCTGAGCCTCACTACTGACTCATTGGCGTAGCACCACTACCCATACCCAACAGGGTGTTAGTCTCACCTACCGCTGGCGTTCTCCGATGATTTGCGGCGCTGTTGCAAGCTGCTGATCCCTCCTCCACGCCGACAGAGCATTGCTTTCTGGATGCGGGGCTTAAATGTCCTGCCTCCAGCAAGCTAATGCTCTGACTGTTTAACTCAGTGCCGCGTTAGCCAATGGAAGTCGGTACTGGGTTAACTAATCACAGCCATTCTATGACATCATTGAATGGCTGTAATTGGTTAACCCAGCGCCGGCTTTCATTGGCTGATGCAGCGCTGAGTTAACCCATCAGAGCTTAGCTTGCTGGAGGCAGGGCATTCAAGCCCTGTATCCAGAAAGCAATGCCCTGTGTCAACATTGAGGAGGGAGCGACAGGTGAGAATAGATCCCCCCTGAGCCCCAGCTTGCAGGGTTTTTTTGCAGGCTCATACCCCAAGTTTTTGCTCGTAAATCAGAGCAATAATTGGGGAGTGAGCCTGCTCGCAAGTCAAAAAACTCTCAACCTAAGGCACTCACATCCCGAGGTACCACTGTATATGGAAGTTGAGGGGTCTATGTCACTAACTCTGGATGTAGTGCTTCCTTTTTGGTATTCCGGGGTACGTGAAGAGGTTAATAGTTAACAGTTTGATGATGTTAAGCAAAAGCTCTGTTTACATCACCATTCAAGGATTTGTTCAGGGTTTTCATCACTGGTTTGATTTTAAAGCCTAAATGAATTAGTGCAGCATGCTATGCTATTTCATCCATGAAAATGCTTGACAGCCAGATGGAAACCGAACAAACCCCGTTATAGTTAATGGGCTCTGTTCCGTTCTGTCATTAGATGCATCTATTTGGTAAGGGGATTCTCTCTTGCTGAGCTCCATATGCAGCCCCATAGCTGTCTCAGTGATCTCTCAGAATGCATTATCAGTGCTCTTCTCTTTCAGGAAAGAAGCAATCAGGATGGTGTAGCACTTCCAGACCATCCTGATATTGGACTAAAGGATGCACTGACTTTTTAGAAAGATAATTTTTGCTAAAGAGTGTCTTATAGTAAAAAAAAAAACGCTCTGAAAATGATGTCACATGTATAGAAAAGCTCAAAATAATTCACTTTACATGACTTTGAAATAAAGAAGCTCAAACACTTTTTTTAGTTCTTTAACATTTATGTAAAATAATATTCATTACTTCAAAGATGAACTGATTCAAGTGATATGCTGTACTAAAACTGAAATTACTAGGTCAATTAAAAACTTAAAAAAATAATATACCAACCAAATCTCAGCAGAATCTCTCCATAAATATTACATGATTATTTTTCATCTGAAAGCTTTTTCCATTAACATGCCCCTGAGTATGGTTGTATATGTTTGTTTATATAAGTATGTGTTCATTTTTAATGATTGGGCAACAAATGTATGTTTTACATTAGCTGTCCAGTCCATCAACCATTAATGTTAATGTAACAAAAATTGAGCAAAAAACATATACATTTTTTTCCATTTCTGTTTTTCAGTCCTTTTTTTACATTTATGTGAGGAACAGTAGATAGATCAGTTCATGAAAATAGTTAACAAGTTGTCCAATCTGCTTAATGTTTGTTCGCATATCCAGGGAACTTCAATAGTTTTTAGATTGAACCCCTAACCTTAAGAGCTTATTCAGACAGGCGTATATCGGTCGGGTTTTCACACCCGGGAGATATATGCTATCATTCTCTGCAGGGGGAAGAGTCGGTATGGGCCGGGAGCAATGCACTGTGCTCCTGCCCCCTCTCCGACCCTTGCCACTATTTGCAATGGGACTGGGCGAGACAGGGCGAAACTTAGCTCTGCCCCCGCCCCTCCCATTGCAGACAGTGGCGAGGGGCAGAGAGGGGGGGAGCACAGTGCACTGCCCCCAGCCTGGCCTGCCTCCTCCCCCTGCAGAGAGGGACACCGTATATCTGCAGGGCGTGAAAACCCGGCTGATATATGCCTGTCTGAAAAAAGCACAAATCAGTTGTTTTATTACCAAGAGCTGCAAGCTTTTTCCTTGTCTTCCAAAGAAGCCTTCACCTGGACTTGTAAAAGGCCAAAAGTGTAAATGGCACAAAAATTACTAGTGAATACGTGCTTCTCGTAGAAGACGAACAAGTACAATGCCAAACTAGCTTTAAAACAAAACAATTTTCATTTTTGCATGTGGACAATGTGTTTCAACTTTGCAACAGGGTCTTCTTCAAACAATGAAGACCCCCTTTCATTGATAAAATCCATTACCCATATGCAAGAATAAAAAATGTTTTGTTTTTAAGCCAGCTTTGTTTTTGTTAGCTTTCTATAGGCAGTGCCTATCCCATGCCCTTTTGTCCTACTTACATTGTTCTCCATCTTGTTATCCGCGCTACTAGAGACTTCAAATGACAAAAGGCAATGACAAAAGGTAAATTTAAAACAAGGGAGACAGCCAACATTAAAAGCCGGCACTTTAGAGTAATTTTTCATCACAAAAAAAGTCATTTTAAGTAAATAAAGCGATTTGCACTTTTGGTAGTTATCACATGGGCTATTATATTAACACAAATTGTTGCAAAGTGTTGTAATCATTTAAGCTTCTAAAAATGTAATACAAACCTTTTTCTTTCCAGCTCTAACTAATTAATTTTACTTGACTGCATTTTCTTATACATTTTCTTTTTATTGCCTTGTGGAGGAGTTCTACAGTGTAAGAAACTCAGCCATGTAGCTAGGTACATGCCGGTCCCAAGCCCGTATAAATGGGAAGGAGTGGATAAAACAATGGCAAACTACTCCACTATTTCTGCCAAAATACTTTATGGATCACAGCTGGACAAGGATAGGAATGCATGGAGAATGATGATCCATAGAGTGACCAAACGTTGGCCTCGACTGAGCAGATAATCACCGCCACAGTGTCAGATGTTTAAGACATAGTCCAATAAACAAATATATCACCAGCAGCACATAGGCATCCCTATATGGGTGGGACTCATTGAAGATGCAGTAGCCACCAGGACACAGACCATGTCCAGAAGTATAGTCAAGAAAGGATGAAGTGGCAGCATCAAATGGTGCAAAAGGTTTTCAAGTCTTTATTTTCCCATGACAAGAAATTACAGCTATATTTTGACCTGCAATTAAGTCTTTGTCCAGCTTGACAAAGACCTAATTACAGGTGAAAACGTAGCTGTAATTTCTTGTTATGGGAGAATAAAGACTTAAAGACTTTTTGCACCATTTAATGCTGCCACTTCATCCTGTCTAGAAGTTACAGACATGCCACCTACTGAAATTACTCAAATGTCCATGCTCAGTAATTCCAAATTTTGGTAGTGCACTAATTAGAACCAAACATCTTTCCGGGCATTTGTAGGATTCCTGGAACCAAACCTTCATCAATATAATCTTAAAGGAATTTTCCCATCATATAAAGTGATAGAATATCACTAAAATATGCAATTTTTTATGAGCAATGGGTTTCCACACTGATCCTGAGAATGAAGGGGCCCCAGCATTAGTTTCCATCTAAGTATCACCTGCATTGTGGCATTCCACGTCATTCGGCTGTGTAGTAAGTTGCAGCTGGCCCCATTGACTTATATAATAACATAGTATGCTTGGCTGAAAAAAGACAATGCCCATTTAGTTCTGATGGCATCTTTCAGGAATATTTTTCCAATTATTGAAGTGAGACCTAGCGGCCTGTAGTTACCGTCTCTCTTCTTGACCCCTTTTTGTATATTGGAACCACATTGGCAATGCACCAATCCAGTGGTACGACACAGGTGTCAATAGAGCCCCTAAAAATAAGAAATAACGGTCCATCTATCATGCCACTTAGTTGCTTTAGAACCCTTGGGTGTATTCCATCTGAACCCGGTGATTTGTCGATTTTAATCTTTTTTAGCCAGCTCTGCACTTCCTCCTGCAGGTGATATTTAGTGGGGGGGGGGGGGGGGGTTATTTTCTCCCCTTGCATCTAATGTGACATTTCTTTTTCTTTCGTGAATATACTTGAGAAGAAAAAACTATTTAATAGATTTGCCTTCACCCCATCTTCTTCTATGGTTTTTCCTGCATTATTTGTTAAAGGTCCAGCACTTTCAGTGCAAATCCTTTTACTGTTTATATAATTAAAAAATAGTTTAGGGTTA
Source organism: Eleutherodactylus coqui (assembly GCF_035609145.1). Classification (NCBI taxonomy): domain Eukaryota; kingdom Metazoa; phylum Chordata; class Amphibia; order Anura; family Eleutherodactylidae; genus Eleutherodactylus; species Eleutherodactylus coqui. The sequence goes on along the minus strand of NC_089839.1, from coordinate 264,490,365 downwards.
TTTTATTGAATAGAAAGAACAGCACTACTTTTGATTGTTGAGCAGGTGGCCAGGGCAGCTTTAGTACTTTGGTGTTTGACGCAGGCAATGTGTATAGTCTACGGATATGTATATTCTATTGGTAACCCGTATTTTCAGATGCAGCAAAGTTCAACTTGAGTGCGATACTTTCTGTGGCAAGTCATTTTATCTTATGGTATTAAAAAAGCTATTGTTGTCTGAAGAAGGCTATTGAAAAAATATTGAAATTGCAAAAAAACTTTGGTACAGAACTTTTTCTTAAAGCACTAAGTCTCAAATTTAAGTTTTCTACATCTGTATGCATTCATGCAGTATACATACTGGTGAATGATAACATTGTTTTTATTTTTCCTCAGTATCGAAATCAGAAAGGAAACTTCTTTTAGGAATATATTTCCATTTGTAGTAGAGCAAAAAGCTACTAGAACCCTACAGCTGCATCTTTGAGGGATGCCTATAGGAATGTAGCTCCTGTCACAAGCACAGCAATAGAAAAGGATCCAGCAGGCTCAGCACAGCCAGGGGTTTTGTGATGCTTAATAAACTGCTGGCTGACTTCCAACTGAGCATGCTGGAGCCTGTGTACAAAGACTGTAACAAAGACTGCAAGAGAAAGGAACTGAGGCTAACAAGCAGCTTAAAGGTATAAAGCTGCCAGAGAAGATGTGAAACCTAAGATGCAAAGGATGCATCTGAGCCCATGTGCCAAGGCAGCTGTGGAGAACGATGAGAGGTTCTGAGGTCCTGTAGAGAGCGAGACGGGAGCCGCCATGCATGAAGATTCTTGTGTACTAGAGCAGCATTGCAGATTTCATCAATATTAACACAGTAGTTTGTATGCAGAGTCTTCACTCCTACAGACACAGCTTTACGCTACATGAGTAATATCCTACATACAGCCGAACAATGAATGCCAATATAAAACCCCTCAAAGGCTATGTTGTTCTTTAAAGAAGACTGTAAACCTAATCTAGAACCTAAGTGTATATGTGTGTAATAACATAATAAACCACAATAAGATATGTATATTAAAATATAGATGGCATCTTTTGATGTTTGGATCCAATTACAGATTATACTAGAGAAACGTTACATTTCACCAAGGTAAAGGGAAATAAAGAGGCAACTCAATTTCAATGTCCATTTGAGAACAGGTGATGTAATACAACTCATGCTGCTCAAGCAAAAGGATGATTCAAAAAACACCACTAGTATCCATACAAAGTTATAAAAACCTGGACGGTCGGTAACTTACTAACTTTTAGCATAAGTACACAAATAATATAGTAATCACCACAATACACAGCAGTAGCATAACTGCTCAGAGTCCCTGAGTGCATCCCCTTCAGCAAATTACAATTGTTTTAATATAGTAAATTGTATGTTTTGCTGATCTAATATGCAGCTAGACTACAGTATATTATTTTCTACAATACAGTGGGCACCAGGAATTCAATTTTCTGTGTACTGTATATTAACTTCAACATCATTGCAAAATGGCTACTACACTCCTGGCTCTTAGAAAGTTACTTTGGGAACAACTATAGCAGTAACTATGCATTTACATATTTTCTGATGAATGCATCAAATGTAAACCCGCAATATATTCAACTGTATGCTATTAGCTTGCATACAACATGCATAGGATGACTGGCATAGTGCAGAAATGCATATTCCGGGTATGTTTTAATTTTCCTAGACTTTTTTTTGCAGTGACAAACTTTACAGGTAAACAGACAATTAACTATATATATATATATATATATATATATATATATACAGGTAGAGAAATACAGCTGTTTGCAAAAAACATTTGAAAAAGAACAATTTAAATAGCTCAACACAACTAATATAGCAAGTGGTTTTTCCAAATTCAACAGAACATGCCACTTTTAATTACTACTACCTGGATAGAATCCCCCATAAGAGGACAGATTTGAACATCAGAAGTTTTCTCAAGCACACCTGATGCAAATAATCAAGAGCTTCATTAGTTACATCAGGTGTCCTATCTCTTCTTGTAATTTCTGGACCACTGTATTGACTTAGCCATATTTCTAACATGCAATCAAATGTCACAGTCAACAAAGCCCTAGACAGTCCAGATATTTGATGTGTTTTATTGCAAGCATACCTATTGAAGCCCTTGACTAGTTGCATCAGGTGTGCTTGAGACATTAAGGATTCTATTAAGGGGAATAATTCTGGGACTGCAGTAGTCATTAAAAGTGGCATTTTGTGTTGCATTTGAAGAAACCACTTGCTATATTAGTTGTGCTGAGCTATTTAAACTGCTCATTTGATTGTTTATACAATCAACTGGAAAATTGTAAATTTGGCAAATAAACCTAATTTGCAAAGGTTGTTTAGTAATTTTGATTGCAACAATAGAAAGATAGATAGATTTGAAGAATGTTTCACCACTTCAAAATGTTCAAAACAGAAATTCAGTGTTTATTTACTCCTGTTCAAAGCTGCACTGAACTAGAGTAAATAAACACAGAATTTATTTTCTGAACATTTTGGTGTGGTGAAACATTCTTCAAACGTTGTTTACAACAAACCTTGGATCAAGGTTTACTTTGCTGGCACCCACCACATGTGCAAAATCCAAAGTGTTGCTCGATTTACTTTTGGAAATATGTATACATAGTTGCATGTAGAAGTTTTTGGACAATTGCATAGTTTTCATAATTTAGCTTCTGTACATCACCAAAATGGGTCTGAAATAACAACATCAATATCTGATTGCAGTGTATAATTTTAGATTTAAATCAATGGACCTAGCAAAAATATTGTATTAACCGTTCAGGAATTACTGCCTTTTTTTTCATTGTCCATCCATTTTGACAGGATCAAAAGTAATTGGACGATTGACTGATAAGCAGTTAATTGGTCAAGTGTGTCCTGTTAATTTCATTATTTAATGGCAAATTAAGGAGATAAAAGGTCTAATGCTGATTCAGAGGGTTGAATTTGCATTTGGTAGCTGTTCATGAGAACTCTTGATATGCGGTTCAAAGAAGTGTCAGTCCCATTGAAGGAAGCTATCATTAAGCTGAAAAAATCGTATTTATCAGACGCATAAAGTTTAGAAGAGACCAAATCAAAAATGCATTACATCCTTAAAAATGGAAAGCACTAGCTTGCTCTGCAACACCAAAAGATTTAGAAGAGAATGGGAGATAGTTAAAGTAGATGCCCAAATTATTTTTTTGGCAAAGAAAACACCCTTGATAATATCTACCCAAGTCAAGAAAACTCTGATGGAGGTAGACATATTACTGTCAAAGTCTACAATCAATAGATGTCTTCATGAATGCAAATGCAGGCCGTTTATGTCATAATGCAAATAATTACTAAAATTCAAATGATGCAATTACCCACAGCCCATGTGCAATGCTAATTGTGAATGGTGTCACATTTACCACTACTGCCTTGTATGTGTTCTGTTACATGTTCTTCTTACAAACTTGGGAACTTGCAGGGCAGACATACACTCACTTAGCATACCTGCTTGCATAGGCAGATGGGATTGTTACTGTATGAGGTATTGGTTCATATTTTGGTCAACATACTTTGGGCACAAAACCGAGACAAGAGTCCTTGTTTTTTCGTGGGTCCCTACTCTCACAGGAAAACTTTCACATGAGTCCTGCTTGCAAGCAGGGCGATTGTCCCGATAGGGACGGCTCCACTCTGGAACCTAACTCACCTTAGACGGTAAACAATCCAAGCTGAACAGGACTAAATTCACCCCAACATACAAGGGAATGCATACCACATGGAACAGGACTGTTCACATCGCATTGGGAAACCAGCATCTTCTAGCCAGAGGGCCGGTATATATGTGCAGCAGACCGGTGGTGATTGGCTGGCTGGAGAACTACACACCCAGCTAACTCAAACATCCCACAGGGCAAGGTGATTGCTCAAACGGCAGTTTGATTGACAGTTTTGAGCGATCACTTTGTGCTCTGAGTGGGGTATACAGAAGACAACTGGAGCGCTGTCTTCTGTATACTCCTGCTGTGTTCACAGAGTGCACAACTGTTATACGGGGTATGCAGAAGACAAGCTACTTGTCTTCTGCATCCAGCTGTTCTCTTCTTGGAGCACTCAGCTGTTATACAGCTGAGCGCTCTGAGCGGGGTATGCAGAACATGGCTGGAGCGCTGTGCTCTTCATACCCCGGCTGTGTTCATGGAGCACTCAGCTGGTATACAGCTGTGCGCTCCATCCAGGGCATGCAGAACACACCTAGAGCGCTGTCTTCTTCATACCACGAATGTGTTCATGGAGTGGGATACCAGCTGAAACAATAGTATCAGCTGTATCCTGCTGTGAACTCTTGATAAGGCTAATCATTCTCTTTCAGCATGCTGAAAGAGAATGATCAGCGATTCGTAACGAAAACTGCATGATGTCAGTGCAGTTAGACCCAACAATTCTGCTCAAAAGACGGCTTTGAGCGATTTTTGTGCAAGAATCATTGTGTCTAAACCAGCCTTTAGTCTATGCAAGGTCTTTCCCAAGGTATCCCCTGCCCACCTCTTTACATCTGTAATGTATCACTCCATTAATATCATATGTAAGACATTCATGATATTTGTATTCTGTTGTAGAGGTAATGAGATAATTATTAAGCATTTGTATTTTGATATAACTAAGGGAATATTTATATCTACTGTATGTAAACCACTGTGCCTGCCATCAATACTTACAAAATGCCTGAAATGAAGGTTGTGCTCTTTTACCAGAAAAAAACTTGTGTTGCCAGTCTGATAAGCAATTCATACAAGCTGGCACCATTCTCCTGGCTAAGATAAATAAAGCAAGGTCAGTGGAACTGCTACAGTGTTTCTAACTACAAAATCCTGGCTGCATAAAATCACTGTAGCCAATAGAAATATCTGCCAATTTTAGGTTGAACTGAGACTCTTGCTGGATAATTGATTTGCAATGGTTTGCTGTCTTACTTGAAAAAAAAGAAACTCCTGTACTTAAAAAAACAACAACATTAGAGCTGCAGTATTTTTTCTTATTCAGATCCAGTCATTGACAAAACTAGTTAAGTCTGTCCCCCATAGCAAACTTTTCAATGGAACATTCCCTCTCCTGAACATCAATGTTTCCAAGCTGTATGTACATGGAGTCTGGCTTTGCTTTTAATTTCTAGTCACTGTTACAAGGCTTGTATGAAAAGTCTGACTTTGGCTTGAAGGAGTGCTGCTTTCCAATAGGTGGCACTGTAGAGTTTTTTTCCCATCTCCCTTATTTGCATATTACCCAGAGGAGCGTGCATGGCCATTTGAGTCTCCTCACTCACCGTCTAGGTGCTCTCCCTAAGGAGAAAATATAGTGTTTCTGACCCCCGTCCCAGGCCTCTCACCAGCAAAGCCAGACTCCTACTGTACACTGATGAAGGGCAAACACCCTGAAATAGCTGTATGTACATGGAGTCTGGCTTTGCTTTTAATTCCCAGTCACTGTTACAAGGCTTGTATAAAAAGTTTAACTGTGGCTTGAAGGAATGCTGCCTTCCAATAGGTGGCACTGTATAGGTTTTATTCCATCTCTCTTATTTGCATGTTTCCAAGTTGGTATGATTACAGCAATATGAAATATATATATATTTTTTTCTAATTTTGCACTATAATAGCACATTTTATGATGAAAAAAATGTTTCTATGTCACCCCAATTAGCCACATTTTCCATTTTTACATTGATGTAGCCTATCAGGGCTTATTTGTTTTACAGGAAGACCACGTTTTCTATAGAACAATTTTGGGGTACATGTAATACATATATCTGGCTTGCAGTGACTATTCTCCTGTTTGCTGCCCATACTGACCTGCTTCTTATTCCCATTACTGCTGCCTATACAACCAGTGCCTAATCCCCCTTACAGAATGTACTCTGCCTGTCCTAACCATTGCGTTATTTGCACATGCTACATAAGTGCCGCTTTTGTACTGCACTCTCAACTCTGCCTGCCAGCCACACATCGGGTGTCATCATCAGAGACTATTTTAAGGAAGAAACTGGGAGATCCCCTCTGGTAAAGCCTATAAATCCTTGTGAAGGTTCTAAGACAAAGAAGAGCAATCCCTTGGGCTGGCTATATACCTTGGATTTCGATCGGCCAAACCAACCAATTTCAGCAGGGTTGGATGATCATCAAGTGACCTGCAGATGCTCCCTCAATGGCAGAGGATGAAAGAGATACGGATTGTGAAGTTGGATTTTAACTGCCTGATCCATTTTTTTTACTTACGAGAGATAAGTCACTCTGGTAGTGTCTTTCTCTTGTCTCTGCATCTAGAACACTCGCAGGCTGGGCTGAGCATGCATGAGTTTAGGTGTGTCAGGCAATATACTGTGGCAATATAGCTTTAGACTGCTGCTCGGTTTAGCTCAAATCTGATTCAGTGTGGTCCATGACATCGTAATTGCTTTTTATGTTTATGGAAAGGTTTTTGTGTGTTGATTTTATGCTTGAGAAAGGCCCCATTATATGCTGTTGGGCCGAAACGCGGTGCATTTATACACCTTTCTGGATTGAGTATTGTTGGCTATCGAGGTTGTCCTAGTATATTGGAGCTTTACCATGAGACTCTGCCCAATGTGAACTATTATTGCCGTCTTGGACTCAGCAGAGGCATTCTAGTAAGTTGATCCTGATGTTAAACATATAGATGTGATATTCACTGGAGCACTAAGGCTTTTTTGTTGGTGTTACACCTACCCTGTACTCTTTGGTTGTTATGTTTATGACTAGTTCATAGTATGAGGAGCACAGAATTCTCTAAGGGTGGTGTTAGATGGGGTGACTATCGCTCCTCTGCTTTCACAGAGGAGCAGTAGTTGTTCAGTGAATGAAGGCAGAATGCTCCGGAGAGCTCTACCACCCACCCATCTCCATTCACTGCAAACAGGCAGTCGTTCAATGATGAATGACTGCCTGTTTACACTGAGGGAGACATCTCTCACTAGTTGTTTAGTTTAATTGAGCTGAAAAGGAAGGACTAGTGACTACTCAGCGATTTCTCTCTCAGTACTCTATTGGGTGCTGTATTTACAGTCGCCCATAATCACTCATTTGATTAATTATTTGGGCAACTATTGGCCCATGTAAAAATACCCTAACCTATAGAATGGATGTTCAAGTTTTAATGAGCTAGTTTGTAGAAAGTGTCAATGTACCCACTTTTTACTCACATTACATCACCATGCGGTGCAAGAAAAGGGAGTATATTGTTGGTTTCCAAGTGGCAATAGGAGATTTGTCTACACTGCAAAGAGTAAAAATAAAAATGAAATTACGGAGCCAAGAGTAGAAGTTTATGGAACAGTTTGGGCAGATAGCTCTCGAATGTTATCTCATTTATATGGCTAGCTGTATCTTTGCAGAATGTTTGCAATAAGCATTACTAGTATGGTAGTAGTAGCTACAGAAATGTTTTTGCTGACTGCCCAGATAGTCGTCTTTTTGGGCGGACACCAAATAGTTAAGGATTCATAAAATAAAATTAATTTTGGGTCGCATCCTGTACCTGATGATAGTTAGAGATAAAATGAATGCACAGTTCACCTAGAACGGGTTGAGAAAACAAAGATTTATCGTGAGTCGCTGACATCTTTTTTTTTTTTGCATTTAAGTTCATAGGCAGTATAATAGGTACTCAGAGCAAGCCCTTCATCAGAGAGAATACACGAACGTGCACAGATTATAGAATTACCTAATGAGAACATTACTGGCTGTATAGATGAGTGAATAGAGAAAAAACATAATCAGTGCTTTCAAGATCATGTTTTTAAGATCTTGCATTCAGGGAATCTGGCTGAGCCATCACACAATATTGTTTTTGTGGAGTCTAAATGTATTTTCTTTGTTTTTGTTGTTGGCGAGATGAAAAAATCTGCATGTTTTTGATTAGTAGGCCAGCAAAATCACTTTGACAAACCTGGAACCTGGGTCTGCTTCTATTTCTAAATAAAACCCTTTAGAGATAAGGCCATGTTAGCTCCTGTCGCTGAACACTATCTTTTGTTTGTGTTTGTCCTGAGGGTGTGATCTATGTCATGTTGAAGTAACAATTTAATACATTAATGCAGTAAGTGGTTGCAAAAGCCAGGCTGCTTGATTACATTAAAAGCTACTTAAAATCTGCACTTAACAGTGGGTGTCAATATAAAAACAGATAAAAATGCACACAGTATATTTCACTGGATTATTTCTAGCTAGTAAATTAATTTTCGAAGATAACCTTTTGTATATAGAGTTCATGGAAACTGTGATATATATTGTGTGTGATATAAGGCTCTTTCACACAGGCGCTGTGATTTTCGTCCGGCCGTGTCATGGCCACAGCGCGACCGAAAATTGTATGATCGAGAGGCAGCCATGACCAAGTCACGGCTGCATCTCCTGATTATGCGCTTGTTCAGACCGCCCGAGTCTGGCGAGTATACGCCGAGCCCGGGATACTATAGGGCGGGGGAGAGAGTTTAGCTCAACTTAACTCCCTCCCCCTCTCCACCCATTTGCCGGCTGTCAGCAAAGGGAAGAGGCAGGATGGGGCAATAGCTAGTGTGCTAATCTCCTGCCTCGTCCTACTCCCTCCCTTTGCCCACAGCTAGTAAGGGCGGAGAGGGGGAGGGAAGGGGAGGGAGTTTAACAAAGACGCTGCTAAACTCCCTCTTACCTCCCTTCTCTGGCAGCTCTCATAGGCTCCCATAGGAGTCTATGGGACTGGCCGCCATATCCTGGCCAGATAACATAGGTCCAGAACTATCTTTTCAGGACGTCATATGCGCAATCTTCGCCAGACAGCCGTTTTACACACCAGAAACTGATGCATTTGAAACCAATGCATCATATGGGCTGCGAATATCGGTCGACCATGAAAACAGGGCTGATAAACGCTCACGTGAATGAAGCTTTATACTTAACATATGTATATTATAAAGAAAATCCAAAAGTGTAGGTAGTAATTATCATTTAGTTCTCCCTTTACTTTATAAACTTATAATTTATGGATTATTTTGAAGAATATTTACACCTAAACTAAACATGCAAAGGAGAAGGTTAATAATTAGAGATGAGCGAGCCTACTCAGCCATGCCCCTTTTTCGCCCGAGTACTGCGATTTTCCAGTACTTCCGTCCTCGGGCGAAAAGATTCGGGGGGCCCTGTGGGTGAGTGGGGAGTTGAAGCGGGGAGTGGGGGGGAGAAGGAGAGAGAGAGGGCTCCCCCCTGTTCCCCGCTGCTACCCCCCGCTCCGTCACGCCTCCCCCGCCCCCCGGCGCCCCCCGAATCTTTGCACCCGAGTACTGAAGTACTCGAAAATCGCGGTGCTCGATCAAGTAATTACTCGAAACGAGTACGTTCGCTCATCTCTATTAATAATGTCAAATTTGAAACAGAACTTTTAATAGAATATAGAAAAAATATATGATGCCTCAATAACTAATCAAAATCCCAGTACACAAGAAATACATGTTGATCATGGTCACATGCAGAATGCCACTTTATGGACCTGGTTTTCTTCATGATATTTAGTCCAAGGCTTTCCATAGACCTTCATCTGGCCCTGTGAATCAAGGGCATCTAGAAGTCAAGGGAGATCAAAAGCATTTTTCAGAGGAATATAGAAAATACGACTATGTGCATTAGTATATGGGTATTTGTCTTATCTGCATTCAAAATTGTGTACACACATCTTATTGATGATACACCCTTTTTGCAATCAGTGTCAGTGCAAATACAGGCATGTGTGAAAACAGCTGCACACATAGTGACACGCACTTAATCCCTCTGGCCATGGAGATAGTGTGCAAAATGTTTTTCTATTTGGAATGTGAAATTAATTAATTGAAGCAAGAGTTGTGTACGCATGGCTGTCCTGACCTACAGCATACAGTGGAATCTTGTGAAGCTACATGAATCATCCTCCTTCTGACTTGTCTCCTTCCCTCTAATGTCAGAAGGCAGCACTATAAGCCCATTGGGACCCTGAAACACAATTGATTGTTTCCGCTGCTGTGTTTATGTTATGAGCTTGGTTCTCTTATTGTATCTATGTAGTGAGCTTGGTTCTGGTGCTGTATTTATGTTTTAAGCTTGGTTATGGTGCTGTATTTATTCACTGACCTTTTCTAATGTGGGTAATCTTTGTAATCTTGTTGCTTTCTACATAAGCAGAATACAGGCAGAGTTTCTATATGTGTAATATTTATATAGTTTTTTTTCTTATTATGGGGGGAACAAAAAAAATCAGCATTGAGTACCATTTAAACTAAGGCTGGCACTGTGGGCAAAAAAGGGGTCTTCTGTTGCTATTCACATTATGATATTTCACTTGTCAGTTCCACACTCAGCTGTAACAGCTATTAATGTGTGATTTCTTATATTGGTACCATTGTCTGCTTAATATACCACGATGAACCAAGATTACACACTATTGGAAACTCATCTGGTCTTTAAACATTTCTATACATTTGTCAGTCTAGGATTTCTGTCATCTGATGTGTCCATTCGAATGGTGTAACAAGATTCTACCATATCACCATTTGATACATATTGCCATCCACCTCTACTAAGCATATTCCGGGTCTTTGACATTTTGACCAGTGCTGTCCTTTAATCCTTTAATATTTGCTGGTCATACAGCAGTAGTCTTGCAACAGGATATTAGAAATACTATTTAATACTGATCTGGAAACAGAAGATAGTTACTGTTAATGTTCAGCATATTAAACAGGCTGCCGAGCAGTAGGTGAGCAGACTTCACAGGTCAAAGCTGTTAAAATGCAGAGTCAGGAATGAACCTGTGTATAAGTTACACATTGTACAGGGATTTGAACAAAGCAGTTTCACAACAGGTAACCCATGGAGTTTCTCAAAGGAAGGTAATAGAAATGCTGTCATTCACTAACTCGGTCAGAGTACATTTAAATAAAACTATAGTAGAAATAACCCAGCTGCCTGGTTGTATTATCAGTAAAACATAGAGTTTGTAACACAGCTACGTGCCAAGCCTGGAAAAATGGGGAGGGGTAGAGAAAGACATGGTTACTTACTCCACTATGTACCACCAAAATACCTCACGAATTCGCTCAAAAATATGTTTAAAGATATGGTGCTGGAAGCTGGGTTCCCCGGGCTGGAAACCGCCTACCATGTTTCCCCGAAAATAAGACACTGTCTTATATTATTTTTTGCCCCAAAAGAGGCACAGTGTCTTATTTGCGGGGTGGGGTGGCTTTGATTGGCTGGCTGGGGCTCGATTAGCCAATCACAGTGCTTGCTCTGCTGGAGGCGGGGTATTCAAAGCCCCATCACCAGGAAGAAGCTCAGTGGTCAGACAGGAAGGATGCAGTTTGCCACAGTGTAGCTGGAGACCATCGGGAGGCATTGAAACGATACGGACCAGGTGAGTATAGATTTTTTTTAATGCAGGTTAGCTAGGTCTTATTTTCGGGAGGGGGGGGGGGCTTATATTTCCAGCCTCCCCCAAAAGGGGTAGGTCTTATTATCAGGGTAGGGGGAAACATGGTACAATGGTTCTGGAGAAAAGCAATGATGTGTTTTCAAAATAACCTGGCGGAAAACCCATCCAAGTGTCGGTCTGCTGATGTTGCCTGCACTTTACTAAAATGCATAAAATTGGAACATGGAATGTACATAGAATGAAGATTAGCAAATTGGACATTATAAAGAATGACATGCAATAATTAAACATTGACCTTCTAGGGATCAGTGAACTTCATTGGACAGGGAACAGATATTGAACCAGCAATGATTTCACAGTTTACTACCCAGGAAATGAAAAGATCCGAAAAAGTGCTGTCACCTTCATTGCAAGCAAAAAGATTAGTAAAGCTGTCCATGGATGAACAAATCAAAACGTCTTGTGCTGGTGTCCAAGAAACCTTGCAGCAAATAACAGAAAAGGAAATTGCTTACAACATTGGCAATTTCAATTCAAAAATTGGCGCAAAAGAAGAGACACCAATAATAGGGAAATTCAGCCTAGGAAAACAAAATGATGCCAGGGACTGACTTTTCCAATTCCTCCCAGAAAACCGATTGATGATTATGAACACATTGTCTGCATAGCTAAAATGTTGCTTTTACAGCTGGACGTCTCCTAGAAGTTCAGCGTAATCAAATCGAATTCATATTGTGCCTCCAAAAGTGGAGAAATTTCATTTTAGCAGCAAATATGTTCCCAGGTGCAGATTGGTGTTCTAGTAACCAACTGCCTGTTGACAAAATCAAGCAAGATTTCTGCAATCGAAACAGCAAATGAAAAGATCTACAGTACAAAAAAGTAACAAAAAAATCAACCTGCCTATCAGCAGACACCTTGCGTGTCGCCGACATGCTATGAGAAGCAAAAGCTACCATAAACAGGGATGTTTTTCAGTGGGTAAATGTCCAGTTTTAGTGAGGAAAGACAGAGAACGGTTTTGGTTCCATACTGCATGGAATTGGAAGCAGCATACAAAAAAGTACACACCAGAGAGCTCCTCACTTATGTTAAAAAGGCTTGGTGCCTTTTGAATTGCGCAATGTAACCTCAATTGTTGCTCAGGATGGCAAGGAATTACATGATCCTTAACAAATCATGCATAGATGGTGGAAATGCATAGAATGCAACGCAAATGATTGCAGAAACCATCAACCGCAAACAGAAGAACTAACAGATTTAGAACTTGATCTCCTGGAGGATGAAGTTGAGTAGGCACTGAGCCAGCTACCAAATCAGAATGGAATCGATTTCATACCTGCTGAGCTGCTCAAGCCCTTCTTAGTCCAGATGCTAACAGCACTCTGTCACAAGATTTGGGAAACCAAATCGTGGCCAAAAGATTGAGCAGTTTCCCAAAAAAGCGACCTGAGAGAATGCTCAAACTACCACACGATAGCCCTAATATCACATCCAAGCAAAATCCTACTGAAGATTAAACAAAAATGTATGATGGTGGTAGAGGAATAGAATTCCCTGATGCACAAGCCATTTTATTCAAAAAAGAGGAACAAGAGACCAAATTGCAAATCTCCAATGGATCCTGGAAAAGGCTAGGAATACCAGAAGGAGATGCCCCTATACTTTGATTACAGCAAAGCCTTTGATTGCATTGGACATGACAAGCTGTGCCATGTTTAAGACAAATGGGAGGCCTGGGACATCTGAGGCAACTCATACAGTTAGCTATATGCAAACCAGGATGCTACAGTCAGGACCTCCAGCGGTAACACAAAATGGTTCAGAATTAGGAAAGGAATATGCCAAGGCTGCATCCTATCCCCTGCATTGTTCAACCTGTATGCAGAATCAATCTTGAGGCAATGCAATTTAGACGAATCCTACATCAGAGTAAGGATTGGTGAATCAACAATCTCAAATATGCAGATGATACAACCTAGCTGGCAGAAAGTCAAGAACATCTTGAACAACTGATACTAACAGTTAAAGCAGAAGAAAACTAAGATCATGATAACACCTGGTAATGGTACAGGAGAAATCTAAATCAACCATGAAGAAATCAAAGCAGTTCAAGGCTTCATCTTCTTCAGATTGAAAATCAATTGCAATGCAGAATCAGGACCCAAATAAAATGACGAATCGCACTAGGTTGGTGTACAATGTTAAGAATGGATAAGATCTGGAAAAACAAAGACATAATGTTCCGACTTGTCGGTAGCAACAACGCTGTGGCCTCAACACAGGCAAAGACCTGTTGCCTTGTTAAGCAGGTCAAGGGTTAATGCACCATGTGTTCCGCTGGTGCTGTCTTTACTGCATGAATGCCTGCTGGATTAGCCATATCTGGGAGTAGGCTAGAGGTGTGGTTTTCTATTTACTCTGTCAGTTTTCAGGTGCAGAATGGCTATATATTCTCATCCCTCCTGGTGAACATCTGCTGTACGCCAGGTGTGTTCATCGACATGGTCACATGTCCATCACTGTGGCATATGCATCAACTGAAGAACACACAGCTGCAGACAAAGATGCCTTTTATGACCAGCTCGCCGCCATCGTGCTCAGCTACCTGAATGCAAACCCAGGTCCCCAGACTCCTTGCTATGAAGACATAATTGGACCCTTTGGCGAAGGCCTAACCAATGACAATTCACACCGGATGCTGTCATTCTGTGCCTTAATGGGCCTTACAGTGGCAGGGTCCTGGTTCCAGAGACGTAGCATTCATAGGTTTACCTGGATATCCAACGATGGACGTACAAAAAAAGAACTGGACTCATTCTTCATTGAAATTCTGTCAAATCATGTCGAGTATACCGTGGGGCAGAAGCTCCAGCAAACACAGACCACCATTTGATTGTTGCCAAAATAGCAGTTCCACCCCACAAGACCAGATCACAGCCTTCAGTAAACGTTGACGCCCTAAGGGAAAATCAAGCGCTCAAATGTCAATACAATATCGCAATCGAAAACCGTTTCCATGTTCTGGGCAATCTCCCAGATGAACCAAAGGCAGCTTGGAATGTCACAAGAGATGCTATCCGTGAAACCGCAAAGACCGTTCTTGGATACTGGCATCCCTGTTGGCAGCCTTGGCAGGTCCTTGAAGCAAAGGCGAAAGTCAACCTTAAAAACAACCAAGCAGAATGTAAGAGGCTGAAGGGTGTGTTCCAGGCAAAGGCCAAGAAAGACAGGGAGCGGTACTATAATGCTCTGGCTGATAAAACGGAGGAGGATCTGAAGTCAAACAATCTAAGAGCAGCATACAAAACAGTCACCAGAATCTGAGGGTCCTCAGGGACCAGCCGGCATACGCCAATCCACAAATCTGATGGCAGCCTTTGTACCAATCATGATGAGACACTTCAATGCTGGCATGAACATTTGTCATCCGCCCTGAACTATCCGACAACTAACTCTCACATCCGTTGCTGTGGATGACCATTCTGTGCCTACGGATGCTCAGTCATGGGAAGAGGTCCGTTCTGCTATTCAGAAAATTAGATGCGGACGCACCGCCGGATCAGATGGCATTCCACCTGAACTGCTGAAATGTGCAACTGAGCTGATAAGCACTGCTTTACATCAACTATTTCTGCACGTCTGGTCTTGTGGGAAAGTCCCCGTCGAATGGAAGGAGGGCATCATCCTCGCCCTGTACAAGGGGAAGGGCCCAAAAACAACATGCGCTAGGTACAGGCCGATAACACTTCTCTCGGTTCCCGGCAAGGTCTTTGTGCACGTTCTAATCTCAGGGGGACAACAACTCCTGACCTCCAAGCGGAGCCGCCAGCAGTCAGGCTTCACGGCAGGCCACTCCACCATGGATGCCATACTCATTCTTAGGCTCCTCTCAGAGATACATAGAGAATTTAGCAAGCCGCTCCTCATTGCATATATCGATCTCAAGGCGGCGTTCGACTCGGTCTACAAAGAAGCCCTCTGGAAGGCCTTGCATGGCATTGGCATCCTCACATCCCTTCTATACCTACTAAAAGACATTCATCAGGGCACATCTGCCAAAGTCCGTATCAGCGGTTCAACCTCTGCTAGTTTTGAGAGCTCGTCTGGTGTTCAAGGTTGCGTCTTGGCTCCTGCTCTCTTCTGCAGGGCCATGGACAGGATTCTTCAGTGTATTGTCCAG
The DNA here is from genome assembly GCF_035609145.1 of Eleutherodactylus coqui. Classification (NCBI taxonomy): domain Eukaryota; kingdom Metazoa; phylum Chordata; class Amphibia; order Anura; family Eleutherodactylidae; genus Eleutherodactylus; species Eleutherodactylus coqui. The sequence continues at coordinate 264,474,704 of NC_089839.1, read as the reverse complement.
TGTAATGGGGTCACTCTTCCGGAGTACCACTTCACCGACCTGGACTACGCCAATGATGTTGCACTCTTGGATGTCACATCTGATAATTTTGACTCACTTATTGGAACAGTTCGATTTTGAGGCGTCCTCTCTTGGGCTTCACATCTCCTGGCAAAAAAATAAGCTGCAGAATCTAGGAGTCGGCACAATCCCTTCAGACCTAGATGTAAACGGACAGAGAGTCGACGCTGTCAGTGAGTTTGTGTACCTCGAAAGCATTAAGCACACAGATGGGAGGGCACTTCCAGACATCTTGCAGAGAATAGCACTGGAAGCCTTGGTGATGAGGTCCCTGGATAAACTCTGGTGGAGGCAGAACATAACACTTGGGACCAAGATTCGATTCTATCAGACCTGCGTTATGCCAATATTATTGTACGGCTCAGAGACTTGGACCTTGCTGTCGCAAACCACTGAGTGTCTGAAGTCCTTTCACATGCAATGCCAACGCCAGATTCTCCGTGTCCGTTGGTTCGACTTCATCAGAAACACCGAGATACAGACTTGCACAGGGCTTGAGTCAATAACAAAAACAATAACAAGGAGACGACTTGCACTTTTTAGTCATGTTGCACGCTTGTTAGAAGCTGTTCCGGCCCACGGTGCTCTAACCGCAGCAATTGCTAGGAAAATTAAGAGAAGACCCCCTGCCGGATGGTGGAGGCCCCCTGGTCGTCTTCGGTACTCGTGGGTGCAACAGATAGGCAATGGTACCTCCTCCGACATCAACACCGAATGAAACAATGCTTTCGGTCGTGTTCATTTGAGATCGGCGCTATGGACACTCATTGTCCAAGCGAGATAACTAACTAAATCCCGGTGATCAGTGCTGCTTATTCCGTTCCATGGTGGAGATATTAGAGTTTGGAGCTCTGCTGTGCTGGGTGTTTTCTCGACTTGGAAATAAGTTGCTGTGGGTTCCCTTTTAGTTGTATTGTTGCTTTGCATTTTTTGTTGCTTTGTGTGTCGGTTCATCTCTCCAGGGGTTCCTATAGGGTGAATCAGGGCCCAGAAAGAAGACTGTGGGGACGCCTTTTATCGAGGCGATGCCTCTAGGTTAGGGGCAGGCTTCCTTTCCTCTCCCTGAAGTGGTGCTACCATCCCGCATAGCGTGCTGTGCGGTTATTTCAGTTGTGGTGTGCACTGTTCTTTGGTGCATAAGTCTATCTACTAATGTAGTTGTGAACATCACCCTGTGTCCGTGCTGAGCATGGTGCTTGTGAGCCTCATGGACGTGACACATAAGCATTGCAGCAAAATGCTAGCTAGTTAACGCAATCATCTTCCCAGTTACAACTTATGTCTGTGAAAGTTGGGCACTGAAGGATATGGACTGGAGGAAGATTAATGCCTTCAATGTTTGTTGCTGAATGAAGCTCCTACAAATTCCTTGGAATGTCAACAAAAGAGTCCTAAACTGTATCAAACCAAAGTTTTCATTGGGGGGCAAAATACGAAACAGAGACTCTCAAACTTTAGCCACATAATGCGAGCTATTTCATTAGAAACATCAATATTGCTTGGTCAGAGGCAAAAGAAGACCTGGCCACCAACGATCACGCTGGCTTTATACTATCAAAAGCTGACATCAACATGATCAAACTGAAAAAAGCACTACAAAACAGAACGGCGTGGAAAGAGCTGATGCAAGAAGTGTCAAACAGACGGCCCGGACAAAACGTATAAAGTTTAATATTTAGTACAAATAAATCAATACCACAATAGAAATATGCAGACCCCCATGAAATACTACCTTCAATTGAATAATTAAATATTGCAGTTATTTCTATTATTCTAAACAATATTTTGTACATGGCACCTGTAGAAATTTATCAGGTTCTGGGTTCTTACTTAGTATATCTGACTTAAGCACTACATTACTGTAGATAGTCTCTCTTCTTTAGGTGGATCTGTCATCATACTATGCATTAATATGTAAGACCTATATAGGTATTTCTGCTCTATAAGACCAAATGACACAAAAAATATTGCATCATTTGTCTGATAAAGCCAACAAAAAGTATATGGTAGACTTATGTTCATAAAGGGAACGCTCTTTCTGCCTTTCCCACCTTTTCAGCAGTGACTGATGAGCTTGGTGTATACTGCATTCAACAAACTCTTTATTAGGGCATTTTAGCCAAATATCTCACTATTTTGGGGGCTATTCAGTCCAATAGTAAGGAGAACTGTTCTCCAAACTATGCTGCCCAATAACAGAGCAGCATAGTATGATGATAGATCTATAGTACAGTAGTTTTGACACTCCCAGGACATTTAGATTGTTGTCACATCAATAATACTAGTTTTAGTATGGTATTAGGTCAATTGAATTAGTTGTTTAATAATATTGTCATGCATCCTTAAAGGTGTTTTTCCATTACTTAAAATTGTTTCACAACCACTCTGTCCTTCCTGATCACTGCTGACCATGTCATGTGACTGCTACAGCCAATCATTAACCTCATCAGTGAACTTCTATAGCCAATGATTGGCTGCAGCAGTCACATGTTCTAGTCAGCAGAAACCAGGAGCAACAGAGTGATTGTGAAGCAATTTTAAGTCATGGGAAAACCCATTAAGGGTATGTTTGCACATAGTGGAACAGTGCAGATTTTGGTGCAGATCCACAGCAGGTTTCATCCCTTCTATTGAAAGGGTGAAGTCAGCTGCGGAGCCACATATGCCATTTATGTGGTTTTTGATGCAAAAATGACATGAATTTGAGTGCAGATTTTCAACTGCGGAAAATCCGCACCATTTCTGTTATGTGTCAACATACTCCTAAGATAGCTTACACATTCCCCATACTGTATCTTGTCTCCATCTCTTAATATATTTAAACTGCAATGCCATCTTGGTAGTGCTGACTATAGTACTTCTGTCATGATCGTGGCCCACAAGCTAAATGCCAATGATAGAGCCCCTAGACTGAAGCGAGGTGACAATTCTAGCCCTGTAGCCAAGCTTAAGTAATGGTGCAAATAGTTACTTCTGGTGCCAAGTTTTAATGGTGCTGCTGCATTACCTCATTCTAAGTATACTAGGGGTTATTTATTTTAAACGTTATTTCAGACTTCGGTGTAAATAAGCTCTGCACTCAGATACAACCAATAAATATATTAAGAGGCATAACTTTTCCATGTGCCAGATGAAAAACTCCCTCCAGCTATGAGCTAAAGCAGATTTTTACTATAGTCTATGATAGTTTTTAGCATAGATCAGGGGCGTAACTATAGATGATGCAGGGGATGCGGTTGCACCCGGGCCCAGGAGCCTTAGGGGGCCCATAAGGCCTCTCTTTTCCATATAGGGAACCCAGAACTATGAATAAAGCATTATATTTGGGGGCCCTGTTACAGGTTTTGCATTGGGGCCCAGGAGCTTCAAGTTACGCCTCTGGCATAGATTATAGTAAAAGTGTTGGGTCATGTGTGGCCATCCCTCTAAACTCTATAAAATCAAGAGACAGAGAGAGGTGTTTAATGCACGGTTCCCCCTAATACCAATAACGGAGACCCAACAGAGGTGGAACCACTTACCTGGGACTGTTGTTTAACACATAGCTTTAGGTGAACATATAGCTGTAGACAGCAGCCGTGTGTTCTAAGTTTCCAAATAATGCACTAACCCATAAGATACTTTATCAAAAATGCTTGTTCTCCCGGTATTTTTTCCTTTTCACTCTTGTATACAGCTAATTTCCAGGGAAACTGGCCGCCTCTACTATTGAGGAGAGGTGACCAGCTCCTACACACTTTTTACTTCTTCGGTCATTTTTAGGAGGTGGCCTGTTCCCCTGACAATGGATCTGCGAGATGGGAATGGTCCTTTAAATCCAGCTATACAGATAGTATTAAAAGATGACAATCTGGCTATTAATTAACAATGAGTCTAATGACATATTATTAGGCTTCTGACAGTTTTAAAGAGTATCTATACCTTTAAACATCAAGTTAATTAGGCTGCAATACCAGACACAGCCTATAGACAAATGGAGGTGCTGTTTTAAGAATAAAAAAACATTTTCTATTTTTTTCTATTCTCACATAACCAACAAAAGACCAATGCTGTAATATGTTACATGTAAAAAAAATGCAATTGAGCCCAGATACCAGACAAACATCTGAAACACAGTATATCTACATATATTTCTGATCCATAATGTAAAACTGGCTAGTTTCCCACGTACTCTGAACATGGCCTATGAGTATTGCCTTATGTTTTATGAATTATACACATATATCACAAGAAGGTCTTTATAAATGTATGTTTATTTATTAATGGCAAGCATAATGTTCCTTAATATTATGAATTATTGGAGCTGACATGAAGTCAGGTTATTTTGTAGCAGTTTTACTTTGTAGCAATCACAGTCAGCCCAAACACAAGCATTACTGCTCAGTTTTCATGCACAATGTAATGTGTCAACATCCTGAGCGATAATAGGCAATGGAAGTTAGTATACATATAAACAACACGTTAATAATTAACGTAAAGTACAGTTACTGCTAGGAAGAATGCTGTATAAACAGTACAAAGTCAGGTAAAGACGGCTTGATATCGAATGCATAAGACTCTAATAGTTGGACTGTGTTGTTGGATTATCACATTTTTCAAAACTGGACATCCGATATACACAAACACATATACATATGTGCTGGTCAATACTAGTGTAGGGGTTTTCATCATCATCTTCATTATTATCAATGACCAAGGATCCACAATAGACTACTGAATGTTCACCAACTGTCCAACCATCTGCTAAATCCTACTTAATATAGTATTGAACAATTTACTTCTATGGCTGCATTCTGGTAGATAAATGTATATACATTCACTGAATGCCTAATTTATTAGTGACACTGTCTACTCCTTCAGGATTGGAGCCTCCCTCTATACAAGTGCGCAATTTTTCCATGAATCAGTTTCAGTGTGAGTTCACATTACAATAGGAAAATTGAGTTGTCTGAGCAACTTTGAATGATGTCTGGTTATCAATGCTAGACTAGTGAAGGCCAGTAGTTAAAATACTGCTAACCTTGTTGTATTTCTTGATATTAAAGTGTACTGTGTGATTGAGGAAAAGGGGTCCTGTGGATGCAAATAACTGGTCAACGAAAGGGGTGAGAGGAGGATGTCAAGAAGCATTCTAACAAACAGTGAAAAGATAGGTCTTGACCTATCTTTTATTAAAAAACACTGGAAGCTCCCACAGACTTCTATGGGAGCTGGGAAAAAAGGGAGAGGGAGGGAGTTTACCTGCGTCCGGCACTCGGAAAAGAAGACAGCTGGCTCTATTTAGGCATTAGAACTCATTCCGATGATTGCTGCCTGTCCACATTGGTCAATTTTCCCATTCATGACAAATTGCTGCAGTTTTGAAAGATAAGGTGGACCAACCAGTTACTAGATGGGAGTCCCTGATAAAGTAGTCATTCATTGTAAGCGTACTTGTAGAGACAAAGCTAAACTTTGAACTGAGCAACAAAGTGAACTAACTTAAAGTGGAAGAAAGGGATCCTTAAGCTGATCACACAAACTATCCTCCTCCTTTGCAGTTTTACACCTTTGTTAAATTCCGGCAGCTGGGATATTCTTTTTGCTTATTTGATAGATGCTGAAATCCATCCTGTGTCTTTGCAGTGTTCTAGATGTGTTTCATGGGCTGTGTTGTTTGTTTAATTGATTGCAATAGTCTTTAATTCTCAGTAATCACCATTTCTTCGTAAACCTACCGTTTTATTATAGGAGATGTGCTAAGAATTTTGCATGGTTGTCCATTTGTTTCTTTCTTTAGCATCCCCATACTTAGACTAGTCCCATTTTTGGTCCTCTCCTGCTTTTCTAGTATCCAATTCCTGCTGTTTGCTTTTATGGTGGTTGTCAGATGATCTGAACTTTGACCTGCATACTGACTGTCTCCTACATATGTTGCCATTCATTGCCTGTCCAACTTTCACCTTGTCTGGCCAGTAAACCTTTATTAGCACAATGTCTATTCTCTGCTTCAGATATTGCTAAGCTTTTCAATTGCTACTGTACAGTACCAGCAAGCCATGACTGAGGACTGGAATGCCATCTGAAACACGCAGGTTAAACCAGCACATGCTTGCATATTTTAATATTTTGGATAACAAAATAAAGGATTACTGTTACAGTATATCTATTAACGATCAGGTGCTGGAATTCTTTTGATCTGCTACCTATAAACATTTCTTGCATATTCTTCTAAAGGTAAGGCCGTCAACTTACATATACTCATAGAAGACTCACAATGTATCTCTTTCATTTCATTTATTACACTTTTTGTCGATCCAGGATTCCGCGCTTCTTGTGACATATACTTAAGACCACTGAGATAACTTTATATTTTAGGTGTCCTTTAACACAGGACTATTGTTGGGCTCTTAAGCATCTGATCATCTTGTCTGTGCTTTCATGCAAGAGGCTGAGTAGACCATTGATCGCTTCTGGTCACCCGCCTTCATTCACAGGAAACAGGCAATCTTTTTTAGACAAATGACTGTCTATTTAAACAGGCTGATCTTTGTTTATTTTTTATGCCTGCATAAACTGAGCGATGAATGATAAGCAAACAAATTACCATGTGTCATTCAGTCGCTGGAAGCATTTACTTTGAACCATTACCATTCAGATTCTCACAATGCATCAAGAATCCAAACGATAATCATTCCGTGTAAAAGGGCCCTATGAGATTCCTATGCAATACCGCTTCAACTGGGATTAACTTCCCTTTTGTATGCAAACAGAGATGAGTTAAACACAAAATCGAACAAATCGGATCATCAAAGTTATCAAAACTATTGTACTTTCTTCCATATATTGTCTAAAATATGGGCTAGAATTAGGGTCATATATTGTTTTAAAGGAAATCTATCACATTATTTTTCCCATACATCTATGTATGTGTGCCCAAAGGGGGAATGGAGGAATGCAGGGGTACCTTTATTTTTCCCTTACCTCATTGAGGCGTGTGATGTCATTTGGAAGTCACGGTGCATTCGCCTGATCTCAGGCGCATTTGGTGGAACACATGACGTCTCTAGGGGGCATATTGGAGGTGAAGAGGCATTGAGAAAGCCCGGATCACTGGCAGAGGTGGATCACCTATTGGAAGATCCACCGCTAATTTGCATGTAGCATAGGAAGAACTTTGGTGGCGATATCTGAAGATGGGAGCCTCAGCTAAGAAGAACAAAAGTACCCCTGCATTCCTCCTTCAGGTGCACATGCAGAGATATATGGCATTAATAAGGAAAAAGTAACATGACAGACTTTGTTTGGCAGTCTTGCTGCTTTTTGCTTTCTTGTTCCAATTTTTTTTAATAAGAATGCCCCCCACCACCACCAACTCCCCCCACTCCATTCAATGCTGCTGCAGGGGACTTGTGTATTTGTTTAGATGTAATAACCTAAGTTATTCATATCCTATACTGTGCTCTAAAGCGCCAAATCTTTCAATCTAATTTGTAGCTTTGTGAAAGGAGGGCCACAGGTGTTGATCCATGTATAGCATTTCAATACGACCTTTGTCTCTATTTTATCTCTGACACTCAAATTGCAATTGAAGTGGGAAGTAAAAAGCAAATAATGCACAGTCAAGTAATTTCATTCAAGAAGCAAAGCACTTGTTTTATTCACATAAGCCTTTGTGCAAATAATTTTTCTGTTTGTTGCACCTGCTAACTTCAAACAGATGAGAGAAAACATTGTTGCAAATGACACAATGGATTTTATTAGATAGAGTTCACAACAGAAGGAGTTTAAAGGACGTGCACACAAGATTCATGGATGCACTCGTACAAACAAGAAACTTGTACCAATTTTCCTGCTAGCGAAATGAAACACCTTAGGTCAGCTGCTATTTTAGATTCATCTCTATGTAGCATGAGTGAGTACCCCTACATTCTCTTCCGAATGGCTATTGCGACTAATCAATATTTGCAGCAGAATTCAATATACATTTCTGTTCAGTAATAAATTAAAGTGAAACAGGAAATGTTTCCACTAATTTGATTTTTTTTGGCTTGCTTAAAGAACTAAGAGTACTTTGTATTCCTTAATTACATTTACAGCTTCATAGGAAATCCTCCATTTAGCAATTTGGATATCTGCATGGTGAGGGATGTGGTGCTCCTACCTACCCTTTCGTATCAGTATATTGGTAAATACACGGCCGTTTTCTGTGATTTTTTTTTCTGTATATTTCCTTTTTTCCGTGATTTTTAATTGATATTACTGTAGGGACTCGCAACAGAACGAGGACCCTTGATATGGGCTTGTGGGCTTGTATATTTTGGCCAAAATATTAAGCAATACCTCTAGAGATGAACGAGTATACTCGCTAAGGCACATTACTCGAGCGAGTAGTGCCTTGGCCGAGTATCTCCCCACTCGTCTCTAAAGATTCGGGGGCTGGCGCAGGTGACAGGTGAGTTGCGGCGGGGAGCTGGGGGGGGGGAGAAATCTCCCCGCCGCTCCCCGCCTGCCGCCGGCCCCCGAATCTTTAGAGACGAGTGGGGAGATACTCGGCTAAGGCACTACTCGCTAGAGTAATGTGCCTTAGCGAGTATACTTGCTCATCTCTAAATACCTTGTATTCATCAGTATGTATCAGTAACATGCAGTGTGGCTTTGAATGTTGGCGGAGCCCCGGATGCCGGTGCCAGTCTGGTTCGCCTTTTGAGGTGCAGGGTAACCCGCTGGATTGAAATATGGCATTATTAATAGGTTGTAAGCCTGCATGGTGCACTACATGTACTATGTGGCCTGACACCCTTGGTATGCTTTATCTATGTGCAAGGATAGTGTTAAGCAGCTGCCCCCCTCAGTATAAGGAAGGTGTGTGAGTGATTGTTCACCTGTGCCTTCACCTGTGCAATGCTCCTCCATTTAGCATTTTGGCTGTCTGCATGTTGAGGGATGTGGTGCTTCTACCTGCCTTTTTGTATCAGTACTTTGGTAAGTATATGGCCATTTTCTGTGATTTTACAGCTTTATAGGCAATTATAATTTTATTAACTCTATAAAGACACATGTAATTAGGAGCAAAAAATGGGTAAAACTTGTTTTTTGTGTGATTTGAATCAATCTCCATTGCATCAGAGCCTAATGGATTTTTCTGCCTTTATGCCTAATTTACATGAGCGTGTCAGATTTCAATGCATGAAAATTTGACTTTTTTTTAACATGGGAATGTCTTTGTGGCATCTGTATGAGTTGGATGTGTCCGTTTATGCCAGTCTGTATAGCCCCATTGACTGATATGGATCATGTTTGCAGACAGTTGCAAGCATGAATAAAACACACATATGTCAAAATCACTCATTAGTTTTGAGCAAACCGAACTAATCGAACCCTATTTCGGGTTGAACGTTCCTAAATGTTTGGTTCACAGTGAACCCGAACCTCAGTCAGTTCATCTTTGCTGAACCCGCTGGTGCCTCCTCTTCTCCTGCAGCTCAGCAGTTGTCACTGCTGCGTTGCAATGCTGGGTCTTAGGTTCAAATCTGACAACATCTGCATGGAGTTTGCATAGTCTCCCTGTGTTTGTGTAGGTTTCTTCTACACAATAATCAATTCTATTTATATAGTGTATACATGTATTGAGAAGGAACAGTAATAAACATTGTCAAACCTGACCATGGACAATAGCTGCATGGAGTTTGTATGTTTTCCCTATATTTGTATGGGTTTCTTCATAATAAAAATAATTTTCATACATCTATTGTGTAGAAGGAAGGGAATAAAGCATGGTGGCTCAGTGGTTGGCACTGTTGTCTTGCACTACTGAAATCCTGGGTTCAAATTTGTCTAAGGGCAACATCTGCATAGAGTTAAATAAAAGTGATTATTAAGAAACATAGGTACAACAGTACTAACTACTGAGCCATAAGAGAAGAAGAACCACCATTGTAATACCCATTGCTGAAGGTTCAGTTCAAACGAATTCAAACCAACCCAAAATTCGGTGAACCAATCAAACTTTTCAAAAGTTTGCTGATATCTGTTGCTCTCATGAATACGCCTTATGTCTTATTCATCCACACACCCAAAAGTAAAATAGCACGTTTTTCTCAGACACAGGCACTATTGTACACGGAAAATATAGAAACTGGAAAAAAATTAGTGTTTGGATTTGTCATTCTTTCATTAGATAAAGAAGGGTGCTTGGTCTGTTTGTTATTCCACAGGAAACAGCATATTATAGTTTAGCAGTTTAACCCCTTAGTGACCACCCATTGCCTTTACACGTCCTAGCTAAGTGGGCTTTAATCCCGGAGGACGTAAAAACATGCTTCCTTTGGGGATTAAAGCCACATGGGCTATGGATGTGACAGATCCATGATGTTGGTTCCCGGAGATAGCTGACAACATGGAACTGTCATGGGGGGCCGCGGGGAGTTCCAATGAATAGCGCCGATTGCATTAAAGTGTAAAAATGTTTTAAAAAGTTAAAGATTCAGCTGCCCTCATGCGTTGGATCCATAAGGGCAGCGGAGAGAACTTACCCCCATCCCCCGCGATGTCCTTCAGGACCTGACACCAATTTTCTGCGCATGAGCGCCAGGCAGGATTACGTCAGCCACCTGCGCAGAAGGCCTAAAGCCCTGGCAAATTTGAAATCTCCTGGCTCCCAGCCCCTGAAGGTTGCCAGGACCAGGAGATGTAACCGTGTACCCGGGTCAATGATCACTGTTATCCAATGGATAATGGCGATCCACGGAAAAGTGATGAAAAAGTTTTTTAAAAAGTTAAAGTTTCACTTCCTCTCATGGATAGGATCCATGAGGGGAGGTAAAAATACTCACCCGTGTCCTACATTATATCTCATCTATCAAGGATAGCCAAGTGCAGGGAGATGTCACCGGAGACTGCTGTATGTGGTTTCTGGTCACACGATCACTGTTATCCATTAGATAACAGTGATCATGTAAAGTTAAAAAGTGTAAAAAAAAAAGTTTAAAAAGTTAAAGTTTCATCTCCCCTTATGGATCGTATCCATGAGGGGAGAGGAAATTACACATCTAAGGTCCTCGAATGTGTCCCCCAATGGGATCTTATCCGTGGACCTTTCTTAGCTTTAGCGCACGTGCCTGTCAGCATAATGGTGGGCGCATGCGCAAAAGTCAGGGTTTTCCAAGGAAAATTAAAATCTCCCAACTTCTGGCTACCAAAGGTAGCCGAGAGCCTGGAGATGTCACGGGGGGCCACAGTATGCGGTTACTGGTCATGTGATTGCTGTTATCCACTGAATAATTGTGATCACGTAAACGTTTTTTTTAAAAGTTGATGCGAACCCAGACGCGATCATCCTCCACATACCTTACCTGACTCCTGCACATGTTCCCGCTTGCAAAATGCTACACACATGCACAGGAGCCAGGGAGCCCAGGACATTTTAAATCTTCTTGCTTCCAGCTACCAACAGTCTCTGAGGGCCTGGAGCAGTGACCGGTGTCCTCGTTGAGCGCCCCTGGCCATGTGATAAAAAGGTAGCGATCTAGGCCAGTCTCAAATGAATGGATAGAAATCGCGGATTCTGCATGTGTTTGATGCGTGGTAATACGTGGGTCAATCAAATTATTTGGATCCTGCTCACATTAGCGGGTTGTAATTACGTAATCCACTCGTACAAAACAGAATGTAGCATGTTCTATTTTACTGTGGATATCTGCGACATAGAGCCCATTGTACTCTATGGTCACAGACATACATTGTGTACGGGCTGCGGGTATCAGTGTCATCGCTAAGCGACGGAGTTGGAAATACAAACAAAAAAAGGTGTACTGCGCATGACCGCCTTTACACTACATGACCGGGTTCACAGCTGGGATCCGCTGCAGGCCTCCGCAAGTGGATTCCACATACGACCATGTGAGCCCAGCATTATTCAGATCGCTATCTGTAATACATAATATACAAAAAGCCTCCAGGAACACTCACCTTTCTGCAGTTCCAGGAGCAGCTTGTGGAACGCCTTCCGTTTGAGACCTCAGCAAGATTACGAAGATTCACAGAACGCCACTTTTTACACCCCATCATTGCCACTGAGGTCAAGAAATACCTGCAAAAAAAGCATGGGAGTAGGATGGATACCCGTTTTATTAACCGATGTACCCATCCCAACCAGCCTCCGTAATTACCCCTGTCTTCGGAAATACTACAAAGTTTACATTATTACTTTTGTCTAACATCTGGGGAATGCCAAAAAGGGCATGGGGGGGGGGGGATTATTTTTAGGGAGTCTTTTTTTTTTTACTGCACAAGTGAGCAATGGGGCCTGGAATTTATTCAGTTGCGCTCTGAAATCCAATGGGTGTTCCCTCCACTATAGGCCTAGCAATGTTGTCCTATAAGTAGATTAGGGCCACAGTGGGTATGTTTATGAACACAGGACAAACAGGGGTATCTATTTTTGGGGAAAGTCTTCATTCATTCATGTGCTGTACAAAAAAAACTTGTTTTTTAAAATGACACAATTGCCAAAAAAAATGAAAATCGTAATTATTTCCTTCTGCTTTGCTTACATTCATTCAAATCTGGGGTGTCAAAATATGCAGTACAGCACTAGATAAATTTGTTAAGGGGTCTAGTTTTCAAAATGGAGTCATTTGTGGGGGTTCTCTATCATTTTGGCCACTCAAGGGCTCTACAAGTGTGCAATGGGGCCTAAATCACCTTCAAGCAAAATGCCTGTTCTGAAAGCCACCGGCTGCTCCTTTCATTTTGTGCCCGTTCTGCATACAGACATAAAACTAGGGCCACAATGGGTATGTCTCTGAACACAAGACAAACAGGGGGTATCCACTTTGGCATGTAAATCCTCATTTTCATGTGCACTATAGAAAAAAATTGCCTTTAAAATGACATATCTGCAAAAATATGAAATGTTATTTTTGATCCTCTAAATTGCATTAACTCCTGAAAACAAACTGTGGGGTCAAAATACTCATGACCCGCCTCAACACCTATGAGCCTTTGCAATCTTGGCTTGGTGCAGGAAAACAAAGTGTTCCTCAAGGTTAAATTTGTACATCTCCTACATTGAAAAAAAAAAAAAAAAAAAAGTTTTTCAAATGTGCATCCAGAATAAAGTAAGCAGATGGAATATATTAGAGATGAGCAAGTATACTCGCTAAGGCACATTACTCGAGCGAGTAGTGCCTTAGCTAAGTATCTCCCCGCTCGTCTCTAAAAATTCGGGGGCCAACGGGGGGCGGGCAGTGGCGGGGGAGAGCGGGGAGGAACAGAGGGGAGATCTCTCCCTCTCTCCCCCCCCCCCCACTCCCCCCTGCTCCCCGCCGCAACTCACCTGTCACCGGCGCCGGCCCCCGAATCTTTAGAGACGAGCGGGGAGATACTCAGCTAAGGCACTACTCGCTCGGGTAATGTGCCTTAGCGAGTATACTCGCTCATCTCTAAAATATATATCCTATCAAACATTTGTACAGTATGTTTGCACATATTTGAGATATTGCAATTAAAATTTGCATTAGCCGCCAGCCTACCACAGAGGCTGGTGCTGCTACCTTCTCTTGTTCTTATTGCTTTCTAGGGGGGAATCTCTGGGGGATATTTAACCCTTTGAATGCTAGCATCGTCTACCTCTCCTCTACCTTTACAACTTCCGCTATAATCTAATTTTTGTCGAGCAGTTTAAGGACGTTGTTTACTGACTTTTTGACGTCCAGATATGGACTCTAACTGTAGCAGAAATGCGTCGAACCGCGTAATTTTTCTTAAGAAGTGACGTCCTAAGACTATTCCATATAATTGATGGATTATCTTTCCTCTCCTTATTTTGGATTGGAAGTTATCAATGGTCTATTCTCCATCAGATATAGCCACATGGGAAGTTATCTATATATAGTGGACTAGATCTGGGAGGAGTGGATCTTCTCTTTTCTACTGAGATTATCCTGAAGTCTCTATTGGAGTGCAATTTAGAGGGATTTATGTATACCCCTGTGCACTAAACTAGGCTGGGGTAACGTGTGAAGTTCCAAAAATTCTGAACCCAATCACCGAGTTAACTCCTCGATTAGAGGGCTACGGAGACTTCTCGAGGTTGTTGGTGTTCTGAGAAACTTCTGAACGTACTAGCTAGTTTGACCCTTTGAATAAAAGGTTATAGCTACACTACATAATTCTGTAGCAAATCACTGACTGTTTTGAACCTTCTATGGTCTACTCCTTTTAAAGCTGTATAGCTTTAAATTCTCTATCCCGAAATACGGCCATTCCGTCATCTCTGGGAATTTTGTTTAAGGAGTACTCTCTTTTAGCTATATGTGTGTCCTATTTGAGACTTGTTCATCAAGTTCTTTTTTATAAAGATTCAATAAAAGTTATATTTTAGTTCTGAACCCTACAGTGACAAATTCAGTTTGACCATCTGGTGTTCCTCCTGCTCCAGTGATTTCATATTTGAGATATTGCAATTAAAATTTGTGAAAAAAATGAAATTTTTAAATTTTTTCCCCAATTTTGGCACTTTTAATAATTATACACAAACTCTATTGGCCTATTTTTACCACCGAAATGAAGTACAACATGTGGTGAAAAAACAATGTCAGAATCACTTGGTTATGCAAAACCTTTATGGAGTTATTCTATGCTAAAGTGACACATGTCAGATTTCCAAAATTTGGCTTGGTCATTAAGGCACAAACAGGCTTTGTCATTAAAAGGATAAGGTCCAGCAATGAACAAAAAATTAAATGCTAAGAATTTTTTTCACATACCTTTAAAATTGCTAATGGAATAACATTTGAATTCGTTATGTCCCTTACACACGTTGCACAGCCAAAGATCGCAGCATTGCCATGCTACATCATAACTAGAGATGAACGAGCATGCTCGGATAAGTCAGTTACTTGAGCAAGCCCCGCTCTTCTCGAGTAACTGCATTCTTGTCCGAGCGTGCTCGGGGGGGGGGGGGGGCATCGGGGCTGAGTGGGAGGTGGCAGGGGTTAGCGTGGGGGGGGGGGAGGGATGGATCTCTCTCACTCTCTTCCCTGCTACCCCCCGCTATTCCCTCCTACTCACCCCATGCTACCCCCTCCCCCCCAAGCACGCTCAGACAAGAATGCAGTTACTTGAGAAGAGCGAGGCTCGCTCGAGTAACTGACTTATCCGAGCGTGCTCGCTCATTTCTAATCATAACCTAATGTAAGTGAATGAGATCATGTTTTGAATTGAAAGTTGTCATGACTAGTGTTGAGCAGTTATTGAAAGAATTGGTTCGGCAATGACTGACCTGATTTAAAAAAAAAATAGTTGTGAGTCCGGACTCACAATTCTGACTTCCATTAAAATCAATAAGAGTAAAAATTGAGTTATCTAATTTTGCCTCCTTGAACAACAGTACAGGTGGTGGCAGCAGCCCTGTGATTAGTTCTTCTGTCCTGCATTTGTGGGTCCCCGTGCCCAAATCCCCATCAAGATCAGATTCGAACCAAGAACTCCATCACTGCAAGGCAGCAGTGCTAAGCCAACAAATCTGTCCTTTCTACTCAGAGAGCCAATATGCACTAAGCAGAGAGCTAATATTGGGGTGATTTTTGCTAAAAATTTGATCAGGACGATCAAAAATCAGCCCAATTTTATTACCCAGCTAGTCATGACCCAATAAATGGAAGAAGTCCAAACCTCCTGGATTGCTTGTGATTGTCAGGTCAAAGCCATTTACCAGTCATGAAGTTACTTTATTCACATACATTAGATCAACTATGAACTTTGGCCATAAAATATGTTGCTGTGTACGTTGCCTTGTAGTCCTAGACTTAGGGCTAACTCACACTACCACTTTTTACACTAATCGTCAAAAGTTTTAGAACACCTCAATTTTTCCAGTTTTTGTTGATATTTGCACAGTTTAATGTCTAATATGTACTTTGAAGTGAAATAATAGAACAAGTAAGTTAGGATGAATACATTATAAATAATGAATTAAATTTGTTTCACCAAATTAAATCTAGATTTTTTTTACTCTTCAAATTAGCCACCTCTAGCTGATATAGCAGCTTTACACAATCAAGGTATTTTTTTTACTATTGCATTTAGATATATTGTTCAGAAATATCTTCCCAGCATTGCTGCAGAGGTTTCCGCAAATGTGTTGCATGTTGCTTTGCTTTCACTCTTCTATCCAGTTCATCACAGACAAGCTCAATAGTGTTTAAGTCTGGAGACTTTGAAGGCCATTGCATTCTTTGAAGCCTTACGGCTTCTTCTTGTCTTCTTAGGTCATTCTGACATGACCTAAGAGTTTGTTTTGAACCATGGTCTTGCTTTAGTATAAATTCCTGACCAACTAGGCCTAAAATAAAGGGTATTGCATAGCCCTTTTTGTTCAGTGGGCCAGTCACCCTCTGTAGGTTGCCAACTCTGAAACCAGAAAAAGAGCCACAGACCATCACTCTTCCTCTTCCATGTTTGACACCTGGCATCACTCAGGAACCATCCTTTCATCTAAACGATGCCAAGCAAAAACCCCATGTAATGTACCAAAGATGACAAATTTTAATTCATCAGTCCAAAAGACCTTACTGACACATTTCCTCTCAAACCTGCAGATAGAAGTCTTCTCTTCACAGTGAAATGGAAACTTGTTTATTTTTTGTTGCATTAAGCTATCTGTTAGGTGCACTGTTCAGATGAAATCCTCTGCCTCTGGCAGACGTGGGCGTCGTCCTGCTCTCCCTGTTTCCTGAGCTTATACTTATTCTCTTCCAGCTTTCCTATGGTTATTTGCTTCTGGGTCACCTGCTCAGCTGATGCACCTTTTCAATCACCGCACTGTATAGCAGACCTGTGCCTTCTATGCAGTGCTTCAGTGTTGTTGTGAGGTTTGCTTCCATAGCTTCATTTGAGCTGCTGCTTCTGCAGTTATTTGCTAAGTCCTGTGATTTAGTGTTCCTCTGTTCGTGTATCCTGCTGTCTATCATTCTTGTGAGTCTGCTTCTCTATTTATCCTTGTCAGCTTGTTCCTCTTTTGTTTCCGTTCTCCCCGGTATCATTCTGGTTTTTGTTTTATAGTTGTTTTATCCTGTCAGGGTCAGTCAGTGCCTAGAGGAAGACCGCAAGGTCATTTTTATCAGAATGCCAGCTATAGGCAGGGCCTTCCCTCTCCCTGTTACCAGCTCAGGGCAAGATACTTTCCCCAGCTCTCATTTTCATATGGGGTTGTACATCAGGTATCCTACCTCCAACACCTGGGTCAGCTGTCAGCCATTCTGTATTGGGTCATCACCTACCCGGTAGGTTGACACAGTGGTTCCACATTCACAGTCATTACACACAAAATCTTTGATGATTTTGTGCTTTCAAGCACTGCTCACGCAAACTGTTGACTCTCAAAAACTTGTCATCTGATTTTGTAGTAGCCTTTGGTTTGGCAGACCTCTTCCTGGCTAAGTTTCCTCCAGTTTCCAAGTGCCTTTGGATGGTATAGGAAATTGTACTGTGTTAATGTCAGAAATAACTGTTGTAATCTATGGTTCAGTTGAAATACACAATTTTCTACACAGGCACACACAGGGTTTGACACCATAAAAATAAAATCTGTCATTCAGCTGAGAGCTGCCCCTGATTGGTCCCTGCGCTGAGCCAATCAGAGGCAGCACTCACTCACCCATTCATGAATTCATGAATGGGTGAGTGAGAGCTGCCTCTGATTGGTGAGGCTGTGACTAGAGATGAGCGAACGTACTCGGCCACGCCCCTTTTTCGCCCGAATACCGCGATTTTCGAGTACTTCCGTACTCGGGCGAAAAAATTTGGGGGGCGCCGTGGGTGAGTGGGGGGTTGCAGCGGGGAGTTGGGGGGAGAGGGAGAGAGATAGGGCTCCCCTCTGTTCCCCGCTGCTACCCCCCGCGCTGCTACGCCTCCCCCCACCCCCCGGCGCCCCCCGAATCTTTTCACCCGAGTACTGAAGTACTCGAAAATCGCGGTGCTCGATCGAGTAATTACTCGAAACGAGTACGTTCGCTCATCTCTAGCTGTGACCAATCAGAGGCAGCTCATTCAGCAGGCGGGGAATTTAAATCCTCGGCTGCTGAATACTACTCACAGCAGTTCAGGAGAACTGCCGGCCGGCCGCGGCTGAAAACTCCGTCTGCCGGGACAAGGTGAGCATATATTTTTTTTTACTTTTTACACATTTCTGAATGAATTTCAGGGAAGGGCTTATATTTTTAAGCCCTTCCCGAAAATTCATCCCGCGTTTGCTGGCAGCCCATTGCTTTCAATGGAACTGGCTTTATTGCCGGCTCCATTAAATTCAATGGTCAGTGCTCGTTTAATCGAGACGAGTACCACGTGGTGCTCGTCTCGAGTAACGAGCATCTCGAGCACCCTAATACTCGAACGAGCATCAAGCTCGGACGAGTATGCTTGCTCATCTCTAGTTTTTTTCCTTGAGGGTTGCACTTTATTTCGCACATCCCCTTGTGTATTGCATGCATATTTGGGCACCCCCTAGACTTCCTTGTGGCCCTTTGGTGTGCCAGTGCACAAAAATAAAGTAGATTCTAATTTTTTGCATGTAAGAAAAATGAGTGCAAAAGAAAAGGAAATTAAAGCTAACCCATTAAAATCAATGCGTTCTATTCTCTACGTATTACGCATGGGCGCAAATATGTGTGAAGGAGCCCCTATATTGTTATTTAATTCTAAAAACTTTACAAGCTATGAATTTAAAAAAAGGAAATCCATTAATATCCAAAATAATTGCATTTAAAATACAGATCTGAAAAGCTGTACAATTTAGATCCCTATTAGATCTGCATTATGTATACGAGGGTCAATAAGCTTTTTAAAGATTTGTGTGAATGTATATAAATTGATCCAACATGGCTCAAATATGGACATACAGGCATAATATGGATTTACTGATGGAGTTCTGTATGGATGAAAATATGTTGTTTTTTTTTTAAATTCTGGATATAATACTGCCAACTTTTCACACAGTCGTGTGGATTAGCCCTTAGTCTTTTATGGTCCATTAACTTTTTGTACCTTTTGACTATTTTAATATAGTTTTCAATTCATCGTACTCAATGTCTTTCCACTCTGCATAATTCTATAGATTCAGTGTTAAAAAGGTTCCCAGGTGAGCAAAACACAGTGTACACGTTCAATGCCTGAAAAATCACCCCTGATACTTTGACATTTAATTAATGTTAATTGTAGAATAATTAACCTGCTTTCAACATAATTCTGCTCAGTAAAAATACTCATACTGGGTTTTCTGAATACAAGAAAAAGAAAACAACCAAAAATATAGTTTATCATTGTGAAGCCTGTAGCTGCAAATATAAAGATGATGGGGCCAACAGAAGGCAGGCGATTATTTATTTATTCAATATTAGGAAAAATGTTAAAGGGTTAACACTTTGGTGAAGATTTCATCATGCCTGCAAGTCAAACTTTTACACTTTGTTTGTTGCAAATTTAGAAGGTGTTTGATAAACAGAACTGGTAGAATTTCCTCCAGGAATTTTGAGTTTGTCAATAGAAAGTTAAAGCTATGCACATAAAAAGGTGTATTTTTATTGACCAAAATATAGTGTTGTAGTAATAAAGTTGAATAATGCTATAACATAGAACATTATCTGTCATAAAATCTAGGCTCTGGGAAAAGGCTGTTGAGTACAGTGTATTCTCTCATCACAATTTAAAATTTCCTCTACAGGAAACCACTTCATTAAATAACTGGCCGAAAGCAGTCAAAAGCAAACCAAGTTGCTGAAAGCAGTATTTTGCTCACTATCTCTGCAAGTGCTCGACTCTTGCTGACTTCTCCGACTTTTCTCCATCCCTCAGTTGGTGATTTTTTTTTTTCAGGGTATGTTTTTTCCCTTCTGAAATATAGTCAGCAAATGCATGCTCTAAACGTTAAACCTGATGAAACCAGAGGATCAAACATGCCCTACAGTACTACATCAAGAACAAACTAGAGAAGTTAAACTCAAAATTTGATTATTTCCCTAATTACATTTACAGTGAGTAAAAGCTTCAAGGTAATAGTTAGGATTCAGAAAGCAAAATCACCATACGTATATTTATTTCCCCTGTTATTCTTGACTTATTCATTTGTTGCCTCTAACCTGAATTCTTTATGCATATTTGAGTTCTGCATCCTCACCTGCTGTTTCCAGGCGCAAAATCTATAAGCTAATTCCTTCACCTGTCTATGGAAAGACTAACATATCTAGAATCACCAGCCATGTATCACCGCCTATGCTGCATTTTGGCAGATACATTTTAAAGCAGCCTAGCTTGTGTAATAAAACACAGTTGCTGACGTCTCGTGACATTTTGTTTTTCTACTTCTTTTCATCAAAGAGCCTAAATGCTGAGAAAACACAAACATGAAATGAAACATCAAGAATCCGAAAAAACAGTTATAGAGACAAATGGTGACAAGTGTCAGAGATGGTTTATTAATGAAGGCTTCTGGTACCAAAAACCATGTAAATGCAGTTCTTGTGTTGCCACACTGTAACTCTGTCATCATACTAAATTATGGAAGGGAAAGAAGGGAACATCCTTGAGCTCTTTGATGATTTCAGTGGGGAATGTTTGATTTCCGACCATGAAGACAACAATGTAATGAGCGTAATATATTTTATATTCAATGGTTTACTTTCTGACTCTGTTATGTCGGAAACCTTGGTCGGAGTATAAAGGACAAGAAAGTAGTGAGGCTATTAAATCAGATGGATACAGATAATGAAAGAAGCATCTAAGGATAGGCATATCTCTCTAATATGCCACCAATGTCTGATTATTGAGGGTCCAACCACTGTAAATCCGTTGATCCCTAGAACGAAGTCAATAATACAAGGTAGAAAACAACCCCGCACTCCTATGCAATTTGGATAATGCAAGAGACGTGAAACTATTAATGAAGATAACTTACTTTGTAGAGGAGCCCTATCCACTTCTCTTGCATTATCCAAATTGCATAGGAGTGCAGGGTTGTTTTCTACCTTGTTTTATTGTGATCTTGACTGAGGTCATCTTCACCTGCGGTTTCCCCCCAGATGCTCACCCTTAGGATTAGGGATCCCGCCTTTTGGATATATCTATAAAGCTGCCTTGGACTGACGGTGTGGATGCCCGCAATCGGATAGTTGCTCCACACCAGGTGAGTCCCTTCATTTGTATTTTCAATACTCACTTATCACCGCAGTCACCTTCTCTAAGGAATCCTTAAGATTGGAGCGCTAGTCCACTGATATTTTTATTTGTTACCTAGAACAAAGTGACAGTGGTGTTAGAAATGTTCCATGTCACTTAAGGGCTCTAGAGTCAGGTAAGGTTAAGGTATAATTTCTCCTTAAGGAGAGCACCCAGAAGGTGTAGGAAAATACTTATAAGACCATCCATGCTCCTCTGGGAAATATGCAAATGGGAAGATGGAAAAATACCTCTGCAGTGTCACCTATTGGAAGGCAGCATTCCTGCTCAGATTTTTTAAACAAGACTTATAACAATGCCTGGGAATTATGAGCCAAAGCCAGAATAACCATACACAGACTCCTGTTTCGGGATGATTGCCCCTCATTAGTGTGCATTAGGTTTCTAGCAAGAGCTCTATACATAGCCAGATGGTTATACGCACAAGTTTGCCTAAATCGTCACCTGCCCTATCATATATATATATATATGTACATATATATATAATAATAATCCGGCAAAACAGAAAATGCTCTTTCATTGGTTGATTGGCTCATTAGCATATGTATTTTTTGCTAAACAAATTTTCAGCATAGCAAATTTCAGACCTTACATTATTTGTGCAGCTCATTGCAGACTATTGAATACCAGAATATGCAAATAGCATAGCTGAACTGCTGAACTGCAATAACCATGTGCTGTGCCCTTCCGATCATATTGTTGCTGGATACATTCGTATGTGAGTATAAAATTAAAAATGCTCACTGGTCGGCTACACATCTTCCCATGTAAGCGGGACGATTGGTACCTGACCAGTCTTAGCAGTATGAGGATAAGCTTTCGTATTAAGGTGTGTTCATTGTTTGTTAGCACTTATTGTTAAACAGGCTGCCTTTATGTCCTTATAACTCCATGGACAGCTATTATAATGGTTGACCATAGGCCTATGAAGAAAACCAAATGGAATCAACACCATTGCTGGCTCCCTGCCAATTTGAACGATAGATCATCAGTATTATCTGATAGAGAAAAACCCTTTACTAAGTGAATTCTTAATTTAAATATTAATACATTCTTCAGTACTGCATGTTAATTTTAATGAAAAATTATTATTGTCCATATGACCACATCTTGGTAGAACTACCATATATACTCTAGTATAAGCCAGCTTTTTCAGCACATTTATATGCTGAAAAAGCCCTCCTTGGCTTATACTCGAATGAGCTAGGAAAAAAATTAAAAATGCAATGCTCACCTCAAAGCCGGCAGCTGCGATGGTCTGCCCGGCAGTGCAGCAAGCTGCTCTGTAATTCTCCCCACTGTCAGCTCTCTCTGCTAAATGGGGCTTTGAATTTCCGCGCTGTCAGCAAGTAAGTGCTGTGATTGGATCGAGCACTAGCCAATCACAGCCAAATGCAGATAAAATAGTGGCAGCATCAAATGTGTATAGCCAAAAGTAGAAAAGATTTTATTGCTCCATGTTGAAAGGCCTTTTGACATGGAGCAATAAAATCTTTTCAACTTTTGGCTATACACCTTTGATGCTGCCACTATTTTATCTGCATTTGACTGACATTGGGAATTGAAGGTCCATGAATCCCGGGCTATGGCTGTGCATGACTGATTACCTCTCCCTGTAGAGGGATACGAGTAGGAGTGCTGCTGAATTCGCTTGCTACTTTTAGCCAATCACAGCCGCCGCTCGATCATTCACATGGCTGTGATTGGCTAGCTCTCGAGCCAATCACAGCACTTACTTGCTGATGGCGTGGAAATTCAGAGCACCATTTAGCAGAGAGAGCTAACAGCAGGGGGAATTACAGAGCAGCTTGCTGCACCACCGGGGAGACTATCGCAGCTGCCAGCTGTAAGGTGAGCATTGCGTTTTGCTTTTTTACCTAGCCTAGCTAGGCTTATATTCAACTGACCAAATTTTCCCAGTTTTTTGTGGTAAAATTAGGTGCCTTGGCTTATACTCGGGTCAGCTAATACTCGAGTATATACGGTAATTCATTGAAAAGGAGACTGTCACCTACCTTTATACCTATAAACTGAGCTTATGGCATGAAAGTAGGTGACCTGTGGAGTCCAGGGATGAGTGTTTTATACTCACCTTCCCCATTGTTCCCTAAATGTGAGCGCTGAATGCTTTGAGTGGAGCTACTACCGTAGGTAGTCTGCCTATTATAAATTGAGAACAGCCGGAGTACTTAGCATCGCCACTCGATGCGTTCAGCAGCTGCTTTCAGTGCTCACACCAGGGAAACAACAGGGAAGGTAAGTAAAAACTTAGCTTATAGTGCTAAAAGTAGGTGAAAGATTCCCTTTAAATAATATGCAACACTTACAGGAATAAGTCAGTCTATTTCCCCCAAAATACAGTGAACTCATAACTTATAGGAATAAACTCCCCTTGCTAGAATAAACTTTCTTTGCGCTCATCCTCCATATTTTTCAACCCTGCTTTTAGTGTTTCTTTAGAAAACAAACAGACAAGTCCTGCTGCTCACAACATGTGGCTTCCGATGATAAG
Organism: Eleutherodactylus coqui; assembly: GCF_035609145.1. Lineage (NCBI taxonomy): Eukaryota > Metazoa > Chordata > Amphibia > Anura > Eleutherodactylidae > Eleutherodactylus > Eleutherodactylus coqui. The sequence goes on along the minus strand of NC_089839.1, from coordinate 264,450,919 downwards.
TGGGAAACAATAATTCCCAGAATGCACCATTCATTTTCTCCAGCTGCAGCACCTCCTGGTCCTCTCCTGGGTGCTGCTGAAGTTGCCACTCCTCTTAAAGTTCCTCTGCTATTTGGTCACAATTAGAGCACTGATCAGGAGCCAATTTAGAGTAAAGAAAGAAAAAGAATTCATACTTTCAGTAAGATAAAACCCTTGGCTGTCCTACTGCCCAGTAAAAATCTTTTTCCAACTCAAAGCTCATTATATAGCATTTACCATGGCCCTTATTCTTTGGTACACACTCAGCTGAAGCTGTGACTTGGCCAAGAAGCACTTAGGCCTCATGTCCATGGGCATAATTGAATTACAGAATCCCCGTGGGTCACCCGCGCAAATGATCCGCAGTTTAATATGCCCATAGACTATCATTGGGCATCTACAGGAAAAAAATGCAGCATGCTCCATTTCTCTGTGGATCCCGCAGGGATGCCTTCCATTGAATGCATTACAGTTTCAGTGGACAGGGAGCGCTAGGAGCTGAATAGTGGAGAATGGAAGCATGAACTGTGTACTCTTGACCACCAAATGAGGAATTACTGAATTATGTATCCAGTAGTAACAAGAGGTAAAAAGAGAGCTTTGATGGTATATTTAGGAGGATGAGAATTTAGAAATTGGTAAGTTTTTAAAAAGAGACATTTGCAAAGATTTATGATTTTAGATGTAGAATACATTCCACAACTACAGTAATGTTACCTTGGCAATAGCCCTTTGAATCAATATCGTATCATAGAGTCCTTACAAACTGATTTATGTGCTGAGAGCATATAGCTTCATACTGTAACTTGAAAAGAGCCAAGTGTGTACATCCCAAAGCCAACTACAAAGGGAACCTCAGAGACCCCCTAGCATCAATACTACTGACAGGTGAAAACCAGAGTCCTTTTTCCAGAGCAACTGTATTATTGGCAAACAAGAGTGCAAAAAACTGGCCAAACACCATGAAAAGGACATAGAAACAAATAATTTCTTCTATCATGGGTGTCAAAACTTGGCACTATAATGGAAGGGCCAATCTATTATTTGTACTTGGGGCCCATTTTTCAATATATGCCACAATCTTTTTTTTGACTATGTGGAGAAATTAGAGGATGAGGATGAAGCTTGTAGAACATACAAGGTCTATAAACCAGTCAAAATAGAACTGAAACTCAAAAATGCCATTGAAATAACTCATAGTAAGAAAGGGCATGAAATATTACTATTATTATAGATTTAAAAAAACCCTTTTATTTCTCTTATTAATACACAGGACACACAATATACTGCGATGGAATACATGCCATTTTTGGTAGTGTATACAGGCCATTGCATACGCTATATAACCTAAAATTGTGCCAGCCGATAACATTAGCATCTACAAACAGAACATTCCTTCTCTTCATTTTTTTATTTTTTGAGGTAATCCCCTTCTTTGTCTGTCTCCCAGCAGGATACTAAATCTTAAGAAGACTTAATCCTCACTTTAAAATCACCTCTGTGATTAACTCTTCAATACCTAAGTTAAATTGCAAATAACAAAAGTGGCAAGCAAAAATAAATTGATGCCACAGAACTGCAAATAAAAATTGCATACAAATAATGTGTTGATATACAAATGCCATAATTCTTCACAATCATTTGGAAAGTTATTATTCTGTCTGATTAGCTGAAGTAACAGTCGTTAAATCTTAGGAATGTATTTGTTGTAAAAATGACACTCAGAAGAGGGGAAAAAAGTCTATTGGGATTAATAAAAAATATTCTAACCTCCATGAGGAAGAATATGAAGTACATAAATAGATTACACAGCCAGTGTTACAGTATGCCAGGCTGAGATGGGGCATGTGATGTATCTACAGGTAGAAATTGAGATGCAGCTGATTGCAGGCAATTTAAAGATGCAGCAAAATTAAATTGCAGTACATATGGACCTATTGCAGTGTAATATTGAATCAGTTGGAGAATCACAAGTTCAATTTCCCTAGTGGGACTGTGAAAACACAACAAGGTTTATTAAAAAAAAAGTTAAATATTAGAGATGAGCGAGCATATTCGTCCGAGCTTGATGCTCGTTCGAGCATTAGGGTGCTCGAGATGCTCGTTACTCGAGACGAGCACCACGCGGTACTCGTCTCGATTAAACGAGCACTGACCATTGAATTCAATGGAGCCGGCAATGGAGCTGTCATTCAGCTGAGAGCTGCCCCTGATTGGTCCCTGCGCTGAGCCAATCAGAGGCAGCACTCACTCACACATTCATGAATTCATGAATGGGTGAGTGAGAGCTGCCTCTGATTGGTGAGGCTGTGACCAATCAGAGGCAGCACATTCAGCAGGTGGGGATTTTAAATCCCCACCTGCTGAATACTACAGAAAGCAGTTCAGGAGAACTGACGGCCAGACGTGGCTGAACTCCGGCTGCAGCGGAAAGGTGAGTATACATTTTTTTTTTATTTTTACACATTTTAGGATGATTTTCAGGTAAGGGCTTATATTTTTAAGCCCTTCCCGAAAATTCATCCCGCGCTCGCCGGCAGCCCATTGCTTTCAATGGAGCCGGCTGTATTGACGGCTCCATTCAATTCAATGGGCTAACATCGTTCTTCTCTGCCACAGCTGTTACAGCTGAGGCAGAGGAGAATGATCTTTATGCTGACAGTGGGGGGGGGGGGGGAGCACCAGTCATATACAAAAATGCTCGAGTCACCCATTGACTTCAATGGGGTTCGTTACTCGAAACGAACTCTCGAGCATCACTGAAAGTTCGACTCGAGTAACGAGCACTCGAGCATTTTGGTGCTCGCTCATCTCTATTAAATATGTAACATAAAACCTTTTGTTTTCATAAAAAATGTTTTCTGATATATAAGTATCACAGTTTTGCAAAGAAAAACAAATCTGACGAAGGACAACATCGGTATGGAGTTTTTATATGTGTTCATATTCATAATCTCCTTCACCTCTGGAGAATAAAGAACAAGTGTGGTGGCTCGGTTGTTAGCACTGCTCCCTTGCAGTGCTGGATTTCCAGGTTCACATCTGACTAAAGGCTCTTTTTCATGGGCGCTGCAATTTTTGGCTGGCCGTGTCACTGACACAGCGTGACCGAAAATCGCATGAACGAAAGGCAGCCATGACCACAACACACCCGAAATACTGTAAGGCCAAGGGAGAGAGTTTAACTCTACTAAACTCCCTCCCTCTCTCCCCCACTTGTTGGCTGTCTGCAATGGGAGGGGGCGGGAGCTAGTGTGCTAATTCTACCACTCCATCCCAGCTCCTCCCTTTGCCAACAGCTGGTAAGGGGTGGAGAGGGGGAGGGAGTTTAGCAGAGATGCTGCTAAACTCTCTCCCATCTCCCTTTTTCAGCAGCTCCCATAGGAGTCAATGGGACCGGCCGTCGTATTCTGACCAGAAGATAGTTCCAGAACTATCTTTTCAGGCCGGCATAATAATGTCCAACCAGAATGTGCACCGCATGTGCTATCTTTTCCGGACAGCCGTTTATACACACCGCAAAAATGCCCATCTGAACTAAGGCATTGGAAACCAATGCATCAGATGGGTAGTGTATATCGGCTGGCCGTGAAAATGGGGCTGATATATGGTCATGTGAATGAAGCCAAAGGGCAACATCTCTAGAGTTTTCAAAATCCATGCTGTCATTGTCTTTTATGAGCTTTAAATCTAGGACCCCAACAGTGCAAGGAAACAGTGTTAACCACTGAACCACATTCATTGAAAAGCCACCACCAGCACCATCGTTCAGCATTTTTTATGGGTACTTTTGGGTACTGTTGGGTATTAGTGAAATATTCCAGTTGGGCCTGCCTAATCTGTTTTAAAAAGAAAATTGTTATGGATCAGAGCAGTTGGCTCACATTGAAATCAGTGGGGATAAAAATTTGCATCACTAACATACATGAACGTATGTTTCTATTAATAAAGATCAGTTGTTAGCACTGTTGCCTCTTGGTGCTGGGGTACTAGGTTCAAATTCCATTAAGTATAACTTCTGCATGGACTTTGCAAAAGTCCATCCACATGTTGCTCTTGCTCAAATTTCAACCTACAACTACAGCTCTGCAAATCAGCAGTGCTTACAACTGAGCCACTACTAGTTCTGCTTTAGCGTAGGGGGAGAATAACACGAAGAATAAACACAACGAGAACTTAAAAAACCTAGCCAGATGCTGCCCTTGTCCAAAGCCACCACACTTTGCCTATTCATGTTGTTCTTCCCTTTCTCTGGAGCAGAATGGACAAGTATTGTGGCTTTGCTGTCAGCACTATTGCTGCTTTTGCAGTGCTGGAGTTAGGGTTCAGTCACACGGGCATTTTTAACGTGCGTTTTTCTACACGTCAAAACAATTTGCACTAGATAGAACCACTGCTTTTCAATAGCAGCAGCCACATGTGCGAATTTTACATGCGGACAAAGTATAGGACACTGGTTTGCAAAAGGCATTTAACTGTGGCAAATCAGTCCAGGGGTTTCACCTTGCGCCCAATAAGGGCGGCGGCAGCAGCGCCGACCCTATTGAGAACATATACTGAAGATTGCTCTCCTCTGCCACAGCTGTGACAGCAGAGGACGTGATGTTCTTCCATTGAATTCAATGGAGCCGCAATACAGCCGGCTCAATTGAAAGCAATGGGCTGCTGGCAAGTGCTGCAGTGATTTTCGGGGAAGGGCTTTAAATATAAGCCCTTCCCTGAAAATCAATCAAAAAATGTGTAAAAAAAAATCTATACTCACCTCTCTGCAGTTGCCAGGGCTCTGCCACGTCCAGCCGGCTCTTCTCCTGCACTGCTATGAGCAGTAATCAGCAGGCTGGGATTTAAAATCCCCGTCAGCTAAATGGGCTGCCTCTGATTGGCTGAGCACTGAGACCAATCAGAGGCAGCTCTCAGCTATTGAATGACAGCTGAGAGCTGCCTCTGACTGGTCCCTGTGCTTAGCCAATCAAAGGCAGCACCCACCCATTCATAAATTCATGAGCCCCAGCAGCTGCAGAGAGGTGAGTATTGATTTTTTTTTACACATTTTTGGATTGTTTTTCAGGGAAGGGCTTATATTTGAAGCCCTTTCCCAAAAATTCTTGCAGCACTTGCCAGCATCCCATTGCTTTCAATGGAGCGGGCTGTATTGCCGGCTCCATTGAATTCAATGGGAGAGCATCGCGCTCCTCTGCCACCGCTGTCACAGCCGCAGCAGGGGATAGCAGGAAATGCCCGTGTGACCAAGCCTTTTTGAGTGGATAAACGCTGCTAGCAGCATCTTTTCCGTCTTGACGCCCACTTGCGTCACGCGAATTTTTGAACGCATCAGTTATATGTTCAAAAATTCGAAATATCACTCCATCCGTATTTAATAGAGAGAAAAATCTCAATAAAAAAAAATAAAAAAAATTCGTGCATCAAAACGCCGTGTGACTGAGCCCTTATAGCTTCAAATCTGACCAAGAGCAAAATCTGGATGGAGTTTTTCAAAGTCCATATAGATGTTATCCTTGATGGAGTTTGGGTAACAGTACTATCCACCGAGGCACACTCACTCACTCTCATTTGTCAAACATTATTCTAAGCATTTTTGCAAAAATTAGCAAGATTGTACCACCCAGTCGATTACGATGAGCAACACTATTTAAGGGAAAGCCGAGGTCATCAATATCCAAGTCTTGTAAAACCCCTTTTAAATGTTAATAGTCTATCTCCATTCAATGGTACTGAACCTCTCATCACATCTTCATAACTCTTTATACTGTTTTAGTTATTGAAAATAGCCATTTTTAAAAAAGGCAAAGTGTATTTTTTAACTGTGGAGACATTTCAGTAGTGTTACATTTATCACTAAATAATCTGGGGTGCAATGCAGGGTAGCCTGCCATAGATTTCTCTGAAGTTCTAGGTAAATCACATATCATAGTATCACAGTGTGTTAGAATTAGCTTTGTTTGTCCTTTTAACATAAATTAAGAATGTGACACAAATTTACTAAGTATTGCTATTAGAGATGAGCGAGTATACTCGCTAAGGCACATTCCTCGAGCGAGTAGTGCCTTAGCCGAGTATCTCCCCGCTCGTCTCTAAAGATTCGGGGGCTGGCGGGGGGCGGGGAGCGGCGGGGGAGAGTGGGGAGGAACAGAGGGGAGATGTCTCTCTCCCTCTCTCCCCCCCACCCCCCGCTCCCCCCTGCTCCGCGCCGCAACTCACCTGTCACTGGCGCCGACCCCCGGATCTTTAGAGACAAGCGGGGAGATACTCGGCTAAGGCACTACTCGCTCGAGTAATGTGCCTTAGCGAGTATACTCGCTCACCTCTAATTGCTATGCTTTTGTGCTACCGAACTTACATTACGTACATAGAGAGATTTTTAAGAATATGAAAAATACTTAGTGATATATTTCCCTTTAACACAGAGTACAGTACAGGACATTCACTTCCCTGTAATTATGTGTAAAAATTAACTGACCAGACTCTTTAATTTATGAATGAAATGTAGCAAGTGAAATGGAATGGACATTTTTTTTCCCGACTTGCATATATACAAGGTTCAGATGGAACAGTAATACTTCACTATGTACATAAATGCAAATTTACATTCAACCATATATTTTCGGTGCATTAGGGACCCAATCCAAGAGCATTTTAAACCCAGACAGATTGAGATGTTGCTGACTGAGTCCAGCAATTTATTCCAGCCATCTGTAGCTGTGTAAACACAAGGTTTCTTACCAAATGTTTTATAGATTTTTTTTGGGTGCAACAAAGTAATGTTCTCGTAGCTGATAAAGGACATTAATCTCTTTACAAAATTGTTTAATGAACAATCAAAAGAAGGCTGATTGTGGTGTAATGACAACAAATTAGCTAAGCTAAAAAGTCTCATTCACAATTAGTATTAAGAAGGTTATTTTATTTGGCTAATGTTATGAAGGGTTCACCGCAGCAAGAGTATTTCTATATTAACAATGCAGTGCTGTGTGAAATCATTATATATATATATATATATATATATATATATATATATATATATATGTCGTGACGCCACAAAGCACTATCGTACTTATTAAATAAGGCAGTGAGGTGCAATAGTTTTCTTCATCACATTCAGTGCATAACAACTAGAGATGAGCGAGCACCAAAATGCAGGGGTGCTCATTGCTCAAGTCAAACTTTTCATAATGCTTCAGAGCTCGTTTTGAGTAACGAACCCCATTGAAGTCAATGGGGGACTTGAGCATTTTTTATGGGACCGATGCTACGCATAGGTGATGACGTGTCAAACACCAGAAAACATCAGAAAGTCATGGAAACACCACAGAAACGGATAGGGAATGGCAGGAGCACCATGCACGGCTGCATCTGAGGCTCCTAGGTCCCAATATTAAGCCAAAATGGGGGCAACAGCCTGGCGGTCACCCCCCTAACAATTTACTTGGGACAAACCCTCATTAGCAAGGTACACATGCTGGCACATCTTAGCTGTAACCACACTACCTGCAACCAAGGACAATCACTGCCTGTGGGTGACACTGCTGCCTCTTCTCCTGGGTTACATGCTGGTATTGCTATCCAACCCCCACACGACCCTGCGTCCACAGCGCACACAAAATTTTCCCTGCGCAGCGTTCAGCTGCCCTCATGCCACACGCGTGCTTCATAGCCACACCATCCTCATGTCGATTTATAAGTGCATACTGGATGAGGAGGAACCGGAGATACACACTGCAGAGGGGGGGGGGGGGCAAGGCCAGGCAGTGACCCTCTTTGAAAGTGTGGGCGATAGCCCACAATGCTGTTGAGAATTAATGATAAATTGACGTACAATTATCATTCCAATCCCGTGCCACCTTTGTCACAAAATTGTCAGGAGCCGCAAATGTGGGCATAAAGGGGACTCTACACATCTCCACAATGCAGCAATACTCTGTGTGGGAAGCACGTGAGCGGGCCCAGGGTCAGGCTTGGTCCTAGCCTCCACCTTGTGTGACCCAAGGTGCCGTGAGTTACATAGCAATGGGAAATCCATGTGTCCCCGCACAATTCATTCTGTGTAGATAGCTCAACACCACAATGGGAAGTCTTTGAGTTCCTTGGGCTCACCTATGCTGTGGGTGCACAAAGATAGTATTACACAGGAAGAAATCAAAGTGCCAAAACATGGCAGAGTTTCATCCCACCAAGGGCCTCGGCCCACATTTCTACGCTAGGCATTCAGTGTATTTGTGCCAAATAGGTAAAACACCGCAATAGGAAGTCTTTGTGCACCCACATCATAGGAGGGACCAAGATGGTATTACACATGAGGAAAACAGAGTGCCCAAACATGGCAGAGTTTCACCCTGTCAAGTACCTCGGCGCACACTTCTACCCTAGTCAGTCACTATATTTGTGCCAGACAGGTAAAACACCACAATGGGAAGTCTTTGTGCACCCACAGCATAGGCGGACCCCAGTAACATTTCTGTAGCAAAAGTATAGGCGGACCCCAGTAACATTTCTGTAGCAAAAGTATAGGCGGATCCCAGTAACATTTCTGTAGCAAAAGTATAGGCGAACCCCTGTAACATTTCTGTAGCAAGAGTATAGGCAGACCCCTGTAACATTTCTGTAGCAAGAGTTAAAGCAAACCCCAGTAACACTGGTGTACCAATAGTATAGGCGAACACCTGTAAAAATTTGTTTACCAAGAGTATAGGGGAAGCCTGGAAAAATTAGTTTGCTAACAGTATTGGCAATGGCCTGAAAAATTGGTGTACCAAGAGTATAAGTGTTCCCGTGAAAAATTGCTGAACGCCGAGGGCAGGTGAAACCCACAATGATTTTTTGAAGATACACCTCGTTATTGATTAATTTGTAACAAAGCCTGGAGGCCGCCCTCCGCAAAAATTGGTTTAAGTTAAACTTTTAAAACTTTAAAAACTGATAAAACTTTTAAAAGTTTTAAACAGAGCATTTTGGGCAGCATGGAAATTGGCAGTTCAGTTTGATGACATGCTGTTTTAGGAGGAGGGGGAGGAGGAGGAGGAGAAGAAGTAAAAATATCTGAGAGGGATACACAAAGCTAATTCTCCCCTTTTTTGGGGTGATAGGGGATACATTTTTCTCCTGTTGCAGTGAAAAGATTATTTAGGTTCCGCTGATTTCCACCGGTGGTGAAGAGGAGTCTGGAGAAATCCAGGTTTTGTTCATCTTTATGAGGGTAAGCATGTCGACGCTGTCAGTTGACAGGCGGGTACCCTTATCCGTGATGATCCCCTCAGCAACACCCTCTCTGGCTGGACAAGCCAGCATTTCCAAGGCGTACAGCGCAAGCTTGTGCCACATGTCCAGCTTTGACACCCAATAGTTGTATGGAGCAGAGGCATTACAGAGGACGGTGGTACGGTCAGTTATGTACTCCCTCACCATCTTTTTACAGTGCTCCCTCCGACTCACTCTCGCTGGGGAGCTATAAAACTGGCAAAGGTCTTGGAGAGTGTTCCCCTGCCTGTGCTGGACATGCTGCCTGATCCCCATGCCTCCCCTTCTAGTTGGCCCTCTGAACTGCGTCTTCTACTGCTAGCGCTGTCAGATGGGAACTTTAGCATCACTTTTTCCACCAGGGCCCTGTGGTATTGCATCACTCTCATACCCCTTTCCTCTTCGGGAATGAGAGTGGAAAGGTTCTCCTTATACCGTGGGTCGAGAAGGGTATACACCCAGTAATCCGTATAGGCAAGAATGCGTCTAATGCGTGGGTCATGGGAAAGGCAGCCTAACATGAAGTCAGCCATGTGTGCCACAGTCCCAGTATGCAACACATCGCTGTCCTCCCTAGGAGGATGCTCCTCCTCCTCCTCTTCAGCCCATACATGCTGAACAGATGACAGGGAAGCAGCATGGTTACCCTCTGCAGTGTGGCCAGCAGTCTCTTCCCCCCTCCTCCTCCTTCTCGCCCTCCACCTCCTCCTCGTCCTCCTCCAAAACCCACTGAGATATAGACGTGAGGGTGGTCTGGCTATCATGCGACATACTGTCATCCCCCATCTCCTCTTCTAACCGCAAAGTGTCGGCCTTTATGCTAAGCAGCGAACTTCTCAGCAGGCAAAGCAGTGGGATGGTAATGCTAATGATGGCCGCATCGCCGCTCACCATTTGGGTAGACTCCTCAAAGTTGCCGAGGACCTGGCAGATGTCGGCCATCCATGCCCACTCCTCTGTAAAGAACTGCGGAGGCTGACTACCACTCTGCCGCCCATGTTGCAGCTGGTATTCCTCAATTGCTCTATGCTGCTTATTTAGCCTGGCCAACATGTGCAGCGTAGAATTCCAGCGTGTGGACACATCGCACAGCAGTCGGTGCTCAGGCAGCTGAAACCGACGTTGCAGTATCCTGAGGGTGGCAGCATCCGTGGTGGACTTGCGGAAATGTGCACACACGTGGCGCACCTTGCCGATCAGGTCAGACAAGTCGGGGTAGTTTATCAGAAACCACTGAACCACCAGATTAAAGACGTGTGCCAGGCATGGCACGTGTGTGAGGCTGCCAAGCTGCAGAGCCACCATCAGGTTACGGCCGTTGTCACACATGACCATGCCCAGTTGGAGGCTCAGCGCTGAAAGCCAGAGGTTGGTCTGTTCTGTCCGACCCTATAACAGCTCGGGGGCCGTGTGCCTCTTGTCACCTAAGCTGATTAGTTTCAACACGGCTTGATGACGCTTGCCCACCACTGTGCTGCCGCGCCGGGCACTACTGACTGCTGGCGATGTGCTCACACTTCGTAATTGAGAGGTGGAAGTGCGAAAGGAGGAGGGAGGGGGGGTTTGGAGGAGGTGGCATAAAACGCCGCAGATACCAGCACTGAAGTAGGACCCGCTATTCTTGGTGTGGGTAGCACGTGAGCGGTCCCAGGCTCTGACTCGGTCCCAGCCTCCATAAAGTTCACCAAATGTGCCATCAGGGAGATATAGACACCAGGAAAAATAATGGCGACTGGGGACTGAGTAGCGTGGGACCGCCGCCGCCATCATGTTTTTGAAAGCCTCCATTTCCACAAGCCTGTACGGCAGCATCTCCAGGCTGAATATTTTGGCAATGTGCACAATTAAAGCTTGTGCATGTGGATGGGTGGCGGCGTATTTGCGCTTTTGCTCCAACGCTTGTGTTAGCGACAGCTGAACGCTGCGCTGGGAGACATTGCTAGAGGCCGTGGAGGACCGTGGAGGTGAGGGTGTGGGTGCAGGCCGGGAGGCGCTCGTGCTTGCGTCCTGGGAGGGGGATTGGATCTGTGGCACAGGTTGTGGCACAGGGGAAGAAGCAGTGGTGCGACCCGGAGGTGGTGAATGGCCTGTGTCCCACCAAGAAGGGTGTTTGGCCATCATATGCCTGTGCGTGCTGGTGGTGGTGAGGCTGGTAGTGGTGGCTCCCTCGCTGATCTTGGTGCGACACAGGTTGCACACCACTGTTCGTCGGTCATCCACGCTCTCACTGAAAAATATCCACGCCTTTGAACATCTAGCCCTCTGCACGGAGGCTTGGCATGAAGGGGTGCTTTGGGAAACAGTTGGGGGATTCTTTGCTCTGGCCCTGCCTCTCCCCCTGGCCACCCCACTGCCTCTTCCAACCTGTCCTGCTGCTGCACTTGCCTCCCCCTTTGAACCCCTGTCTTCAGTAGGCTTAGCAAGCCAGGTGGGGTCAGTCACCTCATCGTCCAGCAGCTCTTCCTCTGAATCCTCTGTGTGCTCCTCTCTCGGACTTAAAGGGGTTGTCCCGCGGCAGCAAGTGGGTCTATACACTTCTGTATGGCCATAATAATGCACTTTGTAATGTACATTGTGCATTAATTATGAGCCATACAGAAGTTATAAAAAGTTTTTTACTTACCTGCTCCATTGCTAGTGTCCTCGTTCCCATGGAGCCGACTAATTTTCGCCGTCTAATGGCCAAATTAGCCGCGCTTGCGCAGTCCGGGTCTTCTTCTGTTCTCAATGGGGCTCCGTGTAGCTCCGTGTAGCTCCGCCCCATCACGTGCCGATTCCAGCCAATCAGGAGGCTGGAATCGGCAATGGACCGCACAGAAGCCCTGCGGTCCACGGAGGGAGAAGATGCCGGCGGCCATCTTCAGCTGGTAAGTAAGAAGTCACCGGAGCGCGGGGATTCAGTTAAGCGCTGTGCGGATTTTTCTTTAGGTCCCTGCATCGGGGTTGTCTCGCGCCGAACGGGGGGGGGGGGTTGAAAAAAAAAAAACCCGTTTCGGCGCGGGACAACCCCTTTAATGCCCTTACTACTACCTCACTGACAGACAACTGTGTCTCATCATCCTCATCCACAGAAAGCTCTTGAGACAGTTGTCAGAAGTCCCCAGCCTCTTCACCCAGACTCCGGGAACTTTCCAAAGGTTGGGCATCGGTCACGACAAACTCCTCAGGTGAGAGAGGAACCGTTTTTTCCCACTCTGGGCAGGGACCTCAGAACAGTTCCTGAGAGCCTGCTTGCTCAGAATCTGTCATTTTCCTGGAGTGACAAGGCTGGGAGGAAGGAGGAGCAGCCAGAGGATTCAGAGGTGCAGTCCCTAGGCCAGGAGTAGTGGACTATGTAGAAGACTGGTGGTTGAATATATTGCTGGACGCATTATCTGCCATCCACGACAGGACCTGCTTGCACTGCTCTTCTTGTAATAAAGGTCTACCAAGCGGACCCGCAAATTGTGATAGCTGGGGAGTGTAGGGTCTTGGCGCTGTCCTAATCCCTCAGCAGCCGACTGTGATGCACCCCGCCCAGGACCTTGGCCTGCGCCCACACCCTCACTTGGACGCCCGCTATACAGCCAGTGAACAGTGCTAATGACAGGGGCAACTTCACCGCACCCAAGGAAAGGCTATTGTGTGATGCTCTGCCAAGGGGCAGAAAGCTATACAGGCAGTCAACAGTGCTAATAACTGCAGCAACTTCACCTCACCCAAGGAAAGGCTATTGTGCAACGCTCTGCCCAGGGGCAGAAAGCTATACAGTCAGTGGATAGTGCTAATAACTGCAGCTACTTTCCCCAACACATAATGGTATCTGTGAAATACTTTTCTGTAGTGACCCAGGAAATATTTGCGTACTATTTAGCGATGAGAGTGAGCCCTCTGCCTAAGGCACTGCACACATAGGATGGTATAGCTGCAATGATCTGGAGTGGCCCAGGAAATATTTGCATACTATTTAGCGATGAGAGTGAACTGCTACAGCTGTAATGCTCTGCAGAGGGATAGATGTTAAAAAAATGGTGCACTACTGCTCCAAGCCAGCCACAACTGTAATGCACAGCATGAGGAGTAGCCCTAAGAAGGACCATTGGGGTTCTTCAAGACAGGATCCTGCTCAAACACTTTCCCTCATCTCTGCCTAATGCACTGCAGACCATTCATGAATGGGTGTGAGTGAGGGCTGGCCTCTGATTGGTCAGGCTGTGACCATTCAGAGGCATCTTATTCAGCAGGCGGGGATTTTAAATCCCCGGCTGCTGAATACTACTCACAGCTGTTCAGAGCAGTTCAGGAGAACTGCAGCCTGCCGCGCTGAACTCCGTCTGTCGGCACCAGGTGAGTATATATATATTTTTTATTTTTACACATTTCTGGATGAATTGCAGGAAAGGGCTTACATATTTAACCCCTTTCCGACAATTCATCCCGCGATCGCCGGCAGCCCATTGCATTCAGTGGAGTCGGCTGTATTGACGGCTCCATTGAATTCAATGGGCTAACATCGTTCTTCTCTGCCACAGCTGTTACAGCTGTGGCAGAGGAGAACTTGCTGTGTCATTCCCATCATTTTCTTGAATTGCCAAGATTTTCACACATGAAAACCTTAGCGAGCATCGGCGAAATACAAAAATGTTCCGGTCGCCCATTGACTTCAATGGGGTTCGTTATTCGAAACGAACACCCGAACATCGCGGGAAGTTCGTTTCGAATAACGCGAACCCGAACATTTTGGTGTTCGCTCATCTTTAATTCTCACCTCTCCCTTTGCTCAATGCTGCTTATTCAGCTCCATAGAGGAATAGTAGAGATTTGAGCTCCTCTGTGCTGGGTGTACTGCTACTTCCAGATAAGTTGCTGCGGTTTACTTTTCAGTTGTATGTTCTGTTTTAATTTCTATATTGCTTTGTTGTTCAGTTCATCTCTCCAGGGGCCTCTATATGGACAATCAGGGCCCAGGAAGAAGACCGTGGGGCCACCTCTATCGAGGCAATTACTCCACTTCTAGGCAGGGACCCTTCACCCTCTTGCTAGGTTAGGGCCAGGCTTCCTTCTCCCTGGAGTGGTGCTACTGTTCAACATAGCATGGTGTGTGTCTCTTTCCAGTATTGTGTACGTTCTCTGATGCCGTGCTGAGCGTAGTACTCTTATGTCACACAGGCTTCACATACTGGCTTTCGTACTCCTGTTGTGCTGCGCACTGTTCTGCAGTGCATATTATTATCAACTGCAGTGGTTATGAACATCACCCTGCATTCGTGCTGAGCGTGGTGCTTGTGTACCGCACGGACATGATAGGTTCTATGTACAAGAATAGCAACATCTTCCACTAGTGAAAGCGGGAGGGAATTTATCAAGGATTACAATGTTGTGTGAGATTTATCATAATAGCAGATATGGCATATTACGTATGTTAGATGTATTTTTTTCCTACACCACATATCTGGTGTACATATTGTATGAACCAATAGTTTTCTCAAAAAGAAGTGCACATTCTTTAAATCTGTTGAATTTTCTGACATTTAGCCATGCTTCTTTTTTCAACACTTTTCAAAACTGTCGATGCAGATATCTAAAACAACTAATACATTTTTGCACATCATACAGTATGTTCCAGTATTTTGGACAATTTGCAACTGTTAGTGCTCCCAGCCTGCTGTGCAATATTATATTGCTCCTCTACTGTAAGGCTTTATTCACACGGGCGCTGTGACTTTCGGCTGCCCGCATCTCGCGTTTTCTTGTCCATTCAGATGGCCAGGCAGCGGCGTATATACACCTGGAATACTATTGGCCAGGGAGAGAGAGTTCAGCTCTGCTAAACTCCCTCCCCCTCTGTGCCCCTTGTTGGCTGCCTGCAAAGGGAGGGGACGGGAGCTTTTCAGAGCTAGTGTGCTAAACTCCCTCCCCCTCTCCACCCCTTGCTGGCTGCCGGCAAGAGGAGGGGGTACAATGGGGCAGGAACTTAGCAGAGCTAGCCGGACTAAATGCCCTACCCCTCTGGGTGCCAGTAGCTCCCATTGGCTAATTGTGGCCAAAAAATAGGACAAGTCCTATCTTTTCCGACCACACGTAAAAGCGCTGTATGTGCTATTTTTTTCCGGATGGATGATTTTACCACAAAATCACCCATCTGAATGAATACATTGGAACTCTATGCTTAAGATGGTCGCGATTTTCGGCCGGCATTTTATTATTAAAACACTTGTGTGAACAAGGCTCAGACTGAGAAACACTTTCCATTGAGAACCTATATTTTTATTGCTGTGTGTAATGTTATACTAATATACAGACGTGAATGCACCATTCTAAGGATGGTTTCAGACAAGCGTCTTGTGATACATCTGTAATACAGATCCGTAATGCGGACATGTTACAGATGACCTTACAATCGTGTTTCATCAGCATTTGATCTTTATTTGTTTCCGTATTTGTGGACATTGGTTTTATTTTATAGCAAATATTAATCTGCTGAAATATATTTAATATATAAATACGTTAGGAACTAGCAGCAACAGTTACCACCGTTGCCACCAATTTGTCACTTACCAGGTTTTCCCAACACATGACAAAGGAGGGACCTCTGGAGGTTGATCTACTTTCACTCTCCCAGTCTTGCACTTCAAGATAGAGCATAAATCGCACCCCAACACGGTCCTACATGCCCTCAAAATAGATGCTGCCACGCTTTGAAAACAGATAAAAAATCTTGACATAGACACACTGCTTCCCAGCAGACATTTTAACACTACCAGAGATGTTAGATTAAAACAGACTTATTAAAGTTTTAAGCTTTAATACAAAAAAGTGCAATGCTTACAAAAAGTTGCAAAAAATATTATAAAAAGGACGCACATGCAAGGCAAACAGTTACAAAATAAAAGAAGAATACCAGACCTGTCACTAATTGGATTGTCTAGGATCTATATGCAAAGAGACATGCTGACATATCTGGACAGTTCTACAACATAAGATTGCAATCCCCTGGAGTCTGACACCTATTTTTGTCTGGCATCACATTTTTTAATTGTCCTAGCTGCACCCCCATAGCCCTCCTCCTGACCATTAAATAGGATAGGCTGATTATGTTTCCTTGTAGGAAGCCCCTAGGGCAATGTTATGGCCATCATTTTACAGAGCATATTTTTTCTAGTACATAAATATCAAACATGACGGAGAAATATTAATAACGGGAGCTAATATTGAATTGTAGGGTTCTCTGTTCCCTGGAGCTTACGACAGATGAAGTGGATGAATTTCCTGGGCACAGCTATACTGCCATTACGCAGAAAAAAAAATTATGTCAGGGAATTCTCGAAATATTTAATTTCTTTTGTATGTGACCTCTTTCTTGTTTACATAAGTTACAATTTCTTTACAAGTCAAAGAAGGCAATTTCATAGGCATTGTGTGCATGAATGCAAAGCAACCCGCTGCTTAGGTGTAAAGGAAAAACCTGTTTTAGACAATAGCCATATTGTCCTGGTCAATTTTGTCCAACACAAATCAAAACAGTTAACGCAGGAATTGAACATTTTCTAATCTGGTTAGAATTTAATTTACGACAGAATTTAAACATAATTTATGACCACTTGTATAGTAGTATCCTCAATTCACAACTATATATAGTAGAGGCTGAACAAGGATACAGGGGTTGCGCTGATTGAGGCATTGCAGTAACAGGCTGCTGGAGAATGCCAGGATCTGGTTGGGCAGAGGGGAGTGGTGCCAATAGTTTACACCAGAATAAGTTGTATAGTCTAACTGGCTTTGGCTTGAGGAATGTCCTTGAGTCTCCCAGAGAAGATGTCACCCCCACCCTTGTTTGTAAGGCATCCAACCTGTTTTTAGATTGTCTCCTGCTGTGGTTAGTTTGGTCCTGTTTCTGCTGCCCTTAAAGACAATGGGGGGCACTTACTAAGCCTGGCATTTCCAATAAAGGGCTTAGTATAATTTCCTCTAGTGTAAGGTATGCTTAAGACATGAAAAGGCAATTCTCCACAGCAAATGTATTCTCAAAGGGATGTGGAAACGGAGATGCCAGCTCCTGCTGCACTGTATAACATACAGTCCGCTCAGGAGGAGCAGGATAACAAAGAGGGAGAGGAAGTGGAAGAGGATGAAACACTTGATTTAGCTTAAAGAAGCAGGGAGAGTCAAGATAGTAGCTTGCAGGTGAAGGAAGAGGCGGACACAGTGGGGCAGCAACCTGCCAAGGCAGCAAGTAGGGTGTCACAGAGAAACAAAAGAGCAGTGCCGCCACCTTCAGGTACTACTAGTCGCAGCATCAGGCCTATAGTTAGTTTTATTCCCAGGACTTGAGCAGCCTGGGCATTCTTTGAAACTGCACATGATTACAGAAGAGCGGTTATCTGTAAAATCTGCGGTGTTTAAAACATGGAGGAATGTAAACAATCTCAACATTCATCCTTCTTTGTTTCCTCCTCACTCACTCCTCTTCCTTCTCTTTCTCCACCTTTTCACACCACTTTTTAACCCCCTTCACATCAGCACAGATATCCGTATGTGACAAAATCTGATCTCCATACATTGCTGCATGTGAACAACACTAAAATGCCGCCCTAGAACTCATGTCTAGGGGAGCATGGTTATATGGCTGAAGAGCTATTGATGGCTCTGTAGGCCCGGGCTGACATGTGGCTGACACAATTTTAAGCTATGCAGGGTCATGTGTGAAAATGGGATCCAACCTGCTGACAGCTCTTTGTCGCAGCAATCTTACACATGCACCCAGGTTTACATCCAGTGCTGCAAAAGACAGGTAACTGTGCTCAAACTTTCAACATTCACAGCCAGCTCCCTCTTTGCCTCAAATCTGGCAGAGGTGCAGCAACAGTTCGATCTACCACCCAACTGTCTCATCTGTGATGTGCCTACACAGTGGAATTCCACATTGCATATGTTCATAGAATCATAGAGTGGGAAGGAACCTCCAGGGTCATCAGGTCAAACCCCCTGCTCAGTGCAGGATTCACTAAATCATCCCATACAGATGTCTGTTCAGCCTATCTTTACAAACTTCCATTGAAGGAGAACTCACCACCTCCTGTGGTAACCTGTCCCACTCACTGATCACCCTCACTGTCAGAAAGTTTTTTTCTAATATCTAATCTATGTTTCCTCTCTTTCAGTTTCATCCCATTGCTTCTAGTCTTACTTTGTGCAAATGATAATAGGACTGATCCCTATGCACTGTGACAGCCCTTCAGATATTTGTAGACAGCTATTAAGTCTCCTCTCAGCCTTCTTTTTTGCAAGCTATACATTCTCAATTCCTTTAGCCGTTCCTTATGAGCCATGTTTTGCAGACCGCTCACCATCCTGATTAATTTTCTCTGAACTTGCTTCAGTTTTTTAAAGTGGGGTGCCAAGAACTAAGTAAAGTATTCCAGATGAGGTCTGACTAAGGAAGAGTAGAGGGGGATAATTAACTGACATTATCTAGATTCTATGCTCAGAATTGAGTTTGCTTTTCTTTATGCTGCTTCACACTGTTGACTCATGTTCAGTCTATGATCTATTAGTATACCAAGTCTTTTTCACATGTGCTGCTGCTTAGCCCAATTCCTCCTATTCTGTATGTGCTTTTTTCATTTTTCTTGCTCAGATGTAGAACTTTGCATTTCTCCTTGTTAAATACCATTCTGTTGGTCACTGCCCAGTGTTCAAGCTTTTCTAGATCTTTTTGAACACTCTCTCTTTATCTACTCTAGTGTAAGCTATCCCTCCTAGCTTTATGTCATTGGAAAATTTCAATCAATTTCCCATCAGTTTCCTCACCTAGATTTATAAAAATGTCAACTAACCCTGAACCCAGGACAGAGCCTTGTGGTCCCCCCACTTGAGACATTCTTCCAGTTGGATGTGCAGCCATTAATGACCACTCTTTGAATATGATTACTCAGCCTTGTCAATTCCATATTTGGTCATTTAAAAAAAAAAAAGGATGGTATGAGATACTAAAGTAAAGATATACTATATCTACTGCATTTCCCTGATCAACCTAGTCCTTGATTATGTCATAGGAAGAAAATGGCTTAGAAATTTAGCTAAATATTCCCACACCATCTCTCTGTTTATAGTTAGCCTGGATTATTTTATTCCCCCAATAGCACAGGGAAGAGCAGTTGATGTTGCATTTACTTTCTGAGAGAAAACAAATGTGAAATAGAAATGTAAAGGTTTGGCCTTCTCGACATCATTTTTAAGCAATTTACCATTTTCATTCTGTAAACATTCTATATTATCTTTGACTTTTCTTTTGCTTTTGATATACCCCCCAAATCCTTTTTTATTGCTCTTGCAAACCTCAATTCATTGTCAGCTTTAGCTATTCTGACACTTGTTCTGCAGTTTCTGCAGGTTACATTATATTCTTCTTTGGATATGCCCCCCCACTTTCCATTTGCTAAACATTTTTCTTCTTTTGTAGCATGTGTTTACGTTCTGTGTTCATTCATCCTGATATCTTTAAATGCATTGCATTCTTCCTTCTTTTCACCCTTTGCAATCCAATTTTGGATTCAGGATTTCCTAGGGGGCTTTCTCTTTCTGCCATTATACAATGGCACCACCTGCTGGCTAGAGCCAGTACTGCAGTATGGGACATGCTGGAGAGGCCCCCGACAACAGAGCAGCCAGTAATATACAGTAAGAATACCCTGTCAGACGTCTTCCGACATCGGAGCTGTACAGCCTTCAATCAGAATTGGAATCAGTGAATTGGAAAGGGTTAAGGATGATTGTCCTATGAGAATCTCGTTTCACAAAATTTATCATCCGTCTTTTAGATTTCAGTACTTAAGAACATCCAGCCATTGGATCCTTCCTACCCTCTTTCTAAATCCATTAAAATCTGCCTTTCTGAAACCGAACCTTGAGGTCTGAGTCTTCTCAGGTCTTCCTCACTTTGTTATCCAAAATTCAAGGATAGCATGATCCCTGCTTCCTAAGGTCCCAGCCACCCTTACTTCCTCAACCATTTCCTCTATGTTGGTAAGAATTAGGTCCAAGATAGCAGATCCATTTTTTTCTCTTTTACTTTTTAGAAGATAAAGTTGTCAGCAAGAGCCAATAAGAATTTGTTGGATCTATTTCTTTTGTCTTAGAGAGATTCCCAACAAGTGTCTGGATAGTTAAAATCTCCCATGATCACTATGTTGTACTTTTCTGAGGACTTAACCATCTGATGTAGAAAGAGTTCATCCATATCTTCAGGCAGCCTATAGTAAAGGCCTATAATGGTGTCATTTCTGTTGTTCTCTCCTTATATTCTTACTGAAACAGTTTCTACAGAAATACCATGCTCTGAAAATTAAATCTCTGTGGAGATATATGCTTTCCTAACATTCAACGCAACGCCTCTTCCTCTTTTATTAAGTCCAGTTCTTAAAAGTAAGTTGCATTGTACAAGCCTTGTATTCCAATCATGTACATCATCCTACCAAGTTTCCGTGATGCCTATGACATCATATTTCTCCTCCTGTGTTAGAAGCTCCAATTTGCCTTGTTTGTTTTCCCATGCTCTGTGCATTTGTGTAGAAACAGTTTAGTTTGTGATCAGTGTCTCTTTCTCCTCTCCTTTCCTTCTGAATGATTTTGTCCTTGTTATTTCTTTCCAATTCTAAAAGCATTGTTCTCAATTGAATTCATTAGCTATTGCAGAGACTAAGCCAACAGCAGAGAGCGATCATAGAGGACCAGATGGTGTATATTATTAGCAGATACTGTTTGAAGTTCAGTCTCTTGACACCAGAGGCGTAACTTGAAGCTTCTGGGACCCAATGCAAAATCTGAAACAGGGTCCCCAACTATAATGCTTTATTAATAGATCGTGAAACAGCCTGTGGGGCTGAAGGAATCCCCCATAGTGAGGAGATAGAGGAGGTGGAGCTACAGGGCATCTCCTCAAGATCTCCCCATATTTGGAGAAATAGGGGGCAGGGCTAGAAGGCTTCCCTGGGAGGGGGGTGAGGCTAGAGGGGTTCTCATAGTGATTCCTCTTTAGTCAATGGAGGTGGTGAAGCTAGAGGGATCCGCCCTCTAGCCCCACCCCCTTTTGGCTAGAGAGGAATCACTGAGAACCCTCTCTAGCCCTGCCCCCTCTTGTCCCACTCTCGGGAAAGCCCTGGGAAAGGCCTCTAGCCTCGCCCCCTATCTCTCCAAATATGGGAAATATCTAGGAGATCCCCTATATCTCTACCTCTCTCTCTCCACGCTATGGGGGATGTCTTCAGCCCTGCAGAGATGCAAGGCTGTTTCCATGTGAAATTGCCTTGCATCCAGGGGTTTTCAAAAGCATTGCAAGGGCAATACCGGGCAATGAATCACCCAATATTGCCCTCACCAGTGTGCAGGAGACCTAAGGCTAGTTTCACATGGGTGAACACGATTTTACAACAAGAAAATAGCGGCAAAGTCTCGTCTTTGTTCCTGTGATTTTTGACCGTCAGCGATGCTTTTTTTTCTAGAATAATCTCGCATCGTATCACTGTCACCCACGAAAAAAATTGCACGATTTTTTATCGCAAAAGTCAATAGGATTTTCTAATGTTAAAATTGCATCGCAACACACGTTTGTTGCGATGCGATAAAAAGAAGCTTCCTTAGGAAAACATGGGAGATAAAAAATCGCACATTGCAGAAAGATAGGGAATGCTGAGATTTTTTTTATTCTCTCAACATTGCAGGTGGGAAGGAAACCATTGTAAATCATTGGTTTCCTAATCTGTTTTTTTACTAACTATAGCATTAGGCGATAATCGCACGATTTTATCGCCCGTGTGAAATCACCCTTAGTAATGCATATAGTTTATTGCTGCAGAATAAATGTGTTCTGAGTTATATTTTATAAAATACCTGCTGAAAGAAAGATTTATTTTATTCCAAGGAAGTAAAGAAAAATGGTATTGCACTGGTGTCATGATCCTTCGAGTGGCATCCATCAATACAAAGTCATTGATCTATGTAGAAGGCAAGTAATGATCGCCTATGAATTATTATAATGGTGAAGTGTGCTGTAATCTATATGGGAAATTGCTGGTTTGCTGATATAGCAAGTAATAGTGCTGTTATTATTTGTGCACTGCTTGACTTTGACTCGATTCATGAGACACCTTCTACTGTTTTTTTCTATGCAAGAGGAAGATTAGGATCAGATAACTCTTTACACTAAGGAGAATTTACTGGGAATTCATATATTTATCTGTAAAAGAGAATTTTCTGATTTAACATAAATGACTATTAATTATAAATTATTATGACAATTTACTTATATAGTTAATAAGAAAATTAGAAAGTCACAAAATTCTATGGACATTAATATAAATTGCATACAGCTACAATTAGTATCCTCTTACAATATTGCCAAGACAGCAAATGTGGATCCTCATTTTCCCTATTTGGCTTATGGCTAAATCTGAAGGCTGCATTTAAGGGTCCAGTTTTTCATCCTTTAACCCCACCAATTGGGATCTGGTCTTGCCATTGTTTCAACTGACCTATACTGTAGGTTGGATTTACATGCCACCATGCATCACAGCCACATGACTCTGTATGCATGACAAAATCAAACTATACTTTTTGCAATGTAATTCTTACATTTGGGGGTGCCAGGTGATTTACGATTAAAATTTTGATTATCTAACTAACTCACATGGGTTCATACAGTGCAACGCTAGAAAATGAGAATCATAATTAT
The DNA here is from genome assembly GCF_035609145.1 of Eleutherodactylus coqui. NCBI lineage: Eukaryota > Metazoa > Chordata > Amphibia > Anura > Eleutherodactylidae > Eleutherodactylus > Eleutherodactylus coqui. The sequence continues at coordinate 264,427,938 of NC_089839.1, read as the reverse complement.
TGGAATCCCATGTATTTTTTTAAAATGTAACGCCAAGCAGTAGAGATTTGAAGAATTAACTTCTTTATGGGGTTTGCTCATCAAAGATAACCTCTCTGAGAATGTAATTCCTGGGGAGAACAGTTGATTAGCCTAGTTCCCGCTTTCAAAACTCCAGGCAAAGAGCTGAGTAATATTATATGATGTCCTTTCATTTGCATAGCCTTCCCTCTAATGTAAGGAGAGCTCCAAGTTTGCCAGAGCAGAAACTGTGATTACAGGGTGCTTCTCCTTTTTGACTCATATACAAGGGTCCCATTCTGTGACATTCATATGCTGTAATAGGGCATCTACTTGACTCCAAATTTTTTTCAGGGGCAGGACAATGACCCCAAACATAAAGCCAATGTAATAATAAATATCTTCAGTGTAAGCAAGAACAAGCAGTCCTAGAAGTGATCGAAGAACAAGGAGTCCTGGAAGTGATGAAAGAACAAGGAGTCCTGGAAGTGATGGAAGAACAATGGGTCCTGGAAGTGATGGAAGAACAAGGAGTCCTAGAAGTGATGGAATAACAGGGAGTCATGGAAGTGATGATTTGGCCATCACCGAGCCATGATCTCAACATTATTGAGTATGTTTTGGATTTCAGGAAGAGACAGAAGGATTTGAGTAAGCCCGCATCCACAGAAGACCTGTGATTAGTTATCCGAGATGTTTAAAAAAGCTACCTTGTTGAGTTCCTTAAAAAATGTGTGCATGTGTACCTAGAAGAATTGATGTTGTTTTGAAGGCAAATGGGGTTCACACTAAATATTGATTTTGATTTAGATTCCTCTTTTGTTCATTCACTTTGTATTTTGTTAACTGACAAAAAACTATTAACACTTCTATTTTTGAAAGCATTCTTACTTCACAGCATTTTTCACACCTGCCTAAAACTTTTGCACAAGACTTTTAATCAATTTGCTTATATTGTGTTTTCTTTCTGTATTTTAATTAGCTTTTTTAAAGGGATGTGTTCACAGGTGGTGGATTTGCTTTGGATTTTCCATCATAGATTACAACATGTAAAAGAACTCATCTGCATTTAAGAAATTCACCTCAACCCACTGATTTTGGTGCTGTCGTTCAACACGTGTATGAAGTCCTCCCACCTCTCCCTTGACAGATGACATGAAAGAAAAAAAAAGTATTTGTCAGGTTTAAATTCAATACCCAATCCTTTAATTTTTCCTGGAGATAAGCTGACACCCCTCTGTCCATGGAAAACACATGGACAATCAGTAGAGCTAAGCATTTGTGTATGGGGGAGTTGGGACAATAAACAATCTGCAAAACAAGTGTTCAGCCAACAGCTATTGAATGTACATCAGTACATTAAGCAATATTATTCTGGCCTTTGTAGCAAGACAGCAGCAGTTACAGCCACCTTCTACATTTGACCACAGTATCATATACAGTATTTATAATAAAGTGCTTTGCATTAGGACCAGTCAGTCTGTGCTGCAAATCTTCTTACACATACAGGTCATCTCAAAATTATGAAAACATCCATATAAAATGAAAATGGTTTGGCAGACAGTGATCCAATTTTGTATACAAGCAGTGAGAAGGGTTAAATATGTTGGGCCATGTTACAAAAATGATGGATACTTTGAATACCGCCATCTTGGGTTCAACTCAAAATTTTTCCAATGGGAAGGTAAGTGTGTGATATACACGTGTTGAGATAGTCCTTATGCCAGGTGAATGAAGCACATGTGTCTTGCAGTAGATTTCAATCAATATCACCCAACCAGACCTCCCATTACCCACAAGACAGTTGCCAATCTTCTTTCCAAATTCCATGAAACAGGCTCTGTCGCTGATGAACCAAAATCTGGATGACCAAATACCGTTACTGATGAAACATCAGCAAGAGCTGTTCTGGTCTCGGTCAACAAGAGCCCACAATATATAGCAGTCATCTTCTAAGTCATGTGGGGTTAGCTGTACCTCCATAAACTTATTTTGTCTACACATAAATGGCAGCAGTATAAATTGCAGATGCTGTCACACATTATTCGAAGACGATCTCGAAAAGTTCTGCTTGAGATAACGCCATCATTTGCATTGCCTGTAATTAAGAAAAATCCCTATGTTAACATGACAACGAATATAGTTATGTTAAAATGAACACATCATTCTTTTTCTAGCTAAATTCCTTGCCAGTTTAAAATACCACACACCTACTTTCCCATTGGAAATATCAGAATTGAATCCAAGATAGCTGCATTCAAAATGGCCGACATTTTGGTGACGTGGGCTAATGGATTTTCCCCTTACCCCAGAGCTTGTATGCAGAATTGGATCATCGTCTGCCAAACTGTTTTCATTCTATATGTCTGTTTCCACATTTTTGAGACATCCTGTATTTTTAGACTTACGTGGACACTGTTATAGCAGCCTTAAGTGATCTGAGTGCTCACAATGGGCTTTTATGTATATCTGTTTTCACATAGTTTTAATGTCATGTGCTTTTATTTAGCTTCATCAAAACCAGCTCAGACCATTTGCATATGTAAATGTGCATTTGATAAGCAAAAGTTAAAATTATAGCCATTACCCAATATTAAAAAAAACACATATTGAAGCTGACACACCATATTCTTTCTTTTTGATAGATTTTAATAAATTACCACTCTAACATTATCAAGTGGATTTTTTCTTGATTGCACATATGCTATACAAACTTTGAGTAATTTGATGTAAAACTATTTTATGCAAAGGGTACATTTCCTGTACTTTGCTGTACATCCACATGGTACTTTCAAATCTCCAGCAGGTAACTGCAGTTGAAGTGTCCCTAAAATATCACTTAATTCAGACAGTAACAAAAATAATCACAGGAAAAGCAAGACAAAAACAGCAAAAAAAAGAGAATATTTGACAAGTCAGTTCTGAATACAATAAAATGTGACAATGTTCCGAAACTCTGATGCCCCTTGTATGTTAAGTAGATACTTTACTTTTCTCAAAGCAAAGAAAAGAATATATTAATGTGAATTATAATACAACCTTATATAACGTGTTTACAATGTGAAGCACTTTGTGTAAGGTCTAACACAATAAGCATGGTTTTAATAATAATAATAATAATCTTTATTTGTATAGCGCCAACATATACCGCAGCACTTACATAGACAGGGGGGATACAGAAAGACAAAAGTACAAACATTACAGAACAATGGTTACATAATAATCAATTGATGGAAACAATAGGGGTGCGGGTCCTGCTCCAACGAGCTTACATACTACAAGTAATGGGGTGATACAGAAGGTAAAGGGGCTGGAGATGTGCACTGTATGGCGAGGTGGAGAGTGAGGGGTGATATACACATAGACAATGGTCAGACATTTAGCCGTGTGATGGCAGAAACAGTATGACTGCAGGAGCGGTTTATGATGGCTTGCAGGGATTGCAGTCAGTAGGTCAGGGAGCATGTTATCAGGCGGAGTACAAAGGGGTTTGTTTAGGGAATTTGGTATGCCTCCCTGAAGAGGTGCGTTTTTAGAGCACGTCTGAAGTTCTGCAAGTCCTGGATTGCTCTGGTAGCCTTTGGTAGTGCGTTCCAGAGGACCGGTGCTGCTCTGGAGAAGTTTTATATAAGTAGTAGACCTAATACATTATTTCAAATTTATGTTCATGGGCTTTTAATAAGTTTCATTGCACAATTCATTACCAGTCATTTTGCTCTAAAGAATATGTAAGATCACTAGTGTTGAGCAAACCAAAGCAGTTCAACCTTGCTTTAGGTCACACCTTGCTAAAGTTTGCTATAAACACGAGCTGTTCGTCTTGGCTGAGCCCACTAAAATTGCTCCTCCTCCTATATGACACAATAGTTGCCTTGCAGCTTTGGGTCCTAGGTTCAAATGTTACCAAGGACAACCTCTAAGTGTATGTTTGTGTGAGTTTTTAGAAACATTTATTCAAACTCCATGCAGATGTTGTCCTTGGTCAGATTTAAACCCAGGACCCCAGTGCTGAGCACTGAGCCACTGTGATCCATTTTCCTACGGATCTCCTCCAGAAGGAGCATGATGGCTCAATGGTTAGCAGTGTCGCCTTGCAGCACTAGGATCCTGCGTTCAAATCTGACCTTGGACAATATTTGTATGAATATTTATAGAATCCTACACAAATTTCCATACAAATGTTGCCCTTGCTCAGATTTGGACCTAGAACTCCTGTGTAAGGCAACAGTGATAACTACTGAGCCACATCCTCCTCGTTCTTCAGGTAAGTTTTATGGCTCTTAGACATTTGTATGCACCAGTTTTAGGGGCCTTGGTGAAGCTCCTGTTCAATTTTAACTAAGTCAGATCAAACCAAAGTGTGGTAAACCGGACAAACCAAACGTTTCAAAAGTTCACTTAACACTAATCATCAGAAAACGGAATTCGCAATCCACAACCTGTCTAATGTGTATGAGGGCCATTAGTGTTTTAATCTGGGTGACATATCAGTTTTTGTGTCAAAATTTTGGCACAATTTTTTGGAGCATTTAGGTCATGCCTTATTTCCATGAAGCAGCACCCCATTTTGGATCTACATAAAAGTACCTAAAACACATCATAAATGGAGTTCAAAGCATGTAGTGCAATTTGTGCCAGGAAAGTGGAGCATTTTTAATAGTAAATCTGCCTTACTCTGTTTCTTACTTACTGAATGGAAGTTTGGTCTCAGTGCTCAATCAATTGCTCAGAATAAGATGAAAGACCGTACTTCTTTTTGACAACTTTTACTGATTACTTTTTATCTTAAGCTCACATTTTCTCGGCTCTTCAAGTGTTGACCTAGAGAAATTCAGTTTTCTCTAAACATTTTTTTATGTTGTACTTTTTCCATGAAAACAGAAATATATATTATTTTTAAGCTCCATTAAGAGCTAGTAATGAAATGTTAAGTCCAGTGATTATGGGGGCATTCAAGAAACATTTCCCCTGACCCACTTCTATTTAATGCAGGATGCAGAAACTGCACGTGTAATCATATAAGTCTCTACAGATTACGTGCCAATTTGCAACTCTGAACTGATAACAGTCTTTCTTTTGCAGGTGCTGAAGTGGTGCGAGGGCTGATAATGGACCCAGTGGAATATAGAGCAGTCATCAAGTTCCTTTACTAGAAAGACCGCACACCAAGGAAGCCGTTTGATGAAAAGAAAGAGGTTTATGGGGAGGATTCCCTATCATATGGCATCGTCAATTTAAACTCAGTTGAACATCACTGGAAACGGCTCCAATTCCAGGCTGACCCTACTTCGTTATCGATGAACACACCATCCAGCAAGTGGAAGCTGTCATTTTGGAAAATTGCTGCATAACCATTCGCGACCTAGCCCAAAATGTGAAGATTAAAGTGGGGTTTGTGGAAAAAGCATTGAAGACCATCTTTATATGAATAATGTATTCGCTCACTGGGTTCCTCGGCTGCTCACACCTTTCCAGAAGCAGGAACGATTCGATTGCTCTCAGGCTCTTTTGATGATGTGACATGAAAACTGGGTCCATCACTATGATCTGGAGACTAAAGTCCAGTCAATACATTGGAAGTATGAATATTTAAAGCATGAAATAACATTGGTTTGGAACATGAAAATCAAATTCAATCGATACCAAAGGCATTACTTATGGCTCAATGGTCTGGAATCCTTTCACTTCTGAGCCCTGCTACAATGGCTCCTAATGGCAGTGAGTGAATATCGTGGCATGGGGTAAGGTTTTTATGTGCTCTAGCTTGCACCCTGCATTTATTTAAGGGATCCACTCTGAGGTATGAATTCATTTTAAGGTCTGATGTTAAATGCTTTTTCATGTCTAGTCTGAAATAATTTTGGGGTCTAGTTTGAGGTCTGTATTAGTCTAAGGGGTCTGATCTGAGGGCTCAATTTGCTTAGCAGTGTGTTGTGAGATTTGAAATGACTTTGAGGTCTGACATGGAGTTCGATTGCTCTTCTGTCCTCATCCTACAATTTCTACTTATGTGGTTATTTATGTGTGTGTTGTGATCACAGAAGGGCAGACAGTCAGTGGAGCCCAAAAGGTGAGGAGCATGGCACTGCGGACTGCAGTGCAAAAAGGGTTCGAGCCTGACCAGAGTGAGTTAGGCCCTCTTCAGTGATCCGCACCAGTGTATCACCTCTCCTCTTCTGCCTTCCCAACCTTTTAAGAGCAGCTCAGGCACATTCGATGTCCAGTTTGTGCTTCTGTACAAACTGCCTAGTAAAATCTAATGTAAAAGTATGAAATACAGAACTTAAAAGAGTATTCCCTCTCTAGCAAGGTATTAATCACTGTAGACTTCAGTGAAGTTCATGGCCCAAAACATGGCAAAGAAGATCATCCCCTCATACTACGTTCCTATGTGAACTCTGTGTCATTGAACTTTTTGCCTTTTTTGTGTTGTAATCTTCACGTTCATGATGACCTTTAGTAGCCATATACTATTAACTGTTCTGAGAACTTGGACAGTGCTTAAAACAATACTCTACTGCAAATAAATAGTAGCACTGTGTACTCTATTATCAGATCAGTATGTACTTTCTCCGTTCCAGAACCAGTTCTACTATACGTGTTTTTTTTATAATTAGGGCAAGTCAAAAGAAAAATACATTTTAGTCAATGTGCATATCTCCTAAATACTCATGAGCACCTGTACCACACTATCTCTGCAGTTTGAATCCTTTAACAAGGAACTGCAGCTATCCTGATCTGTCTGTTTTACTAAATACTTGCATTCCCCATAAAATAATTATGGCTCATCTCAGCTTGGAAGTCAGTGCTGTAATGCTTCTCTAGGAAAAGTATGAATAAATTAACAAGTTAGAGTTTTCATTCCCCTTGTCAATGTGGTATGTCTCTACAAGATCAGATAGTGTTCAACCAGTGCCAAAAGTGTTTAGCTGTCCCTGCACATATGTCTTTGATCGGTCACAATGCAGGTTTTCACATGTCTGTGTGGTTATTCATACGAACAATCCTACCAGGGGATGTCAGACTAAGGGCTCCTGCACACTGGCGAGAGCGATATTGGGATGTGATTCACGGCCCGCTCTCGCAATCCTTCTGCAACCCCTGGATGTGAGGCATCACTGTAGGGCAGTGGTGACGAACCTATGGCACGCGTGCCAGAGGCGGCACGCAGAGCTGTCCCTGCTGGCACGTGCCCCATTGGCCGCTCACCACTTGTGAATACCAGCAGGGGCCGCGGCTCCCCTGCCGGCATTCACAAACGGCACTGCTAGCCGCGCTGATCCCGGCACACACTGACTTCATTGTGCAGCTGGAATCCCTCTCCCCCCTGCCCCGACGTCTCCTACTACTTGGTTCCGCCGGGAGGGGGGAGGCTTCCAGCAACGTGTGTGTCAGGGTGAAGTCACACAAACGTATATCGGCTCGGTTTTCACGCCGAGCCGATATACGTTGTTCTCGTGTGCAGGGGGGGGGAGGATGGAAGAGCCAAGTGCAGGAACTGAGCTCCCGCCCCCTCTCTGCCTCCTCTCCGCAGAGAGGGGGGCGGGAGCTCACTATTTGCAATGAGAGGAGGCGGAACGGGGGCGGGGCTAAGGTCCGGGAATTAGCCCCGCCCCGCCTCCCCCCATTGCAAATAGTGCAGAGGGGCGGAGAGGAGGCAGAGAGGGGGCGGGAGCCTCAGTTCCTGGCCCTGGCTCTTCTATCCTCCCCCCCTGCACTTGAGGACAACGTATATCGGCTCGGCGTGAAAACCGAGCCGATATACGTTCGTGTGAATGCACCCTCAGAGTGTGTGCCTGGAGCATATTAACACTTTCTTCCCCATTTCTGCAGCGATCAGCAATTCCCAGCAACCTGATTGGTTGTTTGGTTTGGCTGATTACCAAACAACCAATCAGGTTTCTGGGAATTACCTATTGAGGCAGAAGTGGGTAAGAAACAGTTAATATGCATGCCGGACCATGCTGACCAGAAGAGGAGCATCAGCTTCCAGTAGAAGGGGGAGGAGGAGGGGGTAAGTATGTGGATCTTGGGAGGGGCACTGTGGGGTGTCACTACTGCACTGGGGGGCCGCTGGGGGGGTGTCACTATTGCACTGGGGGGCCGCTGGGGGAGTGTCACTATTGCACTGGGGGGCCGCTGGGGGAGTGTCACTATTGCACTGGGGGGCCGCTGGGGGGGGGGGTGTCACTATTGCACTGGGGGGCCGCTGGGGGGGGGTGTCACTATTGCACTGGGGGGCCGCTGGGGGGGAGTCACTATTGCACTTGGGGGCCGCTGGGGGGGTGTCTCTATTGCACTGGGGGGCCGCTGGGGGGGTGTCTCTATTGCACTGGGGGGCCGCTGGGGGGGGGTCACTATTGCACTGGGGGGCCGCTGGGGGGGGTGTCACTATTGCACTGGGGGGGTGTCACTATTGCACTGGGGGGCCGCTGGGGGTGTGTCACTATTGCACTGGGGGGGTGTCACCATTGCACTGGGGGGTGTCACCATTGCACTGGGGGGTGTCGCTATTGCACTGGGGGGCCGCTAGCGGGTGTCGCTACTGCACTGGGGGGCTGCTGGGGGGTGTCGCTACTGCACTGGGAGGCCGCTGTGGGTTGTCACTACTGCACTGGGGGGCCGCTGTGGGGTGTCACTACTGCACTGGGGGGCCGCTGTGGGGTGTCACTACTGCACTGGGGGGGCCGCTGTGGGGTGTCACTACTGCACTGGGGGGCCGCTGAGGTGTCATTGTTGCACTGGGGGGCCGCTGGGGGGTGTCATTGTTGCACTGGGGGCCCGCTGGGGGGGTCCCTAATGCATTGGGGGCTGCTGGGGGGTGTCCCTAATGCACTGGGGGCTGCTGGGGGGTGTCCCTAATGCACTGGGGGCCGCTGTGGGGTTCACTATCACCGCTGGGGCCGCTGTGGGGGTCACTATTACCGCTGGGGCCGCTGTGATGTGGGGGTCACTATTACTGCTGGGTGGGGGTCACTATTATCGCTGGGGGTGCTGGGGGGGGGGTCACTATTACCGCTGGGGGGTGGGGGTCACTATTACCGCTGGGGCTGCTGTGTGGTGGGGCTCACTATTATCACTGTGGGGGGTCACTATTACCGCTGGGGCAGCTGTAGGGTGGGGGTCACTATTACTGCTGGGGCCGCTGTGGGGTGGGGGTCACTATTAACCCTGGGGCTGCTGGGGAGTGTCACTATTACTGCTGGGGGGTGGGGGTCACTATTACCGCTGGGGCTGCTGTGTGGTCGGGGTCACTATTATCGCTGTGGGGAGTCACTATTACCGCTGGGGCCGCTGTGATGCAAGGGTCACTATTACTGCTGGGGCTGCTGGGGGTGGGTCACTATTACCGCTGGGGTATGTTTACATGTGGCGGAAATGGGCAGGGCTGTTTCAAAATAGGGTGCAGATTTTGACTACTTTTTGGATGCGGAAATGCTGCAGAATTTTCCACAGAAATTTCCGCTGAGGACGTTCTGCAGCATTTCCGCATCTAAAAGCAGTCAAAATCTGCATGCTGTCAATTACCTATTGAGGCAGAAGTGGGTAAGAAACAGTTAATATGCATGCCGGACCATGCTGACCAGAAGAGGAGCATCAGCTTCCAGTAGAAGGGGGAGGAGGAGGGGGTAAGTATGTGGATCTTGGGAGGGGCACTGTGGGGTGTCACTACTGCACTGGGGGGCCGCTGGGGGGGGTGTCACTATTGCACTGGGGGGCCGCTGGGGGAGTGTCACTATTGCACTGGGGGGCCGCTGGGGGAGTGTCACTATTGCACTGGGGGGCCGCTGGGGGGGGTGTCACTATTGCCATGGGGGGCCGCTGGGGGGGTGTCACTATTGCACTGGGGGGCCGCTGGGGGGGAGTCACTATTGCACTTGGGGGCCGCTGGGGGGGTGTCTCTATTGCACTGGGGGGCCGCTGGGGGGGTGTCTCTATTGCACTGGGGGGCCGCTGGGGGGGTCACTATTGCACTGGGGGGCCGCTGGGGGGGGTGTCACTATTGCACTGGGGGGGTGTCACTATTGCACTGGGGGGCCGCTGGGGGTGTGTCACTATTGCACTGGGGGGGTGTCACCATTGCACTGGGGGGTGTCACCATTGCACTGGGGGGTGTCGCTATTGCACTGGGGGCCGCTGGCGGGTGTCGCTACTGCACTGGGGGGCCGCTGGCGGGTGTCGCTACTGCACTGGGGGGCCGCTAGCGGGTGTCGCTACTGCACTGGGGGGCCGCTGGCGGGTGTCGCTACTGCACTGGGCAGCTGCTGGGGGGTGTCGCTACTGCACTGGGGGGCCGCTGTGGGTTGTCACTACTGCACTGGGGGGCCGCTGTGGGGTGTCACTACTGCACTGGGGGGCCGCTAGCGGGTGTCGCTACTGCACTGGGGGGCCGCTGGCGGGTGTCGCTACTGCACTGGGGGGCTGCTGGGGGGTGTCGCTACTGCACTGGGAGGCCGCTGTGGGTTGTCACTACTGCACTGGGGGGCCGCTGTGGGGTGTCACTACTGCACTGGGGGGCCGCTGTGGGGTGTCACTACTGCACTGGGGGGGCCGCTGTGGGGTGTCACTACTGCACTGGGGGGCCGCTGAGGTGTCATTGTTGCACTGGGGGGCCGCTGGGGGGTGTCATTGTTGCACTGGGGGCCCGCTGGGGGGGTCCCTAATGCACTGGGGGCTGCTGGGGGGTGTCCCTAATGCACTGGGGGCTGCTGGGGGGTGTCCCTAATGCACTGGGGGCCGCTGTGGGGTTCACTATCACCGCTGGGGCCGCTGTGGGGGTCACTATTACCGCTGGGGCCGCTGTGATGTGGGGGTCACTATTACTGCTGGGTGGGGGTCACTATTATCGCTGGGGGTGCTGGGGGGGGTCACTATTACCGCTGGGGGGTGGGGGTCACTATTACCGCTGGGGCTGCTGTGTGGTGGGGCTCACTATTATCACTGTGGGGGGTCACTATTACCGCTGGGGCAGCTGTAGGGTGGGGGTCACTATTACCGCTGGGGCCGCTGTGGGGTGGGGGTCACTATTAACCCTGGGGCTGCTGGGGAGTGTCACTATTACTGCTGGGGGGTGGGGGTCACTATTACCGCTGGGGCTGCTGTGTGGTCGGGGTCACTATTATCGCTGTGGGGAGTCACTATTACCGCTGGGGCCGCTGTGATGCAAGGGTCACTATTACTGCTGGGGCTGCTGGGGGTGGGTCACTATTACCGCTGGGGTATGTTTACATGTGGCGGAAATGGGCAGGGCTGTTTCAAAATAGGGTGCAGATTTTGACTACTTTTTGGATGCGGAAATGCTGCAGAATTTTCCACAGAAATTTCCGCTGAGGACGTTCTGCAGCATTTCCGCATCTAAAAGCAGTCAAAATCTGCATGCTGTCAATTTTGAAGCGGCTGGTCCTTTTTAGAACGACGGGGGTAAAATCATACGCCGTGATAAGCCCCGCCCCCGACGTGTTGGCACTTTGGGATAAATAAGTGGGTTTTAGGTTGCGGTTTGGGCACTCGATCTCTAAAAGGTTCGCCATCACTGCTGTAGGGGTTACCTTAGCCTCCACTGTGGCTGTCACAGCCGTCGTAGGAGACCGCAATGTTCTCCCATTGTTTTCACTGCTGGAGCTGCTGCTATCGCCCCATTGAAAACATGTGAAATTCCCTCGATGCGAGGTGTTTTCATATGAAAACAGCCTTGCATCCCTGCAGGGGTTCCTTTTATCTCCGCCACGGCTGTCACAGCTGCAGCAGGATATAGCGGTGTTCTGCAATGTTTTCAATGGGGCTGGCGGCGGCAGTGCCGGCCCCATTGAAATCAATGGAAGAAGATCTCTGGAGGAATCCCCTTCTGTAGCTGTCACAACTGCAGCAGGGATCAGACAAAGAGAGATCGTACCAGCAGCACCAATAATATATTCACTTCTGGTCGGGCTATAGAATGCAACAGACAAAAAGAGGAGAATCCAAACCTTAGTTCCCTCAGGAAATCCAGATAAGGAAAGAAAGGCTTTGGCAGCATGCAGAGGTGCTAAATATAAATAGAATTAATTTCCCCGTCACACTAAAATGCTGTATCATTTCGACCATGAGGTCTTTCTCAATATAATTTATTGCCCCATCACACTAAAATGCAGCAACGTTTCAACCGTGGGGTCTTTCTCAAGCTTGAAAAAGACCTCACGGTCAAAACGTCGCTGCATTTTAGTGTGATGGGGCAATAAATTATATTTAGCACCTCTGCATGCTGCCAAAGCCTTTCTTTCATTAGCTGCAGCAGGGATCCTGATGTTCTCACATTGGTTTCAATGTTGCTGCCACCGGCTCCATTGAAAACAATGGGTGATATCGCCAAAAGAATGACCTTGCTGCGATTTGTTTTTTGCATCGCATCACAATGCGGTGCTATGCAGGAAAACATCCCAGATGTGTATGAACCCATTCAAAAGAATGGGTTTTATATTTGTGCAACACACAAGTCTTGCACAATTCTATTGCCAGTGTGAAGGCACCCTAGGGGCACTTTTACATGGCATACTATCAGCTGAAAAATCGAACAAATGAGCAGTTTTAATCTACAGTTGTCTCATGTAAAAGCAGACCTGACAGCTGTTTACAAGGTCAGTGCACTCAAGCACTAAGCTGATTTCTGCAGGAAGCAGGCAGCTCCGTTCCCACTGCAGTGGCCACGATTGGTCTTACAGCCCATTCACTTCAACGTGAATTTTGCCTGTAATACCAAGCCTGACCACTGTAGTGGGAACTGAGCTGTCTGCTTCCTGCAGAAATTAGCTCAGTGGACGAGTGTACTGGCCCAGTGAACAATGACTGGAAGTCCCTGGCGGCAGGCTTCTACTGATCTACTGTGGATAGGCTATCATTAGTTTACAACTGCAAGACATCATTTCAGGATTAGTGCTGTGTAGAGAGGAAATGAAAATTAATCCAGTGAACTTTATTGGCATTCACTGTGTTAGAGCTCCTTTACACGGGCGAGAAAATCGTGCAAGATCTTTGCGTTGCGAGATGTACAAATCTCGCACAAATATGAGAACTATTGTTTTGAATGAGTTCATTGACACTTGTAATGTTTCCCTACATGGCACCGCATTACAATGCGAAGCAGGAAACACATTGCAGCATGTCCATTCTTTTTGAAATATCACCCATTGTTTTCAATGGGACCAGCAGCAGCAGCGCCGACCCCATTGAAAACAATGGGTGAACATTGTGATTTCCTATTGTGGCTGTGACAGCCGCGACAGAGATGAAGGGGTTTTCAGGACTGCGAGGGCGATATCAGGCCATGATTCACTGCCCGATATCGGCCTTGCCAGTGTGCAGGAGCCCTCCCATACATATAATATGTACGTACATTTGTTTAGTCAAGTTTGCTTATAATCAATCATGAACTGGACATGCAGTTTATGCAATGATGTAAACCTGAAACTTGATGATTCTATGGCTACTACATAAATTGTCTATAGTAAGAGTTAAAGATTTATCAGTTTACAATGCCTCTGCCAATATTCTGTTATTACTGTATATTATTAGACATTAACCAGAATATATATTTGTATCTATAAGGAAAGCTTATTCAAATGCCTGAATGGCACTGAGTTGCCAAGGTTGCCTTGTTGATCTCCATTGTGCCTTTGTTGACCCAGCTGACCTATTGATCCCCATTGAAGTGTATAAGGGCCCTTTTATACTGAATGGTTATCATTCTGTTAATCAGTGGATTAAGCAAAACTCAATGATTCAGTGTAAACATAATAATTTGTTCACTTATTGTTCCTCGTTCAGTTTAGGCAGGACAGAAATCAAATAACGATTGGCCTTTGTAAATTTACAGTTGTTCCTCTATAAACGACTGCCTGTTTAGTGTAAATGGAGGTGGGCAGCCAGAAGCGATCTCCATCCCACTCCTGCTAACATATAGTCCCTAGTGGTGTGCACAATTAGAGGTTTTACTGAAGCCGGCCTCACTTACAGCGTGTTACCAACACACTCCTCGATGTCCTCCTTGGCCTTGATCCCTGGCTCTACAGTGCAATCTTGCACTATATTTCGCTGGCAGCAGGCAGTCTCAATTACCTCTGTACAGTGTTCTCTGCCTTCTCCAAACAGCCCCTTTCTTATCCAGATGTAGAGGGTCCCACTGCCTTTTCCTCTCTGGCAGCAGCAGTTCCTCTGCAGATTGTTGCGTCTCACTAGAAAGTTCCCATGGAGCATGCTCAGTTCAGATTGCCACAGACATCTCAGTGCTTCATTGTGAAGCCCAGCCCACCCTTAAGGGGCGCTGCTTAGAGTGTCAGGAGCAATAAGTGAGCAAATATAGTAAACCGAGCGAACAGTTCAACATTCTGAAACATTCTGGCTGTTGTACATAGTAAATAACCCCGGTTTCAGATACTTCAGCTGGGGTTTGCCTTAACATTTTTCTTCAAAATATATAACATGTTCTAGAATAATTTTCAACAGCTGCTCCTTATATATTACTCCACAACTCATGTCCCGCTATAATGAATATCTATTGTCAGTTCTACACCTTCCTGTAGTGTCAACCAATTTACAGTGTGACATTGAAATATATACCTGACACATATCTTACCAATTTAAATTGAAAGGAGTGCCACAGGCCTGCAAACGTACATATTATATTCACTCCACTGACCCACTATTTAGTTTTTACTGGACAGAATATATTTAACACTGAAATATTTGATTCCCCTCGCCCAGGTATGTATTTCTATTGTAAACAGCATATTTGTCTCAATACACTTTTATGACAGGGGTGCAAAGATTTATATTTGGATGTGCTGATTCTGTGCTTGGAGGTAAAACCGCTCAGGAACTGCCACCGATCTTTCACATGTCTACTTTTCTGTCATACATAATCATGTCTCTACTAGATTTGTCATTAAGTAGAACAGACCTGTCATTTTCTGTCATACAAAAAAATCATCTCTTCTGGTTTCTATCATACGGGTGAATGGACAGCTGACATTTTATTGTAAGGAGGAACCTTAATGTACCACCTTACCATTAGACTTCGGTCCCATCTTCTGCTGCTGAAATGGTCAATCATAGTGAATTCGCTTCTGTAACTTTCCACTGCAGGTCTTGGGGAAAAAAAAGAAAAAAAGAAATGGGTTGGAAATATTTTAAACGTGACCTAACGCTTTTCTCAAAAAGCAAGACACTGCAGGCAAACTGCAGAAAATAAGGTCAAACCGATCATTTACCAAGTAAAATAAGGCACGGTGTTTTGGATAATATGTAAATTAGAGCACAGTGCAACAACAAAAAAACAAAAACAAATAAAACTGGTAAGCCACAATATTATTATAGCCAGCAATTGTAAATAGTAATATGTATAAAGTAAATAAAGATACAGAAGAAAAACACACATATAAATATATATATATATATATATATATATATATATATATATATATATATATATGGGTACTGCGTGCAAAAGTTTTAGGCAGCTGTAGAAAAAAATGCAGCAAAGTGAGAATGCTTTTAAAAATACCAAAATAGAAGTGCTAATAGTTTATTTGTGTCAGGTCACAAAATGCAAAGTGACTGAACAAAAGAGAAATCTAAACCAAATCAATATTTGATGTGACCACTATTTGCCTTCACAACAGCATCAATTCTTCTAGGTACTACAAAGTCAGGGGTTTTATATTTGTTTTATAGTCAGCTGTAGGATTAACCATTTATACCAAACTGGTGATAATGATCTTCATTATTATATGTAGGTTAAAATATAGTTATTAACATTAGTCTCAAACATAATGAGAATTGTGCAGGCAATCTGAAAGATAATCGTTCAGTGCAAATACTAGCAGCGACCGATTGACAAATGATAATTTGTTTGTCATGCAGTTTCTGCAGACATGGGAATAAAACAGTGATCGGCCTTAATAAACAGGTTGTTCATCTATGAGCGACTGCCTGTTTACTGTGAGTGGAGGTGGGCTACTGGAGCAATCTCCACCTCCATTCACTCCTCGCTACTGTTTGGAAGCACAAGAATAATCATCACTGGGACGACTATTGGGCGCTGAGGCATCCCACAGTCATTGTTTGAAACTGCTCTTCTCCTTCCAGTCTGCAGAATCTTTGAGCAGCTCCAGTAGCTGATTAGCTGATTGTGCGTCTGCTGATACTGCAGCAATTACACAAGATTTGAATTGGAAGCAACGGACGTCTCTTGTAACAGCAAGCACCATTCCTATTGATTTCAATGAGAGCTGCACATGCAGTTACAAGCACCGGCCACTACACAGAAATCGGAGCAGTAATGCTGTCAGTGGGCACACAATCAGCTGCTTGGTTGGGGTCTCGAATGGTGGACCCTGGTCGATCAACTATTGTTGACCTATCCCGAGGATAGGCCATCAATAATATTTTCCCTGGAAAACCCCTTTAAGCAATTGCGAAACACATGAGTATTTTAATTGGCTGTCATTGCAGTGGTTAAAATAGACACCTTTTGGGGGCTATTTTTTCACTGAAATAAACATATTTTGAGTTGTTTGTCTTCTGCAGCTTCTAACATATCACTTTATATAGAAACTGCAATGTAAGAACGCCTTCACACAACTGTGATTTCGGCGTGTATTGCGTACACAATCTATGGCCGCGTGACAAACGGTGAATAGAGTCGATGAAGGTACATAGACTTTCATTGATCCATTCATATAAGGCTTCTTTCACGCAATTGCATATCGGCCGGCCGTTTTTCACGAATCGGCGCTTAGCTCTGCCCCCATCCTGCCCCCTCCCATTGCACAGAATGAGAGGGGAGGAAGAAAGGTGAGCCTGCACTAGGAAGGGGAGGAGAATAGAGGGAGGGAGTTTAGCAGCCCATGCAGCGGCCGACGTATTCCAGCCCAAAACATAGTTCCAGGACTATGTTTTGGGTCCGACGTAAACATGCCCCGCGCTATATTGGCTTGCCCGGGCGTTTTTACGTCTCAGAAATATGCCCATGTTATCTGATGCTCTCGTGTGGAAGAAGCCTTAGTGTGTAAGCGTGTCGATACGTGCATGAAAAAGATCACAGCATGAGCCCTTTTCTTTCTATGGCAGTGTATGCAATGTTGTCCATATGCAATATATTGTGTATGAGCGATGATACATATGCAATCCTGCTATGAAACAGTTATGCGGTCATGCGCAGTGTACTCATTGCCATACGCGGTCTCTGCCGGTTCACACAGACCGGTAAAACACTACAGCGTTTTATGTACACAGTCATGTGAATGAGCCCTAAGTCTTAATTGGAGATCTGTCAGTGAGGCTGGACTGATGGCTTAGTTTTTAGCCCTTTTTTCTCCCCTCCTGCATATAAATAATAATTTAGCTGATAATATTGTTCAGGAGAATAAAGAGAGACAGAAATTAAGCTTTCATTCCAGCTTCACTAATAAATCTCCAATTAAGACTAAGGCTTCTTTCCCATGAGCGCATATTGGCTGTCCGTTTTCACGGCCGGTCGATACGCGCTGTGATCTGATGCATTGGATTCCAATACATCAGATCACATGGGCGTATTTCTGAGACGTAAAAACGCCCAGGCAAGCCAATATAGCGCTGGGCATTTTTATGTCATGCCCAAAAGATAGTCCTGGAACTATCTTTTGGGCCGAAATACATCGGCCGCAGCATGGGCTCCTAAGGGAGCCCATAGCAGCGGCCGTAGGTGGGAGGGAGTTTAGCAGCGTGGCTGCTAAACTCCTTCTCTCTATTCTCCTCTTTCCATGCAGGCTCATCTCTCATTCTTCCCCACTCTTTCTGTGCAATGGGAGGGGGCGGGATGGGGCAGAGCTAAGCACTGGTCTGCCCTGCTTCCTCCCATTGATGGCTATGGACAAAGGGTGAGGCATGGGCGGAGCTAAGCAACTGCCCTCTCCCCGCTCCTTGCCATAGCCATCAATGGGAGGAGGCGGGGTGGACTGCCACTTAGTTCCACCCCTATCCCACCCCCTCCCATTGCACAGAACGAGCGGGGAGGAATGAGAGGTGAGCCTGCGATGGTGAAGGAGGGGAAATGGGCGATGGCCTGGTGAGCTCGGTTCATTTGCGCCGGCCTCACCAGGCCATATGGACAGAAGCACAAATGTTTGATTTGTGCACCCGTTCACCAGATTTTTCAATACCAATGCAGCGTATATCAGCCAGCTGTGAAAACGGCCAGCCAATATGCGCTCATGTAAAAGAAGCCTTGGACTGCAGTTTCTATATACGGTGATATGTAGAAGCTGCAGAAGACAAGCATTGCAAAATTTTTAATTAAACCCTATTGTAAAAATGATTGTCAGCCCAATATAAATACACGGGTTTAAGTGATAAAAAAATACCCCCAAAGTTGCCCACAGTCTTTAGGATCTGCTTTTCAAGTTTCTATAGAAAGATCCAAATAAACGTCTTGAAAGAATAAATAATGTCTCTGTATTCAGACCAAATCTTTGGGGAATTGAAGTCAAATGATGTTTTATTAATTCTTCTCATCCACTATGACTCTGCATCATGAATGTAGTACAGTATAACGGGAGCAGAATTGTTCACTGAGGTCATTAAAACTATAAAAGCAGATTTTTTTCCCCTTAATTTGTTTTTCCTCAATTGCAAGCAGTAATTACAACTGCACACTTATGAAATAACAGTAATATTACTGTGTAGGTTTGTACTTAAGCCGTTTTCCAATAAAATAACAAACAAAATACTATTTGGCTCGAAATGTTCAGCTGCAAAGAGTTAGCATAAAGCCAGTCAATTTCTTTGATGCACACAGTAGCCCCCACAGGCATAAGTGCTAATATATTTGGCAAAGTGTGGGTGTGCGGATCAATACATGCTGGAAAGATGAGGAAGAAAGTAATGTAAGAACGGAAAGTGAATTTGTTTATTGTCAGTTTGTTTATATTCTTTGCAAATATATCCATATGAACAGCATTTGTAAACTTGACATTGTCTTATGGATTCTTAATAAAGTTGATAGAAAATCTCATCTAAATCACAGTGATCTTCACGTAATTACATTTGTTTCACTTCTTTCACCATATTATTTTCTCAAGCCTTGGTTTTTAATGAAACAATGCATTTTGTCAGAAACTTGAGTTGTGTAGACCCAATATGTGTCAGATTATTGATCTCTACAGTAGATCTGATGGTACAATGTGGAGAACAAATGGAAGAAATAGAGCTGCTTCCGATGTTGCACCGTGACTATGATAAAATGAAAAGATCAAATGATGTCAATTGGTTAACATATAAGAAAGATATAATATGAAGTGGAAAATACAGGGTAGAGAATATATTTTAGTTGGTAAAGTATATGTATCTGCAAAAATAGGATAGAACATGACGTGATGACAAGAAGAAGGCTACACCGCTCTGCATTTTTATTTGTATTTTCTGTTGACGTTACTCCATAAGGCCTTAGTCAGACGGGCGTTTTTTGCCGCGATTTGCGGATCGCATGACGGATGCGCATCCGCAAATCGCGTGACCGGTGCGCGCAAGTCGCCCGCAAATCGCCCGAAAATCTGCTCCTAGCCGCGTTTCATTAGAAACGGGCCGGAGCTGTCCAGCGCATTGCATTCAATGGAGACGGCAATACTGCCGTCTCCATTGAAAGCAATGCGCTGCGGGCGAGCCCGGGATGAATTGTCGGTAAGGGCTTAAATATATAAGCCCTTACCTGCAATCCATCCTAAAATGTGTTAAAATAAAAAAAAATTGCATTCTCACCTTCTGCCTGCAGCTCCGGGCAGCCGTCCTGCAGTGGGTGTGAAGGGGGTGTGAGTCAGACCTGCCCCCTGATTGGCTCAGCGCTGAGCCAATCAGAGGCATGCCTCACTCACACCCATTCATGAATTCATGAATGGATGTGAGTCAGACCTGCCCCTGATTGGCTCAGCGCTGAGAGGCAGCAGTCACTCACCCATTCATGAATTCATGAATGGGTGTGTGAGTGAAACCGGCCTCTGATTGGTCAGGCTGTGACCAATCAGAGCAGATCATTCAGCAGGCGGGGATTTTAAAGCCCCGCCGGCTGAATAGTGCCGAGAAGCAGTTCAGGAGAACTGACTGCGGCCGCGGCTGGACTCCGGCTGCAGCGGAAAGGTGAGTATACAATTTTTTTTAATTTTAACACATTTTAGGATGAATTGCAGGGAAGGGTTTATATATTTAACCCCTTCCCGACAATTAACCCCGCGCACGCCGGCAGCCCATTGCTTTCAATGGAGCGGCTGTATTGCCGCTCCATTGAATTCAATGGGCAAACATCGTTCTTCTCTGCCACAGCTGTTACAGCTGTGGCAGAGAAGAATGATTTGTCTTCTATATGTTCTCAATGGGGTCGGCGCTGCTGCCGCCGGCCCCATTGAGCGCATATACAGAAGCGAACAGGAATCGCAGATCGCAGATAGGTGCGATCTGCGATTTTTTGTTCTATAATTTTTCGGACGAGCGCATAAAAAGCGCTCATGTGTCCGATACCATTGCGAAGCAATGGTTTTAAAAAATCGCCGGACGCATGCGCATGCGCAAATCGCGGCAAAAAACGCCCATCTGACTAAGCCCTAAGGCCTTGTTCTTTGTCGGGGTGCATATACATTTTGGGTTTAAGGGGATTTCCAGGACTTTATTATTGATGACTTATCCTCAGGATAGGTGTCACAACCATCCAGACGTAAATGAGGGTCAGGTCTGGGGTGACGTCAAAATGTCACCTCTGGCTTGTGTAATCCTCACGCCAGTGCATTCTCAATCTCATTTTAGTGTTGGACGCCAGGACACGTCTTTGCTGGTTATGGACTGATTAATTGGCTGGGAGGTGGGCATCTCTTGCCAGACAATTAGCTGAGTTTATGTATATTTATGCCGATTCCTCTTCATTGAGGATGACAATTATATTCTCTGTCTGAAGATGTTTCTGGTTGTGTTGGCGGCTCCAAGTCCTTATCAGACCAAAGGCTGGATAGCACTGATAGTATTCTTTCAGCTGCAGTCCAGCTGCTCGAGAACAAAGAAGCTGAATGCAGATAACAGATCTCCAGCTGTTATCTGCATTCAGCGAAAGGCTTCATTGTACGATAATAAGCTCTTAAGTAGCTGAACAACTACTTAGTAGTTTATGCAAAATGATCGTTCAAAATTGCAGTTCAAATTATCATTTGGATGAATTTTGAGCGATCATCTTTCCATGTAAATAGGCTTTTAGTTTGCAGGTTGCTATTTTCTTTATCTATAGTATTTATATGTCTATCTCCCTGTACCATTGTGGTTTATTATTCTTTGAGTGTCATCTACTTCTGACACTGTTCCCTATCACTATATAGAGAAAGTCAAGATCACCCCAGGTTCCTGACATGGGGTCACACTCACCTGTAGATCTGGTTTTTTTTACTCATTTTCCTCATTTTGTGTTTCTTTTTGACATTTTTGTGTTATTTTTATACATTAAGGCCTTAGTCAGACGGGCGTTTTTAGCCGCGATTTGCGCATGCGCATGCGTCCGGCGATTTTTTAAAACCATTGCTTTGCAATGGTATCGGACACATGAGCGCTTTTTATGCGCTCGTCCGATAAATTATAGAACAAAAAATCGCAGATCGCACCTATCTGCGATCTGCGATTCCTGTTCTCTTCTGTATATGCGCTCAATGGGGCCGGCGGCAGCAGCGCCGACCCCATTGAGAACATATAGAAGACAAATCATTCTTCTCTGCCACAGCTGTAACAGCTGTGGCAGAGAAGAACGATGTTTGCCCATTGAATTCAATGGAGAGGCAATACAGCCGCTCCATTGAAAGCAATGGGCTGCCGGCGTGCGCAGGGTTAATTGTCGGGAAGGGGTTAAATATATAAGCCCTTCCCTCCAATTCATCCTAAAATGTGTTAAAATAAAAAAAAATTGTATACTCACCTTTCCGCTGCAGCCGGAGTCCAGCCGCGGCCGCTGTCAGTTCTCATGAACTGCTTCTTGGCACTATTCAGCCGGCGGGGCTTTAAAATCCCCGCCTGCTGAATGATCTGCCTCTGATTGGTCACAGCCCTGACCAATCAGAGGCTGAAAACACTCACACACTTATTCATGAATTCATGAATGGGTGAGTGACTGCTGCCTCTCAGCGCTAAGCCAATCAGGGGCAGGTCTGACTCACATCCATTAATGAATTCATGAATGGGTGTGAGTGAGGCATGCCTCTGATTGGCTCAGCGCTGAGCCAATCAGGGGGCAGGTCTGACTCACACCCCCTTCACACCCACTGCAGGACGGCCGCGCGGAGCTCCGGCTGCCGGCAGAAGGTGAGTATACAATTTTTTTTTATTTTTACACATTTTAGGATGAATTGCAGGTAAGGGCTTATATATTTAAGCCCTTACCGACAATTCATCCCGGGCTCGCCCGCAGCGCACTGCTTTCAATGGAGACGGCTCTATTGCCGTCTCCATTGAATGCAATGCGCTGGACAGCTCCGGCCCGTTTCTAATGAAACGCGGCTAGGAGCAGATTTTCGGGCGATTTGCGGGCGACTTGCGCGCACCGGTCACGCGATTTGCGGATGCGCATCCGTCATGCGATCCGCAAATCGCGCGAAAAAACACCCGTCTGACTAAGGCCTTATACTGTATGTATTTATTAGCATGTAACCAATTTGTCCAAGTCGGATTTAACAATACAGGGGGTGGCCAAAAATAAGGAAACACTGTATAAAATGCATGCCTTAAGTTATATGGGATTATAAATCATATTTTACAATACTACCAGTACATTTTAACTATATCAAAAGTGCAGCTCAGTGCTAAAGATTAAAATTCCATGCCGATCCCTCCTTATGGTCCAGGATTCATAGATGTGTCCTCCAGTGGAGTTAGTAGACGGTGCCGTAGTTGTTGTGTGATGCAATAATCTGTATAACAACGCCAACACGTAGTAAGCATCATTTGTCTTTGAGACAGCGTTCTGTGCAGTTGTGAGGAAGTTATGGCAGAGCTGATGGAATTCCAACGTGGCCAAATGGTTGGGGCCCATAGGGTGGGTACATCTGTAACAAAGGTAGTGGGAGTTTTTGCTTTATCTCGAATCACAGTATCCAAGATTACGATCGCATACAGTTAGACTTGAAAAAACGCATCCGACAAACACCAGCGTGGCTGCAAATGTGTGTTGTGAGACAGACTATCATTGCATAGCGGTGGGATGAAAAAAAAAGCAGACTACAGCTTTGGTGTTTCCATATTTATCCCCACCCCCTGTAGGTCATCAATAATTGATCAGCAGAAGCCACTGCTTGGTATTCCTGCTGATCAGTTGTTTGCCTGGCCAGCTGTTGGACAGACAGGGCTGGAAGCAAATAACTCTGTTAACATTGCAGTGCCCTGGTTGGTATTGCAGAAAAACCACCTATTGAAATCAATGGGAGCTATGCCTGTAGTACCAAACTGGGGCTCTGCAATGTTGATAGCGCCTACTGCTTCCATCCCTGTTGGCAGCAGCAACAGGTCAAGCGAACAGCTGATTGGTGGGAATCCCAAGAGTAGGACCCCCGCCAACCAGCTTTGATGATCTATGATGAAGATATTTCATCAACAGTAAATTCGCTGAAAACCCCTTTAACTTTTATAATTTTTTCTCAGGGGGAACAAAATACCTTTTCATTCGGAGCAATTAAGGTAACATTTAGAGATGAGCGAGCACCAAAATGCTCGAGTGCTCGTTACTCAAGTCAAACTTTCAGTGATGCTCGAGAGTTCGTTTTGAGTAACGAACCCTATTGAAGTCAATGGGCAACTCGAGCATTTTTGTATATGACTGGTGCTCCGCTAAGGTTTTCATTTGTGAAAATCTTAGCAAATCACCAAAGTCATGTAAAAAACACAGAAATGGATAGGGCAGGCGAGGAGCAACATGCAGGGCTGCATTTCGGGCTCCGAGGTCTCACTATTAAGCCACAATAGTGGCAAGAGTGAGACCCCCCCCCCCCCACTGTCAGCATAATGATCGTTCTCCTGCCACAGCTGTAACAGCTGTGGCAGAGAAGAACGATGTTAGCCCATTGAATTCAATGGAGCCGGCAATTCAGCCGGCTCCATTGACAGCAATGGGCTGCCGGCGAGCGCGGGATGAATTGTCAGGAAGGGCTTAAAAATATAAGCCCTTACCTGAAAATCATCCTAAAATGTGTAAAAAAAAAATAAAAATTATGTCAGCATTAAGATCGTTCTCCTCTGCCACAGCTGTAACAGCTGTGGCAGAGAAGAACGATGTTAGCCCATTGAATTTGCCGGCGAGCGCGGGATGAATTTTCGGGAAGGGCTTAAAAATATAAGCCCTTACCTGAAAAAGAAAGATTTTAGTGTAAAAAAGAATAAAAATGCAGGCATTCTCTTCAATGGAGCCGCTGCTGCTGCCGGCTACTCCATTGAAGACAATGGTCCACTGTCACACATGAATTCTTTTTCAGGGAAGGGCTTTACATATAAGCCATTCCCTGGAAATGAATTAAAAGTGTTTTAAAAAACAAAAAAAATAGATACTCACCTCCCTTCAGCTGCCGGGGCACAGCCTGTCTTCTCCTGCTGTCCCCTGTACTGTGGTGCTGAACTGCTGTCATTCAGCTGAGAGCTGCGCTGAGCCAATCAGAGGCAGTATTTACTCACCCATTCATGAATTCATGAATGGGTGTGAGTGAGATCTGCCTCTGATTGGTCAGGCTGTGACCAATCAGAGGCAGCTCATTCAGCAGGCGGGGATTTTAAATCCCCGGCTGCTGAATACTACAGAGAGCAGTTCAGGAGAACTGCCAGCTGGCCGCAGCTGAACTCCGTCTGCCAGGACAAGGTGAGTATATATATTTTTTTTATTTTTACACATTTCTGAATGAATTGCAGGGAAGGGCTTATATATTTAAGCCCTTCCCGAAAATTCATTGTGCGATCGCCGGCAGCCCATTGCTTTCAATGGAGCCGGCTGTATTGCCGGCTCCATTGAATTCAATGGGCTAACATTGTTCTGCCGGGATAAGGTGAGTATATTATTTTTTTACTTTTTACACATTTTAGGATGATTTTCAGGTAAGGGCTTATATTTTTAAGCCCTTCCCGAAAATTCATCCCGCGCTAGCTGGCAGCCCATTGCTTTCAATGGAGCCGGCTGTATTGCCGGCTCCATTGAATTCAATGGTCAGTGCTCGTTTAATCGAGACGAGCACCGCGTGGTGCTCGTCTCGAGTAACGAGCATCTCGAGCACCCTAATCCTCGAACGAGCATCAAGCTCTATTTATCAAGCGAGCATCAAGCTCTATTTTTCCCACATGATAAATGCCATAAAAAACAACGACACTTTTTATGGTGTTTGCCATGAGGTTAAAATAACATGTTAACTTAATTTTTCACATTATTAGGGCTCAGTCAGACAAGCGTTTTTCTAATACTTACATATTTAATATGCAGATGATGTAAATACATTCATAGATTTTTATTAGCTCCATATTGCCATCCACAAAACATAAATAAAATAAAAATATGCTAAAAAAAAAGTGTTTAAAGAAATTCCAAATGTAAAAAAAAAATCACCTTTTTGCTTAAAACCCTGTACATTGTTGGTTTTGCTGCACGTGTAACAACCCATATAATAAAATGAATGCATTACTTATTCCACAGAAAGAACATCATAAAAAATGCCAAAATTACAGTTTTTTTCATCCACCTCCCAAAAATTGTACTTAGAAAGCAATCAAAAAGTCTTAAGTACTTTAAAATGGCACCAGTGAAAATTTGTCACAAAAACAAGCACTCAAACAGCTTTATGGATAGAAAAGTAAAAAAGTTATGGATGTTTAAACGCAGCAACACAAAATAATAAATTGTTGTTAATGTGCCAAAATAGAATACCCTAAAGAAAAAGCTATATAATACATACCGTATCTTTATAGTAATAAGCTATAGAATAAAAATGTATAATGTTATTAATACCTCAAGGTTGAGTGCCGTAAAAACAAAACCTATATTGCCATTTTTCTTCCCATCAACCATAAATAATGTAACAAAAGTTAAGCAATACAATAAAGACGTTGTCTGACCTCTTTTCCACTGATGACCTATCCCATAGAAAGGTCATCAGTAGTTGACGGATGTAGGTTCCCCATTCGGGACGCTCGTCCAGCAGCTGATCATCCAGCCCCCAGTCAGTGCAGCAGGCCAAAAGTTCTCATTACTGGTCAGGAAAGGAGGTTTGGACACCAGCTTCACTCCCATTTAAATCAACGGGAGAGCCATGCTGCTAGTATGCCTCCTGCTTCCTTCCAGGTCAGGATGTCACATCCAGTCCTTATCAGGAGAGGACAAGAAGTGGAGTAGCAATTAGTCTCTCCCATTAATTTCAATGAGAGCTTGCACACCCAGCGCTATATTGGCTTGCCCGGGTGTTTTTATGTCTCAGAAATACGCCCATGTGATCTGATGTATTGGAATCCAATGCATCAGATCACAGCACATATCGACCGGCCGTGAAAACGGATGGGCAATATGAGCTCATGGAAAAAAGCCTAAGTCTTAATAGGAGATTTATTAGTGAAGCTGGACTGAAAGCTTGCACTCACATATCCTCTCCTGTCCAATGATGACAACATCCACCCCGCTGCACAGAACAGCAGGCCGGATGATGAGCTGATAGACGGCCATCCCGAGCGGCGGTCTATCAACTACTGATGACATATTTAGAGGATAGGTTATCAGTGGAAAAGAGGACAGACCCCCCCCCATTAAATATACCTCAAAATGGTGCCATTAAAATAAATCTTATCCCTCGAAAGTCATGCAATCTCATTGTGGAAGAGTCGATGGGAGCTCCATAAGTGCCAAGTTGTTATTGACCATAGTATCTAAGGGGTTAAACAGCTAGAATTCGACTTCAACTCCATACACTGCAGTGGGATGTCATCGATATATCACAGCTGACATCAGCTGCAGATAGCATGGGCACAGAATATATACCCACACAATTCCCTGTACATAATTGTATGCCCATCTTAAGGAACAAACTGGAAAAAATGAACATTCAGTAACTGTGCATCCACATTTGGGAAGGGGTTAATATAAAAACAGAGGCAAACTGAAATATAGTATGGACTCAAAGATTGAAACTATTTTTATACCCTGTATTTCTATGAAGAGACCGTACAGTGCTGTATTTTTCTAGCAGAAGCCTTAGGATACACATTTCTATCTAGAATGCGCTGCAAGATACAAGCAGACATAAAACCAGCAAGTTCAGGTATATAACTTCAAGCTGTGTCAATGAAGTCACCAAGAGTACAGTTACTCAGAGTAGAAGTATAAATCAGTATGCGAGTTGTAAGGCTGAAGTGAAAAGTATATATCCTTGGAGAATTTGTGGAATTTATGCTTCATAGTCTATACAGTAAATGTTGTATGAAGATAATATACCATTTAATTGGTAATGCGTTTTAGATTTCAGTATAGGAAAATACCTTGTTCATTTTTTTCTGAGAGGTAGGAAATGAGTTCACCGTCTTCTGTGCTATGCTCTGTTTCTTTAGCACAGTTTACTAAGTACTGTTGAATGTATCCAACACATGCTCAGTATTTATATACTAGTAATTATTAGGAAATTATAGTGCCAGTGTTTCTGCGCCACACAGCTTTGCTACATGCACGTCACACGCACAGCTGTGGCACATGGACGAGTGGCAGACACACACAGCTGTGCTACATGCCATGTGCCTGACAGACATGACATGCGCATGGTACAAACACAGCTCTACTACATGACATGCGCGTCACAGACACAGCTTTGGTACATGACATGCACCTGAGAGATATGACATGTGCATGGTACAAACACAGATCTGCTACATTATATGTGCATGACAGACACAGCTGTGCTGCAGTACATGCACATGTTACAAACTCAGCTCTCCTACATGACATGTGAGTCACAGACACAGCTTGACAGACATGACATGCACATGGTACAAACACAGGTCTGCTACATTATATGCATGTGACAGATACAGCTGTGCCACAGTACATGTGCATGTTACAAACTTAGCTCCGCTACATGACATGGGCATCGCAGATACAGGTTTGGAACATGACATGCATATGGTAGAGCCACAGCTCTGCTACATTATATGCACGTGACAGACACAGCTGTGCCACAGAACATGTGCATGTTACAAACTAAGCTCTGCTATATGACATGTGCACCACAGTCACAGCTTTGGTACATGACATGTGCCTGACAGACATGACATGTGCATGGTACAAACACAGCTCTGCTACATTATATATGTTTGACACACAGCTGTGCCACAGCACATGTGCATGTTGCAAACTCAGCTCTGCTACATGACATGCACATCACAAACACAGCTGTGTTACATGACATACATCCATGTTGACTATATGCATTACACGCACAGCACATTAGACAAACAGCCACTCACAGCTCTACTACATTTATGCTGACTGCACACATGACACACAGCTCTTGGATACAGTGATGAGCCCCTGGTCATGTGATCCCTGACTCCACCCACACAGGTGATCACATAAAGGTGACATCATCACAGGTCCTGTACTTCCTGTCAGCTTATCCAGTATAAAGTACTACCAAACTCCAGAATGGCTCCCCCCACAGCAGTGACATCATCACAGGTCTTTCAGCCTGCCGGATCTCTGTGGTGATGGTAGGTCAGTGTCTCCTTTCAGGACTGCTGAGTTGTGTCTGGCATAATAACGGCTTAGTTGTATTCTTAGTGTGTTAGGACTTGCCGTAACGGCACCAGGAGCCATGATGGGCCAGAACTGGGGCTATGACATCGCCTGGGTCAGGGCTATGACGTCACCAGGGAGCTGAACTATGAGACTCACTTACAGACATACTTACATACATACAAACAGACAAGTAGTCATAGTAGTTTGATTTTGTATCTTTATTGTTTCTACAGCCAAATAAGAGATTAGGGGTTGCAAGTGTGACAGCTGCACATACGGGGGTGCTTGAGAGTTTGTGGACCTTTCTGAATTTTCAATAGTTCTGCTTATATTTGAACTAAAACAGCAACAGATTTTCACATAAGAACTAAAAGTAGATAAAGAGAACCAAATCAAACAAATGAGTCAAAAATATTAGACTTGGTCATTTATTTACAGAGGAAGATAATCCAATATTACATTTCTGTAAGTGGCAAAAGTATGTAAATCTTTGCTTTCCATACCTGGTATGGCCCCTTTTCTGCAATAACTGCAGCTGAACGTTTCCATTCTAGCTTACAAAACAGCTTCAAGTGTGTAATGTTGGTGGGTTTCCTCCCACAAACTCATCTACAACATTTCTTAAGGATTAAGGTCAGGGCTTTGACTTGGCTATTACAAAACATTAAAGGGGTTGTCTCGCGAAAGCAAGTGGGGTTAAGTACTTCTGTATGGCCATATTAATGCACTTTGTAATATACATCGTGCATTAAATATGAGCCATACAGAAGTTATTCACTTACCTACTCCGTTGCATCGCGTAGCTCCGCCCCATCACATGTGCCGATTCCAGCCTCCTGATTGGCTGGAATCGGCACATGTGACGGGGGCGGAGCTACGCGATGACGCGTTCAAGGGGCGGAGCCAAAACGCCGCTGCTGCCGAGCCGAGCCGAAGGGAGAAGACCCATCTGTGCAAGCGCGTCTAAAAAAGCAAGAAGACACCAAAATTAGACGGAGCCATGGAGACGGGGACGCTAGCAACGGAGCAGGTAAGTGAATAACTTCTGTATGGCTCATATTTAATGCACGATGTATATTACAAAGTGCATTAATATGGCCATACAGAAGTACTTAACCCCACTTGCTTTCGCGAGACAACCCCTTTAACTTTATTCTTCTTTAAAGGGAACCTGTTAAATTCCCACAGTACTATAAACTAAGTTAAGGTGCTGTTAGGAGATGTCATAGAGAGCCGGGTGAAGAATTTTTTTATATTCACCAGCCCCCTGGTTCCTGCATTGCCTGCCGCACATAGCAGTAAAAATCCTACTCTTTTCACAGTACCATGCACATGTTCTCCCATACAAGTCTATATACCATGTTTTCCTGAAAATAAGACCTTGTTGTATATTTATTTTTGCCCCCAAAGAGGCACAGTGTCTTATTTTCAGGGGATGTCTTATAATACTCACCTAGTAGATGGCGTTCGGGTTCCTCGTGCTGGTTTCCATCACTGCTGCAGGCTTCCATGTAGTCCTGAACACCGACAGAGCATTTCTTCCTTATGCTGGGGCTTGAATACCCCGTCTCTAGTAAGCGATTGCTCTCATTGGTTCATCGAACACCACGTTAGCCAATCAGAGCCAGCACTCGATCAACCAATCACAGCCATTTATTGAATGGCATCATTGAATGGCTGTGATTGGTTAATCGAGTGCTGGCTGTGATTGGCTGAGACGATGCTCGATGAACTAATCAGAGCAATTGCTTGCTGGAGGAGGGGTATTCAAACCCCGTTACCTGGAAGAAATGCTCTGTTGGCGTTCAGGAGTACAGGGAAGCCTGCAGCAATGCAACAGCCTAGCAAGAGGGACCCGAATGCCATTTACTAGGTGAGTATTGCTTTTTTAGTGTAGTGTAGTTAGGGCTTATTTTCGGGGATGGCATATATTTCAAGGCCTCACCCCCTTCCCCCTGAAAATAAGGGTAGGGCTTATTATCAGGGGAACACAATAGATGCATTTACTTGTCCTAGGATAGATTTCTCACAGGCTGCTTGGACCGCACGCATTTTGTTGCATTCTTGGACAACCCCTTTAAGTAACAGGACAACACATTAGCAGAACGCATGTTCCCCCAACAACAAGTTTATAATTGGAGGAGGAGGGTATTCTACTACTGAGGCCCACTTCAAAAGGAAACCTTTATTGAAATATTAAAATAAATTGTATTTATCCCTTTGTGGCCGCTGGGATCCAGTGTTATAGCCCCGCTGTGGTCCTGATGATTGGTGTGCATGATGATGTCACAGGAAATCAGGTGACCATTGCAGCAAATGAGAGGATGTTCATGTTCCTTAACGCCTGGCATCATGGAGCTCAGGATGTGAGTACCAATGATGAGAGAATGAGTTGTGTTGCTGCAGTGGTTCCCTGATTTCTGAAACATCATCTGTCACAGCAATCACTGGGACCACAGTGTGGCTTCAGCACTGTATCCCAATGGCTTCAGAGGGGTAAATATAGTTCACTTTATTATTTTAATTCAGCAGATCCTATTGAAGCAGTCTTGCCAGTAACCGGACAACCCCTTTAAGTAAAATCTCTTTGGGACACCACTGGCGAGACGTCAAATTTCTTCACATAACAACCCAGCCGTTTTTCTTTACTTATCATGAACACATGAAGTACAGTCTACTTTATTATATTTGCCTCAAATCAGTAGCAAACAAAGTTTTTTTAGCCGTATACATAAACAACAAACAGTTTCACGAAATAGACCCATGTGAAGCTTCTGCTCTCCATTTATAAAAATATTTCACTGCAGTAATGATTTTGGTGCATTAATTATTCATATATTAGGGAGCTGTATTATTTACAATTTTGCATTATGTATTACTTCAGCTTTATCACAAGTGCTGTAAGAACTGCTCTTTACTGAAGGTAGAGCAGAAAAGCCATAAGAAATAGCCTGTAGGTAACATCATCATAGAACCAAAAGAGAGCAAGAAAGTTTTTAATGTAAGGCCGAAATATAAAAACTTGACATTTAAGGATCTGTAATTGAACAAATAAGCATGTTTCGCATTTAATTATTACTGTATTATTGTCCTTTTTGTGACGTGACTTTCATGTCAGCCATGGAAATCATGGCTGGTATTGTATTCTCCCAGAAAATTCAACTGTTTGCCAGCTGATACCCCTGACAGTCACATTTTAAAGGCTATGAAATCCTCTGTACACGAAAAAATAATGCACACATATCTTACTAAATCCCTGTAAAATAAAAATAATGCACTTATTTGGGTTTTGCATTGAGGTTCCCTTCTTATGTGTTCAGAAAGCTTCATACTTGGTTTGCAGGCTCTCCTACATGCAAATTTCTGGCTTGGGACATTCCCAGCATTAATCAGCTTGTCTCTCTTATGAATGCAATGAAGCTTAGCTCCCCCTCCCCTCTTCTCTTTCATAGACCATATAACATTACCATGCCCACTGCGCGAAGCTAATCAGCGTCTTTTTCTCCTCTTCCCATACCTGTGTAAGAAACCTGATGTTGAAATATGGATTTGTATTGAGGTATTGATTCTCCATTATCTTATATGGTAAAAAATATGGTTCCATAGCAGGATTCCACCTTTCAAAACAAAGTTCCACATCTCCATTTGCCTATAGTACCCAGTGATCTACCTTCTCTATTGCTGAGCTGCACACAACTGCTAACAGATATGCCTGGTGTAGCCCATAAACCTGGCATGATAAAGTAAACCTGCCACTGAAAGCTCAACCTCAATGGTGATTCCAAAATGTATTCTCTCCATGTTTCATCACAGTTCTTAATGTCATAACATTTTTATTTTAAATAGCAATAAAACACAATGTGAAAAGGACAAGTTACAGCAGAGGACGAGGCGGCGTGTATAATGTTTATTTTCAAAGTTATTAATATATGGTATTAAATATATATCTTACTTGGAGGTCTGGTTGATTAAAATTCCTTTTGCATACATGCTGTGATTAAAGGCAAGGTTATAACCCTTTTTAAAATGTAGTTTCATAATGTTAAAATAAAGCCTTTGTACGCTAGAGGAGCCCTTCAAAATGAAATCTATATTACAATGATTAAGATGTCCTTTATTCCTCCTCATTAGTCAAAGGTTCGCCATGTGGTATCTAAAGTGTTTTATCATACTGAAGGCGAGGCTGGATCGGAGACACTTGAATGTGGTGGTATTTAGTAAGAGAATTGATGACTGATAATTTAGGGGCCTGTTTATTTAACTCATTCATGTATTGAGGAATTTCAAGCTATTCGTTAAAATTATGGGTTATCGATAGAAAAATGTCAAAATCATTTTTTTATTTACCCTCCGTGTACAACTGTTTGTATGGTAGAGAGATAGCAGAGCAGGAGAATGAGTAGACTTCAATAACAAGAAAGTGCTGGATACTATGTTACTATACAATGCACTGGAACATTAGATTGCCTTTATTGGGCTCAAAAGGAGCAAAATCACAACTGGTGTAGACTTTTTGGCAAAACAATGGTAACTTCTCCAGTTATAACATCAATGGTGATAATTTATACTACATCTAAATATTTGATAACTAGTGAAAATACTGCTAATGCAAATTGAGCCTGATGACAATCTAATGTACATGAGAGCAGCTCCAATTGTCCCCTGATGGCTACCATTAAGAAAAAAAAAAGGTGTTCCATGTTGGATTTGGATCATCTGGAGAATAGCTGCTGCTTGGGGTAAGCACTCTCCCTTTGGTAATACAAATGCATGCGTAAGGCAATCCTGCATTTCTTGGACAAAAATTGTCCTAGAACCAGATGGGGGAGCAATATTACCTACTGTTTTACCTTTCCAGAATTCTGCTCCATATTCACCAGTTTCTGGGCTCATCTTTGGACTTCCTAGATGGTTGCATCAGTTCTCAGACTACCCGGTGTGCACTGGTAGTGCATCACTGCTCTCAGTCTGCACTGCTGTTTGATCAGAAAGCAGCATGTGATGCTTCAGATTACCCATGCACAGTGAGCCCCGGGAAATGACAGGAGTGATGCTGCCACTTCAAGACTGATAAAGGGCAAGGAACTGGCGGCTCCGAGGGAAAAAGTTGAAAATAGAGAGGGCCATGAAATATTACTTCCTGTCCCCTACATGCTAGGGACAAATTTTGTCCCCAGAATGGGAGGGTCACTTTAACCATGAGAATCTTTTCTTCTAATTAGCAGTGCATACAGGAGAATGGAGCTCCAACGCCTAAATTGTTAATATTAGCTAAAAACTGCAACAGCTCTTCTGCTACATAATACAACCTTTACATTGTTGGAGGTACGCTTTAACCCCTTGAGTGGCAGGTTTCCTACCACCCTGTCGTGCCCACCAGGGCAGGTTTTTTAAAATGGTCTAATCATTGAATTTCAACTAGTTTTGCAGTTGCGTCTCAAGAGCCATAACTTTTTCATTTTTCCATTGACATGGCCATATGAGGGCTTGTTTTTTGCGGGACAAGTTGTGATTTTTTAAACAGGGGGGAGGAAAAAAAGAAATGGGGAAAAAAGAAAAAAAGGGGCCATGTCATTAAGGGGTTAAATAATGTATTAACTTCCTTCTCTGGGTCATTACGACGCATGAACACCACATGTGTGATTGTATTTTTGATTTTTTACAAAGTAAAGGGAGACAAGTGTTTTTTTAATTTTTTTAAATAATTTTTTTACTTTTTTTTTTTTTAATTTTTTTTAAATTTTTTTTTTTTTTTTGTCCCTTTAGGGGACTTCCACAGGGACCCATCAGGACCCCTGATCACATTCCGGGGATCCGATGGTGACAGCCCTTTACATGCTGCAGTGACAACCCTTTACATGCTGCAGTCACATAGACTGCAGCATGTAAAGGGTTAACACAGCAGAGATCGGAGGTTTTCTCTGATCTCTGCTGTAAGAGCTGGTACCTAGCTGTCCTCTGACAGCTAACAACCAGCTCCCCCTGCCACAGAGACCATCGGCTTGCTTCTGACAAGCCGATGGTCTCTATGGCAACCTGTAAACAAAGCAGGAGGTTGCCGACATATCGGCAATATCTTCTGCTGGTTTTTCAAAGCCCTTGCACTGCTCTCTGTGGGTCTGTGCAGGCAGAGCACACTGTCACAGCTTGTGGCATTGTGCTCTGCAGCTCCCATAGTGATACATAGCCCGGAAATCTTCCGGGCTATGTTGCTATGAGCAGTGGAGCTCGTCCCCGGAAATTTTCCGGGCGTGCCACTCAAGGGGTTAAATCTCTTCAAACTTCAATATCTTAATTCTTGGAATGTCTGGGAAGGGTTAGTGTACACTGTTTGGAGGTAAAGCTTGAAGTTTCTAGAGGCCACAGGACAATCAGTGCACAATGACAATAATACAATGTACAATATACAATGCACAATCACAGTAATACAGTTTGTCTGAAGGGTTACAAGCAATGCCTATACCCCGCTATTGCCCTGCAAACTAATTAACAGATTATGAGCTGTCAATTAGGGCACCTTGTATTTTGCCTAAAAAAGTATCAAAAATGCATACCAAGAAATTGTGGTTTCTATTTCAATTTCCTTCACTTCCTAAATGTTTATCTATCCTTTATAGTAAAGTCTGTTTCTTCAACAACTAAATTCTACTATTTTCAGTACATGAAATATGCAAATAGGAGATGGAAAAGTACTTCTACAACATCACCTATTGGAAGATAATTTCCCTATAAGTCTATGTTCAACATATCAACAGAATCTAATAACATGACTTAAGATAGAAGTCAAACCAGAGTCTTCTCCAGAAGGAAAGTCACCCATCTGCAGACAAGCTGTTTGCTCATCATAAGAGTAGGAGTAGGATGTCTTTTCCTTCTAGAAAAGACTCTGATTTGGCTTAGACCCTTAGACTTATTGTTAAGGCTTGTTGAAAGGTCGAACACTGACTTATAG
Organism: Eleutherodactylus coqui; assembly: GCF_035609145.1. Classification (NCBI taxonomy): domain Eukaryota; kingdom Metazoa; phylum Chordata; class Amphibia; order Anura; family Eleutherodactylidae; genus Eleutherodactylus; species Eleutherodactylus coqui. The sequence goes on along the minus strand of NC_089839.1, from coordinate 264,392,218 downwards.
GAAGTTACCTTCCAATAGGTGGTGCTGCGGGGGTACTTTTTCCCAAGGAGCATTGCATGGCTTATATAAGACTTCATATATAGGTGCTCTCCTCAAGGAGACAGTTTATCCCCTCAGACCCACTATATGGAATACAAAGTCTCAGTTCCCCTATAGTGTACATTCACATTTTAGAGAAATACATGTATTAATTTCCTTATACACTGAATGGCCGCCTTATTAGATAAACATGCCCTTTTATGATAGACAATTCCCTGCATGGCAATCAGGTACATGTCCCCAGCGCGCAGCATGAAATCAAGTGTTCACGTTTTCCATGGATCAGTTTCAGTGTGACTTTGTGTTAGAATGGAAAAAGGAAGTAATCTGAGTGATTCAAGTTAGCATGGTCATCAGTTCTAGACTAGCTGGGGCCAGTATTTCAAAAAATGCCAACTGTATAGGGTTTTCTTGTCAACAGTGTCAAGAGTATCATGAAAATGGTGTTTTTAAGGAGAAACATCCCAGGATAGGGGATCCCGTGGATGTAAAGTACCCATCAGAAGATAAATTGTCAAAAGACAACTGATCAGAGAAGGATGTCAAAAATGATTTTGTCATTTTATAGTCAAGTAAATTACAGCCAAACACAACGCCGGTGCTCCAACTAAAATGCCTGATTGCACAACTGTGTTCCTCAGCATGCATGAGCTATACCAGCAGATGGCCAGTTCGAATGCCACTGATATTTAAGAGAAAGGCAAGATTCCAGTGGGCAAAAAAGAGCAAAATTGAATCACCAAGCAGTGGAAAATTATTGCATGGTCAGATGAATCCAGATTTATTTTGCACCGTGATGATGAGAGGGTTCAAATTTGTCGTAAGCAATATGAATCAATGTATCCTTTTTGTTAGCTGTCAAAAGTTCAGGTGTTCAGTGCTAAGGCAGCAGAAATGCAGTCCTAAGCTTTCGCTGAAGGTTGGATGTTCGATCCCCGCGTAGTTCAGGTAGCCGGCTCAAGGTTGACTCAGCCTTCCAAGGCCGGTAAAATGAGTGCCCAGCTTGGTGGGGGGGAGGGTAATAAATAAATTACTTGAAAGCGATGTGGAATAAGTTGGTGCTATACAAATAACAAGATGTATTTATCTTGGTACACCCTGGGTCTTCTGATATGTGTGGATGAATGCCAAAAACAAAAAAATAATTCAGCTCTGAAAGCCATAAGAGGTGCAAATACGCTACCCGATGTGTGTTTCTAATAAATTAGCCATTCAATGTATGTATTTACCAGTTTAAAGTGATCCCTTTATAAGTAAGAAAGTTCTATTTATAGGGCAAGAAAGCTTTGAGCCATTCAGATTATCTACTATAGTATATCTTACCTTTGCTTGTCTTTTAATAGCCTGGAGATGATCTACACCTGCAATTTTCTTATGTTCTTTATTTCTTTATCGACCCTCAGCCTATTGCATGCAACCAAATCAATTGCAATAATTATTACAAAAGACAATTTAGAAGATTAACAAATCTCGTTAAAGAGGTTTCCATTTAAAGAAATAGCAATCTATGAATAGGAAGCTAAGCCAGTTTATAGATAAAATTGCATCTCACACAGTTTTTAAAAAGGTGAAACTTAGGGAAATGTGTATGGTGTGATGAAAATCTCTATACAGCATTATGGAATATGTTGGTGCCATAAAGGCAGCAGGAAATAAACATACTTTACCCTTACAATGTATACAATGGTCTTAGTTCTGCTATGGCTTACATGTATCCAAAGACAAAGCATATCCTCTAATATTGAAATGGTATTGTTGCCCCCCTCTGGCTCTGGTTGAAATAACGTTCAGAGTGATAATTTCTTTTATATGGTGTGTAGTGAACACTCTGTATGGTTCTCTGTACCTGTAGCTCTCTTTAAAGATCACATTATACAAAACTAATTTTTTTCCATCAACTTCTTTCAAAATTTCAACTTTGAACTAGAAAACTTGACTTATTTTATAGTTCTGTTATGATAATCTTTATACTTTGGTCTAAAATATGATTTAGTATAACTAAAATTTCCTGTTGTTGTAAGATGCATTGTTTTATGACACGGGAAAATGCTGAAAACTTCAAGTGGCACATACAGTATTAGAAATGTGGTGCAGCTAGTTTGGCATTTTAGACATTTCTCTTCTATAGATCGCCTTAGGATTGGCTTAGATCAATAAGTTGCACTAAAAAAATGATACACGTCATCTACTGCATTACTGGTGGAATTCATTGCAGCATTCTAGAATATTTTGCTTAGTAAATTACTCCTTCCACACACACTGCTTTAATTTTTAATTACTTTTAGTCCCAGGTTCAGTTTTTTTTTTGCGCGCTAATATGCGCAAATAAAAATGTGTTGCTCATTTTAACCGAAAACACGTGAATGCGCAAAGTTTTATATGTGCAGCACATGAAACTTTTCCAGCTCACTGGAACAGCTGCTCCATGAAGGTCCCCTCATTACTGAACACTGTGACAGCACTGTCACAGTGTTCAGTGATGGCGGAACTCCCTGTGGGGAGGAAAGAACCCCCTGCCACAGCTGTCACAGCTGTGGCAGAGGACCGCAATGCTATCCAATTGCTGCCGTGGCATTGAAAGCAATGGGATGAAGGCAACCCCTTCAGGGATTTTCAGGGAAGGGCCTGAAATATAAGCCCTACCTCGAAAATAACAGCTAGCTGCTGGGGAAAAAAAAACATCACCTAGCAGCACTGTCAGAGCTCTGGCGCGTGTTGTCTCCGGCTCCCCGGCACTGTTCTTCATCGTTTTCTTGTGGACGGGAATTTAAAAATCCCCGCCTACAGGATCGGCGCCCGTGTTACTGCAGGTAGCAGACGGCCGTACCTGAAGACGGACGTCTCTCTGCAGCGCTGGAGGAAAGAATATATGACCGGCTTCATTGCCGGTCATGTGTTCTTTCATCAGCGCTGCAGAGAGACGTCCGTCTTTAGATACAGACGTCTTCTTTCTGCAGTAACGGCTCAGTCACACGGGCGCATCGGTGCCGGTGTACGGGTATGGTTCAGGTAGCCGGCTCAAGGTTGACTCAGCCTTCCATCCTTCCGAGGTCAGTAAAATGAGTACCCAGCTTGATGGGGGGTAATAAATGACTTGAAAGTTCAGCAGAATAAGTTGGTGCTATACTAATACAAGATTTATTTTATTTACTTGACAAGGAGGTAGGCTTCACCTCATTTCTGATGCGTATTGCTAGGAAGTAGAGATGAGCGAGCATACTCGCTAAGGCAAACTACTCGAGCGAGTAGTGCCTTATGCGAGTACCTGCCCGCTCATCTCACAGGTGTAGTATAATTTATACTCAAATATCAAGTGGTCTGTGGCACTGAAAGAGATAGTCTATGCTACACCTGTGAGGGACATCATCACCCTGCATCAAAGAATAATGGACCTAACTGGGAAATTGATACCAGAGAAATTAATCGCTGCTGAGTGCCAATGCATCCTCTCTGTGCACAGCTTTGCATTACAGCAGAAGGAAGACATGTCGAGAACTTGTCGATGTAAGCTATTTATTCTTGCTGCACGTAAATCATGAAATTACAAATAAAAACGTATTTTACGCTTAAATTAGTTTTCACCCTGCTTTCCATATGTATAGTTTCCTATCATTACTCATCAGCAATGTGGAGAAGTCTAGTGCAGCATTTGACCTGTCACAATATTAACCATTACATTGACATTTATGTACGTTAAACCCCCCTATCCCCAAAGGACCTATACTTGAATACATTCAAAGCTTCCTGCTTTGTGAATAGAATGCCATGACTACAGTGAAGACTGGTATACAGTGTAGCCAAAAGAGGGGTACTGTGAATTGATGTAAATTGTTATTACTCTGCATACAAGAAGCATACACACTTGAATGACACTCCCTATAGGACATTGTGATAGTTGCTATTAGGCATACTTCAGAAAATAAACATTGATATGATATAGTTCTGATATTTTTCATGATTTTAATATTTTCACTTTAAAAATTGTGCCATAGTTCTGATATCATTTCAATGGTTTTCTTTCCATGGGAGGAAAGGTAAACGCTTCATCCTGTTGGTCTTCTAACTGACATTAAGGGCTCGGTCAGACGAGCAGGGTTTTTTTTTTTGCATCGCTATGTGCGCAAAGCAATGCGCAAAACTTAAGCTACATTCTACTGGAGCAGCTGTGCTTGTGGAAGCGCAGCTGCTCCACGAAGGTCCTATCATTACTGAACACTGTGACAGCACTGTCACAGTGTTCAGTGATGAGGGGACTGCAGCTAATTTCATGGGTGTCCACTAGAGATGAGCGAACGTACTCGTTACGAGTACTTACGCACCCGAGCACCGCCATTTTCGAGTACAGCAGTACTCGCGCGTAAAGATTCGGGGGGCGCCGTGGCGGCACGGGGGGTAGCAGTGGGGAGTGGGGGGGAGAGGGAGAGAGAGAGGGCTCCCCCCTGTTCCCCGCTGCTACCCCCCGCACCGCCGCGCCTCTCCCCGCCCCCCGGCGCCCCCCGAATCTTTACGCCCGAGTACTGAAGTACTCGAAAATGGCGGTACTCGGGTGCGTAAGTACTCATTACGAGTACGTTCGCTCATCTCTAGTGTCCACCCCACCATCATAGACAGGAAGGGGTCAGGATGGTCTTGGTTTGTTTGGCAGAACATTCTTGAGTAATATATTGCTTTCCAAAATATTTCAGTGCTTATAGAGAATTGGTTTAATGTTATTATGTTGTGTGTTGTATCTTGTGATGAAGGAGATATTAAAATCATTGATATTTTTGGTTGTCGTTGTAATGCTTTTAGAAAGACAATCACACCTTCTTATAAGCAGATTCAATTAGAGCTTTGGTGTACCCTTTCTCAATAAACGTATTCTTTAAAATAGTTTATTTTGATTTGAAACTTGAATTTTTAGTGCAATTTCTTCTGACCCTCTTGAATTAGCTATAGAAGATATTGGTACTCCAAATTTTCAGGTGACAGTTCTGAAAATTTATGTAGTTGTTTGAGTCGACTGTCTTAAAAATGTTTCTGTACAGGGCTTAATATTTTACACAAAAGTACACAAATCTAAAAATACTACTACCTTTGAATTAAAGTTACCAGTAGAGATGAGCGAACATACTCGTCCGAGCTTGATACTCGTTCGAGTATTAGCGTGTTCGAGATGCTCGTTACTCGTAACGAGTACCACGCGATGTTCGGGTTACTTTCACTTTCATCTCTGAGACGTTAGCGCGCTTTTCTGGCCAATAGAAAAACAGGGAAGGCATTACAACTTCCCCCTGCGACGTTCAAGCCCTATACTACCCCCTGCAGTGAGTGGCTGGCGAGATCAGGTGTCACCCGAGTATATAAATCGGCCCCTCCCGCGGCTCACCACAGATGCGTTCTGACAGAGATCAGGGAAAGTGCTGACTTGTTGGAGTTGCTATAGGGAGAGTGTTAGGAGTATTTTAGGCTTCAAGAACCCCAACGGTCCTTCTTAGGGCCACATCTAACCGTGTGCAGTACTGTGGAGGCTGCTTTTTGCAGTGTTGCACTTTTTTTTTTTTTTTGTATATCGGCCGTGAAGAGCATTGCGCCCTGCAGTAATTATACATAGTCCAGGACCAGTAGTGGTGGTGAGGCAGGGACAGAAGACATATTTATTGAACATAGGCAGTGGGCCTTTCCAAAAACATTTGGGAAAAAAAATTTATTTGGGCTGCCTGTGACTGTCCTCAGTGTACTGGGTCTGTGCTGGGGGCAGTTGTCCTCCTAATTCATACGCAGCCAGCTACGTGTTACAGCAGGCTTGCGCAAAATTATTTCCTGGCTCTGCTGTGCATTCCGTAAGCGAAGTCAGCCTCCAACCAAAGGCCAATAAGTGGCACATTTAATTACAGCGTTCTGTTTCTGCACTACTGGTAATACAGCATGCTGAGGGGTAGGGGTAGGCCTAGAGGACATGGACGCGGGCGAGGACGCGGAGGCCCAAGTCAGGGTGTGGGCACAGGCCGAGCCAGTGCGGTGGCCAGGGATAGAGGCAGGGCCAGACCGAATAATCCACCAACTGTTTCCCAAAGCGCCCCCTCGCGCCATGCCACCCTGCAGAGGTCAAGGTGCTCTACGGTGTGGCAGTTTTTCACAGAGACGCCTGACGACCGACGAACAGTGGTGTGCAACCTTTGTCGCGCCAAGATCAGCTGGGGAGCCACCACCACCAGCATGCGCAGGCATATGATGGCCAAGCACCCCACAAGGTGGGACGAAGGCTGTTCACCGCCTCCGGTTTGCACCACTGCCTCTCCCCCTGTGCCCTAACCTGCCACTGAGATCCAACCCCCATCTGAGGACACAGGCACTACCGTCTCCTGGCCTGCACCCACACCCTCACCTCCGCTGTCCTCGGCCCCATCCAGCAATGGCTCTCAGCGCAGCGTCCAGACGTCGCTAGCGCCAATGTTTGAGCGCAAGCGCAAGTACGCCGCACCGCACCCGCACGCTCAAGCGTTAAACGTGCACATTGCCAAATTGATCAGCCTGGAGATGCTGCCGTATAGGCTTGTGGAAACGGAGGCTTTCAAAAGCATGATGGCGGCGGCGGCCCCGCGCTACTCGGTTCCCAGTCGCCACTACTTTTCCCGATGTGCCGTCCCAGCCCTGCACGACCACGTCTCCCGCAACATTGTACGCGCCCTCACCAACGCGGTTACTGCCAAGGTCCACTTAACAACGGACACGTGGACAAGCACAGGTGGGCAGGGCCACTATATCTCCCTGACGGCACATTGGGTGAATTTAGTGGAGGCTGGGACAGAGTCAGAGCCTGGGACCACTCACGTCCTACCCACCCCCAGAATTGCGGGCCCCAGCTCGGTGCTGGTATCTGTGGCGGTGTATGCTTCCTCCACTAAACCACCCTCCTCCTCCTCCTCCAACGCAACCTCTGTCTCGCAATCAAGATGTGTCAGCAGCAGCACGTCGCCAGCAGTCGGTGTCGCGCGGCGTGGCAGCACAGCCTTGGGCAAGCGTCAGCACCGTGCTGAAACTACTCAGCTTAGGAGAGAAGAGGCACACGGCCCACGTACTGCTGCAGGGTCTGACAGAGCAGACCGACCGCTGGCTTGCGCCACTGAGCCTCCAACCGGGCATGGTCGTGTGTGACAACGGCCGTAACCTGGTGGCGGCTCTGCAGCTCGGCAGCCTCACGCACGTGCCATGCCTGGCCCATGTCTTTATTTGGTGGTTCAGCGTTTTCTGAAAAGCTACCCACACTTGTCATACCTGCTCGGAAAGGTGCGCCGGGTTAGCGCACATTTCCGCAACTCCAAGACGGACGCTGCCACCCTGCGGACCCTGCAACATCGGTTTAATCTGCCAGTGCACCGACTGCTGTGCGACGTGCCCACACGGTGGAACTCTACGCTCCACATGTTGGCCAGGCTCTATGAGCAGCGTAGAGCTATAATGGAATTCCAACTCCAACATGGGCGGCGTAGTGGGAGTCAGCCTCCTCAATTCTTTACAGAAGAGTGGGCCTGGTTGGCAGCCATCTGCCAGGTCCTTGGAAACTTTGAGGAGTCTACCCAGATGGTGAGCGGGGATGCTGCAATCATTAGCGTCACCATTCCTCTGCTATGCCTCTTGAGAAGTTCCCTGAAAAGCATAAAGGCAGACGCTTTGCACTCGGAAACGGAGGCGGGGGAAGACAGTATGTCGCTGGATAGTCAGAGCACCCTCGTGTCTATATCTCAGCGCGTTGAGGAGGAGGAGCATGAGGAGGAGGGGGAAGAGACAGCTTGGCCCACTGCTGAGGGTACCCATGCTGCTTGCCTGTCATCCTTTCAGCGTGTATGGTCGGAGGAGGAGGATCCTGAAAGTGATCTTCCTAGTGAGGACAGCCATGTGTTGCGTACAGGTACCCTGGCACAAATGGCTGACTTCATGTTAGGATGCCTTTCTTGTGACCCTCGCGTTACACGCATTCTGGCAACTATGGATTACTGGGTCTACACACTGCTCGACCCACGGTATAAGGAGAACCTTTCCACTCTCATTCCTGAAGAGGAAAGGGGTTCGAGAATGATGCTATACCACAGGGCGCTGGTGGACAAACTGATGGTAAACTTCCCATCCCACAGCGCTAGTGGCAGAAGGCGCAGTTCCGAGGGCCAGGTAGCAGGGAAGGCGCAGAGAATAGGCAGCATGTACAGCACAGGCAGGGGAACATTCTCCAAGGCCTTTGCCAGCTTTATGGCTCCCCAGCAAGACTGTGTCACCGCTCCCAGTCAAGGCTGAGTCGGCGGGAGCACTGTAAAAGGATGGTGAGGGAGTACGTAGCCGATCGCACGACCGTCCTCGGTGACGCCTCTGCCCCCTACAACTACTGGGTGTCGAAGCTGGACACGTGGCCTGAACTCGCGCTGTATGCCCTGGAGGTGCTTGCTTGTCCTGCGGCTAGCGTCTTGTCAGAGAGGGTGTTTAGTGCGGCTGGGGGAATCATCACGGATAAGCGTACCCGCCTGTCAACCGACAGGCTTACACTCATCAAGATGAACAAAGCCTGGATTTCCCCAGACTTCTCTTCCTCACCAGCGGACAGCAGCGATACCTAAGCAATACGTAGGCTGCACCCGCGGATGGAAGCATCGTTCTCTATCACCATCAAAAACGGGGACATTTTTGCTTCATCAATCTGTGTATAATATTCCTCCTCCTCCTCCTGCTCCTCCTCCTGAAACCTCACGTAATCACGCCGAACGGGCAATTTTTCTTAGGGCCACAAGGCTCAGTCATATAATTTTTCTAAACAATTTTTATACGTTTCAATGCTCATTAAAGCGTTGAAACTTGCACCTGAACCAATTTTTATTTTTACTGGGCTGCCTCCAGGCCTAGTTACCAATTAAGCCACATTAACCAAAGCGATTAATGGGTTTCACCTGCCCTCTTGGTTGGGCATGGGCAATTTTTCTGAGGTACATTAGTACTGTTGGTACACCAATTTTTTGGGGCCCTCGCCTACAGTGTAATCCAATTAATTTTTTGCCCACCTGCATTACAGCTGATGTTACATCAGCTGTGCTGGGCACTGCAATGGGATATATTTATGTACCACCGGTGGGTTGCAGGGAGCCACCCATGCTGTCGGTCCACACGGAGTTGTAACTACATGTGTCCACTTCTAAAGAACCCCAGTCTGACTGGGGCATGCAGTGTGGGCCGAAGCCCACCTGCATTAAACATGACATTACCTCAGCTGTGAGGGGCAATGCAATGGGATATATTTATGTACCGCCGGTGGCTTCCTGGCACCCACCCATGCTGTCGGTCCACACGGAGTTGTAACTACATGTGTCCACTTCTAAAGAACCCCAGTCTGACTGGGGCATGCAGTGTGGGCCGAAGCCCACCTGCATTAAACATGACATTACTTCAGCTGTGATGGGCAATGCTATGGGATATATTTATGTGCTGCCGGTGGCTTCCTGGCACCCACCCATGCTGTGGGTCCACGGGGACTTCACAATAGGGAGTTGTACCTGCCTGTGTCTATGAATTAAAAAGCCCGGTCAGGTTGGGGCTTGCAGTGTGGGCCGAAGCCCACCTGCATTTAATCTGACATTAGCTCTGCTGTCCAGGGCACTGCAATGGGATACATTTATGTACAGCTGGTGGGTTCCAGGGAGCCACCCATGCTGTGGGTGCACACGGAATTCCCATTGCGGAGTTGGGGATCCCCAGTTGTACCTGCCTGTGACTATTTATAAAAAACCCCGGTCTGACTGGGGCATGCAGACACCTTGACAGAATGAATAGTGTGTGGCACATAGGTCCCCCATTGCTATGCCCACGTGTGCAGCTCCTGATGGCGGTGGCACAGGATTATATTTCTCATTGCTTCTGTACTGCATTGTGGGCTATCGCCCCGCCCCTTTTAAAGAGGGTCGCTGCCTAGCCGTGCCAACCCTCTGCAGTGTGTGCCTGCGGTTCCTCCTCATGGCAGACGCACTTATAAATAGACATGAGGGTGGCGTGGCATGAGGGCAGCTGAAGGCTGCGCAGGGACAATTTGGTGTGCGCTGTGGACACTGGGTCGTGCAGGGGGGGGGGGGTTGGGCAGCATGTAACCCAGGAGAAGTGGCAGTGGAGTGTCATGCAGGCAGTGATTGTGCTTTGTTGGAGGTAGTGTGGTGCTTAGCTAAGGTATGCATTGCTAATGAGGGCTTTTCAGAAGTAAAAGTTGTTTGGGGGGGCACTCTTGCCGCTATTGTGGCTTAATAGTGGGACCTGGGAACTTGAGATGCAGCCCAACATGTAGCCCCTCGCCTGCCCTATCCGTTGCTGTGTCGTTCCCATGACTTTCTTGAATTGCCCAGATTTTCACAAATGGAAACCTTAGCGAGCATCGGCGATATACAAAAATGCTCGAGTCGCCCATTGACTTCAATGGGGTTCGTTACTCGAAACGAACCCTCGAGCATCGCGATAATTTCGTCCCGAGTAACGAGCGCCCGAGCATTTTGGTGCTCGCTCATCTCTAGTTACCAGTAAAGTGTAGTCCCCAGTCATTCTGGTTCAATTTCATGATAAAAAATAATGCTCAGATCTGTATTACAGACAGTGAGTGTGTATCCACTGTGCCAACCAACTGGTTTGACTTTGGGCTAAACCTGAGCGTGTTATCCTGCTGGCTGCATGATATTTACCCTTTAACCCCTGTAGATCTGGACTATGCAGCAGGGAGCCAAGCAGGCCACTACCTCTTGGAGTAGTCCCGCTGTGGTTGGCAGCTGACCCACAGGGTCAGAAGCACTGGTGCAAGGCACTGTGCATCAGGCTGAATGGTAACCGGATAATGGAGCAGAGTCGGGACAGACAGAGAACAAATGGATAGGTACAGGAGCAGGAACGAAGGCAGACAAACAAGGCAGAGATAGGCGCAGACACACTAAACAGAGACAGAGGATCTGTGCTGGGTGACAGAAGCTAACCCACACCAACACTCAAGCAAGAAGTGAGGATCCCAGCTAAGCTAAATAAGGAGGTAATTGCCTATTACCCTGCATCTGTGCTGAGAGCACTGGGGAGAATTATCTCCTGCAGTGCTGATGGTAAGTAAACAGCAGTTCATTCATACAGAGGGAGCAGGGCGATGCCTGTGTCTGCAAGGAATAGCAAGAGGGAGTCAGGCATGAATAGCTTGCCTAACAATCCGACTGGGAGCCTTCCCACACAAGTAAAAGATCATCACTAGCTCTAATTTCCAGTGTGTTCCAAACTATTTGTCCTTTGGCAAAGAGATATACCTTCAACTCACTAGCATGGGCAGTAAAATGGCACCTCAACACACCAAACTTTTCATGGCAACACTGAAGAGTGACGTTCTGGCCTCCTGCTCCATCAAGCCATTGGCTTACTTCCACTACATTGATGACATCATAACCATCTGAACAAACTCTGAACAAAAACTAATACAATTCCATGAAAAATTCATTGCATTTCACTCCACCATAAGCCTGACATTGAGCTACTCATATACAAAAATAAAATTTTTGTACACCACTATAAAAATTTAAACAACTAAATACAGATATCATTGTAACAAAAATCCATTGATCAGCCCGCATACCTGGGATGGGACAATTTCCCAAACACATTAAAGTCGATCATCTACAGCCAGTCTGTTACATTGCGGCAGTTGCTAGTCCTCCCGGGGTGGCAGTGTGGGGGGGTCCCGCGGTCGAGGTGCGTCCCCCTGGCTTGTTGTCAAGCTGCCAGGGGTGTGGGTCCCTGGCCGGCGTGGTGCTGGTGGCACGCAGTGCCATGCGTGCACGCACCTGTGAGTGCAGCTGCCGTGCACGAGCTCCCTTTTATTATGTTCTGTTGGAGTTGGCTCTCTCCCTTTTTCTGCCCATGGGCGGAGGCTTTTATTTAAAGGTCGGGCAGAGACTGGCAATTACTGCTAGTTATTGGTTTCCCTCAGTGTGCTAGCTAGTCTGCCTCTGTTGATCCCCTGCTTCTGTCATCTTGTCTGCTATACTTTGCTATTATCTGCCAGGTTTTCCCATCTGCCTCAGTTCTGCTTAGTATTGCTCATGTTGGTTATTTACATCTGCCTTTTCTGTCAGTATTCTACCCTTTCTATCCCGGTATGCCAGCGTCTCTTTTTTGGTCCCTAGTGAGAGTAGGGATCGCCGCCCAGTTGCCCGCCTGGGGTTAGCAAGGAGTGGAGGTAAGTAGGCAGGGACAGGGGTTGTGGGTGAGATCTAGGGCACCCGGGCTGGTGTATCAAGAATAGTATACCATAACATAATAACTGACCCTTAAAATTGCTCTCCCATGGAGGCTATGAGTACCCTCGCAAGTCAGTTACAGGATTTAGTGGTCGTGATCCAAGACCTGTACGGTTGTATGGTGGCCCATGGGCAGCAGGAGTTAGTGCATGTTTCTACCGCCCCTTCTATTCCTGAGCCCAAGTGTCCGCTTCCTGAGGTATTTTCAGGGGAGAGGAGCAAGTTTTTTGGTTTTTGAGCAGGCATGTAGATTGTATTTTCGGATGCGACCCCGCTCCTCCGGCTCAGAATCCCAGAAAGTTGGATTGATTATGTCCTTACTTCAGAGTTCCCCCCAGACATAGGCCTATTCCTTACCCGAGAGTTCGGCTTGCCTGCAGTCAGTTGATTTGTTTTTTCGGGAACTTGGAGGTATTTTTGATGAGCCGGACCATGCGGAGTTGGTGGTATCCCATCTCATGTCTCTATGTAACACAGGCAATTAGATACAACTATATCTGCTGTTGTCGTACAAACAGGGATGAACATTTGTTCCATCTCATTTTTAAATCAGGACTACCACTGCACCTGAATTAATGATCAAATCACCAGAGCAACCAGGATACCTAGAAGACAACTACTCTGATACACATAGATACACAGAGAAGGAAGAAAATAATTGTGTACCTCTTGTACCTCTTGTAATGACCTATAATCCACAGCTAGAGGTAAAAAAGGAAAACTGCAAGGAAACTTTATCACATCCTAAACAAGGATGAGCATCTGAAAACCATATTACCAGACCCTCCCCTCCTATGCCATCTGGTGTGATAATTGTGCAATGTATGCAGTCCTTGATCAGCCGATCAAGGGTGCATACTGTTGCACGAGATGAATGCACATCACACATTTGGAAGCCCAAATCCTGGATCTAAATGAGTGACTGGTAATACTGAGATCCATTGACAATATGGAAAGGAGTTTGCTGCTCACTGAGCAGGCACTCGCTGGGGTAGATATGGGGGAGGATGGTAGTTCGGAAGAGCAGGACAAGCAGGCAGCTAGTTGGGTGACAATTAGGAGGGGTAGAGGGAAGAGAACCAGGTAGCTAGTCCTGAACTGGCACACCCCAGTAAGTTTGCCAAGTTGGCAGATGAGGGGGAATCCATTAAAGGGTCAACACCGTTGCAGCACAACATGCCCTCTAAACATCTGGGAGATAACTGCTCAAGTAAGAAGAGGAATGGAAGTGCAGGACAGGCTAGACAGGTCCTAATGGTGTGGGACTCAATTATAAGGGAGACAGACAGGGTAATCTGCTGCAAAGACCAGAATCGTCAACAGGTGTGTTGTCTTCCTGGTGCTCAAGTTTGACGACACATAGATCGGGCTAACAGATTACTGGAAGGGGCTGGTGAGGATCCAGCAGTCATAGTGCACATTGGCACCAACGACAAAGTTAGTGGTCAAAGGAGTCCCCTCAAAAACTATTCCAGGGATCTAAGATCCAATCTTAGGGCGAGGACCTCCATGGTAATTTTCTAGAACATACTACCTGTACCACAAGCCACACCAGAAAGGCAATGGAATCTTATGGATGTAAACAAATGGCTCCAGAGTTGGTGTAGAAAGGAGGGCTACAGGCTCTACAGTAGGAACATGCTGAATCTCAATAGGGAGGGTGCAGTTCTGCTGGAGGAGAAGATGGCTAGATTGTTGGAGGAGTGTTTAAACTAGAGACTAGGGCAAAAACAGTAATAGTGGGGAAGACAGTGTAGACAGTGACGTGGAACCAAGTACTAGGGATGGAAGTCGAGAGGGAGATGGAGTTAGTACAGTTAGAACTGATAGAACAGCTAATAGGACCATAAGTAGCATAATGAATTTAAAGAATAACAATCATATAAATTGTATGGCAATGAATGCAAGAAGTATGATCAGTAAAGTCGGTGAGCCTGATGTGAGAATGTCTGAAGAAAATTATGACATAGAAATAACTGAAACATAGCTTGATGATAAGTGCGATTTAGGCACTGAATTTACGAGGTTACAATCTCTTCAGAAGAGACCGTAGGAACCAGAAAGGGGCAGGGGTATGGCTGTATGTTAAATCTTACTTAATGCTGAGGCTAAGAGAAGATATTGGTATAGGAGATGAACACGTGGAATCTCTGTGGGAAGAAATACAGGGAGGGAAGAATACCAAAATCCTGATAGGGGTTTTCTATAGACCACCAAAAATAAAAGAAGACACTGAAAACTTATTAATAAGGCAAATAGATGAGGTGTCAATCCACAATGAAGTAATTATTATGAGAGACTTTAATTATGCAGATATAATATGAGAAGACGAAACCTGCAAATCTAACAAGGGGGATAAGTTCTTGAGAACAATTAAAGATAACTTCCTTACCCAACTTGTTCAGGAGCCAACAAGAGGGATGGCCATCCTGGACTTGTTATTAACTAACAAACTGGGCAGAATCATGGGGGTGCAGGTTGAGGTACACTTGGAAAATAGTGTCCGCAATATAATTAATTTCCAGCTGTCATTCAATAGGAAGCCTTATCAGCGAGTGACAAAAAAAACTTTAATAAAGCAAAATTTGCGAAGCTCAGAACTACTATCGGCAACAATAATTTGGACAGCATCCCCAAAAACAATAGTATGGGTAACAAATCGGGGAAGTTTAAAAACATCCTAATGACGTCACGTGAGCAGTTCATACCCTTTAAAAATAAAAGAAGTACAAGTAAAAGGAAACCAATGTGGCTTGACAAGACTGTAATGGGGGCTATAAGGGAAAAAAGGGAGTGTTTAATTTATTTAAAACAACAAGAAGGCAGGGGAAAAGTGCTAAAAACATACAGGAAAAAACAAACAAATGATGTAAGGAAAACATAAAAACTGCAAAGGAGGAGGCAGAGAGGCTGATTGCCAGAGAGAGCAAAAATAACCCTAAACTATTTTTCAATTGAAAGCAAAAGTAGACTTAATTTACAATTTGGAGGAACTATGCAGCTGGAATAGGGGTCACACGATGGATTTGTGAAGATATGGGACCCCTGGAGACAGATAACTTAATTTGGACTTTTTGCCCTGAGAAGGGTCCTGCCAACACAATCAGAGTAGAGACTTGGGGGGGCTGCGGGTTCCCTCCCCCCTCTTTGTACACATCAGACACAGAGTTTTTGTACCCGCTTCCTAGATAAGTATTCAGCGGAGGAGATCCCGGAAATTGAAATGGACAGTGACCAGAAACTGGATGTGAGTGGTCGATAGGCGTTATGGCAGGAGTAGGACATATGTAATAAAGTAGAAAATATTTCTGACATACCATCAAGGGCTATCGCTTCTCTTTATTACCCCCCCCCCTATCACCCCTACCCCACCCCCTCTTACCTGATCCCCTCCCCCCCCTAATCCCTCTCCCCTCATTTGACTTAACCACAATAGGATTGGGCAATCGCCCCTTTGTGATGACACAACTTAGCAGCAGAAGGATAATTATGTTTTTCAATATCTCATTGTAATATACAACTTCAAGATATAAAATGTATTTTATGTTGTCTCCTGTTGGGAGAGAAGGAATGCTAAATTTGTAAATTTTAATAAAAATGTATTTAACAAAAGAAGTGATATACAGACCGCTATTTCTTATATTTTGAAACACTATCAAGACTGGGGTTGTACCACTGAACTTGCGTATTGCCAATGTGGTTCCAATATACAAAAAGAGGTCAAGAAGGGAGTCTGGTAATTACAGGCCGCTAAGTCTCATTTCAATAATTGGAAAAATATTTGAGGGATTTCTGAGAGATGCCATCCTGGAATACCTCAAGGAAAACAACGGTATAACTGTTCATCAGGACACAAAGGGGTCGATCATGTCAAACCAATTTGATCAGCTTCTACAATGAAGTAAGTTCTAGGCTGGATCTGGGAAAGTCTATTGATCTCGTATATATGGATTTTTCGAAAGCATTTGACATTGTGTCACATGGTAGTTTGATATATAAGATGAGACAGTTCGGTCTAGGTGAAAACGTGTGTAGTTGGGTAAAGAACTGGCTCGGAGATAGAAAGCAGAGGGTGGTAATAAATGTTTTATTTTCTGATTAGGTCAAGGTGGCTAGTGGGGTACCACATGGTTCAGTATTAGGCCCCATTATGTTCAATATATTTATGAATGACCTAAAAAGATGGACTGCACAGTAAAATATTGATAGTTGCAGGCAATACAAAATTATACAAGGTAATTAATACAGTGGAGGATAATGTGCGGCTGCAAAAGGACCTAGATAAGCTGGGGCCTTGGGTAGAAAATGGCAAACGAAGTTCAATATTGATAAATGTAAAGTTATGCACAGGGGCAGGAGAAACGGATGTTACCAATATACACTAAGCGGGATACTACTAGGGAAAGTGACATGGAAAAAGACCTGGGGGTACTAGTTGGCTGTAGACTTAACTGGTGCAATCAATGTCAGTCATCTGCTATAAAAGCAAATAAAGTATTAGGGTGCATTAAAAGAGGTATAGGGCCGAGGGACAAGGCATTCTTCCACAACATAGGGCACTTGTTAGGCCTCATATGGAATACTGTGTACAATTCTGGACACTGGTGCTCTGGAAAGATGTTGCAGTGCTTGAGGATGTTCAAAGATGGACAACTAAATTAATAAATGGAAAGGGAGGGCTGGAATACCCAGAGAGGCTATCAAAATTGGGATTATTCACTCTGGAAAAAAGACGGCTAAGGGGCGATCAAAAATAACTATGTATAAATACATTAGGTGACAATACAAGGATCTCTCCCATGATGTGTTTATACCTAGGACTGCGACGATAACAAGAGGGCATCCTCTACGTCTAGAAGAAAGAAGATTTCATGAACAACATAGAAGGGGGCTCTTTACTGTAAGAGCAGTGAGGCCGTGGAACTCTCTGCCTGAGGGCATGGTGATGGCAAAGTCAATAGAGAAGCTTCAGAGGGGACTAGATGCCTTTCTAGAGTGCTATGATATTACAGGAAGTAGACATTAAATAACCAGTGGGATTGTCGATCCAGGTCTTGGAGTCAGATCGGAACTTTAAAAATGTTGATCCAGGGATTATTCTGACTGCCCTTATGGAGCCAGGAAGGAATTTTTTCCTCCAAATGGGCAGAATTGGCTTCTGCCTCGTCGCTTTTTTTTGTTTTTTTTTGCCTTCTTCTGGATCAACAAGGGCGGTGGAAACAGGCTGAACTAGATGGATATTGTCTCCTTCAGCCTAACACACTATGTTACTATGCATGTTACTATGGATCAACCTCTGGCTTCCTTGACCATGCTACCAATCTGCACCAGTTACAACTAAGGGAGTCCAAACCTGATCCAGATCACCAAAGTATCATATCTACGGGATTACTTTGTTTCCTTACCTGAGAACAATCACATTTTGATATCCCTATTAGAGATGAGCGAGCACCAAAATGCTCGGGTGCTTGTTACTCGGGACGAAATTATCGCGATGCTCGAGGGTTCGTTTCGAGTAACGAACCCCATTGAAGTCAATGGGCAACCCGAGCATTTTTGTATATCGCCGATGCTTGCTAAGGTTTTCATTTGTGAAAATCTGGGCAATTCAAGAAAGTGATGGGAACGACACAGCAACGGATAGGGCAGGCGAGGGGCTACATATTGGGCTGCATCTCAAGTTCCCAGGTCCCACTATTAAGCCACAATAGCGGCAAGAGTGGGCCCCCCCTCCCAACAACTTTTACTTCTGAAAAGCCCTCATTAGCAATGCATACCTTAGCTAAGCACCACACTACCTCCAACAAAGCACAATCACTGCCTGCATGACACTCCGCTGCCACTTCTCCTGGGTTACATGCTGCCCAACCCCCCCGCACGACCCAGTGTCCACAGCGCACACCAAAGTGTCCCTGCGCAGCCTTCAGCTGCACTCATGCCACACCACCCTCATGTCTATTTATAAGTGCGTCTGCCATGAGGAGGAACCGCAGGCACACACTGCAGAGGGTTGGCATGGCTAGGCAGCGACCCTCTTTAAAAGGGGCGGGGCGATAGCCCACAATGCTGTACAGAAGCCATGGGAAATATAATCCTGTGCCACCGCCATCAGGAGCTGCACACGTGGGCATAGCAATGGGGAACCTATGTGCCACACACTATTCATTCTGTCAAGGTGTCTGCATGCCCCAGTCAGACCGGGGTTTTTTATAAATAGTCACAGGCAGGTACAACTCCGCAAGGGGAATTCCGTGTGCACCCACAGCATGGGTGGCTCCCTGGAACCCACCGGCTGTACTTAAATGTATCCCATTGCAGTGCCCATCACAGCTGAGGTAACGTCCGATTAAATGCAGGTGGGCTTCGGCCCACAGTGCACGCCCCAGTCAGACTGGGGTTCTTTAGAAGTGGACACACGCAGTTACAACTCCCTGTGGACCCACAGCATGGGTGGGTGCCAGGAAGCCACCGGCGGTACATAAATATATCCCATTGCATTGCCCATCACAGCTGATGTAACGTCAGCTTTAATGCAACTAAATTAATAAATGGAAAGGGAGGGCTGGAATACCCAGAGAGGCTATCAAAATTGGGATTATTCACTCTGGAAAAAAGACGGCTAAGGGGCGATCAAAAATAACTATGTATAAATACATTAGGTGACAATACAAGGATCTCTCCCATGATGTGTTTATACCTAGGACTGCGACGATAACAAGAGGGCATCCTCTACGTCTAGAAGAAAGAAGATTTCATGAACAACATAGAAGGGGGCTCTTTACTGTAAGAGCAGTGAGGCCGTGGAACTCTCTGCCTGAGGGCATGGTGATGGCAAAGTCAATAGAGAAGCTTCAGAGGGGACTAGATGCCTTTCTAGAGTGCTATGATATTACAGGAAGTAGACATTAAATAACCAGTGGGCAAAAAATTAATTGGATTACACTGTAGGCGAGGGCCCCAAAAAATTGGTGTACCAACAGTACTAATGTACCTCAGAAAAATTGCCCATGCCCAACCAAGAGGGCAGGTGAAACCCATTAATCGCTTTGGTTAATGTGGCTTAATTGGTAACTAGGCCTGGAGGCAGCCCAGTTAAAATAAAAATTGGTTCAGGTGCAAGTTTCAACGCTTTAATGAGCATTGAAACGTATAAAAATTGTTTAGAAAAATTATATGACTGAGCCTTGTGGGCCTAAGAAAAATTGCCCGTTCGGCGTGATTACGTGAGGTTTCAGGAGGAGGAGCAGGAGGAGGAGGATGAATAGAATACACAGATTGATGACGCAAAAAGGTCCCCGTTTTTGATGGTGATAGAGAACGATGCCTCCATCCGCGGGTGCAGCCTACGTATTGCTTAGGTATCGCTGCTGTCCGCTGGTGGAGAAGAGAAGTCTGGGGAAATCCAGGCTTTGTTCATCTTGATGAGTGTAAGCTTGTCGGCACTGTCGGTTGACAGGCGGGTACGCTTATCCGTGATGATTCCCCCAGCCGCACTAAACACCCTCTCTGACAAGACACTAGCCGCAGGACAAGCAAGCACCTCCAGGGCATACAGCGCGAGTTCAGGCCACGTGTCCAGCTTCGACACCCAGTAGTTGTAGGGGGCAGAGGCCGAGGACGGTCGTGCGATCGGCTACGTACTCCCTCACCATCCTTTTACAGTGCTCCCGCCAACTCAGCCTTGACTGGGGAGCGGTGACACAGTCTTGCTGGGGAGCCATAAAGCTGGCAAAGGCCTTGGAGAATGTTCCCCTGCCTGCGCTGTACATGCTGCCTGATCTCTGCACCTCTCCTGCTACCTGGCCCTCAGAACTGCACCTTCTGCCACTAGCGCTGTCGGATGGGAATGTTACCATCAGTTTGTCCGCCAGGGTCCTGTGGTATAGCATCACTCTCGAACCCCTTTCCTCTTCAGGTTTGAGAGTGGAAAGGTTCTCCTTATACCATGGGTCGAGCAGTGTGTACACCCAGTAATCCGTAGTGGCCAGAATGCGTGTAACGCGAGGGTCTCGAGAAAGGCATCCTAACATGAAGTCAGCCATGTGTGCCAGGGTACCTGTACGCAACACATGGCTTTCCTCACTAGGAAGATCACTTTCAGGATCCTCCTCCTCCTCCTCCGGCCATACACGCTGAAAGGATGACAGGCAAGCAGCATGGGTACCCTCAGCAGTGGGCCAAGCTGTCTCTTCCCCCTCCTCCTCATGCTCCTCCACCTCCTCCTCAACGCGCTGAGATATAGACATGAGGGTGCTCTGACTATCCAGCGACATACTGTCTTCCCCCGGCTCCGTTTCCAAGCGCAAAGCGTCTGCCTTTATGCTTTGCAGGGAACTTCTCAAGAGGCATAGCAGAGGAATGGTGATGCTAATGATTGCAGCATCGCCGCTCACCATCTGGGTAGACTCCTCAAAGTTTCCAAGGACCTGGCAGATGGCTGCCAACCAGGCCCACTCTTCTGTAAAGAATTGAGGAGGCTGACTCCCACTACGCCGCCCATGTTGGAGTTGGAATTCCATTATAGCTCTACGCTGCTCATAGAGCCTGGCCCACTGCTGTGCTGCCACGCCGCGCGACACCGACTGCTGGCGACGTGCTGCTGCTGACACATCTTGATTGCGAGACAGAGGTTGCGTTGGAGGAGGAGGAGGAGGAGGGTGGTTTAGTGGAGGAAGCATACACCGCCACAGATACCAGCACCGAGCTGGGGCCCGCAATTCTGGGGGTGGGTAGAACGTGAGCGGTCCCAGGCTCTGACTCTGTCCCAACCTCCACTAAATTCACCCAATGTGCCGTCAGGGAGATATAGTGGCCCTGCCCGCCTGTGCTTGTCCACGTGTCCGTTGTTAAGTGGACCTTGGCAGTAACCGCGTTGGTGAGGGCGCGTACAATGTTGCGGGAGACGTGGTCGTGCAGGGCTGGGACGGCACATCGGGAAAAGTAGTGGCGACTGGGAACCGAGTAGCACGGGGCCGCCGCCGCCATCATGCTTTTGAAAGCCTCCGTTTCCACAACCCTATACAGCAGCATCTCCAGGCTGATCAATTTGGCTATGTGCACGTTTAATGCTTGAGCGTGCGGGTGCGTGGCGGCGTACTTGCGCTTGCGCTCAAACAGTTGCGCTAGCGACGTCTGGATGCTTTTCTGAGAGACATTGCTGGATGGGGCCGAGGACAGCGGAGGTGAGGGTGTGGGTGCAGGCCGGTAGGCACTCGTGCCTGTGTCCTCAGAGGGGGGTTGGATCTCAGTGGCAGGTTGGGGCACAGGGGGAGAGGCAGTGGTGCAAACCGGAGGCGGTGAACGGCCTTCGTCCCACCTTGTGGGGTGCTTGGCCATCATATGCCTGCGCATGCTGGTGGTGGTGGCTCCCCGGCTGATCTTGGCGCGACAAAGGTTGCACACCACTGTTCGTCGGTCGTCATGCGTCTCTGTGAAAAACTGCCACACCTTAGAGCACCTCGGCCTCTGCAGGGTGGCATGGCGCGAGGGGGCGCTTTGGGAAACAGTTGGTGGATTATTCGGTCTGGCCCTGCCTCTCGCCCTGGCCACCGCACTGGCTCGGCCTGTGCCCACACCCTGACTTGGGCCTCCGCATCCTCGCCCGCGTCCACGTCCTCTAGGCCTACCCCTACTCCTCAGCATGCTGTATTACCAGTAGTGCAGAAACAGAACGCTGTAATTAAATGTGCCGCTTATTGGCCTGTGGTTGGAGGCGGACTTCGCTTACGGAACGCACAGCAGAGGCAGGAAAGAATTTTGCGCAAGCCTGCTGTAACACTTAGCTGGCTGCGTATGAATTAGGACAACTACCCCCAGCAGAGACCCAGTACACTGAGGACGGTCACAGGCAGCCCAAATAGATTTTTTTTTCCAAATGTTTTTGGAAAGGCCCACTGCCTATATACACTAAATATGTCTTCTGTCCCTGCCTCACCACTACTGGCCCTGGACAATGTAAAATTACTGCAGACTGTTTCACTGTGGACAGGAATACAGCGGTGATGTAACAGGCAACACAGAGGCAGGAAAGAATTTTGCGCAAGCCTGCTGTAACACTTAGCTGGCTGCGTATGAATTTGGACAACTACCCCCAGCAGAGACCCAGTACACTGAGGACGGTCACAGGCAGCCCAAATAGATTTTTTTTCCCAAATGTTTTTGGAAAGGCCCACTGCCTATATACACTAAATATGTCTTCTGTCCCTGCCTCACCACTACTGGCCCTGGACAATGTAAAATTACTGCAGGACGCAATGCTCTGCACGGCCGATATACAAAAAAAAAAAAAAAAGTACAACACTGCAAAAAGCAGCCTCCACACTACTGCACACGGTTAGATGTAGCCCTAAGAAGGACCGTTGGGGTTCTTGAAGCCTAAAATAACTCCTAACGCTCTCCCTATAGCAGCTCCGGCACCAGCAGCACTTTCCCTGAACTATGTCAGAATGCATCTGTGGCGAGCTGCGGGAGGGGCCGATTTATATACTCGGGTGACACCTGATCTCGCCAGCCACTCACTGCAGGGGGGTGGTATAGGGCTTGAACGTCGCAGGGGGAAGTTGTAATGCCTTCCTGTCTTTCTATTGGCCAGAAAAGCGCGCTAACGTCTCAGAGATGAAAGTGAAAGTAACTCAAACATCGCGTGGTGCTCGTTTCGAATAACGAGCATCTCGAACACACTAATACTCGAACGAGTATCAAGCTCAGACGAGTACGTTCGCTCATCTCTAATCCCTATGTAAACCTAGCCAAAAAAATCTAGGTGATATCCTCTCAGAGCTTTTCTGTACACTCAAATGGTCAAATCCAGGGCAGTTCTACAATTAACTTTTGCACTGTATTGTTAATTTTTTTATTCATCTGATACAGTAAATGATTTATCAAGATTATATATGGGAAAGTCATATTAACATTAGATTCTACAGGTACACCATTAATTACTCTTATATTTTACCTTACCTTGGAAACAGTACGGTCCAATAGTTGAAATGGACCTAATTCTTACTAGCAGGGAGGAAATTGTTGAGGAAGTAAGGGTGGCTGTGTCCTTAGGAGGCAGTGATCATGCTATCATTGAATTTTGGATAACAAGGGGAGGAAGACTTGAGAAGACTTGAGAAGACTTAGACTTAAAGGGGTTGTCCCGCGCCGAAACGTTTTTTTTTTTTTTTTAACCCCCCCCCCCCCCCCCCCGTTTGGCGCGAGACAACCCCGATGCAGGGGTTAAAAAAACAAACAGGAGAGCGCTTACCTGAATCCCGGCGGTCCGGCGTCTTCATACTCACCTGCTGAAGATGGCCGCCGGGATCCTCTGTCTCCGTGGACCGCAGGGCTTCTGTGCGGTCCATTGCCGATTCCAGCCTCCTGATTGGCTGGAATCGGCACGTGACGGGGCGGAGCTACACAGAGCCGGCATTCTGCACGAGCGGCCCCATAGAAGACAGCAGAAGACCCGGACTGCGCAAGCGCGGCTAATTTGGCCATTGGAGGCCGAAAATTAGTCGGCACCATGGGAACGAGGACGCTAGCAACGGAGCAGGTAAGTATAAAACTTTTTATAACTTCTGTATGGCTCATAATTAATGCACAATGTACATTACAAAGTGCATTAATTTGGCCATACAGAAGTGTATAGACCCACTTGCTACCGCGGGACAACCCCTTTAAAGGTTGGATTGCAGAAAGGCAGATTTTAACTCAGAAAGAGGGTAGGAATGAGCCAATGGCTGGATGTTCTTAAGGAGAAAAATGTCCGAGAAGGTTGGAAAATATTGCAAAATGAAATTCTCAAAGCACAATCATTAGCAATCCGTAAAAGAAGAAAGAATTGGAAGTATTGAAAGAGACCAGGATGAATGAGCACAAAACTTAAATACATGCTAAAAAGGAAGAAAAATATATTTCTCAAATGGAAGGAGAGGAGACATATCTAAAGAAGAATATAATGCAGTCTGCAGAAACTGTAGGACAAATGTCAAAATAGCTAAAACTAATAATGAATTGAGACTTGGAAGAGAAGGTAAAGGCTTTTGGGGGGTATATCAAAAACAAAAGAAAAGTCAAAGATACTGTAGGATGTTTACAGGATGAAAATGGTGAATTGGTTAAAAATAATGTTGCGAAGGCCGCAATTTTAAATGTTATTTTCTCTCAGAAAGTAAATACGACATCAACTAAAGGAATCAAAGAGTGCAGACTATCTATAAACAGATAGATAATGAGGGACCACTTAGCTAACTTAAATGAATTCAAGTCTCCAGGTCCAGAGGAATTACATTTTTGGGTACTAAAGGAAGCAGCAGAAATAATTGCTTAATCACTCACTAGAATCTTTGAAATTTTCTGGAGAACAGTAGAAGTCCCAGAAGATTGGAGAAGGGCAAATGTTGTCCCTATCTTCAAAAGAGGGAAGAAGGTGTATCCAGGAAGCTACAGGTCTGACTTCTATACTGGAAAATAACTTCGAACAAATTATTAAACAGCATGTATGTAAGTAAATGGATGAGAATGGAGTAATTAACCAGAGCTAGCATGGGTTTGTAACAAACAAGTCATGCCATACTAATCTTATTTATTGAAGACATCTACAGAAAATAAATTGTTCATATGTGTTAACTGTTTATCCTGTCCCCTGGAGTTCCCTTCTCACCACCACAACATCTGCACTGAAGTGTTCCACACCACACTCTAGGGAAAAGGGCCACTTCCTCATTTTATTTTAATTTTACCATTTCTACTTAATATTTTGCTTGGAACAGGTTGGCGTCACAAACTCAAAAGTAATACTACCATACCCTGCCTGACCTCACTGGTACCACCAGGCAAAAGAACTCACTAAACTAGAGAATCATTCACATTGTTGCATCCACAGCTGCAGTTTGTGAGGGGGAGCAGCGGAGCCACTGCCATTTTTACTGTCACCAGCCCCTCCGCAGTCTGTCCGGTGCATTGCAATGTGACAGAAAAAAAAAACAGTGTAGAGTTTAAATAGTCAAAAAAGAACACGGTTCATGTGCTAATACGCTCAATAGCAGCAAGAGTATTAGCACATGCGCCCATATGTTTTTGCCCTAATAAAAAATGCAGCATGTCCTTCTCTTGTCTGATATTTGGATGAGAATAGAACATGTCAATGTGAAGTGTTATCAGTCACCAGACACTACACTGTCAGCATGTCCAAGAGCTGTCTGATGCGAGTTGCGCCGAGAACTTTGGGCGCAACTTTTTTATCATTTGTGTGAAAGTAGCCTTAGAATGACTTTTGTGTCATTAAGCGTCCAACAATTTTTTTAATAGACTTAGCACTAGAGATGAGCGAGTAGTGCCTTAGCCGAGTATCTCCCCGCTCGTCTCTAAAGATTCGAGGGCCGGGGAGCGGTGGGGGAGAGCGGGGAGGAACGGAGGGGAGATCTCTCTCTCCCTCTCTTCCCCCTGCAACTCACCTGTCACCCGCGCCGGCCCCCGAATCTTTAGAGACGAGCGGGAAGATACTCGGCTAAGGCACTACTCGCTCGAGTAATGTGCCTTATCGAGTATACTCACTCATCTCTACTTAGCACATCTAAGGCATCTATGGCCCATATTCAAATTAAGGTTGTATTTTAACCTGTGTCTATTTGGGTTTCCTCCCATGCTTAAACCATTGTGATATATTAAATTGCTTCCTGTGAATTATTATTATTTGTTATACTGTGTGTTTGAGATATTAGATGGTGAGACCCAATCTTGATAGGACTTGATGCAACTGTAGACATCACATAAGTAACAGGAAATAATTCAATATTGAGAAAAAACCCTTTAAGTTGAACACAGGGATGGGAAGTGTGATGAGGACAAACAGAGAAGTTATTTTCAAAGGAAGCTTTTAACACCAAGCACTGATAAATTGAACTAGTAGATACTTCATTTTATTTACAAGCGATTTACACACTAATGGAGCTTTAATACTGGTAATTCTCTTATAGGCTTGGGTTTAGACTGGTGACATAGACCTTGACACACTGTAAAAAAAAATGTTTCTATTCAGTCTATTCTCAACTATTTCAAATTTTCCTCTTAGCGTTCAAGAATGCATTACATTCCTTCTTCTACGTGACATTCCAGAAATGCATTGCTTCATCCGAAGCTTATTTTTATGTGAATTCTGTTTGCTGTATGGTTTCCATTAATAAATGATTTAGGGCCAAACATGCAAGCTAAATATTGATCTGTATAAGTGATGTGGTGTAGCCCGAAACAGTTTTCATGCAAATATATGACAATCTCTAGGTAAAACTTGAAAAGTAATTATGCAGTGTAAAAGCAATTACCCAAAAAAAGCAGAAATGGTAGGATAAAAAATGGAAATGCACCTCAGGCTCTGCTTAATGTAAATTAAAACATATGTATAAGCAGATATCTGCACCTCTGGAATGCTTTTCCTTAAGCGCCTGACAACAAAATTGTGTGAATCGCAGAGCACAAGATGCCACTGCCATGTTCACATTTTATTCTGCTTACTGCAATACTCAGGTTTACTCTATTTTTTGAGAAACTCAATTCCAGAGATTTTTCTTTTGGCAGAATGAAGAAATTACATATTGTAATTCTGAAGTATTACAACACGTTGAGAAGCCCTGGTACAAATAGAGAAATGTGTTGGGAAGCAGAACTATTTATTTAGCATTCGAGAGTCAGCAGGGCGGCCATTTTTATGTTTTTATATTTATGAATGTAACTCAAGATGGCAAAAGTGTCTAGTGACAGGCGCAGAAGAGAGAACATCGGCAGGATCTTTCTATGTGTATTGAGTCTAGAAATGACCATTGTCTTAAAGTTTCTTTTGCAAATCTTTTCAACATTTTCTTTAGATTATAAGTTCTAATGGACAGATATTGTATTCAGGCCTTTAGTTTAAAGGAGTTAGACTAATATCAACTTTTATCACCTATACCTAGGACAGATGATAAAAGTTTAATTAGTGTGGGTCTCACCGAGAATGGGGGTCCTGTATCCCTCTCTTCTCATGACTGCAGGATTGTTTCTCCCACCTGGAGTGAAGTCACATTGAATAGAGATGTGCTTGCATCATTCTGCTTCCTTAGTACTCTGCGCCACACGGGGTTCTACCAGAATTTTGCATCATTCATTCACCAAAATAGATGGGTGCCTGTACAGATGTAACACTAATAAGGTGTGGCTCAGCATGACTCAGCAAAGCTATACTATTTGCGTAGCACAGCTGCCATTCAAAGTGAATGGCAGCTGTTGTGCTGTGCAATTAGTGTAGTGTGGCTTGCAAGATGATGGCACTCTGCACTGCAGATGTAGCATGCCATCCTTCAAAGATGATACAGCTACATCTGCACTTGACTATATCTAGCAGTCCCATTGAAAATAAATGGGGTGGTGCTGTGCAGGCAGAGCCACAGCTACATTCAATCTCCTCCTCACTGTGAGGGAGTAGGGGGAACACAGAACCCCCATTACCAGGCTCGGTGGGACGCCCACTGATCAAACTAACAGAACCACTGTGACAAGAGCGTTATTTGATAGATCCAAATAAATAATGGACTCTTTTGGGGTCCCTTAAGATTTGATTAATGTTCCAGTATTTTTTATTACACAAACATCATGGCAGACTACATGTCCCAAAGTTCTTGGTCCATAGAATCAATCAGTTTTATTTTGGATCTGTTTGAAAAAACATTCGGGTGGTCCTGGTTAGGTATGAAAACAGATCCAGCCTCACTTAGATAGGGCTGGTTTCTCAGCCCCATCTTCACCTAGTTGCACAGCCGAAAAGGGGTTTTGTAAGTAAAGTGTACAGAATAGGCAGAATAACCCTATTGCAAAAGTGTTTCAAATTGCTGATTCTGTACATAAAAAAGTACTCTTTGAAGGAAATGTTCACCCTTTTGTAATGATTTCTTAATATCTGTATAGCAGTTATAGCTCCCTTTAAAAGGATCAAATTCTGACAACCTCTAGCATCCACTGGAGAGAGCTACATACATTTTTGTACATTGGACGCAATCATTAAATAGTATGCAGCCCATTCCTGAACTTTCCCTAGGGGTAGTTTAAGTTA
This sequence comes from Eleutherodactylus coqui, assembly GCF_035609145.1. Lineage (NCBI taxonomy): Eukaryota > Metazoa > Chordata > Amphibia > Anura > Eleutherodactylidae > Eleutherodactylus > Eleutherodactylus coqui. Next base: position 264,363,841 of record NC_089839.1, on the reverse strand, counting down.
AAAAAAATAAAATAATTAATCTTGTTATTTGTATAGTGCCAACTTATTCTGCAGCAGCGCTTTCTAAATGAATACTCATTTTACTGACCTCGTAAGGATGGAAGGTTGAGTCAGCCTTGAGCTGGCTACCTGAACCAAGCAGGCATTGAACTCACAACCTGCATTTCTGCTCCCTTAACACTCTGCACCACATGGGGCTCTACCAGAATTTTATATTTTCACTCTATCTGTGCAGGGTTATTTAGAACTCTGTAATATATGAGGCGAAACTGAGCTCTGTCCTAAATGAGTTAGCTTGTTGGCATTAAAGACTGTCTCGGTGAAGATCTTACCGATCCTGAAAACAGGGGTCCCATTCCTCTTTGTTCTCGTCACTATGAGGGTATTTCACTTACCCGCAGTGGCATCGTAGTGCCTGGAATGCTGGCCTAGCATGAGTGCTCGGTGCTCCACTTATTTAAATAAGGCCGACTGAAATACCTGAGCATTTGCTACTCAGCTATCTCCACAGTCCCACTGAAAATGAATAGAGCAGTAGAGAGCTTATACAACCTGTGCTCTATTCATTCTTCTGCACACTGCAGGGGGTGCAGTAAGCCCGCAGTGAGGAGGACGCGAGACGCATTTTTAAGAACAGCAGAGGTCTCAGAGGTGAGTCCCTAAATAATCAGCAATTTATCCCCTATTCTGTAGGTAGGGCTTAACTTGTAATTCTGGTGTAACACCTTTAATTATATAAATCATGATTCTTTAGAAAGGGTTCTTCTAATCTTTTTGCTAACTAAGCCCCCCACCTCTCCAATGGAGATGTGTATATATATATATGTGTAATAATATACATTGAATGGCCACTTTATTAAGAGACACCCATCTAGTAGTAGCTTGTTGAACCTCCTGTTGGGCTTCCGAACAATAGGAAATCTTCAGGGTGTCCATCCATAGGTATTAAAAAATCCAGAAAGTGCCAAGTATACATTTCCCACATCATTGTTCCTCCATTTCCAGCTTGAAATTTTCATTAATGACCGGAAGAGTTCATTGATTAATGCTGCTTGGGCTAAATTCTGACCCTCCCATCAGCACGATGCAACAGAAACCTTGCTTCATTTGACCAGGTGATGATTTCCCTCTGATCAGTGATTCAATTTTTGAACTCTTTAGCCCAATGAAGTCTTGTCTTTCTGTTTCTTTTAGATAGCAACTACACTTAAACTGGTCATCTTCAAGTACAGTTTATGTGTGAAAGACAAGTTGTGTGTTCTGACATGTGAGAGCTTAAACAGAAGAATGTGTTTTCTCCCATTATGGGGCCATGAAAATCACGGCTGTATAATGGAACAAAACAAAACCATTGATTTCAATGGTTCCATTTTCACAATCGGGATTCTCGCTCTTTAATTGTATGGGCAAGAAAAAAATAGGACTTGCCCTATCTTTCCCGCACGTAGTATTAACTGGACCTATCTGCCCACTGTTTTTTTCAAACTCCTTCACTATGAATTCAATGAATGGCTAAGCGCTGCCTGTGATTGGCTGAGCGCTGTGACCAATCACAGGCAGCACTCAGCTGTCATTCAATAAATGGCTGAGTGTTGCCTGCAATTGGCTGAGTGCTCAGCCAATCCGATACAGCCCTTTCAGCAGGCGGGGATTTTAAATCCCCGCCTGCTGAAAGAGATTCAGAGCAGTGCAGGGAGAAGATACAGCTGAACGTGCCTGAGCCGCGGCAGCTGCGGAGAGGTGAGTATATATATATATATATATATATATATTTTTTTTTTTTTATTTATTTTTTAACACATTCTAGGGAAGTTTTTTTAGGAAAGGGCTTATATTTAAAGCCCTTCCCTGAAAATCCCTGCAGGGCTTGCCGGCAGCCCATTACTTTCAATAGGGCTGCAGAAGCGCCGGTCCCATTGAAAGAAATGGGAGAACATCTCAATGTGACAGCTGTGGCAGGGGATTTTTTGTTGAAGGAATCCAGTGCTGTCACAGTGTTCAGTGATAAGGGGACTCCCCACTGGGGAATATTGACATGCACCACGGACCTATGGTGCACATATGTCCTATATGCGCTATGTGCATTTGCATGCCTGTAATCCACAGATATGTGAACACACCATACGGAACCAATGGTTCTAATAGACACGTGGTTTTGTGTGCACCTATGTGCGCATACACACATGCTCGTCTGAAAGCACTCTTAGTTGGAGGAACAGCATTGTATTTGCTGCAATTTACTTGATTGTGCAGCGGCAGTTCGTGAGAATAAATCCCCATCTGACCCGTTTAGTCAACAAGGTGTTTAGGTCCACATTATGACCTTATCCTTGATTATACAATTTTCAGTATACTCTTGATACCATTTCATGAGAAAACCCAACAAAATTGGCAGATTTTGAAATACCGGGCCTCAACCTCTTGTGCCATTTATAATACTGGCATTTTTTCCCTAATTTTCCCTAATGTATCCTTATGTGAGATACAGAAATTACTGCTGTATGTGGGCGCTATATAAGCAGCAGGAAATATAAAAATATAAGGAAATTGCGATAGTGGATTTATTGGTTGTCATCTGTGAGTTATTCCCCATATTAATTTTGGACTTGTCAACAGAAGACAAAGTATTCCAATAGCTCATCATTCTGGAAAGAAAAACTTTACATCTGAGGTACAATAAACAACAATTTAAAAAAAAACCTAGTGTGCATATAGATATTGTCTCCTAGCTAACAAATAATAAGCATAATAAGAAGAATGATATTGGCATGCAATACAGGCAACCTTGTTACCCCACCTCCACCTCTTCCCCAAAAAGAAATGATAACAAAAATGGCAGACCGGTCACAAATGTTGTTTGCCCTCAGCAGGATGACTCGGCATCGATATTTATTTTTGACATTCTTTCTGGAGTCACATCACACCAGTCAGTCTCCTGTTTCTGTCTAGTGAAATTAACCTTTATGTTCCATTATTCATTGCATGAATTATACAGCCATCAGTGATCTTAATTTTATTCTCAAGTGCTTGCAGGATAATTTAAGCATGGTACAGAGATGTGAGGAGTTGAACCAAGTGGACAGGTAGCATAACTGAAAATCATAGATATTATTAGATAAGGACTCGTTCACACAGGTGTATTGTGTATTTTAGGTTCCATGCATATTTTTATCTATTGTTTTGTTTTTTTTTAATACACAAGGTTTTTAGTTACGTAAAAAATGCAATAAATTGCAATGATTTTCAGTGTATTTACTGCTTATTTGTTGTTGTTAGTCGTTTAGTCGTTCACGACCCTCAGCGACCATAAAGGCGATCTTCCTCCATGTTTTTAGGTTTTGCACTGCTTCTTTCAGTTGTGTGATACCCATTGCAGTATCAGCTTTGACAGCATCAGCCATCGTGTTATTTGACAACAAGGTCTTCTTTTGCCTTAAAGGTATTATAGATTTTTCTAGCGACTCTGTTTGCATTACATGGCTAAAATCCGTGAGTCAGAGTCTGACCATCTTGCTCTCCAGTGATATATCGGGTTTTATACGATTCAGGACTTCTCTGTTTGTTGCTCTCGCCATCCAGGGCATACGCAGCAGCTTTCGCCAGCACCACAGCGCAAACGCATCAATCCTCCTTCTATCAGCCATTTTCGCAGTCCAGCTTTCACATCCATACATGGCTATGGGAAAAACGGTGGCTTGCACTATCCTGCGTTTAGTTGCTATACCAATATCCCTACTTTTCCAGATTTTGTCCCTGTTTAGCATTGCTTATTTACACAAGCCCATTTATTAATATACACCAAAATAGGACACCCTGCATTTTTTTTCCACATGACTGAAAATCACATGAAAAATATGCAGCCATGAATGAACCCATTAAAAACAACAACAATGCATCCGAACGCCGCCTACTAGGTGAGTTTTTTTTTTTCATTTAGTGTCACCAGGGCTTATTTTCAAGGGTGGGCTTATATTTTAAGCCATCCCCCTAAAAATCAGGGTATAGCTTATAATCGGAGTAGGGCTTATTTTGAGGTGAAACAGTCTTATCTTTTACCTTGTTATACTCCACTTCCACTTCCACCATCAAAAGCTGTCCATTTTCTAAATCCTGATAAAACTACCACATGAGATTTTCTTTTATACCAATGACCCAAAATATTATGGGTAATAATGATGACAAGTCTTTTCAAAAATTTGGTTTGGCTACTTTGCTGAATTTTGGCTAAACGTTTGGCTCAGTCTGAATTAGTTTGAACTGAACTGGAACTTCACCGCTTCCCCTAAAATTGGTGCATAACACTGTTGTGTAACATACCGATGAGTGTATCTAAGTACTTTAGAACTGTTTTTAAGGCAACGTTATTGAAAAAAAAAGTAGAAAAAGGAAAAAGACAGAGAAACAAAAAAAGGAGAAAAACAAAAAGAAGCAGAACATAAAAGAAGAAAAATGTGATTGTTCTCAGGAAGAGAAACCAAGTAATCTTGTAGATATGATACCTTTTAATGGCTAACAAAAATACATGATGTTAATGCGAGCTTTCAGACCTCACAGGGTCCTTCATCAAAGCATAATGCTTTGATGAAGGACCCTGAGAGGCCCGAAAGCTCCCTATACCATTATGTATTTTTGTTAGCCATTAAAAGGTATCATATCTACAAGATTACTTGGTTTCTCTTCCTGAGAACAATCACATTTTGCTCTATTGGCTAACATGGTACCAAACTTTTTTCATTATACCTAATGAAAAAGAAAAAGGAATAGAAGGAAAGGAAAAGAAAGGAAAAATATTTGACTTCTTTCTTTTCCTATTGTTAGTGCAATACCTATGCTTTAGGTATATTTTGTTGTTTCAAATTACAAAGAGAATGAGATGAAGTACTTCACAGGATTAGGACACGTTACACTCAGCTTGGTGTAATGGACATAGCTCCTTATTCTTTATTCTACACCTGCTTTATATAGATATAAGAAAACAGGATATAGGATGTTTCTGCCACGCTCAGTAATCATCTCTGCAATGATATACACATATATATACTTATGTGGTTTTAAGCGCTATCACGTAAACATACTAAGAAAAACTAAATAAAATTCTTATTTCCCAACAACTGGTCATTTTTCTTTCCGGAACACCTCATAATAAGTTCTCTTTTACTGGAAGAAGGGTCTAGCTACTTTCACATTTCTGCAAAAATCCAAGACAGTTCCTTTGTCTTGTTTCACTCTGAACCACAGGTTTTAGACCACTGACTAGGAATGTAAACTTTAACATACATTTCAGAGCAATGATATAATCTACTATGAGGGCTCAGTCAGACGGGTGTTTGCTGTGCATTTTTTTGCGCAAAAAGCACGCGCATAAAAATTCACATGACCAGAGTGGGTGTCACGTTGAAAAAAACGCACTTGGCTGTGTTCAAAATTCGCACATAAAGTGCGATGCCCGCTATCCTCTGCTGCGGCTGTGACAGCTGCAGCAGGTGATTCCTTGGATGTGAAACCCCTGGATGCTGTCACATACAGGGGTTTCACCTTGTGGTCAATGGGGCTGGCGGCAGCAGTGATGGCTCCATTGAGAACATACAGAGAAGATCGCCATCCCCTGGCACAGCTGTGACTGAGGATCACAATCTTCTCCATATGTTGTCAATGGGGCCGCCACTGCTGCCGCCCGCCCCATTGACCACAAGATGAAACCCCTGGATGTGACAGCATCCAGGGGTTTCACATCCAAAAAATCCTGAATGCTGCAGTTACTTGTGTTTTGAAATTCACTGCCCTATATTTACCGTACAAATTTTTGTACGCAGGTAAAAAAACAGACATGTGACCGCTGCCATTGAAAAGTATTGGTTCTAATAGATGCGAATCGCAAACGCAAAAAACATGCGCTGCAAAAAACACTCGTCTGACAGAGCCCTAATAAAAAAGAGTAATTATTCCTTGTCCAGATAGATAGATAGATAGAGCAAATATTTGTTCTGCATATTGATTGCTCTATCAACGCATTTATCTTCTTGTTCCTTCTTTTTCTTTTTTTTCCTTCTTTCTCCTTCTTCATCTTTTTTCCTTCTTCTCATACTTTTACCTTCTTCTTTAACCCATTTACGACCAGCCACTGTATATATACGGCGGCTGGTGCTGGGCTTAAAGGACCACCGATTGTAAAAATACGGCGGTGCTCTAAGCCTCCTGCCTCTGCAATCAGTCAGAGGCAGATACGGGTTATCAGCTGTTAGTGACAGCTGATAACCTGGAGCAGAAGGCAGGAGGGGTTTTTAACCCTTCCTGCCTTCTGCTTCCCCGATATACAGTGCTCAATGAGCACTGTCGGGGCAAAGTGAAAGTAAGAAGTTCTTTCACTACGGGAGCCTCGGGGGGTCATGTGACCTCCCGGGATTCCCTGCTATGCAGAGCTGGAGGGTCAGACTTAGACCCTGGCAGCTCTGCAGGTGACTAATGTCACCACAGGGGTTGCTATCCCCTGTAACTGAGGATCCTATGGACGCCCCAGCTACAGTGGGAAAATGTCAAATAAAGTTAAAAAAAAAAAAAAGTGAGTGTCCCCCAGAGGTCTTATATGACGTCATGGGGGACACAGATAGTAAAAAACACAATTACATAAATAAGTAAAACAAAACAACAGAATAAAACAACAAAACATACATAAAAAAGAGAATAACACAAAGCAGACGCCAACAAAAACCGTCACCGTATGCGCCCTATAAACCAAAACCATACATACTATATATCAAAACATCCGAAATAAATAGAGGAACCCATTTCCATACTTTATTTTAGTGTAAATATAAAAATAATTTTTAAAAAAACTATAAATGTTAAAAAAATCATTTTTTTTTAGCATTTTACCCCCAATAAAACTAAAAAACGGAAAAAAAAGTCAGTGAAAAAGATATTTAAAAAATAGTCCTATATGTCACGGAAAAAAAATCACAGCAAAAATAATTTTGGTAGCTAAAGGAAAAAAAATAGAGCAGTAAAACCGCCACATGGGTAAAATCCCTAAAAAGTGTCTGGTCCTTAAGGTACAAAACAACCTGGTCCTTAAGGGGTTAAGAGGGTACAGTCAAGTACCAAACTTTTAGCAAAGTTCAACCCAAAACAATGGTCAACTATTTTGGTCTGCTCCACATTGTCACTCCACCCCAAGCAGTCATTTTGAGGGGATCAGTCAAAGCACAACCCCTCAAAACCTCTACTTTATAGGACCCCCAGAAGATAAATAATTCTAGTCTGGGTAAAAAAAAAAAAAGGGTTTTAGTAAAATACACATAAACAAAATGAAACGCCATTCAGCCAACTGCTATTTTCTACATTTTATATGGACAATAAAATCTACCATAATCATCAAATACTGTAATAGTTTGTGGAATTACGCTTTTTTCATCATTAATCAAAATTAGTGTATGCTAAAAGATGAAACACTTCCAATCTGCAAATAAGTGATATTTTCTTATTTGTTTTGCTAAACATTCCCCAATAATTATATTATTTCAACTAACCACTTCAATTAAGCATCTATTAAGTCGAAGGAATGGATGGTCAACATAGTTAGGAATGCTTCCTCAGCAACCAATCAAATAACCAATTAAATAAAAATACACTGCATAAAGTAGTAAAATAGAATTCTGTTTAAGCAATTGTGATTGGCTGTTCTGGTTTGGGGAAAATATTGTCCCTAAAAGCAATGTAATAATTGAGCTGTTTTTGAAGTATATGCTTCACCAGTATTCGACATTGTGTTAGGCAGAAGCAGTGAAGTGGTCCTTTTTTCAATTTTGCTCTTGGGCCCTGTGGTACATTAACCATTAGTTATGCTACTGAATTGGTAAGTGTTGTGTCTGAAAATTATTTTATTTCTGTGAGAATACAAATGTTGTCCCAAGTCAGAAAAAAATGTTGCTTCTACAGATAAACCATTTTGTGATTTATTATTCCTATTTTTATTTGGAATATTTATTTTCCAACTTCGTAAAAAACAAGCCTGAGGAAAATGTTCAAGAGAAAGAATGAATAAATGCTACATATCCTCGTGCTGGTATTTTAATGCACCTTTTAGCACAGTATATAATTGGGTTATGTTGAAGTTGCTTTTAACACTTTCATTGCCAGCATTCTGTTATGAAAATCTATTTCATTTTCAGGTGAATTGATTTTTTAAGTCAATGTTCTTTCCACTGAAAGTTTTTTTCAAGTAACATCTCATAAAGTAATAGCTATACTTTAATGTATACATATTGACCAACATAACTCGAAGCTTGGCTGAATATGGATATGGATGGAGGGCAAGGGGGAAGGAGGGTGGTTAGGATATAAGAAGACAGGTAGACCATCTAAAAACTGACACACATGACACAATGTCTTCCTATACGGTAGTAGAGTGATGTTTGTACATAGAGCATTTAAAGTAAAATCATTATTTAAGAGTTTAGATTTAAGAGGGAAAGGAGGATATCTTTGTTACAGCATTGCATTCTTTGTCTCTAAATTCATTCTACAGTTAAGATAGCCTAAGAACCCAATCATGTAGTCTCAATTCCCAGCTGACCAATTCCTCTAACCTATACACTTTATCCACCTTCTTAATCCAGGCAGTGACTGTAAGGGGCTGTCTTCTTCTCCATTTTTGAGGGATAAGTAATCTAGCTGCTTGAACTAATTATGTAACCAAGTTTTTTTTCCTGGGATTCTATGAGGTATAGGGGAACTATAATAGCACTGACTGATCGGGAGGTAATTGAATATAGGGTGCACAGTTGGTATTTATATTCTTTCAATTTCTTTCCAGAAGGGGTTAATTTCTTAACATGTATCAAAGATCCTACTTGTCACAAAACCAACATAAGTCTGATGTTAATAGTCCAGTCATCTTTAACCCCTTTCCAAATGACATACCCCATGCAGTTAGGAGGTATATAGACATCCACATACAGTGAATACAGTGGGCTTAGGAGCCAAGTCAATGCCATACACAGCATGTATCCACTGTCTTTGACAGCCAACCCCTGCCCACAACAGCAGCAAACGGAGATAGCCTGTTCATGGCTGTCAATACCTTGAATGCGTCTGCCAATTCTGACAGCAGAATTTCAATGTCCCAATTTATCAGAATGTAAATGTCCTGATGGCTCTTCCCTGATATGATCTCAGGAATGCTGTCCAGGTGTCAAGAAAGCCTGGGGCCTTCTGAAGGTCCCCAGGGCTGCCATGATTGTTTGTCTATTCAGACCTACATGTGGTACGTCGTTAATATGAAGCCTTATAAAATATAGTATAATTCAACACCATTTTGCATTACATTGTTTACGCGATAAAATGATCACAAGTTTAAGTCTCCTGACTTCATTTTTACAAAAAATATCAAAAGTTAAAGAAATACTTTTTCCCAGTTGTTGCGTCAAAAAATAGATAAACAAAAATAAAAGAATTTAAAAATTGGTATTGCTGTAACCGTAATGGTCCAATTTATTAAAATATTGCATTATTAATCCTGCACTGTGAATGCAATCAGAGAAAAAAAAAAACATTGCGCAAATTGCATTTTTTAGGTCACCCAAGAAAAAAATGGAATAAAAAGTGATCATAAAAACATATGTAGAAGCCAACTTGCATCTGGGGTGATGGGTTAGAAATTAGCCTAAAAAAATTCAGGTCTCAGGTGAATTGATTTTAATATTGACACAATATAGTTTCTGAGCAACTACAAAACACCTGTGTAAAACTTTAGCATAATTTTAACTTTTTTTAAGCACTTTGCAAGTGCTCAGTTTTAAAATATATAATCTGAAATATTTATCTTTGGTTTGCAAAAAAATATTAGTTTACAAATTCATGGGAGCAGCAAGTGTTAGGTTTACATAAAATTTTAAACCACAGCAGTTTTGTCATCAAAGTTCAACTTCTACATTCTTAAAACTTAGATGGTTTTCAAATATGTACTTTAAACCTGACTTTGCATAATTTGGAAGAAACATTATGTACATTACAATGTTTTATAATACTCCTGTCTAAATTTCCAAGTTAAACTTTAGGTTTAGGATTAATAATTTACATTTCATAGCAAAAGTTGGCAGACTCTGAAATGTAGTCCCTAAAATTTAACCTCTACGTTTCAAAACTGTCTTGTTGCTTGGTTAATTATTTTACCTTATATGACCTTGCCTTAAAGATGGCACCCACCATAAAGATAGGGAATGTAACAGATATATGTTAAGACTAGAGATGAGCGAACGTACTCGTCCGAGCTTGATGCTCGGGCGAATATTAGGGTGTTCGGGATGTTCGTTATTCGTAACGAACACCACACGATGTTCGGATGTTCGGGTTACTTTAACATTCTTCCCTGAGAAATCTTTTCTATATGCGCTCAATGGGGCCGGCGGCAGCAGCGCCAACCCCATTGAGAACATATAGAAGACAAATCGTTCTTCTCTGCCACAGCTGTAACAGCTGTGACAGAGAAGAACGATGTTTGCCCATTGAATTCAATGGAACCGGCAATACAGCCGACTCCACTGAATGCAATGGGCTGCCGGCGATCGCGGGATGAATTGTCGGAAAGGGGTTAAATATATAAGCCCTTTCCTGCAATTCATCCAGAAATGTGTAAAAATAAAAAATATATATATACTCACCTGGTGCCCGCAGACGGAGTTCAGCGCGGCAGGCTGCAGTTCTCCTGAACTGCTCTGAACAGCTGTGAGTATTATTCAGCAGCCGGGGATTTAAAATCCCCGCCTGCTGAATAAGATGCCTCTGATTGGTCACAGCCTGACCAATCAGAGGCCAGCCCTCACTCACACCCATTCATGAATTCATGAATGGGTGAGTGAGGGCTGCCTCTGATTGGCTCAGGGGCAGCTCTCCTGCCCCTGAGCCAATCAGAGGCAGCCCTCACTCACCCATTCATGAATTCATGAATGGGTGTGAGTGAGGGCTGGCCTCTGATTGGTCAGGCTGTGACCAATCAGAGGCATCTTATTCAGCAGGCGGGGATTTTAAATCCCCGGCTGCTGAATACTACTCACAGCTGTTCAGAGCAGTTCAGGAGAACTGCAGCCTGCCGCGCTGAACTCCGTCTGCGGGCACCAGGTGAGTATATATATATTTTTTATTTTTACACATTTCTGGATGAATTGCAGGAAAGGGCTTATATATTTAACCCCTTTCCGACAATTCATCCCGCGATCGCCGGCAGCCCATTGCATTCAGTGGAGTCGGCTGTATTGACGGCTCCACTGAATTCAATGGGCTAACATCGTCCCTATCCGTTGCTGTGTCGTTCCCATCATTTTCTTGAATTGCCAAGATTTTCACACATGAAAACCTTAGCGAGCATCGGCGAAATACAAAAATGTTCCGGTCGCCCATTGACTTCAATGGGGTTCGTTATTCGAAACGAACACCCGAACATCGCGAGAAGTTCGTTTCGAATAACGCGAACCCGAACATTTTGGTGTTCGCTCATCTTTAGTTAAGACATGCCATTTGTGGGTTTGAGAAATCATGAGACCACTGGTTGTTAAATCAAATTATCCAAAGGCTTTGAAAAGTGGCTAAATGCTACACGATTTTCAAGCTAATGTACCACTGAAATTATTAGCACATTGTGAAAGAATTGTCAAAAATAGACTGCTAGTTATCATCGGGGTCTCAGAGCCCAAGGAGTAACGCCAAGTGTATCTTTTGACATATCTGTGTGACATATGGAAATATGCATTTAATGGGCATGCCTGGACATGCCAGTGGAAGATGTGAGATCCCTGCACTCTATGGCCAACCAGCTACATCATCTAGTATACAGTCCTGTTCTGTCTTGAAATGGGCTTCAAAATGAGAAACACGCCTTCCAGAGCCCCATATGTGGCCCCATTATTGAATCCTGCTGGATCTGTAGAGGTGTTTGTTACGCAGGAGCATCAGATGCTCATCAAGGCCTTCAACATGGTGCCTTTCTATTCATGCGACATCCTGCAACCTGCTCTTACCTCTGCATGCTCTGATAGTTCTGCACCTAATTCAGCTGCTGCTGACAGCCACCTACCATGCAACATCATTCTTGCCTGATTTTTTAATTCCTCAGGCATTTTCCCAGCTCACCTGCCTGGGCCCTCTTGCTGTTATCCAGACAGGGAATGCAGCTCTTCAGGTGCCTGCAGCTTTGGAAGTACTGACATAGCATCAACTTACTTCTGTCTCCATCAGCTCCGCAACTTACTCAAAATCGGCTGGAGCACATTCTTACCTGCTGCACACGCAGGCATGCACAGCGCACACTCACCCTTTGCCAATGGAGACTAGAGTATGTGACTATCAGCATGTTAGCCCCTCTGCTGCCCTCATGGAGGCCCCAGAAGAATCTTGCAATCCTCCAATTGCTGTAATGGCCATTGGCCTTGTGGAGGCCCCTTATCCTAAGTCTCCACAGGTTCCCCCCAAAAAACTACTAGCAGATCGAATGCTGCAGCTCTTAAAGGGGTTGTCTCGCAAAATCAAGTGGGGTTATACACTTCTGTATGGCCATATTAATGCACTTTGTAATATACATCGTGCATTAAATATGAGCCATACAGAAGTTATTCACTTACCTCCTCCGTTGCTAGCGTCCTCGTCTCCATGGTTCCGTCTAAATTCACTGGCAGCTAGCTTTTTTAGACGCGCTTGCGCAGTCCGGTCTTCTGCTCTCAGCACGAGCCGCTTCAGCCTGCTAGCCGCTACAGCTCTTCTGCGCATGCGCAGATGAGCTGTCACTTCTCGGGAGTGCGCTGGAGCGGCCATTCTGTACCATCCTCTCTTAGAGGAAGGTGCAGAAACTTGAGCCGCCCAGCTGTCCGAGAAGCCGCCCAGCCGTCCCGCCGTCCTGCCGCCCAGGTAAGTGATGGGCCGGGGGGGCTGCCGCTGGGCCGGGGGGGCTGCCGCTGGGCCGGGGGGGTCTGCCGCTGGGCCGGGGGGGGTCTGCCGCTGGGCCGGGGGCGGACTGCCGCTGGGCCGGGGGGGGCTGCCGCTGGGCCGGGGGGTCTGCCGCTGGGCCGGGGGGGGTGGCTGCCACTGGGCCGGGGGGACTGCCGCTGGGCCGGGGGGGCCTTTGTCTGTTGTCAGGGGTCTAGCGCCGGTTACCTGCTGCCTGGCGGTGGGTGACTGTGTGCCGTGGTCGGCCGCGTTCAATCCAGGGGTCCGGTCGGCGACTGCGGGGCGTCTGGTTGTCAGGGAGACACAGCTGGTAGCGTCTCGGGAGCGCGCACGTCGGGTTACAGCAAGCGACGGGAAAAAAGCCGGCGGCCATCTTGGGAAAATTTTTATAAGTTGCTGAAACGCTGGAACTGTAAGTACAAACCAGCTAGAAAAGTCATTTACATGGGTGATTAGTAATGTATGCTTAATAAGGGGGACTGGACAAAAAAAAAAAATTCACTGCTTCCTCGAGACAACCCCTTTAAGTGCCTATTATTAACACCTTTGCTTCACAGTTTCTTAGTAGCCCTTCTACACAGTGGTCTACCTCCTCCTCCAACTCCCATACCTCATTAACCCCCTGTCAAACGATTGGTGGCTTCATTTTAAATACATTTTCTACCAAAGATGACTTTCACAGCCTTATTACTAAAGTTAAAGAAGCATAACATGCAGAAATTTCCACCCTTCATCAGGATAGGAGGCACCTTGCCTAACGGTTTGAGGTCCTAAAGGAGGACCACAATACTGCCCGAGTAACAATATGACATTTAAAATCTACTTTTGCCTCCCAAGCAACCAGAATTCGTGACCTACAATGACATCTTGAGGACTTAGATAACCGTGAGTGAAAGCATAATATCGGAGTCAGAGGAGTCCTGAAATCAAAAGTTATTGAAGACGTTCAAAATATCCTCTGTACCATCTCACAACATTGTCAGCTGTATTGAAGATTTTACGCTTAAGTAGGATATCATGTCTAAAGCATTCACTCTATGTTGTATTGATTACCAAGGAGCACATATTCAGCTTTTCCAGGATCTTTCCTGGCTAACCCTTCAACAACGTAGGGCACTATGCCCTTTGCTTAGCCGTCTAAATAAACATGATATCCCTTACAAATGGGTGTTTTCCTTCAGCTTACAGCCAGATGGGATGGTCAATCTGTAATGTTGTGCATTCTTGAGGTTCCACAGTCCTTCTGTTAGGTACCGGGTATCCCTCTGGCTATCTCCTCCTAAATGAGGACTGTAGACCATTTCCTGCAAGATCCTTGATCTCCATCTGCCCCTCTAGCAGGTCTCCTGTATTTCTCAGAAATGCTGATTTACTGCTGGCTTCTATTGGACTAGCCATGATGTCTGCCACATTTTTCCCATCTGCCACATCTTTTGATACTCATGCACAGTTGTATAGTGGGTTGATTACCACTTGTTTACATGTGTTGCTTTTTTCTCCATTATACGACCCCTGCACCACAATTTTTTGGTGGTGGAATGTTTCTTTGTGTTTATCTCACTTTATAATTTCCAAACTGCTCTTTCCTTCTTCTCCCCAAACAAGGAGCAGCCTGGCATTACACTCTGCATGGCCAATCCCAATCCCATATTAGATATTCTACATTGGCACTTTCAACTGTTGGAACAAGGTCTTTACTAGCTTCTTGTATTTCCTTTTACCTACATCATGGCTTGTTTCCTTTCACTTAGGGCGCCCACCCACTGGCGATTTTTTTTCCCTGTGAAATTCGCAGCATTTTTTTCTCTGCAGTGGTCTATGGGACTTGTAATGTTAAAATCGCGATCGCGCGAAATCGCAATTTTGCGCGATCGCGATTTTAACATTACAAGTCCCATAGACCCCTGCAGAGAAAAAAATGCTGCGAATTTCGCAGGGGAAAAAAATCGCCAGTGGGTGGGCGCCCTTATTGTGAAAAGGCCTAAACTCTAATGTTAAGAGAAGGTTGGCCATTCCAGGAATTTTGCAAATTGAAAGCTGACATAGTCTTCTTATAAGAGACCCACTTTGATGGCTCTTTCAATTCTGCCAGGAACTGGTATCCTACTACACTGATGGCCTCTACAGATATTAAAGCAGCTGCACCTGATGTTTTGTTAAGCAAATTTTGCCTCTTTCAGTTTATCTCCACTGATCCTGATCCATGAGGTTACTATCTTTTAGTCCACGTGACTCTTTTTGGCTTAAATGTAACCTTATGCAACTTATATGCCCCCAACACTGGTCAATTCTCCTTTCTGTGCTTCGTCCTAATCAAACTTGCTACTCACCACAATCATTATCTAATTATCGGCAGGGACTTCAATGCCCAATTTTCAAACTCTAGAGAATGGCTTCCCTTTAGGGCTATCCCCTGCCCTTTTTCAATTATATGTCAATTATTCCCTATATAATCTATGGTGAGTTGACAATCCAACAGCTAGATAATACTTGTTTTTCTTCCACCCTCATCAGAATCACACTTAGACTACTTCTTTTGTAACACCCCTCTCCTGCTATCCTTGGCATCTGCTAATATTCGTTGCCATTATCCGTGAAGCACCTACTTGCAAAATTATTTATCGGGTAACACCCTATCTGCCCTGTCTGTGACTATCCTATGGAAAGCGCATAAATCCATCTTTAGAGGTCACTACATAGCAGCACCATCCCATGTCTAAAAATTCATCATCACTAGGCTGGTATACTAGAAAAACAATCTTTGCCGATTAGAAACCTTACTGCATAAGTGCCCTTATAGATCTTTCCTTAAAAAGGTTATTCATATTTACTCTTAAATAAAAGCTCTGGCCAAAGCTAAGAAACTATTTTGTTATACTAGACAATGTCTTTATGATCGTAGTACTAAAGTGCACTCTTTGTTAGCTAAGCAACTCTGAGACAGGACAAACTTCCCCATATGCCTTCATAGATTATTTAGGCACAATATTTTATGACGACTTCAAAACAGACATCAATTTATCCAAAGTAGTATTCCTTGCTCTATGCCCTTCCTAATGCCCTGCCCTCTAACTCGACAGCTAGGGATTATCTCATAAATGACTGTCACTCCTCATGTTCACTCCCCACTCCCTTGCCTAATTAAACCAAGATGTCATGGCAGATGAGCTGGGGGATTTCCTAAAAGACCTTCCAGCAGGTAAGTCTCCTAATGGCTTCACTTACTTATACTATAAGACTTTCATTGATATCTTATCCTTTTCCCTGCTTGTTTTATTTCATTTTCATTCAGTGCGACTCAATATCTTCTATCATGCTTCAACCCAACATTTCATGCTATTAGTGAAGCTCACAAGCTTCCTTTCACAATATCTTTTGGTTGTTACCAGATTCAACACTACTACCATTCAGTATTAGGATCAGGCATTTTTCCTCCTCTGACTCACTTTGGATGTCTCTGTGTAAGGGGTCTTTCCAGTAAGAGCCTTATATCATCCATCTATATAATTTTGATAATTGCACTAACTGCCCCACCATACAAACATCTGTACATGACAAGATGGGCAGAGGTGGTTTGGGAGGGAACTGCCTCCAACTCTTTTAACAAGGATATGGTCCAGTGCAGCAAAAAGCTCTTTTTGCGCTTTACATAGTAGAATCAATATAAAATCATTAAGAGCTTCTACCACAACTGCTCCCTTCTACATAAATTCAACACTACCATTTCTGACCATTGTCCTATTGGACCATCTCATCTATCTCTTAAATGTCCCACCTAATGTGCTAAATGCATTATTTACCTCTTTTAGAAGCTTAAAAGCATACAGCCCCACCCTCCATAGCAGACCTGGATCAAAGACATACATGAGATGGAATACCTCATCGCCCCTCTCTATAACTCAATGAACAAATTTAATTCCACCTGAGCCTTATGGAATTAGTATTTAATAACTGCCATGTAATAATTTTAAAGGCTTTTTTCTCCTCCCTCACTTCTTTATTTCTGCACCCGTATATATAAATTCTTCTAAATTACAATTATAAAAAAAGGAGATACACTTAACCTGGATTTTTATTGACGCTAGAATAAATATGTATGTGTCTTTCCTTACCTTTTCTCTTGACTTGACATGCTCTGAGATGAGTGGCACGAGATGATCAGCTTTGAGAAAGAACAAAAAAAAAATATTGCAATACTCTGTTGGGAAATGTTATGCTATAAAATAGGTGTCCATATGCGGCCACCCAGTGGCTATTATATGACTAGTAGGCTGTTAATGGCTTGGCTAGCGTGTTGTGATAATCTATTTAGGGCTCAGTCACATGGGCGTTTTTTTGACCGATTTGCAGATGCGCTTGCAATCTGCGTCTATATATACCCAATGCTTTGCCATGGGATCGGTCACATGTCCTTTTTTTATGCGGATGTGCCAAGAATTACATGACACAACGATGTAACTGCGTTCTGCGCAAATCGTTGTTCTTGTATATGCGCTCAATGGGGCCGGCGGCAGCAGCGCCAACCCCATTGAGAACATATACTAATGATCGTTCTCCTCTGCCACAGCTGTAACAGCTGTGGCAGAGAAGAACGATGTTCTCCCATTGAATTCAATGGAGCCGGCAATACATGAATACATGAATTCATGAATGGGTGAGTGAGAGCTGCCTCTGATTGGCTGAAGGCTGTGACCAATCAGAGGCAGCCCATTCACCAGGCAGGGATTTTAAATCCCCGCCTGCTGAATACTACAGAAAGCAGTTCAGGAGAAGAGCCGGCTGGACGCGGCTGATCTCCGGCAGCGGCAAAAAGGTGAGTATATATATTTTTTTATTTTTTACACTTTTTTTGGGATGGTTTTCAGGGAAGGGCTTATATTTGAAGCCCTTCCCGTAAAATTATTACAGCGTTTGCCGGCAGCCCATTGCTTTCAATGGAGCCGGCTGTATTCAACAGGCGAACATCGTTCTCCTCTGCCACCGCTGTGACAGCGGTGGCAGAGGATAGCCAGTGCCCATGTAACCGAGCCCTTTGGGCTGATAAATGCTGCTAGCAGCGTTTTTTTCAGCCGTGGCGCTGGCTTCAGTCACACGATTTTTTGTGCGCATCAGTTTTACGCACAAAAAAGAATTGCATGAAAAAACGCCCGTGTGACTAAGCCCTCAATTTGTATTGTGCGAAATTCATGTAAGGCCTTGTTCACACAAGCGCTGTTTGTGCACAGTATAGGTACATGAAAAGATTGTGCTTATACTGCACTAAAGATCACATGAACAGGTGAATTCCAGCTATTTGATTTAGCCCGTTCACACAATCCAAGGTGCGTGTTATCCAGCTCCCATAGGAGTCTATGGAAAGCATGCACCAAAGATAGGTCAGGTCCTATTTTTTCTAGCAGCACGGACCTTAAATGCAATCTTGCAGTTGCATGTCCTATCTTTGCTTGGTGCGAGGATGTAGCGTGTCTAAAATTAATTCATCTCAATCGTTGTATAGGAAACCATTGGTTCTTATAGAAGTGCTTTCTGTGTGCGCCTCCAATGCATGCAAACAGCGTTCGTGTGAACGGGGTCTAAAGGAGTGGTTGGACACATACGTATGTCCATCCAAATAGGGTCATACATCAACCATTGGAAAAACATAGTTGTCATGGGCCCATTCCTATCCCGCCATAATGATGTGAGTACAGCAGGTTTAACATAGAATCACAGAATGGTAGAGTTGGAAGGGACCTCCAGGGTCATCGGGTCCAACCCCCTGCTCAGTGCAGAATTCACTAAATCATCCCAGACAGATATTTGTCCAGCCTTTGTTTAAACACTTCCATTGAAGGAGAATTCTCCACCTCCCATGGTAACCTGTTCCACGCATTGATCACACTAACTGTCAGAAAGTTTATTCTAATATCCAATTTGTGTCTCCTCCCTTTAACAAGAACACCATAGGCGAACAAGCCCAGTAGGCTTTGACATCTTCCCATATTCGCCTATTTCTGATGTCAGCCCTTCATCCAAAGAGATAATATGATATAATTTCGTGCAAGATCATCAATGTATCTTAAATGGGTTATCCCACAAAATTAAGTTACAACTCTTTTAAGCTATTTACCATATCAGAAATAAAAGGATAATCAATTTCATAATTTATTGCCATTCAACTGCAACCTGATGCAATGCGAAAATGAATTTCCTTTTCCTGGAAACGTCATCATTGTCCTAATGGTGTTTTTGAAAACTGAAGAAGCTCTTCAGCTCTACAACAAAGCAGATTCACATCTAAATGCAATTCTATGTAAAACCAATATAAAATGCAGCTCTGTAATATGAATTTTAGCCTAATAGCCATAATGGCTAATAACCCCACATATCCTTTTTATTAATTGTTTTATTTTATTTTCAAAGTCTGAGACATGCAGTACAGTAAAATTATTTTCAAGGGTATCTGCTCCCAGGTGGTTGCTTGTGTTTTTCTGAAGTGGTGTAATTGAAAAGCACAATGTGATTCAGATAAGATGAAAAGAACTATATAAATGCAAATCATTATTAATTATTGTGTTCATGATAACTCTCAAATCTCAATCACTTTGGTGCATAAGTTGACAATCTGTGAAGCAATGCTGAAGCTGAAATTCCTAACTAAAATATATTCAGTTTTAATATGATTTAATTATTCCCTGGTAGAGTTCTTTGATGGGGTTTTCTGTCTTTGTAGTGTCTTACATTGTACATATTACACTTTACCAAATTAATCAAAATGATTTGTTTACAAAGATTTTGCTGTTTTCTTGATTTATGGGCAAAAAAAAAAAAAAAATAGCAACATGTGCCACTGGTCCAGAAGATTACTATGTATTTATTGGGACTTGTAGATTTAGGCTGATTTTGTATTCATTAATTATATTTATCTAATGTGCTTAATTGCATTCACTAAAATTAGTGCTTTCACAACTTTGCAAAGCGTGATTATTTATTAGCCTATTAATAATTACCATTTCATTTATGCCAGTTTGTATTTACATCTGTGGAGTATTTTTATTTTATTTTATTAAATTAAATGATTGGGATTCTTAAAGTATATATGAATATATGAATTTTTGCACAATACTTCAAACTTTATATACAACTATAATCTTAAGGGTTCATTCACATCAGCATTGGAGGTTTCATTTGGAACTTCCATTGCTGATTTCTGCTAAAAAATTAAAAATATATATTTTGTCCTATAATTTACAGGAAGGCCAAACAGAAACCGAGCGGACTGTGTTATAACAAATGGGGTGCATTTGATTGGCTCTGTTCAATTCCATCATAAGATGGATGCATATAGCCAGGGAGTGCCATTTTCCTGCTCCTGGAATGGAGTAGGAAAAAGGAAACCCCTAACATTAGTGTGCACTAGCCCTACTTAAAAAGTTGAGTAAATTTGGCAATATATAACATAAATGTACCTTTACATGGTAGGACTTTAGGGCGCATAAGTGCCTGACAGGTTTCCCAACGACTATCGTTCCCTGCTTTCTCACAAAGGTGATATTGTCTCTCAGAGAGTGCAGGTGGAGCAGGCCAGAGATCTCTTCCCTTCTTTATTTACTGTAAACAGGCAGTTGGTCAGCGATTGAGTGACTCCTTTTTACATTGAGTGAGAAGTTATCAGTAGTTATTCCATTTCTGCACATCAAAGGGGTTCTATCAGGAAAATTAAAAAAAATTATACTCACCTGCATCCTACCCTGCATCCCTGTAGAGTCTAACCTGTGGAAAGAAAAGAGTAAAAAAAACAAAGTAAACTCACCTGTATTTCTTCCCTCCGTTGTTTAGCTGCCGCGTGATTGGTCATCTCCCAGCAGCTCCAGTGGCACCTGTGCGCTGACGCCGACCTGGCCATGTCTAACCTCTGACGCCCTCAGAGAGTCAACAGCGAGTGTGCAAGCGCACTGGAAAGGGGGAAGCATGCGCACTTGCCGTCGACTCTTCGAGGACTTCAGAGGTTAGATGCAGCCAGGCCAATCAGTGAGCGACGTGTCCCTTGTGACGGGTCAACTACTGACCCAGGTGTAGTACTTGCCGTCCTCAGTGGTCGGAGCAGTGGCAGAAGCTGGCACTTTGCCAGCTTCTGCACTGCAATAGAAAGGCTGCAGGAGAGACAGGAGAAGAGCGGCAGCTTCCTGATGAACAGCCGGGTAAGGCACAGGTGAGTAAAATTTTTTTATTTTCCTGACAGAACCCCTTTAAAGAAGAACGAGAAGCAACTACTGAGCGACTTCTTGCTTAGTGCTCTTGAGCGATTATTCAGGTGACTATCAGACAATGTTAATATGCTTTTATTATCTTGCATAACCATTGACTTACAGTCTGTTATGGTCTAAATCTTGTGGGTATGTGCAGAAATCATATAGAAACTACGAATGAAAGTCCACAGCAAAATACATACTTCAATTCAAATTTTGGTGCAGATTTTGACCTCAAAATTCACTCACTACATTGCAATCAAAATCTGCAGCATTTCCATAACAAAATGAGCATGCTGCAGATTTAAAAATCTGCAGTATGACTATTTTCCACTGCAGATGTTTTTCCGCTGTAAGTGAATGGAGTTTGTACATAGTATACATTGCTGATGTGCCACAGTACATCCATAAAGTTTAAATTCACCCTCATCATTCCATAGGCTTTAGAGCTAATGATTCCCATCCACCCCTGCTTGTTCAGTGTCTGTATACTCTACGCTTGTGAATTACATTCTTGGACATGTACCCTTTATTGACTACCCTTTCCTCTACTAACCAGCTCAGAGTTTGTCTAGACTATTATGCAAGTTTGGATAAGTAAAAGATAAGTAAGGATTGTACAAAGTGACTCACTTTTTGCTTTTACAGCCAGGCTGCCTTGAAATATCCATATCAGTTCAGTAATTTGCATTCTGAGTAGTAAATCTTTTATACCATACCCTCCACTATCCTGTTCTCAGGACTTTAAAGGTGTGTACTTATAAATTAAGTTAAAGGGATATAGGGAGAAAAAAACTTAGAGAGGGCATGAACTGGTTAAACATAACAATGTCATACTTACCACTCCGAATCCCTGTAGTTCCAGTGCCTCTACCCTGTTCTCACTATGAGTCTTTGTTTACATAGGCTACAATGATGGAGCTCCATATCAAAACGTGACCACTGCAGCCATATACAGATGAGGCTTTTGATTGACAGAACATGTCTTGTATGTATATGTAATGTCAATGTAAACACAGACCAGCGGTGAGCGGTTCTGCTGGATCGGTGCTGGATGAGATGATATACATTTCAGACAAAACAGGAAATAGTCGCCAATTTCACGTTTTGACGGTGCGATTTTTTTACGCACCCAAAAATCACCCGTGTGAATGAATGCATTGGAATCCAATGCTTCACATGGTTGCGGTTTTTGCCCGTTTTAACGCAGCTAAATGGCCTTGTAAAAACGCTCATGTGAATGAGGCCTTTGGGCAAGGAACTTCCAGTCACACTTCCAGTCACCAATGTGTACATACAATCACCTACACTAGCAATAAGCCCCTACAGTTTTGTGATTGACATGGCATGTTATCAAGACCTCTGAAATGCGTTGGACTTTCAGTACTGCACTTTACGGTCCCAATGTATTTGGAATAAGGAAGGGAAGAGCGTCTACTCTCCCAAAAGAAATCTAGATAAAATGTGCATTTATTGTGAAGGCTTACCTTTATTTTTAAGGAGATTCATTGCTCATTACAAACCCCTCAAAGAAGTAAGTTTAAATTCTATATCTTTTAATTTGCATGTTAACCACACACTTCGGAGCTTGGGATTTTTTTGCAACCTGCTATTCCCTCGATTCCGTTTCATTGTGTGACATCCAGTGGTGCAACCCGAAAATCACATTACACACCAGGCTGTCTACCAGTCTATTGGTAACACCTATACTATTAGAGAACATACATCTTCTAAGTATACCCTACAAAGTACTGACACAGGACATAGCAATCACAGTAATCTTATTAATAATGGATCATATGAGGACTAATGTATATATTGCAATGCAGCTACAATGCCCCAACAGTGTTAGCTGCTCACCTGTCCAATAGTTTATATGCCCACTGAGTTCATGCAGAATGTCCAACAGATCCATTTTCATTCTCAGCTGTTTTACACACTAACATTTTCAAAGCTGGAATTGTACACATTCTTTATTGCTCAGTTCTATTATAAAATAAAGCAAAAAACGAGCTGGCTGTTATCTAAGAAACCATCCACTTTAATGCGAGTTCTGATGATCATGGCGCTAAAGGTCTCAGTCAATAGGTTTTGAGTGTAGTCGCTTAACAGTGCAATACTGCAAAAAAGAAATGAAGAGGTTATGAAGAAATGTCTTTCGGTTGCAATTTCAGCTTGATCTCTATGTAAAGCAGGCCCTACAGCGTGCGAATCTCCAGCACCTATGGTCAATGAGACATCTACCTGACCTTGCTCTGTGCCAGAACAGTAGTTTTCTGATCCTTCACTCTGAAAAGCTGATTAAATATATGTGGTATAATGTTCACTCACTTTGGCAAAAATATCAAGTTTTATGCAACCCGTTTAAATGGGACTTTTAGAAACTTTGCTAAAATTAAGCAATATTATGCAAAATAAAACCATAACCATCACTTACTCCTTAGCCCTTAAGGCACAATCTAGTTTTATACTTAAAGGGTAACTAAACTTTTTACAAACTTCTGACATGTCATAGTGATATTTTAGAAGATTTGATTGGTGGGAATGTGAGGGCTTGTTTTGCTTGGTATCATTTCGGGGTTTTGATCACTTTTATTGCATTTTTTTAGTAGGTAGAATAAGCAAAAACAGCATTTTGACTTGTATTGTCTTAGGGTGGATCCAGACGAGTGTGTTTTTATGCACACAATTGTGCACACAAAACCACGCGTCTATTGGAACCATTGGTTCCCTATGGTGTGTTCACATGTCCATGTTTTACAGGTGTGCAAACGCGTGCACCTGTAAAAGATAGGACATGCGTGCACCATAGGTCAGTGGTGCGTGTAAATATTCCTCGCCGGGAGTCCCCTTGTCACTGAACACTGTGACAGAACTGTCACAATGTTCAGTGACAAGAAGACTCCCCGCGGGCAGTAAAGAATCCCTTGCCACAGCTGTCACAGCTGTGACATCTGTGGCAGAGGATTTCTTCATCCCTGCAGGGAGTAAAGAATCCCCTGTCACAGCTGTGACAGAGGATCGCGATGTTCTCCCATTCCTTTAAATGGGGCCGGCACTTCTCCAGCCTTATTGAAAGCAAAGGGCTACAGGCAAGCCCTGCAGGGATTTTCGGGGAAGGGCTTTAAATATAAAGAGCTTCAGGGAAGAGACGGGACCCAATCTGCTAGACACGCCTGAGCCCCCGCAGCGGCGGAGAGGTGAGTATTTATTTATTTTTATTTTTTACACCAAATAGGATTGATTTTTCACGGAAGGGCTTATATTTAAAGCCCTTCCATGAAAAATCACTGCAGGAGTGCCGGCATCGTGATCCTCTGTCACAGCTGTGACAGGGAATTCTTTACTCCCTGCAAGGATGAAGAAATCCTCTGACACAGCTGTTACAGGCCTGTAGTTCACCATCAGAGCCACAGGCCCTATCTCTTCATTCTTACACTTTACCTTGGTGTGCTTTCATCAGCAGTTAGGGATAGGCTTAGACTGGAATTACTCCCTATATTGATACTAGAGAGAGAATAGGTTTCTAAATCGTGGATTCAATCCATAATAATGCCTATTGCTACTATTTAGACACTATTTAAACTATTGCTCCATCAGGTTATATATAGCCATATTATACTTGCAGCCTAACACTTGGTATTGCGGTTTAGGCATATTAATCTGGGGCTACCGTCTAAGCATGACAGTGTTTAATGCTGTTATTCACAGACTACTATTGCTCCATTAACCCCATGTTGCATGCAAATTTAAAATTGCGTGATGCAACTAATATGCATTAGTCGGGGTAACCACTTCTCTAACGACCAGAATCGGTGATAAGGCATCTTTCAACTTTAAACCAACTAAGATTCTGCAATTAATACGTATTATCCGGGGCAACTATCTCTCTAACGATTAGGATCGGTGACAATCCATCTATCAACTCTAAATCAACTAATATTCATGTATTTAGATATCCCTACTGTATGATTGAATCGCCCTACTATTATCTTACACTGACACAGATACATCATAGTGTCAGATAAACTAACTGTCAGCATTTTTCTGACATCCACAGTCTCTCTAATTTTTGCCCAACAATTATATCATATTTGGATACATAAAGAGACTGGAGGTTTTCCGTTCCTCATTGTTGATGAGTAACAGGATTATTATCCTTCACCAAAGCCCCTGTCTGTAGTGTTTATTTTGTTTGTTGGCCCATAAGGGATATCAATAAAGTTTATAATTTTTAGTCTACATCTGTGAAGGGCTATTTTAAATATTATATATAGACTTTTCTGCCCCTGTGAATAAGAATCCCTATAAAGAGTGAATGCAAAAATGTTGCACAGAAGAGCATCCACCTCTTCATTTATGCTTTGCCTGGTTGGCAGCCACTTTACCTGGTGGGTCAGGGGTTACAATATTCTATAAATGTACAAGATGTGAATAACCCTTTAAAGGGAAAACTAACTGATGAAGCTTATAGTTTAGGGGACTGGGAATATGGAAAGCTGTGTCTCATACTCACCCAGTCTCCATTCCTGTGGTGTCCATGGAAAAATCAGAATGCACACCGCAGCTTGACTGTTTTTTGAAGGTTGTGCGCACACACCTCTCATTCCTCTTTTCGTACATACAAACTTCTGAAAACAATCAAGCTGGCTTTACAGATGCAGACTTTGCCGGGGAACATCAGAGTACTGGGGGACTGGGTGATTTGAGACACAGCTCTCCAGAATCCCTATTACCTAAACTATAAGCGTTATAACTTTGTCTGTGGTGCTTATAGTTGATGACAGATCTTCTTTAGGGTATTGATGAAATACTGCTAAGATATGGCATCTACATCCAATTTGCGGGTCTAACTATAGTGTCGCCACCAATTTACTTGCACAAACTGCCCATAATATTAGGAAATTATCAAGTCTCTTTGACTCCAGATGGCTTTACTCTGCTGTGGTCAGAGGCCACACAACTCCCCATAGCATATCCTAGCTATAATAAACTGACTAAGTGCTCATTGATAAAAACTTAAATAGAGCTGAGAAGGTGCAGAAAAGCAACATTTATTTACTAAAGTACCCTTACATGGACTGACTGTTGGGTGAATAAGTGCCCGACAGCCGTCCCAGTGACTATCATTCCTGTGCTTTTACACAGGAGCGATAGTGTGTCAGAGAATGGAGTTAGACCACCTGAAGATCTCTTCCGGTCATCTACCTCCATTCACTGGAAACAGGCAGTCACTCAAAGATTGAGTGACTCCTGTTCATACTGAATGAGAAGTTGCTTTGCAGTTATTCCATTTCATTGAGCTGAAATGAAACAACTAGCGACTACTGATTGATTTCTCGCTCAGTGTCCTGTCGAGGGCAATGTATGCACAGGCCAACAGTTGCCTATAATCGTTCATTTGAGTGATTATTTGGGAGACTACCGGCCCATGTAAAGGTAGCTATAGAATCACTACCATTTCATTCTACCAAATTGTGCGGATCAGATTTATCGGACCAGAAAATCAGACTTCAATAGCATATCTTAGCTATATAGCATTAATGTCTTAAGTGAACTAGCCTCCATAAGATAAGCTGTTCTGGAATTATTTTCATCATATTACCATGTTAGTACTCTGTACAATATATATATAGTATATGATATGCTTTATAATATGAGCCATGAAGAATGTGTGCAGTAACACCTTTGTACAAATTCTAATTGTGTAAAGAGGCTAATGAGTGATGTAAATATAAAATACCGAGAAGTTATTTTTAGAGTTTTCTAACTAACTTCGATGGACAAGACTTTAACTGGGTTTGGTGGGCTTCGAATTATAACACAATGGGACTGGAATCAACTGAGCATGAGATTGGAGGAAATAGATTCAGAGATAAGTGATGAGAGACACCCAAGCCTTCAATAAATCTAGAGGGTACGTTGGGTGAAATATTAGTACAAGCATGGACCTCAGCTCTGGTTATATTGTTGAACTGCTATTGCTTCCCCCCTGGCACCTGAGAATTCATGGCATGAGACTAGAGAGGTAAAACTAATTGAAAGTGTATGAGCTACAACCATCGATTCTTACCTGATGGGTTTGATTTTTGTGGAATCCTAAACTGCGTTGCTGTTCAAAATATGTTATTTATGTTCCGATACACTTTGAAATCTATTTAACTGCATCTCTTCAGTAAACTGCATACTAAATGATGTAGAGACTATATTATATAAATGTTTCCTGTACAAGGTCGTCCGACCTTAGCAATGTTTCCTATTGCTATCTACACACTGTACAGCACTGCTATGTGTTGAGGAATTTATTTTCCAAATAATTTTTATTGGGATTTACCAATTTTCTAATTAATTCTATATGTTGGAAATGAACTATAAATTCATTATAATGATGTAAATTATGTAATGAGATCCATGTTCTCTATTATATTGACAATTATATTAGTTACAACTAAATTGTTAATTATTATACAAATGTTAGCTTATTACACTGGATTGAAATATGATAATATCCTTGAAATACTCTGTATATTTGTACATAAACAAAACATGTCTGCTGAATCCATCCTCTTTTAGGATCAATGTTTGAATTACATTATGTGGTAGATTTAATAAGCACAACTACTCAGCGTATTTATTTTGTAATATAATGACCAACAATAAACGCGCTAATTTCGCTAATTTCAATTTACTTAGAAGAATAGCCCAATATGCAAATTGAAGGTAGCTTGTTAGTTTTCTTTAATTGCTTTAGCAAAAGAATGATATCATTGTTATAAATTTAAAGCATCTTAAGAAACCCAAATAGCGTTTAGAACACCAAATTTAGAAAATTAAAGGCAATTTGTGTAATTGGTTATTATCTTTAATGCAATATTTTACGGCCTCGGTTCACAAAATGTAAATGATGTGCTCTTGGTTAGATTCCAGGATTATCCATACTGTAACATGGTTAGATATGCATTTTGGTTAGTTAAAATATACGGTATGTTTTGTACAGTATAAAGACACTAAAAGCAGCACTCCTATGGAGGTCCAGTGAATGATATCAACATACTTCTAATAATGCAATCTGTGACAAATCAGCTACAGACTTGGATAATGTTAGCACATTTTTTATGGATACTAACTCTTCCCTGACAGTCTTAATCTCAAGATTCCTTGTGATGGATAGAGACACTCAATGTGTCTACGACAAGAAAAATGATGTGATTTGACATGATGGCTGCAAATCACTGGTCTGAAGAATAGAAAATAACATTAATTGTGAGATTGTTAATGTTGTTGTAAATATGGGTAGTTGTTGTAAATGGGTAGTTGTAAATATATACTAGTTGTTTATTTTATCTTATTTGTTATGGTATATCATTCATTAAGGTATGTGTATTGACCAAGAAGGCTATTGTTATATCCCTACAGAAGGTGTTGATAGTGTTTTATATAGACAAAAGTATTTGCACCTTTACTAATGCAAATAACACAAAATATATATAAAGAAGCACAGAGGAGGAAGAGGAAAACTCACTCTGACCTGTCAGATAGGGCATGACATTACTTTGTCTATAAGCGGGATGATTGCTCTGATAAGGACAGACCCGTGTCAGGAATCTAGGATGACCCTGACTTTTCCTATGTAGTAACAGTGGTTGGTAAATGTAAGATGACACTAAGGCCTTATTCACATGACCGTATATATGCAGCTATTTAGCTTCATCAAAAAATTGCCCAAAAAGGGCAACCATTATCCAGTATCCTGCTGCCATCTTCTGCGCGCAATAACATAGTTGTCTGAGGGCTCATTTTTTTTTTTGCAGGACATCCTGAAGTTTGCGTTGGTACCATTTTGAAATGCATATTAATTTTTGCTCGCCTTTTTATTGCATTTTTCTTCTTGGAAACAGGGTGACCAAAAAGATGCATTTCTGGCATTCTTTATTTTTGTTCTGACGACATGCATCACGTGGGGTAAATAGTGTGTTGATAGATTTGGCTTTCACGGATGCAGCGATACCAAATATGTTTTTTTGTTTTAGAATTTAGATTCTTTTATTGTAAATATGGCAAAAGGGGTGTTTTTTGAACTTTTATTACTTTCAACAATTAGTAAAACTTTCTTGCGCTTATTTTTACTTTTTTTTAGTCCTCTGGTAAACGGGCTAATATCTTCGTTTTATTGTTCATATATATTTGAATACAATGCTATATTAAATATTGCAACTTCTATATAACTTTAAAGTGCCAAAAATAAAAATAAAGCAAACCTAGATCAGTGTAACCTAGAACAATAACCTATAACAAAGCTCTTTTGATTTTTGTAGCTCTATTTTACAATCAGGAATATTTCTTCTCTATTGTTATCTTCTAATTTTGTGGCTGGGGCAATTGCTATGCAGCTGTTTCATAGTGCATCCATTAGAGTGTGTCAGCTGACCTCATACTGTGGTCTGCTGTCACTCATTAGCAGTGAGTGGTGGGGACCACCTACTTAACACATTGACAATCTGACAGTAAGACCTGTATGGAGAGTGTGGCTGGGCTGAGGAAGTATATGGCTGCTTGACTATAGATCTCCTGATCCATCAGAGCTCCAAGGAGACTCCAAAGAGCTGAAACTACAGCTAAATGGACATCACCTGCTGTTTAATTGTCCAGCATGCTGTGTAGAGGAAAATAACCAGCCACTAGACAGGAGAAGTTTAATAATTTCTACTTCCCTCGGTCTACAGCATGGGACCAAGTTGGCTCTGCTTGAAGCGCGCTGGAAAGTTCTCCAATATTTGAGCATGCAAATTCTGAGAGGTTGAGGCAAAGAACCAGTTTGGAACCATTGATTAATGAGCACTTCCAGACAAAGTTTGCAAGTTGGCTCATAAACCTGAGGGGAAGTCTTTCAAAAACAGTGCCAGGCTTCCTGCAATGGCTCAGTCCTTATCATCATCTCTCTGACCACAAAGTGAGTGCTGCCTCCTCTCCCTTAGCTAGACCAGCTAAATAAAAGTAGAAAATGGACCATCCAAATGGATGACTTGATGCAGAGAGGAGTAACCATGTCCTTCCTGAAACTACATCACCTATTATTACAGACATCTTCAACGATATTCCTGTTAGTGATGCATCAATCACATACAACTCCATGAAAACAATGTCGAAAGCACTGTAAATTCCCTTACAATCCAACTTTGATTAACTTATCCAACCTCTCAGCTATCATTGATG
Source organism: Eleutherodactylus coqui (assembly GCF_035609145.1). Classification (NCBI taxonomy): domain Eukaryota; kingdom Metazoa; phylum Chordata; class Amphibia; order Anura; family Eleutherodactylidae; genus Eleutherodactylus; species Eleutherodactylus coqui. The sequence continues at coordinate 264,333,467 of NC_089839.1, read as the reverse complement.
CTGAGAAACACATCACCCACATGGAGACTAAGATGGTGGAATTCTCACTACAATTTGAAGTCAGAATTGGAAAAACTCTGAAATAAAGTGGCGGACTTGGAGGACGAATCCCGCTGCAGCAACATCAAGATCCGAGAAATTCTAGAAATATTCTCCACTTATGAGTTGATACATTACTTGCAGCTTCTCATGAAATCACTATTACCAGAGGGCTCCTTGCATCATTTTACAATTGATAAGGCACACAGACTCCCCTATCTGGATCATGTACCAAGGGATGTCCTGGCCTGCATTCATTTATTTCATAGGAAAGAAAAGATTTTGTATTTAGCCAAGCATTGTTCTATCTACCTCAATTTTGATGCAAAGATTACAATTGCTCTGATCACCAAATTGCTCAGAGACAATAAAATAGCAAACAAATAGGGATTCCCTGTGCAACAACCAATGACCCATAGCAACACTACTTTTGTTGCTCAGTCATTGGATGAAGTAATCAGTCTCTTACAACAATGGAACTTATACATCTCCTAGGGATCCCAGACAACCTAACCATCACTTATTGGAGAAATGGCACATGAAACCTCACAAACAAGTTTGCCATTGACTTCCAAATCTGCCCTTTTGGAATTACAATATGATTCATCCAAGATTTGGAAACACCGAAGAACTTTAACCCCCGCCTATGGTTACCTGTTCTGGAAGAGCTGCTACATTTCCCTACTCATCTGCAAAGTTTGTGAAGGACTGTTTATTGTTATTGTTGTGTCCTCCTTTCTTTATTGAATACCAGGTATGTCCATTGTATGACATGGTGTAAGAAAAATGCTCATATGATGAGATAAGTGTGTGCAGCTTTTATAGCAAAGAACCCTACGTAAATATGTTTATTTTATTTACTGTTAAACATGGTGCTCAAGTAGTATCACTAAATGTTATGTGGGATAATGTCAAAAAGTTGTCCCCAGATATCTTTTGTGCACAAGAGACACATAATATCAAATAATGCCAGCCGTATTAAACACTTTAGATATCCTATAATCTTCCAATCTCACTTCACTACTAAATTGAGATGTGTTCTTGTTGCTATAAAAGACTCTGTAACATTTCAGCTAATTCAAGAAATAATAGACACACAAGGCAGATGTGTTATTTTGATCTATTCCTTGAATAATACCATATACGCTTTAGTTTCAAGCTATACTTTTAACAAAAAACAAAGAGGTTTTAAGACCCTTTCACATTGGCCGATAATCGTTCGGATACCCACGATCCAGCAAGAAACCGAACAATTAAATCTCGCTTCTTATGTTGAATCAACTAAAATTTCTGTCACTATTATTGCCCTTGATGCCGAAAAAGTGTTTGATTGTATTAATTGGTCCTATGTTCTTGTGGCACTAGATAAAATGGGCTTTAGTTGCCTGTTTTTCAATGCCATTTCTGCATTGTATTCAAACCTGTTGAGTCCTAACCGGACGTGCGGTGTACACAAACAACAGATTAAGCACAACCGTGCAAAGTAAAGACAAAATGAAGCTAAGGTAATCTTTTCCTGAAAACCCATACCCCGGGAGAGACCCCTGTCTCATCAGAGGGCCAACCGCTCTGACAAGCGTTGGCCCACATGCATGCCTAGGTCACTAACTAATCCCTACCAGGGAGCCCTGAACACACAAAGAATAGTAGAGAGTAACAAGCTGTGGTACTTAGCTGGTATAGTAGTCTGTAGCAATAGAATGGAGCTCCAGAGACCGGCAGTGCTCCTCACCACCAATCCAGGAACAAACTGAATTGACCCACACCAACATCAATTATAAGTTAGACTAAATAGAGCTGAGCAACTAGAGACAGGTGAGAACTGACATCACTCAACTGACCCCATGCCCCTCCGTCCCAGGAAAGACAGAGATATTGCTGAAATCTGGTCTGGCCTGAAAGCAACTCGAAGATTTCAGAATAGCTGCAACCAAACCCTTCTGCACAAGTATTTACCAATGGTGCTTTATCAAACAATTTCAAAATTACCAATGCTACTAGACAGGGTTACCCCCTATGCCCACTGATCTTTATATTGTTACTGGAACCATTATCTCAAGCTCTTAGGAGAAATTCTTCTATCGAAGGAATAGAAATTGGCGGCCATTCTCACCTCATATTGTTATATGCTGATGATATTATCCTGGCATTATCAGATCCCATAAGCTGCCTTGACAACCCACTAAGGATCATAAAATAATTTTTTTTTTTTTGTTAAATCACTTTTTATTGAAGAAGTATTTCTTAAACAGTTTCACGAACAAGCTACATGTATGCTGCTTTACAATCAGTCAGCAAATCATTAAGAAGTACTAACATTATAAAATATTAATTTTTTCATTGTAAGTCAACATTGCAATAAAATCCTTTTAACTGTTAGATGATCTCGGTCTGCCTCTCCTGCCCTTTGGGTGTGCTTTAAGGCTTTATTAATTGGCTAGGGAGGGAAGACCAAGATCCCGTTTAGTGTCTTGTAATAAACGAATTGTAATCCAAACAATAGTATAGTAAGTTTGCAACTAAAGAACGGAAAAATGGGAGTGGGGAGGGGGGGAAGGGGAGGGGAACCAGAAATTTAAGCTTCGTCACCTCTCAAGGTAAAAGAGGGTCAATTCACGTAACTCTCAACTCGACCCTCAATCCCCGCTGTTCCATCGGAGTGACACCTCTCAGGTGTCTCAGGTCTCCACCCTCCTCTCCGTGGAGAGTGATCATAAAATAATTTAACAGATTTCTTACTACAAAATAAATGCATAAAAATTCTAAATCTTACCTATAAATATTCTTAAAGGGGTTGTCCCGCGCCGAAACGGGTTTTTTTTTTTTTTTAAACCCCCCCCCCCCCCGTTCGGCGCGAGACAACCCCGCTGCAGGGGTTAAAAAAACAACCCGCACAGCGCTTACCTGAATCCCGGCGGTCCGGCGTCTTCATACTCACCTGCTGAAGATGGCCGCCGGGATCCTCTGTCTCCATGGACCGCAGGGCTTCTGTGCGGTCCATTGCCGATTCCAGCCTCCTGATTGGCTGGAATCGGCACGTGACGGGGCGGAGCTACACGGAGCTACACGGAGCCCCATTCAGAAAAGAAGAAGACCCGGACTGCGCAAGCGCGGCTAATTTGGCCATCGGAGGGCGAAAATTAGTCGGCACCATGGAGACGAGGACGCCAGCAACGGAGCAGGTAAGTATAAAACTTTTTATAACTTCTGTATGGCTCATAATTAATGCACAATGTACATTACAAAGTGCATTATTATGGCCATACAGAAGTGTATAGACCCACTTGCTGCCGCGGGACAACCCCTTTAATGCTTTGCTACACTATCTTCATAATGAATATCACATTGACTGGCAAAATGAAGGCATAAAGTATCTGGGCATAACAATAGCTACCTCACATAAGCTCTATCAACATAATTTTGTTCCTATGCTGGAAACATTACAAGAAAACTAATTTATAATTTAATATGTAATATAAATTTAATATATCATGGATGGCTAGAATTGCCACATTTAAAATGCTTTCATTGCCAATACTCCTATATCTATTCCACACTCTTCCTATGGATTTACCATAATATTTTTTTACAAGCTTGAGCAAAATTCTATCTTAGTTAGTCTGGGCTCGACACAAACCACGGGATACCAGGACTATACTCACAAAAGATAGATGGGCAGGACATTCAAGACAATTATATAGCTACACTAGTCTTCCAATTGGCTCTTTAGTGGAGATCTGAAAATCAGAAGCACTGGGTCCATATTGATATTGAAATTCCTTTGTGGAATTTATCTCTGCCTCCCCACCTATTTCCACTGACTAAAACATCCTTAAAAAAAATTGATAAAATTCCACAACCTGACAAAACCCAAAGGCTCCCTTCCAAAAGAATATATTACTTTAGAGCAGTTTTAATATGCCATTCTATATGTAAATATCTCAAAGTAGAGATCATCAGGTATTCTCACACCCACTATTATCCTCACACCCGCACACTTAGTGCGAGAGGAATCTCTTGTCTCATTTATGCAATTAAAATCTCAATATCATTTGATCCCATTGGACCAATACAAATACAGCACTTCCTACAAGTACATAAACTGCTATTATTTTGGTGCAATTTAAATATATTTCAAATTTTCTCTAAAGGAATTAAAATGATTAAACAAATCCAATATATACATTGATACACGGCCCAGCTTACTTTAAAAAACCTATCCTCTGAGAGAATGGGAGAAGGACCTTGGTCAGATATTTAGCGAGAAAGAATGAAAACAAGCGTTCTCTCTAACTCATGAAGCACTTAAATGTACCACACATATAGGAACACTAAGGAAAATCACACAAATATGGTACTATACACCAGCTCATCTGGCCCAAATATATCTCAACTGTTCATTCTGATTGTTGGATATGTAGCAGAATCAGAGGATCATTGTTGCATACATTATGGAACTGCCCTCCTGTTTATCAATTATGTAACTTTGTGTCTTGATATCTGGTTTATTTTGATCCTCTCTGGTTTATTATGCAGTCCAGAAATCTCCTTCACTAGTACTGATACATATTGGTTCCAATGTGATCCCAACACAGTTTCAAACTCTGGCCTGCAAAGTACTGGAAATATCAGACTCAGACTTAGTCATACTCAAACACTGAAAGAGTATTGGTATCCCCTATATAGGAGAAACTATGATCTTTATCAACCAAACATATGTATCCAAAAAAATGCTTACATGAAACCCATCTTAATTTTTGAAATTACAATATATAGAAAGTCAGGATGTCCTGCAATTTTCTTTTATTATACCTGGAATTATCTATATGCTTCTGGTATTTCATAGTTGAAATCGAGAGTTTTTTTCTTCCTTACTCCATAACCTACTTAACCTTAAAGTATTACATGGCACTGAATGTTTTTTTATTGAAGTCTCTTTTCGTCACAAGGCCACTCTCATACAGGCGTTATTAAAAACGCTGCATTCAAAAACACAGCATTTTACCGCGTTTTCAAACGGCGTTTTTGAACATTTTTAATACACTCCATCATTGCAATGAGTGATGAGGTGCGTTAAAAATCTGTGTTGAAATGCTCTAAAGTAGAGCAGACAGTGTTCAAAAAGCTCATTTGAGAAGCCCCATTGAAATCAATGGAGGCGTTTTACAGTGTTTTTAGTGGATGTTTCAAACGCCACACTAAACGCTGAAAAAAACACTCATGGGAAATCGGCCTGAGGCCACTCTCACACACACTGTCTGTAAAACTACGCATTTCAAAACATTGTATTTTAACATGATTTCAAATGATTTTTCTGGAACACCCACCAGCCACAAATTATTTATTCATAGTCTATTTTGAAGATCATCTGCTTAGTATTGCATAATACAGATAAAATGCTCACATTTACTAATTACATGCTGCATAGGAACAATTTATCCTTCCATTTCATTAACATGTGTCCCTGCTTTAGACAATCTTTCAAGAACGTTCTGAAAATTGTGTTTTGTAAATCCAACATCCTTTTTCAGGCTAGCAACCTGAGCAGAGAGGTAAGCCAAAACAGTATTGCTTTTAGTCACAGAAAGAAAACATCATGTAGAGTAGGTTTGTTTTTCATATCCACATCGAGCTTGTGCTGAGAGGGCCTTTAGAATATTATTCAGAGAGGCAGATGAAGTATATAAAAGAGGGCCATGCTTACCCTTCTCAGCATAGTGAGAATACATATTAAAAGTCCACTTAGCGGAGGCAAATACAGCTGTAGATGTTTCATGAGCATTTCTTACGAGGGTTGCAGGAGTTTAAAAGGTTAATTCTGCCAACTCGTTTGCTTTATGCTCCATTCAATCAATGTGGCTAATGGAAATACCAGAGTGCTTTCTGCTCGACAATCTCTCCAGGCTCATGAAAATCAATGGAATGGCAGTGCTCCTGCACGACTATCGCTTAATTCATTTGCATCCCCACAGAGGACACTGAATCCCTGTTCTGAGGATTGTGTGTGTGTGTGGGGAAGAGGGTGAGGGTGGGGGTTGGGGGGGGGGGTTCAGTGGTGAGACCCTGACACCTATAAGCAGCTTTGGATAGGTGATAACTCAAAGTTCTGGCATAACCCCTTTAACAAACATCCTCTACCAGAATTGTCTTCCACACAATTATCCAAGTGACATTTTCCTGTAAAACTTATATGATTTGTATAGGAGAATTCAATGAGCAAAACCTAATTAAAAAAACAATTGGATTTAAAAGCGATTGTCCATTCACTGAAATGAATATAGTTTTTTTGGAACCCATTCTAGTACAGTTTACAACTGTTTCTGTACATAAATAGCAAAACTATGAAATGAAAAGAAGCCAGGGCTGAAATTCATGCTTCAACTCCTTTCATTAATTACTACCATAGACTCCCTGTAAGATAATGACATTTCAAACAGCCTCGTCACAACATGAACTCATCAGTGGCTTATCTCATTGCAGTATAATTCAACAAGATGATATTCTTACTAAATGCTCTCATCACGTAGAATTATGTCATTGCTTGACAGACTTAGGAGCTTGTAATTTTGGGCATATCGGAAATTTATCTTCTTGATTATACATTAATAACTGCATATTTTTGTAATAAAAAATACAGCAATGGGTTAAGGTCTAATCTTACTCTTTTGTGAAAGATACAAGAATTATTAAATAATCAATAGAGATGAGCGAGCACCAAAATGCTCGGGTGCTCGTTACTCGAGACGAAATTTTCGCGATGCTCGAGGGTTTGACTCGAGCATTTTTGTATATCGCTGATGCTCGCTAAAGTTTCCATTTGTGAAAATCTGGGCAATTGAAGAAAGTGATGGGAACAACACAGCAACGGATAGGGCAGGCGAGGGGCTACATGTTGGGCTGCATCTCAAGTTCCCAGGTCCCAATATTAAGCCACAATAGCGGCAAGAGTGCCCCCCCTCCCAACACTTTTTACTTCAGAAAAACCCTCATTAGCAATGCATACCTTAACTAAGCACAACACTACCTCCAACAAAGCACAATCACTGCCTGCATGACACTCCGCTGCCACTTCTCCTGGGTTACATGCTGCCCAAACCCCCCCCCCCCCCGCCCCCGCACGACCCAGTGTCCACAGCGCACACCAAAGTGTCCCTGTGCAGCCTTCAGCTGCCCTTATGCCACACCACCCTCATGTTTATTTATAAGCACGTCTGCCATGAAGAGGAACCGCAGGCACACACTGCAGAGGGTTGGCACGGCCAGGCAGCGACCCTATTTAAAAGGGGCGGGGCGATAGCCCATAATGCTGTACAGAAGCAATGAGAGATCCAATCATGTGCCACCTCCATCAGGAGCTGCACACATGGGCATAGCAAAGGGGAACCCATGTGCCACACACTATTCATTCTGTCAAGGTGTCTGCATGCCCCAGTCAGACTGGGGTTTTTTATAAATAGTCACAGGCAGGTACAACTCTGCAATGGGAATTCTGTGTGCACCCACAGCATGGGTGGCTCCCTGGAACCCACCGGCTGTACAAAAATAAATCCCATTGCATTGCCCATCACAGCTGAGGTAACGTCAGGTTTAATGCAGGTGGGCTTCGGCCCACACTGCATGCCCCAGTCAGACTGGGGTTCTTTAGAAGTGGACACATGCAGTTACAACTCCGTGTGGACCGACAGCATGGGTGGGTCCCAGGAAGCCACTGGCGGTACATAAATATATCCCATTGCAGTGCCCAGCACAGCTGAGGTAAAGTCAGGTTTAATGCAGGTGGTCTTCGGCCCACACTGCATGCCGCAGTCAGACTGGGGTTCTTTAGAAGTGGACACATGCAGTTACAACTCCGTGTGGACCGACAGCATGGGTGACTCCCTGGAACCCACTGGCGGTACATAAATATATCCCATTGCATTGCCCATCACAGCTGAGGTAACGTCCGATTAAATGCAGGTGGTCTTCGGCCCACACTGCATGCCCCAGTCAAACTGGGGGTCTTTAGAAGTGGACACATGCAGTTACAACTCTGTGTGGACCGACAGCATGGGTGGGTCCCAGGAAGCCACCGGCGGTACATAAATATATCCCATTGCATTGCCCATCACAGCTGAGGTAACGTCAGGTTTAATGCAGGTGGTCTTCGGCCCACACTGCATGCCCCAGTCAGACTGGGGTTCTTTAGAAGTGGACACATGCTGTTACAACTCCGTGTGGACCGACAGCATGGGTGGCTCCCTGGAACCCACCGGCAGTACATAAATATATCCCATTGCAGTGCCCAGCACAGCTGAGGTAACGTCAGCTTTAATGCAGGTGGGCTAAAAATTGCTAGGATTACAATGTAGGCGAGGGCCCAAAAAAATTGGTGTACCAACAGTTCAAATGTACTTCAGAAAAATTTCCCATGCCCAACGAAGAGGGCAGGTGAAACCCATTAATCGCTTTGGTTAATGTGGCTTAATTTGTAACTAGGCCTGTAGGCGGCCCAGTTAAAATAAAAATTGGTTCAGGTGCAAGTTTCAACGCTTCATTGAATTGAGAATTGAAACGTATAAACATTCTTAACAAAAGTTATATCACTGAGCCTTGTGGGCCTCAGAAAAATTGCCCGTTCGGCGTGATTACGTTAGGTTTCAGGAGGAGGAGCAGGAGGAGGAGGATAAATATAATACACAGATTGATGAAGCTAAAAGGTCCCCGTTTTTTATGGTGATAGAGAATGATGCTTCCATCCGCGGGTGCAGCCTACGTATTGTTTAGGTACCGCTGCTGTCCGCTGGTGGAGAAGAGAAGTCTGGGGAAATCTAGGCTTTGTTCATCTTTATGACTGTAAGCCTGTCGGCACTGTCGGTTGCCAGGCGGGTACGCTTATCCGTGATGATTTCCCCAGCCGCACTAAACACCCTCTCTGACAAGACGCTAGCCGCAGGACAAGCAAGCACCTCCAGGGCATACAGCGTGAATTCAGGCCACGTGTCCAGCTTCGGCACCCAGTAGTTGTAGGGGGCAGAGGCATCACGGAGGACGGTCGTGCGATCGGCTACGTACTCCCTCACCATCCTTTTACAGTGCTCCCGCCGACTCAGCCTTGACTGGGGAGCGGTGACACAGTCTTGCTGGGGAGCCATAAAGCTGTCAAAGGCCTTGGACAGTGTTCCCCTGCCTGTGCTGTACATGCTGCCTGATCTCCGCGCCTCCCCTGCTACCTGGCCCTCGGAACTGCGTCTTCTGCCACTAGCGCTGTCGGATGGGAATTTTACCATCAGTTTGTCCACCAGGGTCCTGTGGTATAGCATCACTCTCGAACCCCTTTCCTCTTCGGGTATGAGGGTGGAAAGGTTCTCCTTATACCGTGGGTTGAGCAGTGTGTACACCCAGTAATCCGTAGTGGCCAGAATGCATGTAACGCGAGGGTCACGAGAAAGGCATCCTAACATGAAGTCAGCCATGTGTGCCAGGGTACCTGTACGCAACACATGGCTGTCCTCACTAGGAAGATCACTTTCAGGATCCTCCTCCTCCTCAGGCCATACACGCTGAAAGGATGACAGGCAAGCAGCATGGGTACCCTCAGCAGTGGGCCAAGCTGTCTCTTCCCCCTCCTCCTCATGCTCCTCCAACTCCTCCTCCTCAACGCGCTGAGATATAGACAGGAGGGTGCTCTGACTATCCAGTGACATACTGTCTTCCCCCACCTCCGTTTCCGAGCGCAAAGCGTCTGCCTTTATGCTTTGCAGGGAACTTCTCAAGAGGCATAGCAGAGGAATGGTGACGCTAATGATTGCAGCATCGCCGCTCACCATCTGAGTAGACTCCTCAAAGTTCCCAAGGACCTGGCAGATGTCTGCCAACCAGGCCCACTCTTCTGTAAAGAATTGAGGAGGCTTACTCACACTACGCCGCCCATGTTGGAGTTGGTATTCCACTATAGCTCTACGCTGCTCATAGAGCCTGGCCAACATGTGGAGCGTAGAGTTCCACCGTGTGGGCACGTCGCACAGCAGTCGGTGCACTGGCAGATTAAACCGATGTTGCAGGGTGCGCAGGGTGGCAGCGCCCGTGTTGGACTTGCGGAAATGTGCCCTGAGCCGGCGCACCTTTCCGAGCAGGTCTGACAAGCGTGGGTAGCTTTTCAGAAAGCGCTGAACCACCAAATTAAAGACGTGGGCCAGGCAGGGCACGTGCATGGGGCTGCCGAGCTGCAGAGCCGCCACCAGGTTACGGCCATTGTCACACACGACCATGCCCGGTTGGAGGCTCAGCGGCGCAAGCCAGCGGTCGGTCTGCTCTGTCAGACCCTGCAGCAGTTCGTTGGCCGTGTGCCTCTTCTCTCCTAAGCTGAGTAGTTTCAGCACGGCCTGCTGACGCTTGGCCACCGCTGTGCTGCCACGCCGCGCGACACCGACTGCTGGCGACGTGCTGCTGCTGACACATCTTGATTGCGAGACAGAGGTTGCGTAGGAGGAGGAGGAGGAGGAGGGTGGTTTAGTGGAGAAAGCATACACCGCCGCAGATACCAGCACCGAGCTGGGGCCCGCAATTCTGGGGGTGGGTAGGACGTGAGCGGTCCCAGGCTCTGACTCGGTCCCAGCCTCCACTAAATTCACCCAATGTGCCGTCAGGGAGATATAGTGGCCCTGCCCGCCTGTGCTTGTCCACGTGTTCGTTGTTAAGTGGACCTTGGCAGTAACCGCGTTGGTGAGGGCGCGTACAATGTTGCGGGAGACGTGGTCGTGCAGGGCCGGGATGGTACATCGGGAAAAGTAGTGGCGATTGGGAACCGAATAGCGGGGGGCCGCCGCCGCCATCATGTTTTTGAAAGCCTCCATTTCCACAAGCCTATACGGCAGCATCTCCAGGCTGATCAATTTGGCTATGTGCACGTTTAACGCTTGAGCGTGTGGGTGCGTGGCAGCGTACTCGCGCTTGCGCTCAAACACCTGCGCTAGCAACAGCTGGACGGTGCGCTGAGAGACATTGGTGGATGGGGCCGAGGACAACGGAGGTGAGGGTGTGGGTGCAGGCCGGGAGACGGTCGTGTCTGTGTCCTGAGAGGGGGGTTAGATCTCAGTGGCAGGTTAGGGCACAGGGGGAGAGGCAGTGGTGCAAACCGGAGGCGGTGAACGGCCTTCGTCCCACCTTGTGGGGTGCTTGGCCATCATATGCCTGCGCATGCTGGTGGTGGTGAGGCTGGTGGTGGTGGCTCCCCGGCTGATCTTGGTGCGACAAAGGTTGCACACCGCTGTTCGTCGGTCGTCTGCACTCTCAGTGAAAAACTGCCAGACCTTTGAGCACCTCGGCCTCTGCAGGGTGGCATGGCGCGAGGGGGCGCTTTGGGAAACAGTTGGTGGATTATTCGGTCTGGCCCTGCCTCTACCCCTGGCCACCGCACTGCCTCTTCCAACCTGCGCTGCTGCTGCACTTACCTCCCACTTTGAAGACCTGTCCTCAGTAGGCGTAGCAAACCAGGTGGGGTCAGTCACCTCATCGTCCTGCTGCTCTTCCTCCGAATCCTCTGTGCGCTCCTCCCTCCGACTTACTGCAATTACTACTACCTGAGTGATAGACAACTGTGTCTCATCGTCGTCGTCCTGCTCACCCACTGAAAGCTCTTGAGACAGTTGCCGGAAGTCCCCAGCCTCATCCCCCGGACCCCAGGAACTTTCCAAAGGTTGGGCATCGGTCACGACAAACTCCTCCAGTGGGATAGGAACCATTGCTGCCCATTCTGGGCAGGGGCCCGAGAACAGTTCCTGGGAGTCTGCCTGCTCCTCAGAATGTGTCATTGTAATGGAGTGAGGAGGCTGGGAGGAAGGAGGAGCAGCAGCCAGAGGATTCAGAGATGCAGCAGTGGACGGCGCAGAACTCTGGGTGGTCGATAGATTGCTGGATGCACTTTCTGCCATCCACGACAGGACCTGCTCACACTGCTCATTTTCTAATAAAGGTCTACCGCGTGGACCCATTAATTGTGAGATGAATCTGGGGACGCTAGAAACGTGCCTCTCTCCTAATCCCGCAGCAGTCGGCTGCGATACACCTGGATCAGGAGCTCGGCCTGTGCCTACACCCTGACTTGGGCCTCCGCATCCTCGCCCGCGTCCACGTCCTCTAGGCCTACCCCTCAGCATGGTGTATTAACAGTAGTGCAGAAACAGAACGCTGTAATTAAATGTGCCGCTTATTGGCCTGTGGTTGGAAGCTGACTTCACTTACGGAACGCACAGCAGAGCCAGGAAAGAATTTTGCGCAAGCCTGTAGTGAGACGTAGGTGCGTATGACTGAGCTAGTGGAATTCACAGCGCAGAAGCAGTCAAGTGTCCAAAGGCCACTAGTAGGCCTTAAGTATTTTGCTTTTTTTTTTTTAAAGGCTGAGCTGAGACAGCAGACAGATACTGTAGGCAGCGTATATATGTATACTGTTTCCCTCTGGACGGGATGACGGCGGTGATGTAACGGACAACGCAGAGCCAGGAAAGAATTTTGCGCAAGCCTGCTTTAACACTTAGCTGCGTATTAATTAGGACTACTACCCCCAGCAGAGACGCAGTACACTCAAGACGGTCACAGGCAGCCCAAAGATAGTATTTTTCCCAAATTTGCTTGAAAAAGCCCACTGCCTATATAGACAGTATATCTCTTTCACCTTTCCCACTGTCCCTGCCTCACCAGTACTGCCCCTATACTATGTAAAATTACTGCAGACTGTTTCCCTCTGGATGGGATGACGGCGGTGATGTAACGGGCAACGCAGAGCCAGGAAAGACTTTTGCGCAAGCCTGCTGTAACACTTAGCTGCGTATTAATTAGGACTACTACCCCCAGCAGAGACGCAGTACACTGAAGACGGTCACAGGCAGCCCAAATATAGTTTTTTTTTCCCAAATTTTTTAGAAAAAGCCCACTGCCTATATAGACAGTATATCTCTTTCACCTTTCCCACTGTCCCTGCCTCACCAGTACTGGCCCTATACTATGTACAATGACTGCAGACTGAGGACGCAATGCTCTGCATGGCCGATATACAAAAAAAAATTTGCAACACTGCTAAAAGCAGCCTCAACAGTACTGCACACGGTCAGATGTGGCCCTAAGGACCGTTGGGGTTCTTGAAGCCTAAAATAACTCCTAACACTCTCCCTATAGCAGCTCCAGTATCAGCAGCACTTTCCCTGATCTATGTCAGAATGCATCTGTGGCGAGCCGCGGGAGGGGCCGATTTAAATACTCGGGTGACACCTGATCTCGCCAGCCACTCACTGCAGGGGGGTGGTATAGGGCTTGAACGTCGCAGTGGGAAGTTGTAATGCCTTCCCTGTCTTTCTATTGGCCAGAAAAGCGCGCTAACGTCTCAGAGATGAAAGTGAAAGTAACTCGAACATCGCGTGGTGCTCGCCTCGAGTAACGAGCATCTCGAACACGCTAAGACTCGAACGAGTATCAAGCTCGGACGAGTACGTTCGCTCATCTCTAATAATCAACACATAGGAAAGCATGTAGCCAACACTCAGAGGTTTGTGTTATGCCTCCAAAGCTGGTTACAACCAGGTCTACCCTTTCCTTTTCTGCAAGACTCTATATGGTTGGTCGCAAAGACGTTTTCAACGTAGAATGTTGTTTCAAAATTCTTGATTATATTTAGTCCCACTCAAAAAAACTTGATTTCTCACTGCAAGTGTTACCGCGGTTCTGCGAACTCTTCCTGTCATATTAATCTTGTACAGATCTTGTATTTGTTTCTCCATCTTCTGGCTCTGGTAGGACTGGTAATAGCTGAGACTTGCTTGGTCCCACCTGTGGGAATTTTGGGAGGACTATTTAACATGGCCTGGTGCTTAGCTCAGTGCTGTTTAATTTAAGTCTTCCTCTGACAGCAATGGAAGTCAGAGCTTGGTGCTGGATCTGCTGTTTGCCTTAGTCTTCTTAAAGCTAAGTACTTTGGTTATTATTATTTATATCTACTTTTCTATGGTATTATCCTATTGCACGTAGGGTCAGCTAGTGGCCTAGGTACATGATCAGGTTCACACTTCTCAGGGTAGGTATTAGAGATGAGCGAACGTGTTCTTCCGAGCTTGATATTCGTGCGAATATTAGGGTGTTCGGGATGTTCGTTATTCGTAACGAACACCATGCGGTGTTCTGGTTACTTTCACTTCCTTCCCTGAGACGTTAGCGCGCTTTTTTTGGCCAATTGAAAGACAGGGAAGGCATTACAACTTCCCCCTGTGACGTTCAAGCCCTATACCACCCCCCTGCTGTGAGTGGCTGGGAAGATCAGGTGTCACCCGAACATAAAAGTCGGCCCCTCCCGCGGTTCGGCTCAGATGCCGTGTGAGTTAGTGAGGGACAGTGCTGTTTGTACCGGAGCTGCTGTAGGGAAAGAATTGGTAGTTAGTGTAGGCTTCAAGACCCCCCAAAGGTCCTTATTAGGGCCACTGATAGCTGTGTGTTGGCTGCTGTTAGCAGTGCCATTTTTTTTTCTCAAAATCGGCTCTGCAGAGCGTTGCACCCGGCATTAGGGACAGAAGTGCTGCATAGGCAGGGAGAGTGTTAGGAGTGAGTGTAGCCTTCAAGAACCTCAACGGTCCTTTCTAGGGCCATATTTATCCGTGTGCAGTACTGTCCAGGCTGCTGTTAGCTGTGCTGCATTTTTTTTTGCTTCTCAAAATCGCCTCTGCAGAGCATTCCACCCTCCATTGATACTGCAGGGAAAGAATTGTATAGGCAGGGCCACAACACAGTTATTATTCATTGAATATACGCAGTGCTGCCTTTTGCTTGTAAAACAAGTGAAAATAATTCTATTTGTCCGGCCTCTGTCCGTACTAACGCCGGTGGACACGTGTCGGCTGCGTGTGCAACCTGTAAAAATCATACGCACCCAGCTACGTTTTACTCCTGGCTTCGCCATTTGCTTTCCTTAATTGGGAAAAAAATACCTGCTCTGCCACAGTTAATAACTCTGCTACCCTCACGTTCTGTGACACATTAGCAGGAAAACAGCACAGTTATTAAACTTCTCATGTTCATAGAATATACGCAGTGCTGCCTTTTGGTGCAAAAAAACGGAAAATAATTCTATTTGTCCTGCCTCTGTCCGTACTAACGCCGGTGGACACGTGTCGGCTGCGTGTGCAACCTGTAAAAATCATACGCACCCAGCTACGTTTTACTCCTGGCTTCACCATTTGCTTTCCTTAATTGGGAAAAAAAATACCTGCTCTGCCACAGTTAATAACTCTGCTACCCTCACGTTCTGTGACACATTAGCAGGAAAACAGCACAGTTATTAAACTTCTCATGTTCATAGAATATACGCAGTGCTGCCTTTTGGTGCAAAAAAACGGAAAATAATTCTATTTGTCCTGCCTCTGTCCGTACTAACGCCGGTGGACACGTGTCGGCTGCGTGTGCAACCTGTAAAAATCATACGCACCCAGCTACGTTTTACTCCTGGCTTCGCCATTTGCTTTCCTTAATTGGGAAAAAAAATACCTGCTCTGCCACAGTTAATAACTCTGCTACCCTCACGTTCTGTGACACATTAGCAGGAAAACAGCACAGTTATTAAACTTCTCATGTTCATAGAATATACGCAGTGCTGCCTTTTGGTGCAAAAAAACGGAAAATAATTCTATTTGTCCTGCCTCTGTCCGTACTAACGCCGGTGGACACGTGTCGGCTGCGTGTGCAACCTGTAAAAATCATACGCACCCAGCTACGTTTTACTCCTGGCTTCACCATTTGCTTTCCTTAATTGGGGAAAAAAATACCTGCTCTGCCACAGTTAATAACTCTGCTACCCTCACGTTCTGTGACACATTAGCAGGAAAACAGCACAGTTATTAAACTTCTCATGTTCATAGAATATACGCAGTGCTGCCTTTTGGTGCAAAAAAACGGAAAATAATTCTATTTGTCCTGCCTCTGTCCGTACTAACGCCGGTGGACACGTGTCGGCTGCGTGTGCAACCTGTAAAAATCATACGCACCCAGCTACGTTTTACTCCTGGCTTCGCCATTTGCTTTCCTTAATTGGGAAAAAAAATACCTGCTCTGCCACAGTTAATAACTCTGCTACCCTCACGTTCTGTGACACATTAGCAGGAAAACAGCACAGTTATTAAACTTCTCATGTTCATAGAATATACGCAGTGCTGCCTTTTGGTGCAAAAAAACGGAAAATAATTCTATTTGTCCTGCCTCTGTCCGTACTAACGCCGGTGGACACGTGTCGGCTGCGTGTGCAACCTGTAAAAATCATACGCACCCAGCTACGTTTTACTTCTAGCTTCGCCATTTGCTTTCCTTAATTGGGAAAAAAAATACCTGCTCTGCCACAGTTAATAACTCTGCTACCCTCACGTTCTGTGACACATTAGCAGGAAAACAGCACAGTTATTAAACTTAGATTATTCATTCACTAGAGGCAGTGGGGCCTTTCGTTTTCAAAAAAGGGAAAAAATTATATTTGCCCTGCAGTCTTGCGCCAATTTATTAGCTGCCTGTGAAATCAAATCACTGGTAATACAGCATGCTGAGGGGTAGGGGTAGGCCTAGAGGACGTGGACGCGGCCGAGGACGCGGAGGGCCAAGTCAGGGTGTGGGCACAGGCCAAGCTCCTGATCCAGGTGTGTCGCAGCCGACTGCTGCGCGATTAGGAGAGAGGCACGTTTCTGGTGTCCCCACATTCATCGCCCAATTAATGGGTCCACGCGGGAGACGGTTATTAGAAAATGAGCAGTGAGAGCAGGTCCTGTCCTGGATGGCAGAAAGTGCTTCGAGCAACCTATCGTCTACCCGCAGTTCTGCGCCGTCCACTGCTGCCAATCCGAATCCTCTGTCTGCTGCTCCTCCTTCCTCCCAGCCTCCTCACTCCACTACAATAACACCTGCTCAGGAGCGGGAACACTCCCAGGAACTGTTCTCGGGCCCCTGCTTAGATTGGGCAGCAGCGGTTCCTCTCCCACCAGAGGAGTTTATCGTCACTGATGCCCAACCATTCGAAAGTTCCCGGGGTCCGGGGGAAGAGGCTGGGGACTTCCGCCAACTGTCTCAACAACTTTCTGTGGGTGAGGAGGACGATGACGATCAGACACAGTTGTCTTGCAGTGAGGTAGTAGTAAGGGCAGTAAGTCCGAGGGAGCAGCGCACAGAGGATTCGGAGGAAGAGCAGCAGGACGATGAGGTGACTGACCCCACCTGGTGTGCAACGCTTACTCAGGAGGACAGGTCTTCAGAGGGGGAGTCAAGGGCATCAGCAGGGCAGGTTGCAAGAGGCAGTGCGGTGGCCAGGGGTAGAGGCAGGGCCAGACCGAATAATCCACCAAGTGTTTCCCAAAGCGCCCCCTCGCGCCATGCCACCCTGCAGAGGCCGAGGTGCTCTAAGGTCTGGCAGTTTTTCACAGAGACGCTTGACGACCGACGAACAGTGGTGTGCAACCTTTGTCGCGCAAAACTCAGCCGGGGAGCCAACACCAACAGCCTCACCACCACCACCATGCGCAGACATATGATGGCCAAGCACCCCGCAAGGTGGGACGAAGTCCGTTCAGCGCCTCCGGTTTGCACCCCTGCCTCTCCCCCTGTGCCCCAACCTGCCACTGAGATGCAACCCCCCTCTCAGGACACAGGCACTACCGTCTCCTGGCCTGCACCCACACCCTCACCTCCGCTGTCCTCGGCCCCATCCAGCAGTGTAGTTCAGCGCACCGTCCAGCCGTCGCTTGCGCAACTGTTGGAGCGCAAGCGCAAGTACGCCGCCACGCACCCGCACGCTCAAACGTTAACCGTCCGCATAGCAAAATTCATCAGCCTTGAGATGCTGCCGTATAGGGTTGTGGAAACGGAGTCCTTCAAAAGTATCATGGAGGCGGCGGCCCCGCGCTACTCAGTTCCCAGTCGCCACTACTTTTCCCGATGTGCCGTCCCAGCCCTGCACGACCACGTCTCCCGCAACATTGTACGCGCCCTCACCAACGCGGTTACTGCCACGGTCCACTTAACTACGGACACGTGGACAAGCACAGGCGGGCAGGGCCACTACATCTCCCTGACGGCACATTGGGTGAATTTAGTGGAGGCTGGGACAGAGTCAGAGCCTGGGACCGCTCATGTCCTACCCACCCCCAGAATTGCGGGCCCCAGCTCGGTGGTGGTATCTGCGGAGGTGTATGCTTCCTCCACTAAAGCACCCTCCTCCTCCTCCTCCTCCTCCTCTGTCTCGCAATCAAGATGTGTTAGCAGCAGCATGTCGCCAGCAGTCGGTGTCGCGCGGTGTGGCAGCACAGCGGTGGGCAAGCGTCAGCAGGCCGTGCTGAAACTACTCAGCTTAGGCGATAAGAGGCACACGGCCCACGAACTGCTGCAGGGTCTGACACAGCAGACCGACCGCTGGCTTGCGCCGCTGAGCCTCCAACCGGGCATGGTCGTGTGTGACAACGGCCGTAACCTGGTGGCGGCTCTGCAGCTCGGCAGCCTCACGCACGTGCCATGCCTGGCCCACGTCTTTAATTTGGTGGTTCAGCGCTTTCTGAAAAGCTACCCACGCTTGTCAGACCTGCTCGTAAAGGCGCGCCGGCTCTGCGCACATTTTCGCAAGTCCCACACGGACGCTGCCACCCTGCGCACCCTGCAACATCACTTTAAGCTGCCACTGCACCAACTACTGTGCGACGTGCACACACAGTGGAACTCTACGCTCCACTTGTTGGCCAGGCTCTATGAACAACGTAGAGCTATAGTCGAATACCAACTCCAACATGGGCGGCGCAGTGGGAGTCAGCCTCCTCAATTCCTTTCAGAAGAGTGGGCCTGGTTGGCAGACATCTGCCATGTCCTTGGTAATTTTGAGGAGTCTACCCAGGTGTTGAGCGGCGATGCTACAATCATTAGCGTCACCATTCCTCTGCTATGCATCTTGAGAAATTCCCTGCAAACCATAAAGGCAGCTGCTTTGCGCTCGGAAACGGGGGCGGGGGAAGACAGTATGCCGCTAGATAGTCAGGGCACCCTCCTGTCTATTTCTCAGCGCGTACAGGAGGAGGAGCATGAGGAGGATGAGGAGGAGGGGGAAGAGACAGCTTGGGCCGCTGCTGACGGTACACCGGCTGATTGCCTGTCATCCTTTCAGCGTGTATGGCCTGAGGAGGAGGAGGAGGAGGAGGATCCTGAAAGTGATCTTCCTAGTGAAGACAGCCATGTGTTGCGTACAGGTACCCTGGCACACATGGCTGACTTCATGTTAGGATGCCTTTCTCGTGACCCTCGCGTTGCACGCATTCTGACCACGACGGATTACTGGGTGTACACACTGCTCGATCCACGGTATAAGGAGAACCTGCCCACTCTGATTCCCGAAGAGGAAAGGGGTTCGAGAGTGTTGCTATACCACAGGACCCTTGCGGACAAGCTGATGGTAAAATTCCCAGCCGACAGCGCTAGTGGCAGAAGGCGCAGTACCGAGGGCAAGGTAGCAGGGGATGTGCGTAGATCGAGCAGCATGTACATCCCAGGCAGTGCAACAGTCTTTAAGGGCCTGGCCAGCTTTATGGCTCCCCACCAAGACTGTGTCACCGCTCCCCAGTCACGGCTGAGTCGGCGGGAGCACTGTAAAAGGATGGTGAGGGAGTACGTAGCGGATCGCACGACCATCCTTGGTGACGCCTCTGCCCCCTACAACTACTGGGTGTCGAAGCTGGACACGTGGCCTGAATTCACGCTGTATGCCCTGGAGGTGCTTGCTTGTCCTGCGGCTAGCGTCTTGTCGGAGAGGGTGTTTAGTGCGGCTGGGGGAATCATCACAGATAAGCGTAGCCGCTTGTCAACCGACAGTGCCGACAGGCTAACACTCATCAAGATGAACAAAGCCTGGATTTCCCCAGACTTCTGTTCTCCACCAGCGGACAGCAGCAATACGTAAGCAATACGTAGGCTGCACCCGCGGATGGAAGCTACGTTCTCTCTCACCATCCAAAACGGGGACATTTCTGCTTCATCAATCTGTGTCTAATATTCCTCCTCCTCCTCCTGCTCCTCCTCCTGAAACCTCACGTAATCACGCTGAACGGGCAATTTTTCTTAGGGCCACAAGGCTCACTCAAATAATTTTTCTGAACAATTTTTATAAGTTTCAATGCGCTTAAAAGCGTTGGAACTTTAACTTGAACCAATTTTTCGTTACACTGGGCTGCCTCCAGGCCTAGTTACCACTTAAGCCACATTAACCAAAGCGATTAATGGGTTTCACCTGCCCTCTTGGCTGGCCATGGCCAATTTTTGGGATGTACATTAGTACTGTTGATACAGCAATTTTTGTGGGCCCTCGCCTACAGTGTAATCAAATTAATTTTTAGCCCACCTGCATTACAGCTGACGTTACCTCAGCTTTGTTGGGCAATGCAATGGGATATTTTTATGTACCGCCGGTGGGTTCCAGGGAGCCACCCATGCTGTAGGTGCACACGGAGTTTTTAATACATCTGTCCACTTCTAAAGAACCCCAGTCTGACTGGGGCATGCAGTGTGGGCTGAAGCCCACCTGTATTACGCACGACATTACTACCTCAGCTGTGTTGGGCAATGCAATGGGATATTTCTATGTACCGCCGGTGGCTTCCTGGCACCCACCCATGCTGTCGGTCCACAGGGACTTCACAATAGGGAGTTGTACCTGCCTGTGTCTATGAATTAAAAAGCCCGGTCTAACAGGGGCATGCAGACACCTTGACAGAATGAATAGTGTGTGGCACATAGGTTCCCCATTGCTATGCCTACGTGTGCAGCTCCTGATGGCGGTGGCACAGGATTCTATTTCTCATTGCTTCTGTACAGCATTGTGGGCTATCGCCCCGCCACTTTTAAAGAGGGTCGCTGCCTAGCCGTGCCAACCCTCTGCAGTGTGTGCCTGCGGTTCCTCCTCATGGCAGACGCACTTCTAAATAGACATGAGGATGGTGTGGCATGAGGGCAGCTGAAGGCTGCGCAGGGACACTTTGGTGTGCGCTGTGGGGGGGAGGGGGGGCGGTTGGTCAGCATGTAACCCAGGAGAAGTGGCAGCGGAGTGTCATCCAGGCAGTGATTGTGCTTTGTTGTAGCTAGTGTGGTGCTTAGCAAAGGTATGCCATGCTAATGAGGGCTTTTCAGAAGTAAAAGTTGTTGGGAGGGGGGGGGGCCCACTCTTGCCGGTATTGTGGCTTAATAGTTGGACCTGTGAACTTGAGATGCAGCCCAACATGTAGCCCCTCGCCTTCCCTATCCGTTTCTGTGTCATTCCCATCACTTTCTTGAATTGCCCAGATTTTCACACATAAAAACCTTAGCGAGCATCGGCGAAATACAAAAATGCTCTGGTCGCCCATTGACTTCAATGGGGTTCGTTGTTCGAAACGAACCCTCGAGCATCGCGGGAAGTTCGTTCCGAATAACGAACACCCGAACATTTTGGTGTTCGCTCATCTCTAGTAGGTATCTATTAAGAGTATAGATCCCTTCCCTGGGTAAAGGATCTTTAGAGACAGTGTTTTTCCTTGTGTCGGTTTCCTTTATTGTTTCCCACTGTTTTGTGTGCAGTTGCGTGAGTATTTCACGGTTACGGATCCAGCGTGTCCTGTTTGGACATGACAGTATGACAAAACTTTGAAATACATGCTGTATGGCTACTTTCAGAAAGAGTAAGTCTAGGCTTAGATAAAATCATGTGTATCTAGTCTAATATTCATGATGCCTATCCTATTTCTACATGAAAGGAGAGCTTATTCGTATACCCTTTTTACCCCAGATCACTGCATGTCCTGTAAGACTATCTATCTCTACTTGGTACTTTTTTCCTCCAGACTCATATCAAAGTCTTCACATCCAGCTGAACATCATCCTGTTCTGCATGGATGAGGGGCAAGAACCCTTATGAAGGAGATTCAAGTTTGGACTATATCTTTATTCATGTTGTAAGGCCTGTTTTACAACCAAGCATTGACCTATAGAGTTGCTACCTTTTAATAGGTGGCACTAGAGAGACAATTGCCCTTCCTCCTAGAACGGAAGCGTATTTGTATAGTCAATTGTAAACCATGGCAGATTGGTCATTCAAGTATTAAATGAGCTGTCCCAGTTAAGAAAAACCCCTGACAATGGTTCCCCCAGACATTAAAATAACAAATCAGCAGTTACTCTCCTCTCCCCGCTCCCCTGCTTGTCCTCCACCACTGGCTCTGGTCTTCCTATGATGCCAGTTTACAGGCTGAACCCATCTACAAACAAGCTGCAGCATTCAATAATAGCGCTCAGTGATGGCATCAGCACAATTCCCCATGTGAACAGGGGATTTGCTGCAAACAATGAAGATACTGTATTGGAAACTAGTGATAAACAAACTTTTGAAAAGTTTGGTTTGGTCAGTTTACAGAACTTTTGCAAAAAGTTTGGGGCCAGTCAGAATTAGTTTAAACTGAACCAGAAGTTCATCAAAATCCCTAAAACAAGTGGACAGCACTGTCTAAGGGCCATAACAGCCTTGCATAACACACTAAGGCCTTAGTCAGACGGGCGTTTTTTTGCGCGATTTGCGGGTCGCATGACGGATGCGCATCCGCAAATCGCGTGACCGGTGCCCGAAAATCGCCCGAAAATCTGCTCCTAGCCGCGTTTCATTTGAAACGGGCTGGAGCTGTCCAGCGCATTGCATTCAATGGAGCCGGCAATACAGCCGACTCCATTGAAAGCAATGCGCTGCGGGCGAGTGTGGGATGAATTGTCGGGAAGGGCTTAAATATATAAGCCCTTCCCTGCAATTCATCCAGAAAAGTGTTAAAATAAAAAATATATATATACTCACCTGCTCCCGGCAGCCGGAGTTCCGCGCGGCTGGCCTGCAGTGGGTGTGAATCAGACCTGCCCCCTGATTGGCTCAGCGCTGAGCCAATCAGGGGGCAGGTCTGACTCACACCCCCTTCACACCCACTGCAGGCCGGCTGTGCGGAACTCCGGCTGCCGGGAGCAGGTGAGCATGTATATAATTTTTATTTTAACACTTTTCTGGATGAATTGCAGGGAAGGGCTTATATATTTAAGCCCTTCCCGACAATTCATCCCACGCACGCCGGCAGCCCATTGCTTTCAATGAAGGCGGCTGTATTGCCGGCTCCATTGAATTCAATGGGCAAACATCGTTCTTCTCTGCCACAGCTGTTACAGTTGTGGCAGAGAAGAAGGATTTGTCTTCTATATGTTCTCAATGGGGTCGACGCTGCTGCCGCCGGCCCCATTGAGCGCATATAGAGGAGAGAACAGGAATCGCAGATCGCAGATAGGTGCGATCTGCGATTTCTGTTCTATAATTTATCGGACGAGCGCATAAAAAGTGCTCATGTGTCCGATACCATTGCAAAGCAATGGTTTTAAAAAAATCGCCAGACGCATGCGCAAATCGCGCAAAAAAACGCCCGTCTGACTAAGGCCTCACAGTGTTATACAGAACTTTATTGCTCTTAGAAAGTGTAATATACCTGTGGTTAAGATTAGTGTTGAGCAAACCAAACCGGTAGCTTTAGCTATTTGACTCACCTCTGGATCGCCGACCTCTCGGACCGGAAATGGTGCACCAACAGTGTAGAAATACTCCAGGAGACTGCCATTTCTTATAAATCTGGTGCCTAGCAGCATTTATTTGTCCGCACAGCAACGTAGACAGCATATGCAGCATATCACACAAAGTCCATAATTCAGGGATCACAAACTCACAGGATCCTGTCACTAACCCTGCCTGGGGCGTCTGGAGGGTGTCATCCTCTGTCAGACAAATGAAAAGGCCAACTGCTCTGTGCCAGACCTCAGGCTCCTAGTTCCTGACACGGCTCCTTCACCACCTCTGTGGCTCTCTCAGCCAACTTCCCTCACTTTTATGTTAGCTCCTGTCACACCCATAGGTGTTAACCCTTTCAGACAGTTTCACGTTAAACAAACAAAAACAGAATTCTGCACTCCGAGGCCCCCTACAGGCCAATCTTGCTACTGCCTTACCACTATAATATATATGCATATTAATCATAGAGATCCCTCAAACCCAACCCTCTCATTATTGATATATATCATGAGAGGGTTGGGCTTTAGAAATCCCTATGATGAATGGTAGATCTGGTGTTACCTATAGATAAGGGTTTACCTTTCATTACAATCCTGTCTGTGACGATAATGAGATGACTACTAAAAAGTTTTCTCTACAATCAGGAGGTTTCAGTCAATTCAGGACCTTCATTAGATCCTCGGGTTGCTAAAGTAAACAGCAGCAGTAAGATGTTTACTTTTGCAATCAGATGATCTGATGAAGGTCTTGAATTGACCAAAAACAAATGAATTTGGACTGCAGGTTGTGTACAAGAGATAAGAATATTACTTCTGCAATATGGATGAGCGCCAGGTTTTTCCTTATTGTGATTATAGAAAAGTTGGGACACTTTCTATATATATATATATATATATATATATAGATCATGACATCAAAAATATAGAAAAAAAAATCACCAAAAATTCTTTAAAAATTATTTATGGTTTACCGAACAGATATATGATTGTCCCCTGAGTAGATCCTTCTCTGTCAATTTTAGTGCCCTGGCGATCTGGTTGCTTAAGGCTGCCAGACTTTTAATACCCTCAAACTGCTGCTCACACACTGCCCTAGCATTCAACAATGGTAAAAAAAGATTGAAAAGCTACATAAATTTGAGGTACTCCTCCTTCACAGAACAATTCCAGGAAAAAATGTCAAGTCACGTGGAACAGTTATGACTAAAAAATGTTTTTTAGTCACAATTGGGAGTCTCCTTAATCAGTCTCCTCTTCCCCCTTTATAATCCACTAGCTGATATACCCGGCTTCGCCCGAGTTAATTTGGTACTGGTGTTTATCTGGTGTTCACACGGAAAAGCTTATGAAGTCGTGGTTACTTTAGAGATACTGAGGAAAAACATATGTTCACCATTTTGCGTTACCCAGGAAATACCACGGGGAGGCAACCATGCGACGTTTCCTTTATATAAAATGACATCGGGAAGTGAGAGAATTAGATTACATACGTAAAATTTGGACACTAATTTTTTTGCGCTTAGAATTGAATAATCGAGTTGGGACCCATTAGCTTTTCCTATTTATGAGATAATCAATGCTCGTGCCAAATTTCACGTTTCTATGACACCGGAAAGTGAGAAAATTACATTCCGCGTGTAAAATTTGGACGCTAATTCTTTTGTGCATAGAATTGAATAATGGAGTTGGGACCCATTAGCTTTTCCTATGTATGACATAATCAATGCTCGTGCCAAATTTCACGTTTCTATGACACCGGAAAGTGAAAAAATTACATTCCGTACGTAAAATTTGGACGCTAATTCTTTTGCGCATAGTATTGAATAATGGAGTTGGGACCCATTAGCTTTTCCTATGTATGACATAATCAATGCTCGTGCCAAATTTCTCGTTTCTATAACACCGGAAAGTGAAAAAATTACTTTCCGTACGTAAAATTTTGACGCTAATTCTTTTGCGCATAGAATTGAATAATAGAGTTGGGACCCATTAGCTTTTCCTATTTATGACATATTCAATGCCCGTGCCAAATGTCCTGTTTCTATGACACCGGAAAGTGAGAAAATTAGATTCCGTACGTAAAATTTGGACGCTAATTCTTTTGCGCATAGAATTAAATAATCAAGTTGGGACCTATGAACTTTTCCTATTTATGATATAATAAATGCTCGTGCAAAATTTCACGTTTCTATGACACCGGAAAGTGAAAGAATTACATTCTGTACGTAAAATTTGGACGCTAATTCTTTTGCGCATAGAATTGAATAATGGAGTTGGGACCCATTAGCTTTTCCTATTTATGACATAATCAATGCTCGTGCCAAATTTCCCGTTTCTATGACACCGGAAAGGGAAGAAATTACATTCCGTACGTAAAATTTGGACGCTAATTCTTTTGCGCTAGAATTGAATAATGGAGTTGGGACCCATTAACTTTTCCTATTTATGACATAATCAATGCTCATGCCAAATTTCCTGTTTCTATGACACCGGAAAGGGAAGAAATTACATTCCGTACGTAAAATTTGGATGCTAATTCTTTTGCGCATAGAATTAAATAATCGAGTTGGGACCTATGAACTTTTCCTATTTACGTCATATTCAATGCCCGTGCCAAATTTTAAGTTTCTATGGCATTGGGAAGTCAGAGATTTAGATTATGTACGTAAAATTTCAACGCCAATTCTTTTGCGCTAGAATTGAATAATCGAGTTGGGACCCAATTACTTTTCCTATTTTGGAGATAATCTATGCTTGTGCTAAATTTCATGTTTCTACGATATCGGGAAGTTGGAGAACTTTTGGCGAGTCAGTCAGTCAGTGAGTCAGTCAGTCAGTGAGTCAGTCAGTCAGTCAGTCAGTGAGGGCTTTCGTCTTTATATATATAGATTGTTGTGTAAGGTTAAAGATCCACTGGTATCATCCCTCCCCCTTTTTTCTTAACAACAGAAGTTCTTGCTTCTTTTAAAAATCTCATACTTTGAATTGTATGCTTACCCAGTGATTCTGTCTACAATGGTTGCTATAATGGTTCTTCTTTTTGAAAATGTTCTTCACCTTGAACATTCTTGTTTAACTGTAAACTCAGATTCCTTCTCATCACAAGATTGTTTGTAAACATGGTAGTTTTTCGTTCTGAAAGGTTAAGAACTTTCTTGTGTAAAAATACTAAAACTTAATAAAAACAAATTTGAAAAAAAAATGTATGAATAACATTAAAAAAAACACAATTTAAAGAATAGGTCATTTTCCGACGATGCATTCCCCTTAAATCCCTCTATATTGTCATTAATGCTGCTTCCCTTTGGAGTAATTCATTTGCTACTGTCTTGAGTAAAACTGGATTTCATTACTCAACCTAAAATGTTCATATATTTTCATATTGTAGCAATGGACTGAGAATGTACTATTTCCATTGTGCTGTATATTTATCAGTACTCTATCCTCATGCAGTCCTGTTTATGCTACACTGTATTTGTCAACACTGTGCGCTTAATAATAATGATAATAAAACTCACTTTGGTTTTTGCTAGCCTTATGGGAAATACAAAAATATATATTAATAAATACATTTATGCAATTTTTTAAACAAAACAAACTACCAGTGGCTCAACTTCCCTTGATGACCTGAAGCCATCTGGTAACATGCTAGAACCATCCCAGAGCTACAATTCATAATGTATGCAGTTGGATTTGTCTAGCTGAGATGCCCCAGGAATTAATTATCATAGTAATCAAATCTATTTCCAACCATGTAGATCATAAATTTATTGTCAGCTACTTTATTGGGGATTGTAAGCTTGCTTACAAAGCAGGAAAATGCCATTTTATAATGTTTACACAAAATACTGTATATTTACTGTTCTAATTTTGTTGTAAAAGTTGAATAATATGCCACTATTATTCGACATGTAAACCAGTATACAGATCTGATATATCTGCACGTTATGAGGGTTTTTATATAACATATTATGTGCCTTCTAGAGATGAGCGAGCACCAAAATGCTCGGGTGCTCATTACTCGAGTTGAGCTTTTTGTAATGCTCAAGAGCACGGCTTCTATAGCGAACCCCATTGAAGTCAATGAGAGACTCGAGCATTTTTCAAGGTGCCCCATGCTCTGCATTGTTTTCAATGGAGCCACGGCTGCTCCTGGTGGCACCATTGAAAACTATGCTCTGCCACACCCCTGAATTGTTTTTAATGGAAGGGCGTTACATATAAGCCCTTCCCTGAAAAGCAATAATTTTAAGCAAAAAAAAAGACCTTACCCTCTGCCCCTGCCGTGTCCCCCTGCAAGGATAAAGAACACATCTGCCACGTGCTGCTACATTTGCCACATCTGTGACAGATGCAGCAGAGGAATTCTTTAATTCCCTACCGCAGCTGTCACACATGACAGCTGCGTTAGAGGATCCTGTTGCCGTCCCCCCCAGTAACTGGATTTCAGGGAAGGGCTTTAAATATAAGCCCTTCCCTGAAAAACCAGGAAAAATTGTGTAAAAAATAGATACTCACCTACCTTCAGCTGCCGGGGCTCAGTGGCGTTTTTTCCTGCTGTCCCCAGCTCTGTAGTGCTGCTGATCTATCAGCAGACGGGGATTTTAAATCCCCGCCTGCTGAAAGAGCTGATTGTGATGGGCTGAAGCGCTCAGCCAATCACAATCAGCTCTTTCAGCAGGCAGGGATTTTAAATTCAGCACACGGCAGATGTGTTCTTCATCCCCACGGGTCACACGGCAGTGGCGGAGGTTTTTTTTTAAAATTAATTAATTAATTTTTTTTACACTAAAATTATTGTTTTTCAGAGAAGGGGTTATATGTAAAGCCCTTCCATGAAAAACAATTCAGGGGTGCTGGCAGACCATTGTTTTCAATGGAGCCTCCGGCAGCAGCCGTGGCTTCATTGAAAACATGTGGGAAGAGAGGTTGAAATTTTCTCGAGCACTCGAGCACCACGTGGTGCTTGGCTCGAGTTCAAGTACATTTGAGTATGCTAATGCTCAAACAAGCATCAAGCTCGGACAAGCATGCTCGTTCATCTCTAGTGCCTTCCATTTGGGCTCACACACACTGGCATATGAGTCCTGCATGTTAGGGCTTCTTCACATGGGCATGACTTTGTCCTGTTATGCGACCATGATTTTTATGGCCACATAAAGGGACAAAGCGAAATCAGTGAGTTCAATGGTTTCATTTTCATTAGCGCTATTCTCGCCCATTAATAGAAGGAGCGAGAAAAGATAGCACCTGTCTTCCAGCTGTTTTTTATAAAATGGAGTTTAACCCCTTAGTGACCAAGCCTGTTTGCGCCGTAATGACCAGGCCACATTTTGCAAATCTGACATGTGTCACTTTAACATGGAAAAATACCAGAAAGGTTTTGCATATCCAAGCGATTCTGACATTGTTTTCAGAAACGCTCTTTTCTCCTTAGGGAGAGCAATTATATACTATAAGCTAAGTGAGGAGACTCAAATGGCCACGCATGCTCCTCTGGGTAATATGCAAATAAGGGAAATGGAATAAATCCTCCACAGTGCCACCTATTGAAAAGGCAGCATTCCTTCGAGTCAAAGTGGGACTTTTTATACAAGTCTTGTTACAATGACTGGGAATCAAAAGCAAAGCCAGACTCCATGTACATACAGCTGTTTATAGTATATAGTTGCTCTCCCTAAGGAGAAAAGAGCGTTTCTGATCCCTGTCCCAGGCCTCTCACTAGCAAAAGCCAGACTCCTACTGTACACTGATGATGGGCAATAACCCGGAAACAGCTGTATGTACATGGAGTCTGGCTTTGCTTTTGATTCCCAGTCATTGTAACAAAACTTGTATAAAAAAGTCCCACTTTGACTCGAAGGAATGCTGTCTTTTCAATAGGTGGCACTGTGGAGGATTTATTCCATCTCCCTTATTTGCATATTACCCAGAGGAGCGTGCGTGGCCATTTGAGTCTCCTCACTTAGTTTATAGTATATAGTTGCTCTCCCTAAGGAGAAAAGAGCGTTTCTGACCCCTGTCCCAGGCCTCTCACTAGCAAAAGCCAGACTCCTACTGTACACTGATGATGGGCAATAACCCGGAAACAGCTGTCTGTACATGGAGTCTGGCTTTGCTTTTGATTCCCAGTCATTGTAATAAGACTTGTATAAAAAGTCCCACTTTGACTCGAAGGAATGCTGCCTTTTGAATAGGTGGCACTGTGGAGGATTTATTCCATCTCCCTTATTTGACATTGTTTTTTCACCACATGTTGTACTTTATTTAGGCGGAAAAAATAGACTGATAGAATTTGTGTTTATTTATTAAAAGCGCCAAAATTGGGAGCATTTTGAAAAATCGTCATTTTTTCACATTTCCAACTGCAATATTTCAAATATGTGCAAACATAATATAGAAATTTTTTCTAAGATATATATATATCCATCCATTTACTTTATTTTGGGTGCACATTGGAAAAACTTTCGTTTTTTTTAACCATTTAGGAGACGTAAAAATTTAATATTACTTTTCAGCATTTTGAGGAACACTTTGTTTTCCTACATCAAGCCAAGATAGGAAAGGCTCATAGGAGTCAAAATGATAGATACCCCCACAAGTGACCCCATTTTAAAAACTACACCCCTTAACGTATTCACTGAGGGGTGTCATGAGTATTTTAGCCCCACAGTTTTTTTCAGGAGTCAATGCAATTTAGAAGAGAAAAACTAAAATTTCATATTTTTGCAAATATGTCATTTTAAAGACAGGACTTTTTTCTATAGTACACATGAAAATGAGGATTTGCACCCCAAAATTGATACCCCTGTTTGTTCTGTGCTCAGAAACATACCCATTGTGGCCCTAGTATTACGTCTGTATGCACAATGTGGCCCGAAATGAAAGGAGCACCCGGTGGCTTTCGGAACAGAAATTTTGCTTGAAGGAGATTTAGGCCCTATTGCACACTTGTAGAGCCCCTGAGTGACCAAAACTATGGAGAACCCCCACAAATGACCCCATTTTGAAAAGTAGACCCCTTAAAGAATTTATCTAGGGGTACGATTACTTTTTTTGACTTCACAGTTTTTGAATGAATTTAAGCCAAGCAGAAGGAAAAAAATTATGATTTTCATTTTTTGGGTAATTCTGTCATTTTAAAAGCAGTTTTTTTTGTACAGCACATATATGAATGAAGACTTGCACCCCAAATAGGGGACCCCTGTTTGTCCCGTGCTCAGAAACATACCCATTGTGGCCCTAGTATTACGTCTGTATGCACAATGGGACCCAAAATGAAAGGAGCAACCGGTGGCTTTTGGAACAGAAATTTTGCTTGAAGGAAATTTAGGCCCTATTGCACACTTGTAGAGCCCTTGAGCGACCAAAACGATGAAGAATCCCCACAAGTGACCCCATTTTGAAAACTAGACCCCTTATCGAATTTATCTAGGGGTACGATGACTTTTTTGACTTCACAGTTTTTGAAAATCTAAGCCAAGCAGAAGGAAAAAAATAGGATTTTCATTTTTTTGTCAATTATGTCAATTTAAAAACAGTTTTTTTTGTACAGCACACATATGAATGAAGACGTTCACCCCAAAATAGATACCCCTGTTTGTCCCGTGTTCAGAAACATATCCATTGTGGCCCTAATCTACTTACAGGACCCATGGCCTGGCCCATAATGGAGGGAATGCCCGCTGGATTTCAGGGTACAACTGAATAAATTCCAGGCCCCATTGCCCACTTATACGGAAAAAAAATTGACTTCCTAAAAATAATCCCCCGCCATCCCTATTTTTTGGCATTCCCTAAATATTAGATAAAAGTAATAATATAAACTGCGTTTTATGTCTGAAGACAGGGGTAATTACGGAGGCTGGTTGGGATGGGCACATGGGGCAAGAAAACCGTGTATCCCCCCTCATCTCTCGCTTTTTTGGGGGTATTTCGTGACTTCAGCGGCGGGGATGGGGTGCAAAAAGTGGCGCTCTGTCAGGTTTTGTAATCTTGCTGCGGTGCGGCGGTCTCACACAGAAGGCGCTCAACAAGTTGCTCCTGGAACTGCATGAAGGCGAACGTTCCCGGGGCTTCTTGTAAATTATGGATTACAGGTAGTGGTCTGAATAACGCCGGGCTCACATGGCCGTATGTGGAATCCGAGAGCGGAGACCCGCAGCGGATCCCAGCTGTGAGCCCGGACATGACCCTGCGTATGGCCAAGTAATGTACTGTGCATAACTGCCTAGTCACACAGACGGTCATGCGCAGTACACCTTTTTTTGTTTCTATTTCCCGCACCATCCCGCACAATGGGCTCTAGCTCGCGGATATCCGCGGTAAAATATAGCATGCTGTGTTCTGTTTCTGCGAGTGGATTACGTAATTCTGACCCGCTAATTGGGGGGAATTGTGTAATCCAATGCATGTGATTGATCCATGGATTACCGCTGATCAAGCGCATGCAGAACCCGTAATTCCTCTCTGATCATGTGTGACCAGCCTAATGTTATATCGCTACTTCATCACATGACCGGGGACTGCTCAACGAGGCCTCCGGTCACTGCTCCAAGCACTCAGCGACCGTTGGTCGCTGGGAGCAAGGAAATTTAAAATTTCCTGGGCTCCTGCGAATGTGTCCGGCAATTTGCCGGCAGGCGCATACCCAGTAGTCGGCAGGATCCATGGAGGATATTCGCATCTGGATTCAAGTGCAGAAGCCTCCAAGAAGATGTTTCATTTCCTCTCACCGATCGCATCGGTGAGGGGAGATGAAACTGCCACTTTTTTAAGAACTTTTACGTGATCGCCATTATGCATTGGATAATGGCGATTACGTGACCAGTAACTGCATACCGCGACTCCCCGTGACATCTCCAGGCTCTTGGCTACCTTCGGTAGCCAGGAGCAGGGAGATTTTAAATTTCTTGGGCAATCTTTCACTTTTGCGCATGCGTCCGCCATCATGCTGACGGGCGAATGCGCCGAAGCTGGGGTAAGGTCCGCGGATCAACATCCCACCAGGGAACAAATCTGGGGACCTTGGGTACGTAATTTTATCTCCCCTTACAGATATGATCTTTTTTTTTTACTTTTTAACTTATATGATCACCGTTATCTGATGACAGCCGGGTGCAGGGAGATTTTGAATTTGCCGGGCTCGCCGGCCTTCTGTGCATGCGCACCACATCAGCGCATGCGCGGAAGCCAGCGGTGGGTCCCGAGACCGGCCGGAGGACATGGAGGAAGGGGGGTGAGTATTTTCACCTTCCCTCATGGATCCGATCCATGAGGGAAGGTGAAACTTTTCTTTTTTTACACTTTTCTTCACTTTCCTGCGATCGCAGTTATCCATTGGACAGCTGACATCTCCTGCCTCCCGGCTACCTACAGGAGCCGGGAGCCAGGGGATTTGAAATTTCCTGCAGCTCCGGGCCTTCTGCGCATGCGGCTGACGTAATGCCGCCTGGTGCGCATGCGCAGAAGGCCGGCTTCGGGACCCAGAGGACCAGGACAGCGAGGAGCAGTGCGGCGGACGAGGGTGAGTAATTTCAGCTGCCCTCATGGATCCGATCCATGAGGGCAGCTGAATCTTTAACTTTTTTTCAACTTTTTTCAACTTTTATGCGATCGGCGCTATCCATTGGATAGCGCCGATCGCATTGCCGGGGGGACTGCCCGCAGCCTGGGATGACAGCTCCATGCTGTAGGCTACCTGTGGGCACTGACAGCATGGAGCTGTCACGTGGTTTTATTCTCTGCAGGACACATGTTTTTACGTCCTCAGAGAATAAAGCCCACTTGGGCAGGACGTAAAAAGGCAATGGGCTGGTCACTTAGGGGTTAAATAGTCCAAGAAGAAAAAAAAACTCTGTTCATGTGCAACTACGCTCCATGGGAGTGAGTGTCATTGCACATGTGTACAGTGTACATATCCAGAGGCGTAACTTGAAGCTTCTGGGACCAATGCAAAATCTGTAACAGTGCCCCCAACTATAATGGTTTATTCATAGTACTGGACTTCCTATAGGGAGAGGAAAGACCTTATGAGCCCCTAAGGCTCCTGGGCCCGGGTGCAACCGCATCCCCTATAGTTAGGCCAGTGTGCATATCTGCCTTGTATGTTAAATCCCACATAATACACACCAAAATAGGACAAAGGGCATTTTTCACATGCATAATACGCACATAAAAAACAGAGGTGTGAGTGGCCCAATAGAAATCAATGGGCTTTCAGCATCATGTATTACATGCATGAAAAATGCATGCATAACACACACACACCCATGTGAGTCAGCCAAAAGACAATATGCATCATGTATCATATCTGCAGCAATGCTTTCCCACAAGCTATGCAAATATTAGCACCATCCTTGGCACTTAGCACCCAACAACCCCCCCCCCCCCAATCTATGTCATTGTCTACAATGTTGACAGTGCTTCAACATTTGATTGATAAACAGTGTGTCTCAAAAGTGTAGAAACACGACTATACAATGAAAACCATTTGGCGGACAGCGATCTAATTTTTCTAATAAGGAGGAAATCTGTTTGCCCATATCACCAAAATGACAGCCATTTTGAATGTCGCTATCCTGGATTCAATTCTAATTTTTCCATTGGAAAGGTAGGTGTGTGAAATATCAAACTGGCAGAGAATTAGATTAGAAAAACAATGGGTTGTTCAATTTAACATAATTGTATTCGTTCTCATTTTAACAGTGATTTTTCATTACAAGCAATGTGAATGATGGTGTTATCTCAAGCAGAACGTGCAGAGATCATCCTCTGTCAAATGTTGCAGCATCTGCAGTTTATAAGGATGTCATTTATCTGTATACAAAGTTCGCTGTATGGGGGACACCACATTCAATGTGGATACAATGAGGCTCAGGCATTAGCAATGAGGGGGGCTTTTTGATGCAGCTTCCGACCCCTTAGATTCACACTTTGAACATAAAAATCCTGTTCACACATTAGCAGTACTATCTGTGTAACCAGAACATCGTTGATGTGTTGTCTTCTCTAGTGCTGATCTCTGACTGAAGAAATTGGCATAGTGACGCCAAAAATCATCTTTGGTTGGTAGCCCATTGCCCTGTGGAAACATTAATGTGCTGTCAATAACTATGTGTCATGGGGTGTGGTGCGCGACACAGGTTTCAGGATATGATGAAGCCATGGAGTTAACAAAATGATATCTTTTATTTAAGAATATAGAAATGATGATTATACCGGTATGAGCATAAATGGCAACAATAGTAACTGGCAAAGACAAACAATCTAAGTTTCATTCTAAGGTTTCTTAGTACTGTGTGCACCAACTCTATATATTACAAGCAATAAATCAAATTAATATAATTGATATTTGCAAGAATTAGACCGGTAACAGTGAACACGAACACGGGAAGTGGTACACAGTCCTTTTGAACAAGGTTGTTAATGCACTACTATGAATGTGCTAGAACTAATACTCCCAAGAAGCATGGTGGTGCATTGCATTAAGTCTCTGTTCGTAACAGGATTACACGATACTCTGACCGGATTTGCCCAGATTTTTGAGTTTCTGGGTTACCTATGTATACACTATGACTAGAGATGAGCGAGCACCAAAATGCTCAGGTGCTCGTTACTCGAGTCGAACTTTCAGTGATGCTCAAGAGTTTGTTTCGAGTAACGAACCCCATTGAAGTCACTCGAGCATTTTTGTATATCGCCGATGCTCGCTAAGGTTTTCATTTGTGAAAACCTGGGAAATTCAAGAAAGTGATGGGAATGACACAGAAACGGATAGGGCAGGTGAGGGATTACATGTTGGGCTGCATCTCAAGTTCCCAGGTCCCACTATTAAGCCACAATAGTGGCAAGAGTGAGACCCCCCCCCCCCCCGCACTGTCAGCATAAAGATCGTTCTCCTCTGCCATAGCTGTAACAGCTGTGGCAGAGAAGAACAATGTTAGCCCATTGAATTCAATGGAGCCGGAAATAGAGCCGGCTCCATTGAAAGCAATGGGCTGCCGGCGATCGCGGGATGAATTGTCGGGAAGGGCTTAAATATATAAGCCCTTCCCTGCAATTCATCCAGAAATGTGTAAAAATCAGATTGGTCCCTGCGCTGAGCCAATGAGAGGCAGCAGTCACTCACCCATTAATGAATTGATGAATGGGTGTGGGAGTGAGATCTGCCTCTGATTGGTCAGGCTGTGACCAATTAGAGGCAGCTCATTCAGCAGGCAGGAATTTTAAATCCACGGCTGCTGAATACTACTCACAGCTGTTCAGAGCAGTTCAGGAGGACTGCTGCCGGCCGCGCTGAACTCCGTCTGCCGGGACCAAGTGAGTATATATATTTTTTTTATTTTTACACATTTCTGGATGAATTGCAGGGAAGGGCTTATATATTTAAGCCCTTCCCGACAATTCATCCCGCGATTGCCGGCAGCCCATTGCTTTCAATGGAGTCGGCTGTATTGCCGGCTCCATTGAATTCAATGGGCTAACATCGTTCTGCCGGGACAAGGTGAGTATATATTTTTTTTATTTTTACACATTTCTGGATGAATTGCAGGGAAGGGCTTATATATTTAAGCCCTTCCCGACAATTCATCCCGCGCTCCCCGGCAGCCCATTGCTTTCAATGGAGCCGGCTGTATTGCCGGCTCCATTGAATTCAATGGTCAGTGCTCGTTTAATCGAGACGAGTACCGCGTGGTGCTCGTCTCGGGTAATGAGCATCTCGAGCACCCTAATACTCGAACGAGCATCAAGCTCGGACGAGTATGCTCGCTCATCTCTAACTATGACCTTTGGTACCCTTCCCACCTGTCCCTTTTGGGTATATTCTGGCATCTGGTGATGTATTTGACTGTGGCCTTTTGGCCTGTATTACTACAGTACTAGCGCATATGGAATTCGGAAATTCCTTCTGGATAGAATACAGTATATACCGATATATCTGCATTTTGAACACACATATACGATGGGAATACTTTGGGTGCTATCAGGTGAGTAATATAGTTTTGTATATGCGCTTTACAGCTCTAAAGCACAGCTACTACTGGGTTGTTAACCATGCATAGTCTGTTAATTTCAACCTTTTTGAGCCTTCTCACCAGCCATAGACGCTGCTTTGTACATTGTTGTTGGTTGCCCTGGTAACGAGTGCCTCTCGGTCAGAGTATCATGTAAATCTACTGCTGACCAAGCATAGTCTGTTAATCATTACCTTTTTGAGCCTTCTCACTAGCCGTAGTCACTGCTTTGCCCATTGTTGTTGGTTGCCCTGGTAACGAGTGCCTGCCAGTCACAGTATCGCGTTAACAGCAGATTCCTGCGCATGCACAGTTCACCAGGCTGACACGAACGGCGTCTTGATTGAGATGCTGCTATGCTACCTTCACCACATTGAATGATCCCCGCCATCTTGGGTCCTGCAGGCTGTGCTCCATCGACCTGTACATGTTTGCACCTATAAGGGAGTTGTTTTTAGCTTGATTGTATTCAGTGATTGGTGTTTATCTGTATTTAATGTGGGGCTGGTGGGGATTTCCTCGGCTTGACAAAGACTCCCTCTTGGAGTTGAAACAGTGCTTGCATGTTTTTGTTTTTGGAAAAATAAAGGAGCATCCTTTGTGATGCATTCATTATATTAATACCATTTGTGGATGCTGCCTGGTGTACTTTGCTGAGACACAGTTGTCTGTCAGTGAGGTTGTAGTAAGGGCAGTAAGTCCGAGGGAGGAGTGCACAGAGGATTCGGAGGAAGAGCTGCTGGACGATGAGGTGACTGACCCCACCTGGTTTGCTGAGCCTACTGAGTACAGGGCTTCAGAGGGGGAGGCAAGTACAGCAGCAGGACAGGTTGGAAGAGGCAGTGGAGGGGCCAGGGGTAGAGGCAGGGCCAGAGCTAAGAATCCCCCAACTGTTTCCCAAAGCACCCCCTCGCGGCAAGCCTCTGTGCAGAGGGCTAGGTGTTAAAAGGTTTTTTAGTGAGAGCGTGGACGACCGATGAACAGTGGTGTGCAACCTGTGTCGCACCAAGATCAGCCGGGGAGCCACCACTACCAGCCTCACCACCACCAGCATGAGCAGGCATATGATGGCCAAGCACCCAACAAGGTGGGACGAAGGCCATTCACCGCTTCCGGGTCACACCACTGCCTCTTCCTCTGTGCCCCAACCTGCCACACAGATCGAATCCCCCTCCCAGGACACAGGCACAAGCGCCTCCCGACCTGCACCCACACCCTCAACTCCACCGTCCTCCACTCCATCCAGCAATGTCTCTCAGCGCAGCGTTCAGCTGTCGCTAACACAAGCGTTGGAGCAAAAGCGGAAATACGCCGCCACACACATGCATACACAAGCTTTAAACATACACATTGCCAAATTAATCAGCCTGAAGATGCTGCCGTACAGGCTTGTGGAAACGAAGGCTTTCAAAAACATGATGGCGGTCCCACGCTACTCGGTTCCTAGTCGCCACTATTTTTCCCAGTGGGCCGTCACAGCCCTACACTAGCACATCTCCCGCAACATAAATCGTGCCCTCACCAACGCGGTTACTGGGAATGTCCATTTAACCACGGACACGTGGACAAGTACTGGCGGGCAGTGCCACTATATCTCCCTGACGGCACATTGGGTGAACTTGGTGGAGGCTGGGATCGAGTCAGAGCCTGGGACTGCCCACGTTCTACCCACACCCAGAATAGCGGGTCCTACCTCGGTGCTGGTATCTGCAGCATTTTATGCCACCTCCTCCAAACCCTCCCCCTCCTCCACTGCCACCTCTACCACTCAATTAAGAAGTGTGAGCATGTCACAAGCAGTTGGTAGCATGCGGCGGGGCAGCACAGCGGTGGGCAAGCGCTAACAAGCCGTGCTGAAACTAATCAGCTTAGGTGACAAGAGGCACACGGCCCCCGAGCTGTTGCAGGGTCTCACAGAGCAGACAGACCGCTGGCTTTCACCGCTGAGCCTCCAACTGGGCATGGTCATGTGTGACAATGGCCGTAACCTGGTGGCGGCATGGCAGCCTCACACACGTGCCATGCCTGGCCCCCGTCTTCACTCCAGTGGTTCAGTGGTTTCTGAAAAACTACCCCCACTTATCTGTCCTGCTTGGCAAGGTGCGCCGCATCTGCGCACATTTCCGCATGTCCACCACGGATGTTGCCACCCTGAGGACGCTGCAACGTCGGTTTCAGCTGCCAGAGCATTGACTGCTGTGTGACATGCCCACACGCTGGAATTCTACGCTGCACATGTTGGTCAGGCTGTACGAGCAGCGTAGAGCAATAGTGGAATACCAGCTGCAACATGGGCGGCGTAGTGGTAGTCAGCCTCCGCAATTCTTTACTGAGGCATGGATGGAAGATATCTGCCAGGTCCTCAAAAAGTTTGAGGAGTCTACCCAGATGGTGAGCAGCGATGCAGCAATCGTTAGCGTTCCCATCCCGCTGCTTTGCTTGCTGAGTAGTTCGCTGCAAAGCATAAAGGCTGACGCTTTGCGGTTGGAACAGGAGACGGGGGAGGATCGTACATCAATTTATCATCAATTCTCAACAGCATTGTGGGCTATCGCCCACATTTTCAAAGGGGGTCGCTGCCTAGCCATGCCAACCCTCTCCAGTGTGTGCCTCCGGTTCCTTCTCCTCCATTACGCACCTATAAATAGACACGAAGGTTGTGTGGCTATGAAGCGAGTGTGTGGCATGAGGACAGCTGAACGCTGTGCAGCAAAAATTTTGGGTGCGCTGTGGACGCAGGGTCGTGCAGGGCGGTTGGACAGCAATGCCAGCATGTAACCCAGGAGAAGAGGCAGCGGTGTCACCTGCAGGCAGTAATTGTCCTTGATTGCAGGTAGTGTGGTGCTTAGCTAAGATGTGCCAGCACGTGTGCCTTGCTAATGAGGGTTTGTCCAAAGTAAATTGTTAGGGGAGTGACGCCAGACTCTTGCCACCATTTTGGCCTAATAGTGGGACCTGGGATCTGCAAAACACAAGTAGTCATACAGCTACATTGAAAAAAAAAATTATGACCACTGAAACACAAGTGGGGACACGATCTACTGGCTCTTAAAGTCAAAATTAGTCATGTCACTAAGATGTTCAAAATGCACTTAAGGGACTTTTCACATGGGATGAAATAGGCTGCATGATGCACTGTAAGGTGCTGTAAATTCCATACCAAAATCTGAAAATGGCTTAAAACCTGCCTGCAATTCTCCATCAAATTCACAGGATTTTGGTGTGCAATTCTGTAGTTGTGGATTTGGCTGCATGCTGTGGCATAGTTTCGCCCTCCGTAAAGAATTATAAGGCCATTATGCTCCTCTTGAAAATTTATGCAAAAGGGACCCTGAAACAGTATGTCTCTGCAGCATTTATTGTTTCCTTCTGGAGGAGACTATGGCTTTGTCTTATATTCCAAGCCTTTGTTACCAGGCCTGTTAAAAACTATGGGATTAATTTGCAGGA
Organism: Eleutherodactylus coqui; assembly: GCF_035609145.1. Lineage (NCBI taxonomy): Eukaryota > Metazoa > Chordata > Amphibia > Anura > Eleutherodactylidae > Eleutherodactylus > Eleutherodactylus coqui. Next base: position 264,293,379 of record NC_089839.1, on the reverse strand, counting down.
ATGCGGTCTTCCAAGTGGGGGCTATATAGAGGCATTTTTCCATCTTCCCATTTGGATAAATTTCCCAGAGGCGCATGCAAGGCCTTATAATTTTCTTCGAACCTACAAGGTGCCTTCCCTAAGGACAAAACTTACCCTTCCTTACTGACCTTACAGGCCTCTCACCTAGCCAGAAACCTCTTGTACGCTAATGAGGTGCAAAACCCCCCAAACAATTTGTCTGTGCATGGTTTATCTTTTTCTTCTGGAGAAGACTCTGGCTTTGCCTTATATTCGCAGTCATTGTGGCAAAGCTTCTTAAGAAGTCTGACATTGAATTGCAGGAATACTGTATTCTAATAGGTGGTATTTTTTATCTTCCCATTTCTTTATTAATTGACATGATCATAATTGAAATTAATGAAGAATGTTTAGAATTACAAATGCTGGGTCTCTGATAAGAAAATGTCTGTTTCTGAGGGAATCTGTGCATTAATCAAAAGATCTACTGGATATTTTTACATTTTTGAGCACAAGTTGTAACTACTGAAACTGTAACATTTCACAACCGGCCAAGAATCCAACAAATGCCTTTCGAGCTGTTGGACTCCCAGCATACTGTGATAAGGTGTCAATGATCCCTTTGGCACTTCTTAGTTTTCTCAGTAAGCTGTAGAAGCCAACAATGTGTCTGGTTTAATAACCATATTTTAATTGACTATCAACAGTCCAATTTGCATAGTGAAGTCAAATGGTCAATCTCCTCAAAATCATTTTCAGGACGGAATTTGACATTCTCTGTAATATGTAATAAAACTATATTAGAAAGCTTATATTTTAGTAATTCCTTAAAGCATCTATATTACTAAAATTTCACCAAAGGAATGGATACTGATTAATTCATCTAATGTTTGAGTCTGGATATTACAGAATTTGTTAAATTAAAGTCAGTATTAGGCATATTACTTCATATGGAATTACAGATTTTCAGAATATCAACTTTTTTCATCCTTTTCTTTTACCTCATATAGTACACATGGTGTTAATCTCATTTTTCATGATGACAGTGCACAAAGTTCAGCTACATCGATATGTTCCCATCCTTAAGTGATGTTTAGCAACGCGTATCCCTCATTCAGACATTTCCATTTCATGAAGCTACTGGCACTTGGCGCAACTCATTAGAAAGTAACACAATTTTTATACTGATTGATGTATAGTCATGTGAAAAGGGGTTGCCAAGATCAGACATTGCTTTGCAGTTATCAGCATAAAATTTCAAGATGAACCAAGGCCAATAGTATGCCAATAACACTGCCTACATGTGCTCTGCCTGCTACCTGATGCTAAACATTAATTTTAATCATGTAATGACTGGGCATGCCTATGTTAGTGCAGTGTATAGATGTAGGTTTCACAGTTGCAGGAAGAACACCTAGATGGAAGGTAAATTTGTCACAGTAGGGTTCTGTAGTGTCTCTAAAACATAACTTTTAATCAAAACTAAAATAAAAAGGAATTTGTACCACAAAGTCCTAAATTCTAGACACACAATTACATAAAAAAGCTGCACCCCTATATTTTAGAAGGGGAAAGCAGTATATGAAACGCCTAGGAAACCAATAATTTTGTATCAACGGTATCCAAATTTCTATCTCTGTATTCGTTGGTACAAGTCCTAGAACTAAAACAATTAGAAATTGGGTCGGCTCACTAAAGATAGTGTTCCCGGCTTATTAGGACAACTGCAGCTAGTCAGTAGATGGAGGACATATATCCGTTTTATAGAGCCCAAACGTTAATCCTCCCATAGAGAAAAAGCTGCCTTTAGTGTCACAAAAAATGCCGTGAGTGTGATAATGATCACACTAATTAAGCTAGTTCCAAAGGGAATCAGGCATAAAGCTGGCATTAAGGCATATGGCTCACCGGAAAATGAATATTTTTGTGAGCTGTAGCCTATCAAAGAGCCATGCAGTACGCCAAACTGCCAATTCAATTACTTCGTAGGTTCAAAAATAGTTGGTTTGTTCAAACATAGTTGGTTCAACGCGTTTCGGCTAAAAATGGCATAGCCTCATCAGGAACCATCAAAGATTTTTTAACCAAAGAAACAGCTTCTGGCTAATAAGTTAATCCCGAGGTTGGGTAACAAAAACAGCTTCTGGCTAATAGGTTAATCCCCAAATCGGGAAAGAGTAACCTCTTACAAGAGGGAGGTAGTCAATCCTAACACTAGGTAGAAAAAATAAAGTAAACCCAGTTTCCCCCCTGGTAAGAATGCAGGAACAAAATAACAAAGTATCAGCACCAGCCTCAGTGGTAGGCTGGCAGCTATGAATGAGCTCTGTGTCTGCTGGGGTTTATATAGTCATGTGGATCCTCCCATACTGGGGGTGTGTAACATTTGGGTCAATCAGACATGCTTGTTATTATAACCCCACCCACTTTTCGGTGGAGCCTCTCCCATAGAGGAAGAAAGTGAGAGCAAACTGCAAAGAGTCACTCAGATGTTTAAATTCATAGTGGAACGTTGCTTATACTTAAACATAATCGTCTTAGTATTCTTTTACAAACATGATCTCTTACCAAAGCAAACGTACTATAGAACGTAGAGTTCCAGTGCCGGTCACATGATCTCGATCGGTCATGTGACTCAAACAATACGTTAAGAAAAACTAGCTAATGCTAGAAAAGAGAGCGTTGCATTCAGGAATAAAGTGCTATGCTTCCCACACCATCTGGAATGAACGCGTCCCCGATAACCGCCTAGGAAGGTGTAAATATGCGAGCATACCATCTATTGATATTGGGGGGCGTGTCTTACTTAGGTGACGTACCCGGTCACATGGGTAACTCCCGATCATGTGATAGCGTTATGACGTCAGTCCGTCTGACGTACAGTTCATGTGATAGCGTAATGACGTCAGTCCGTCTGACGTACAGTTGTAGTTTATGAGGTTATTGAAGCTTCCTATTGAGATAGAGAGGCGTGACTTCTTTAATGACAAACCAGGTCACGTGGACGTCTAGAGGTCATGTGTCTGCGTCATGACGTCATTCCGTTTGACGTACTGTTGTAGTTTTTTGCAGTTATTGTAAACATACTGGCATGAAGAATAGCTGGATCGAGGATGTATATGGCCAATAGGTGGATGCCTTTCATATGACATAGGACCGACAAGCGGAGCTATGCTAGCCAGATTGAGCCATAGTTACGTCAGGTAAGAGAATATCTATTAGAAGAATATGGACGTTAAATAATGTTTAAGATGGTAAGAGGGCAACATAGCTCATGAACTTAATCAATTTATGATGTCCTCATGAAAAAATAGTACTAATTTGTGTATTTATTTAACATGCTACCTTAAAGCAGTATCATAAAAGAGAAGCATCATTGGGCAAATACTGGCATTCGGTGCTTGAATGCCTAATGCCTAGATGTCAATTTGTATAGGGCCTCCAGTTAATGATGCGTCAGGTAGATACATGTATCTTTGAAGACGAATTCAACGTTCCTCCAATGGTATAGCGCAAAGTATCTGAAAGAGTTACAGCAATGAGAGGGGGAGGGGAGACTTGCGGGGGGCCGAGGACTTGAGAGATACATAATGTAATGTGTTTAGGAGTAGGAAACGAATCCCAGAAGGGTCAGTTCTTTGAGAGAAATATAAATCCCACACTAAACCTAGATGAAACTAGAGAAGGACAGCGTTTCATTCAGACCTTTGGGTTGCACACAGTCTATCCGAAATGTCCATTGTGCTTCTTTTTGGAGTAACCTTTTATCTAGGTCACCCCGTCTTCCAAAGCTCTTTATTGATTCAACTCCCTGGAAAGTTAATAGATCCGGGTCCCCTTGGTGGAAATCCCTCATGTGGTTTGCGACGGGGGTTTTTTCCCCCCGCCTGATGTTTCCCACATGGCCCAGTATGCGGCGCCTAAATTCCTGTTTCGTCTTGCCGATATAGTTCTTTTTACATGGGCAAGTTGCCATGTAAACCAGGTAGGAAGTCCGGCAATTAAAGAATTCCCTTAGATCATATGATTTCTGAGTACTCGCACTGATGATTTTATTGCCTTTCTGAATATTCCTACAGGCCTGACAGTGTGAGCAAGGGAAGGTGCCAGTATGTTTAAATCCATTAAGCCACATTTCTGGTTGCAGGGTTTTTAGATGGCTTTTTACTAATCTGTCCCTGATATTTCTACCCCTCCGGAATGTTAATAGGGGTACCACGGGTAGAATGGCCTTGAGGTCTGGATCATCCTGAAGTATACTCCAATGTTTTGAGAGGAGTTCTCGCATAAAGGGGACTCCTGAATCAAACGTGGAAATAATTCGCATTTGGTCCTCCGTTTTCTTATTCTTAGGTATCAGTAAGGATGATCTATTTTGTTCAGTTGAGAACTGATACGCCCTCTCAATGGGATTAGTAGGGTAGCCTCTGTCAGCAAATCTTTTCCTAAGATTATTGCTTTCAAGTTGGTAGTCCCTTTCATCCGAACAATTCCGTCGGAGTCTCAAGAACTGACCCTTCGGGATTCCATTTCTTAATGATAAGGGATGAGCACTTTCCCATGCAAGTAGACTATTTGAGGAAGTGGGTTTCCTAAATAGGCTAGATTGTAGGGATCCATTGGATGTCTTAGATATTCGAATGTCCAAAAATGTAATCGATTCGGATTGAATTTCCATCGTAAGTTTTAAATTAATGGAGTTACGATTTAGTATGTTGACAAATTCGGTAAAGGACTCCCTAGAGCCTGACCACAACACGAGAACGTCATCTATATATCTCAACCACATGATGACTTTCTCGGTCCAATGTGAATGTTGATCCGTGAATACCATCTGCGCCTCCCACCAGCCCAGGAACAAATTTGCGTAAGATGGGGCGCATGGGCTCCCCATCGCGGTGCCCCTGAGCTGGTGGAAGAGATGGCCGTTGAAAAGAAAATAGTTCTTTGTGAGGATAAATGTTAACAGATCAATCACGAATTGGTTGTGGCGATTGAAGGCTGTGCCTTTTTGTCTAAGAAAATAGCCCACTGCCTTAATCCCTATTTCATGGGGTATCGAGCTATATAGACCCTCAACGTCTAAGCTTGCAAGTAAGGTGTTTGGTTCGATGTGTATCCCTTCTATTATTCTTAAGACGTCCGTGGTGTCACGGACATACGAAGGCAAAGCAGTGACAAAAGGGCGTAAAATCTGATCGATATAGATCCCACTATTTTGGGTCATGTTTTCTAGACCCGACACTATAGGCCTGCCTTTTAAGGGTGATAACCCCTTATGAACCTTTGGCAGGCTGTAGAAAGTGGAGATCTTTGGGTGGATGGGTAACAAAAATTCAAATTCTCTGGAATCAATGCCACCCCACGTCTTTGCTGTGATTAACAGTCTTTTGAGATCATTATAGAACAGGTCTGTCGGATCCGAGGATAATTTCCGATATGTTGTATTATCATTTAGGATGTTTTCACACATCAGAACGTATTGTTGTCTATCAAGTACAACAACGTTACCCCCCTTATCGGAGGGTTTTATGATTAGGTCTTCCTTCCGTTCCAACGACTCTAGAGCCCTCAGTTCTTCTCTTGTGAGATTATTGCGTATATGTTCTGGGACAGGAATTTCTCTAATTTCATTGAGAACGATTTTTTCGAATATATCAATATACGTCGAGGTCTTAGGAGGTGGATTTTTATCACTCTTTTTCTTCAATTCAGTAAATGGTCCCACTCCTTCAATTCTATCTTGTTCCCTCTCTAGGGCTACTAGAGCATCATGACCTGGAAGATCCTGCGGTTCTAGACCTAGTTCGTTAGCTTTTGCTTTATTCTGCCCAACAAAAAACTTTCTCCACCTTAATTTGCGTAGGAAGAGAGCTATGTCCTTCGACCAGGCAAACCGATCAAATCGGCTTGCCGGGACGAAGGACAGGCCTCTCTCTAGCACCGATATCTGATCTGCGGTCAGACTTTGTGTAGAGAGGTTAATAACCTTCATTTTGTCCCCTGCCGTCTGTGTGGTTACAGGTGTGGTGAGTGTAGGATTTTGGGTGGTCGATTCGATATTTGAAGAGTCCAAGTTGGTATCTTTATTACCCCTTGTAATGGAGAGGGTGGGGGATAGTGGTTGAATCCAGGAATTGGTTTCATTACTTTGGTTACCCTGAGACTCCTGGTTGACATTCGTGATACCTTTGTTTGTCTTGGAACTCGGGTATAAGGCAGGAACGGAAGACACATTAATCATTGAGACAATTTTTCTGGTACACATACTAGTCGATAGGTCAATTACTTCAGGGTTTGGCCTGGGGTTAATCAATTGTTGTTTGGACCCCTCCTCTCCCGCATGAAGTATTGACCTATTGGTTGTGCCAGTATGCTTGTACTTCTTGTAGTTTGTTGTCTTCCTCTGCCTCGAATTCGACCCCTTGCTCGACCCCTGCCTACTCCTAAAAAATGATTCCTATTAGGGTAGGATGTATTACTTTCACCCTCTGATAGTTCTGCCTCCGAAGAGCTAATGTCAGTGCCAGATTTTAGATCAGAGCTTCTATATGCCCTATTTTCTCTAAAATCAAGAAGATCCCTTGTGAAGTATCTATGTTTTTTCTCTTTAAGATACATCACATATTTATCGATACTGTCCTGAAGTTGTTTCTCTTTTGTCGAGAATTCGGGATCATTAGAAAATGTTTTGGCCTTGTCAATAGCTTCATTGAGTACTTTGCAGTTCTTTTCAAGGCTCGTTTTTTCTTCCTCTAAGAGGATTTGAATTAATTTAAGGGAAGATTCTGTGTTAGCTTTATCCCATTTTTGCATGAATTCTGTAGTACGGCACTTAGGAGGCGGAAGTAGAGGGGAACGTAAGCCTCGGGGTACGATCTGGTGTTCCAAATATTTGGATAAACCCTGAACTTCCCACCAATTACGCGTGTAATCTTTGTACACCGTATTAAGATGTTTGAAACATATCCTTATATTGGTGTATGATTGCTGTGGAGTAAATTCTCTATCAGAAAAGACAGAGTTTGCCTCGGCCAGCCAGCTTGTATGGTCTCTATCTACAGAGAGAAAGCCTGCCATATTCAAAATGTATCAAAGGTTTCACAGTTGCAGGAAGAACACCTAGATGGAAGGTAAATTTGTCACAGTAGGGTTCTGTAGTGTCTCTAAAACATAACTTTTAATCAAAACTAAAATAAAAAGGAATTTGTACCACAAAGTCCTAAATTCTAGACACACAATTACATAAAAAAGCTGCACCCCTATATTTTAGAAGGGGAAAGCAGTATATGAAACGCCTAGGAAACCAATAATTTTGTATCAACGGTATCCAAATTTCTATCTCTGTATTCGTTGGTACAAGTCCTAGAACTAAAACAATTAGAAATTGGGTCGGCTCACTAAAGATAGTGTTCCCGGCTTATTAGGACAACTGCAGCTAGTCAGTAGATGGAGGACATATATCCGTTTTATAGAGCCCAAACGTTAATCCTCCCATAGAGAAAAAGCTGCCTTTAGTGTCACAAAAAATGCCGTGAGTGTGATAATGATCACACTAATTAAGCTAGTTCCAAAGGGAATCAGGCATAAAGCTGGCATTAAGGCATATGGCTCACCGGAAAATGAATATTTTTGTGAGCTGTAGCCTATCAAAGAGCCATGCAGTACGCCAAACTGCCAATTCAATTACTTCGTAGGTTCAAAAATAGTTGGTTTGTTCAAACATAGTTGGTTCAACGCGTTTCGGCTAAAAATGGCATAGCCTCATCAGGAACCATCAAAGATTTTTTAACCAAAGAAACAGCTTCTGGCTAATAAGTTAATCCCGAGGTTGGGTAACAAAAACAGCTTCTGGCTAATAGGTTAATCCCCAAATCGGGAAAGAGTAACCTCTTACAAGAGGGAGGTAGTCAATCCTAACACTAGGTAGAAAAAATAAAGTAAACCCAGTTTCCCCCCTGGTAAGAATGCAGGAACAAAATAACAAAGTATCAGCACCAGCCTCAGTGGTAGGCTGGCAGCTATGAATGAGCTCTGTGTCTGCTGGGGTTTATATAGTCATGTGGATCCTCCCATACTGGGGGTGTGTAACATTTGGGTCAATCAGACATGCTTGTTATTATAACCCCACCCACTTTTCGGTGGAGCCTCTCCCATAGAGGAAGAAAGTGAGAGCAAACTGCAAAGAGTCACTCAGATGTTTAAATTCATAGTGGAACGTTGCTTATACTTAAACATAATCGTCTTAGTATTCTTTTACAAACATGATCTCTTACCAAAGCAAACGTACTATAGAACGTAGAGTTCCAGTGCCGGTCACATGATCTCGATCGGTCATGTGACTCAAACAATACGTTAAGAAAAACTAGCTAATGCTAGAAAAGAGAGCGTTGCATTCAGGAATAAAGTGCTATGCTTCCCACACCATCTGGAATGAACGCGTCCCCGATAACCGCCTAGGAAGGTGTAAATATGCGAGCATACCATCTATTGATATTGGGGGGCGTGTCTTACTTAGGTGACGTACCCGGTCACATGGGTAACTCCCGATCATGTGATAGCGTTATGACGTCAGTCCGTCTGACGTACAGTTCATGTGATAGCGTAATGACGTCAGTCCGTCTGACGTACAGTTGTAGTTTATGAGGTTATTGAAGCTTCCTATTGAGATAGAGAGGCGTGACTTCTTTAATGACAAACCAGGTCACGTGGACGTCTAGAGGTCATGTGTCTGCGTCATGACGTCATTCCGTTTGACGTACTGTTGTAGTTTTTTGCAGTTATTGTAAACATACTGGCATGAAGAATAGCTGGATCGAGGATGTATATGGCCAATAGGTGGATGCCTTTCATATGACATAGGACCGACAAGCGGAGCTATGCTAGCCAGATTGAGCCATAGTTACGTCAGGTAAGAGAATATCTATTAGAAGAATATGGACGTTAAATAATGTTTAAGATGGTAAGAGGGCAACATAGCTCATGAACTTAATCAATTTATGATGTCCTCATGAAAAAATCCATACGTCAGACGGACTGACGTCATTACGCTATCACATGAACTGTACGTCAGACGGACTGACGTCATAACGCTATCACATGATCGGGAGTTACCCATGTGACCGGGTACGTCACCTAAGTAAGACACGCCCCCCAATATCAATAGATGGTATGCTCGCATATTTACACCTTCCTAGGCGGTTATCGGGGACGCGTTCATTCCAGATGGTGTGGGAAGCATAGCACTTTATTCCTGAATGCAACGCTCTCTTTTCTAGCATTAGCTAGTTTTTCTTAACGTATTGTTTGAGTCACATGACCGATCGAGATCATGTGACCGGCACTGGAACTCTACGTTCTATAGTACGTTTGCTTTGGTAAGAGATCATGTTTGTAAAAGAATACTAAGACGATTATGTTTAAGTATAAGCAACGTTCCACTATGAATTTAAACATCTGAGTGACTCTTTGCAGTTTGCTCTCACTTTCTTCCTCTATGGGAGAGGCTCCACCGAAAAGTGGGTGGGGTTATAATAACAAGCATGTCTGATTGACCCAAATGTTACACACCCCCAGTATGGGAGGATCCACATGACTATATAAACCCCAGCAGACACAGAGCTCATTCATAGCTGCCAGCCTACCACTGAGGCTGGTGCTGATACTTTGTTATTTTGTTCCTGCATTCTTACCAGGGGGGGAAACTGGGTTTACTTTATTTTTTCTACCTAGTGTTAGGATTGACTACCTCCCTCTTGTAAGAGGTTACTCTTTCCCGATTTGGGGATTAACCTATTAGCCAGAAGCTGTTTTTGTTACCCAACCTCGGGATTAACTTATTAGCCAGAAGCTGTTTCTTTGGTTAAAAAATCTTTGATGGTTCCTGATGAGGCTATGCCATTTTTAGCCGAAACGCGTTGAACCAACTATGTTTGAACAAACCAACTATTTTTGAACCTACGAAGTAATTGAATTGGCAGTTTGGCGTACTGCATGGCTCTTTGATAGGCTACAGCTCACAAAAATATTCATTTTCCGGTGAGCCATATGCCTTAATGCCAGCTTTATGCCTGATTCCCTTTGGAACTAGCTTAATTAGTGTGATCATTATCACACTCACGGCATTTTTTGTGACACTAAAGGCAGCTTTTTCTCTATGGGAGGATTAACGTTTGGGCTCTATAAAACGGATATATGTCCTCCATCTACTGACTAGCTGCAGTTGTCCTAATAAGCCGGGAACACTATCTTTAGTGAGCCGACCCAATTTCTAATTGTTTTAGTTCTAGGACTTGTACCAACGAATACAGAGATAGAAATTTGGATACCGTTGATACAAAATTATTGGTTTCCTAGGCGTTTCATATACTGCTTTCCCCTTCTAAAATATAGGGGTGCAGCTTTTTTATGTAATTGTGTGTCTAGAATTTAGGACTTTGTGGTACAAATTCCTTTTTATTTTAGTTTTGATTAAAAGTTATGTTTTAGAGACACTACAGAACCCTACTGTGACAAATTTACCTTCCATCTAGGTGTTCTTCCTGCAACTGTGAAACCTTTGATACATTTTGAATATGGCAGGCTTTCTCTCTGTAGATAGAGACCATACAAGCTGGCTGGCCGAGGCAAACTCTGTCTTTTCTGATAGAGAATTTACTCCACAGCAATCATACACCAATATAAGGATATGTTTCAAACATCTTAATACGGTGTACAAAGATTACACGCGTAATTGGTGGGAAGTTCAGGGTTTATCCAAATATTTGGAACACCAGATCGTACCCCGAGGCTTACGTTCCCCTCTACTTCCGCCTCCTAAGTGCCGTACTACAGAATTCATGCAAAAATGGGATAAAGCTAACACAGAATCTTCCTTAAATTAATTCAAATCCTCTTAGAGGAAGAAAAAACGAGCCTTGAAAAGAACTGCAAAGTACTCAATGAAGCTATTGACAAGGCCAAAACATTTTCTAATGATCCCGAATTCTCGACAAAAGAGAAACAACTTCAGGACAGTATCGATAAATATGTGATGTATCTTAAAGAGAAAAAACATAGATACTTCACAAGGGATCTTCTTGATTTTAGAGAAAATAGGGCATATAGAAGCTCTGATCTAAAATCTGGCACTGACATTAGCTCTTCGGAGGCAGAACTATCAGAGGGTGAAAGTAATACATCCTACCCTAATAGGAATCATTTTTTAGGAGTAGGCAGGGGTCGAGCAAGGGGTCGAATTCGAGGCAGAGGAAGACAACAAACTACAAGAAGTACAAGCATACTGGCACAACCAATAGGTCAATACTTCATGCGGGAGAGGAGGGGTCCAAACAACAATTGATTAACCCCAGGCCAAACCCTGAAGTAATTGACCTATCGACTAGTATGTGTACCAGAAAAATTGTCTCAATGATTAATGTGTCTTCCGTTCCTGCCTTATACCCGAGTTCCAAGACAAACAAAGGTATCACGAATGTCAACCAGGAGTCTCAGGGTAACCAAAGTAATGAAACCAATTCCTGGATTCAACCACTATCCCCCACCCTCTCCATTACAAGGGGTAATAAAGATACCAACTTGGACTCTTCAAATATCGAATCGACCACCCAAAATCCTACACTCACCACACCTGTAACCACACAGACGGCAGGGGACAAAATGAAGGTTATTAACCTCTCTACACAAAGTCTGACCGCAGATCAGATATCGGTGCTAGAGAGAGGCCTGTCCTTCGTCCCGGCAAGCCGATTTGATCGGTTTGCCTGGTCGAAGGACATAGCTCTCTTCCTACGCAAATTAAGGTGGAGAAAGTTTTTTGTTGGGCAGAATAAAGCAAAAGCTAACGAACTAGGTCTAGAACCGCAGGATCTTCCAGGTCATGATGCTCTAGTAGCCCTAGAGAGGGAACAAGATAGAATTGAAGGAGTGGGACCATTTACTGAATTGAAGAAAAAGAGTGATAAAAATCCACCTCCTAAGACCTCGACGTATATTGATATATTCGAAAAAATCGTTCTCAATGAAATTAGAGAAATTCCTGTCCCAGAACATATACGCAATAATCTCACAAGAGAAGAACTGAGGGCTCTAGAATCGTTGGAACGGAAGGAAGACCTAATCATAAAACCCTCCGATAAGGGGGGTAACGTTGTTGTACTTGATAGACAACAATACGTTCTGATGTGTGAAAACATTCTAAATGATAATACAACATATCGGAAATTATCCTCGGATCCGACAGACCTGTTCTATAATGATCTCAAAAGACTGTTAATCACAGCAAAGACGTGGGGTGGCATTGATTCCAGAGAATTTGAATTTTTGTTACCCATCCACCCAAAGATCTCCACTTTCTACAGCCTGCCAAAGGTTCATAAGGGGTTATCACCCTTAAAAGGCAGGCCTATAGTGTCGGGTCTAGAAAACATGACCCAAAATAGTGGGATCTATATCGATCAGATTTTACGCCCTTTTGTCACTGCTTTGCCTTCGTATGTCCGTGACACCACGGACGTCTTAAGAATAATAGAAGGGATACACATCGAACCAAACACCTTACTTGCAAGCTTAGATGTTGAGGGTCTATATAGCTCGATA